>NC_035442.2:148060850-148727100 GCF_002127325.2 Helianthus annuus
TAGGAAAGATGAACAAGAAATTACTAAATCTCATGTGTGTAGATTATTATGATGTAAATTAAAGTGAGAAATTGGTTTGAAATCAACATATGAACAACAATGTGTGTGTATTTTGTGTATGCATATGATCTAGGCAAAACCCTTGTGATGCATGAAGTGGGTTTTGATACCACAATGAAATTGAAGGTCTTTTGTTAAAGATATTGATGCTAGCCAAGTAAATTGAAGTCAGGAATCACGTTAGTAAGCATGATTGAATGGATGTTAATGAAAGGATTATTATCACGTATGACGTGAGGTTTTAATTTCTATGTTAGTTAATTATGATATAACTAAATTGTTCGGTATGGTTGTAGGTAAATCATCGTGTTAGATGGCGCCAAGCTTGGAACGAACACATCACTCGCATATCACGTTTTCGCGTTTCATGTTCAAACGGGTCAAAAACATTTTGTACTTATGTTTAAGTTTAGTCGTACGTTTATAAGATTGTGTTTAAAACTTATTATGTTATTTACTAATAAACTTTTAAGTAATTATGTTCGTTTGTAAATGTTGGGTTTGTACAAGTTAATGAATGGCAAAAATTTTTGGTTAAATGTTCGTACGTCTATAATATGTGTTGATCCCAGATAGAGATACCCAAATACTTAATATGGCAAGTGATTTCAACAAGATAGGAAAATATTGTACGGAACTAGAAATCAAACTTTCAAGAAACAACTTATAGAATTTTCAAGTGTATTGATGACTTTGTAAAACAAAGTTATTGGATATTACAAAATGAATACTCAAAGAATTCTATTCGAAGGGTAATGGAGTTTGTGGTGTGTGTATTGAATGCTAAGCTCAACTCAATTAACCTTCTGGGTTGACATCTGTATTTATAGAGAAGTCTAGATCTGAATAAACATTTGTTTATTCGTCACTTGCCCTGCACAAAAGCAACTGTTTGGCATATTCATTGAATCGGTTATTACCAACTTGCTACTTTTTGGTATTGTGTCAGGCCTTATCTCTAAGACAAGTTGGTCTTACCAGATTTCTAGTGACTAGCTTATCAGAATTTCTGATGAAGTTTTTCATCAGAATTTCTGATGATCAGACTTACCAGATTCTGATGATAAATACCAGATTTATCATTAGACTTTATCAGAATGGTCTTGTCTGATTGTCTCTTTGTCTTGATCTTTTCCTGATGCTTAGTTGAAGATGTATCTTTCATTTCTTCTTGTCAAGTTATCATGTAGGCACCTTTTTAGTGATACTCCTTGACTGTATCTTCAACTTATGATTAGGTGGATCATCTTTTTATTCAATACTTACATTTAAAGTTTCCTAACAATTCCCCCTTAAGTATTGTAAGAAAAATAAACTACCTTATGACAGATGAATATACTTAAGAAAATTTCCCAAACAGTGGAAACATAATTTGCAAATCACAAACAAAGTACTTCTGTTTTAAAACTGATTACATGAAGGAATAATCATAAAAATTAGACATGTTTTCAAAACAATTTCGGACGTTTGTGCACATCTCCTTTCTTCAACTGTGTCTTGTAGTGGATGTACTTCTTGCATTCGTCATACATGCCCTTGTACCAGATTCTTGCTTGTATCCATTCATCAATCATCTTCTCAATCTCCTGTCTCTCTTCTTCTTTGTTCTTCCCTTTCTTTTGAAGCTACTTCTGCCTTTTGTTCATGCACTCCTTAATGTATCTCAATGTTTGGTTGGAGTACTTGCAGATGTCAACACTTCTGAACAGAGCCTTATTGTCTTCAATATCTCTGTACACAACACAGAGATTGTGTCTATCTTTAATCTTGGGCAGTTCAAAGCTGTCTCCAGTTCTTGCATGATCTTTCCACTCTAAGGGAATTAAAGTGTCAAGTGGAGAGAGATGGACCTTCTTCTTGTGTACATAGTCATAATTGCTATATAAATCAAAATCAGCAAGGGCTATTCTTTCGAATAGCTTTCTTCCTGCTTTTGATATGCTTTTCAATGCTCTTCTGATAAACATAGTGTTGCCTTTTTCCTTTTCATAATGGTTCTTCATGAACAGAATATCCAGAGGATGTAGAGCATCAGCAAGATCTCCATCTGTTACTTTCTGTTCAGAGCCATCTTCTCTGAGAAGAGTATTTCTGTTTTGTACATAGTCTCCTCCAGCACCATCAGAACCAATCTTCTCTTCATCAACTTTCATAATTCTTTTTATTGGATTGGGATTGGTGTAGTGAATGCTTCTTTCACCTCTTTCTAATCTTTCCTCCCTTATGCCCTTGCTATAAGGACTTTCTGGTTTTTCCAGCTGATCTTCCTATGTCCAGTAATATTCCTTCAGGTTGTATTCAGGGAATATCATGACATCCCTATCAATTTCTTGAACCATGACTGTTTTACCTTCAGGATTTTCTCTTTTTACAATTTGTCGCTATTTTGAGGAATAAGTTGTATCTTCCCAATTCTTCATGGCTTCCTGGGTTATGTCTTTACTGATGGTAGTCTCCCCAGATAACGTTTGTTTTGGACCAGATTGAGAGACTTTGATATTTAAAAGTAAAGGTAATGCTGAGTACCTTTTTATCATTTCTTCTTTCGAATTGGATTTATTTTTCTTAAGAGACTTGATTACAAAAGGTGTTTTGAGATGTGTTGGTATAGAATCTGCAAATCAAGTTGTGGACATATTTACAAAAGGAGTTTTGCTTAAAATTCATCAAGTTCTTTGCGGCAAGTTGAAACTTTTTGATTTGTTTAACTAATAGAATTGTGGGGGGTGTTAAAATAATAACATTCATATTATTCTCAATTCTATTAATTCGTTTATTAATGTCTTTTATGGTTTATGTTTTCATGTGGGCCTACCTGGGCATTTGGGCTGCTGTTGAAGACTCTTTATGGGCTGCTATTGGGCTGCTGTTGATTATCTCCATATATGAAGGCTTGATGAGGATCCGGGCTATCCGGAGATTAGTTGGTTGTCCGGGTCGATATAAATAAGTCTTCTTGGGTTGATGTGCAGGCAACTTGTCATTTTTCTCTCAGTGCATTATTGTCCTCTCTTCTTCTTTAGGCGATTTGGGTTTCAACTGAGTTTTTTGTGATTCTCAGTTTTTGTGCTTGTTATTTGTCTACGCAGATTATCTTATTGATAATCTGCTTGTGAGAGGAACTTTGTGAGAGTTTTAGTCGAGTTCGGTGTAGTATCAGTTGATTTGTTTTCGGTGATTAATAATACTGTTTTTGTTACTGTTCTTGTTTCATCACTTCTTGATACCATTTTGACACCTTGACCAACAAATCCATGTTTAAGCGAAACAACCTCATACCAACTTCCTGAGTATCATGCAAAGTCAAAATTTCTTGTTGTCATGCCCTTTCATCATCATTAGATTTGAACGCTCCTCAAGATTCGTTGGAATAATGTCGGGCGTACTTGCAATTTACCACAAGTTATTAGGGTGAACGGAGTGGGGGGTAAACACCAGCGGTAAATGTGTTTACCGAGTGGTAACACCGCCGCCAATGGTGTTTACCGCTCGGTGAGGTTGTTTAATCGGTGAAGGTTTACCGCTCGGGAAGGAATGATTTTTTTGACCGTTGTGCACTTCTAATGGCTATATAGCCCATAGTCACATGGATCGCGGTTCGCTCGGTTCGTGGAACGAAAACGGGTACGTAGTTGGTGAAATTTTAAAATTCGGTACGAGGGGGTAGGTTCATTCAGAACGCCAATTCGGTACGCGGTACGGCGTACCATATAGTTTGGTACGTTGTATCGTATATAAAACAATTATTAAAATATAGTTTATAAAAAAATCCAATCTAAAAAACAAATGTGATAATCATATCCAAAATTCAAAAGCATTTCATAACCATAATCATAATTCGTAAGTTCATAATAGAAAATTCATAAACAAAAGCAGTTCATAAGCATAATCCATAGCATAATCCATTAAAAAGGCGGAAAAAGTGTCTAAACACGTTTGCAATTCGTGCATCTATTGGCTGGTACGCGAATCGAATCGTTCCGAAAAGGCGAATTTTTTCAATCGGAAACACGTTTTTCAGTGATTCGGAACGAGTATTGTGATAATCGGGTACGACCTTTTTTCCGATCTGGTTCGCGAACCAAGGCCGAATGGTTCGATTCTGTACCCGATTCTGGTAATGCCGAACCAATTCGGGATTCAGGGGGTCTGCGTTTACTGTGACTATGATATAGCCGTTTACATTATTAAAAAAAATCTAATTTTCATATTTAAACAAACCAATACACCTTCATCATCCTCATTTCAACTCCACTGCCATTTTTTTAGACACTTCTTCATCATCCTCATTTCAACTCTAGTCAAACAAATGGAAGGCTCAAACAAAGGTGAAGGGAAGAAAAAATATTTAGGGTCTGGTTCGAAGACGAGGGCGCAAAATAAACGTGGTGGTTCGGGTGGTTCAAGTGCGCCGTTTCATCCCCAACGAGAGGCGATGTGAGCAATTGTGTTCGATAAAGACTTGGAGACGTTTAACCGGCCTCACGACAATGTTCACCCTTCGATGTTGGAAATCACACTCGCAAGAAAACGCGAGATTGCAAAAAAATACGGTTGACCTTGTAATTTTTAGTTTTTTAGTTGTTGCGTTGTTTTATTATTATTTTCTTTTTTTTAAGTTAGATTTTAATGTAATGGTTTTTTTATTTATAAATTTGATGTTTTATTTGTTTTATCTTAACAGATAATTTAAAAAAATAAAAAATAAAAAAAATAGTTTACCTAATCCAAGTTAGGTAAACCATCGCTAACGTTTTTGAGCAATAGGTAAACTAATTAGGTGAATTGACGTGTTACTGTTTGATTGGTTGAAAGGGGAGTTTACCTATTTGGAATAGGTAACCACTCCCTTCACCCTTATGTGGCAATTTACCATAAAGTACAACATTCTATGTGCCTGATTACTTAATATAGTTAGGTTTAATAAACCTTTTGCAGATTTTATGGAAGATGAAAAAATGAAAATACTTTGTGATTTTTGTAAGTCCCGAAAATATGGATCAAACAACGATATCAAACTATCAACAAGTATGGGCGGAATCCAAGCTTGATAAACTTCAAGAAATAACTAAGAACAAGATGAAGATTTGAAGATTTGAAGATTCAAATGCTTAAACTTGCATACAATTGGAATTGTCTAATACAAGTTTCTAAAACAAATGAACCAACCCATGCTCCTCATTTCTTTCTTCTATTTATAGTAAGGGGTTTCCCCCAAAACCCTAGGCCCATTATCCCTAAAGCCCACTCTAATACCCTCACTTTCTAGAAGCCCTGTCCACAATTACTAATCCATAAACCTATTGGGCCTAACAATCTCCCCCTAGGTTTATTGGATTAGTTGCTGAAACCGTTTGGAAGACCACCAAGCAACGGAGCCAGATCAGCAAACAGATGATTCTTGATTATGTTCTTGAACTTCTTCTTGTTGGCAGCAAAATGCATGGCTGCTTTGTCAAGCTCAGAGAAATCGGCACCACTGGGACTTCCTACATCGAACCTGATGCCGCTTAAGCTTTCTGGTTGCAAAATGAGTTGTTTCAGGCAGATCGAAATCAAAATCGAATTTTAAATCAAAATCGAGATCTTGCGTGCTTGTTTCTTGAGTAGCAGCAGTGACTTGTGGATCAGTGGGCATAGTAGGCTATGGTTCTGAGCTTGGGCCAGAGAATGATTATCATGAGCTGTTTCTGTTCTTCGTTTCTTGTCGGATTCTTCTTCAGCATCATTTGTCGAATTATCTTCAATCTCAGGAATAGATACGGAAGGAGGGTTTCTGACACAATCCTTCAAGGACTCAATCAGGGCTTGTAGATTTTCTGCAGTCATTAACGTTGATTCTCAAACGGGTTGCTCAGCTTTCTCAGAGACAAAAAAAACTTCCACATCACTGTCGTCGTCAGATTCTTCTTCATCTGAATCTAGAATTTCTGTTTCTATCTCAGCTTTCTCATCAGCAAATGTCTGTTGCACGTCATGTTCTTCGGCAACTGTGGCATTCAAAGGCTTTGGTTTGAAAAGTAAAAGAACCTGCAAACCTTGTAAAGCGAATAAGTGGACCGAGAAGACAATAAGAGGATCCAAAATTCTTAGGAAATGAGATTAGTCCAAATATGCGACTCGAATGAGAAATGGTTGACAATATATAGTGTTTCGGATTGGGCCTGAGATCAAACGACCAAGCCCCAACTCGGAACAATGGTCCGAATTACATTCGAGAGCAAAGGGCCGGATCTGATTCGTTTTATCCGAAATAGTGGGCCCCAATCCGAAACAGTGTGCCAGATTATTTCTTTTCATATTTTGCATTTTCAAGACAGGAAACATCGTTCTCAAAATCAACGATCCAACCAACCGAGCAACCCTTTTTGAACATAGAAATAAGAAAGACAATAATAACACTGTAAATAATAATAGAATAATAGTGGAGGGGTAATATAGGGAGAAGCTGCCAAGGGATCAAATCGTTTTCGAACTGATTAAGGAACATTTTTCAGCACATGCCTACTTAGACTAGTCCACACGATTGTTGATATACTTGTCCTCTTAAATCTAATGCCCAACCTTCAACTTTCAACCTTGTGATACGCTTAGGGTAGAATTATACTGTGACATCCGTGTGTCCCATTCCAAGACATACCCTCGCGATCAAGGTAAGCACAACGGTTCATCGTAGCAGGTGAGTATACTGAGTCCATCCTTTTATTTTATTCAACACCAGACTTTCTGGTGAACAGGTCAGTACTTTTGTATAGCAGAGAGACCAAAGAAGTTCTGACGAGGGCTAGGTTGATACCTTTAACGGTACGGATTTTGATTTTATAAGCTCACAGAATTCTCTTTTAGAGATTTTCTTTCGTTTTAAGGTTTTGGCCCTTTTAACGGCTCTTTTTCAAGATATCCTGACTGTGCCTAGGTCTGCATATAATCTGGATGCAACAGAAGGGCAGTCCCGATATCCTGGATGACTCATCAGTATAAAGACCCAAAACTTCAGATGTTGGCTATCTATCAACGCAGGATTTAAGACCATGAGATCATACGCCGTTGGTCTGTTACCCACGTGATGTCAAGTCTGTTAGGTTTATATCACTTGATATCTCTTTGCTTTTTGAGCGTTAGACCTATCAACACATCGCAGTAGATCCTAACCTTTTCAGCTTCGATACATTACATGTGTTAATCAAATTCTTTAGCACGATTTTTGTTTGCTTGTCTCCCCCTCAAACAATGTGTATGTACATATACGTTTTTTTTTAACTTTTCTCCCCCTCAAACAATGCATATGTACATATATATGTGCATATATGCCCCCCCCCCCTAAATTTGTGCATCACACTTTATGCGCAAATTTACTTATTTATTTACATTAGTATAGAAACCCTGTTTTTTTGTCGCTCAGTCGGTGAAAACGCATCATTTTCAAAAGATCCACAAGCACATTGAATCTCGAGATGCTGACAGGTTTTGTAAAACGACTGAATTGGCATCAGTGTGGATCTGTTTAAGTTTAAGGTTAATCTGTCATAGCAACCTCGAATAAAGTGCACCTTGATATCAATGTGCTTGGTTTTATACTGAAAGACAAGGTTTTAGATAATCTGGATAGCGGCATCATTATCAAAATAAGTAGTAGAGTTTAGATAAGTCAAACCGTAATCCTTGAGCTGGTATTGTATCCAAAGAACCTGAGAGCAGTAGGCAGCAGATGTTGCGACGCACTTTGCTTCCGCTGCAAAAGTGAGTTGTTGCTTCTCTCCCTGCCATGAGATGAGACTGTCCCCCAAGAATTGGCATCCAGCCGATGTAGACTTCATATCCATGTCCATCTTTTAATCTGATATATCGAATTTGGCAAGAACGTTGTTAAGATCCCTTGACTGTTTTGACGAACTTGGAAGCCCAGAAACATTTTCACTTCTCTCAACGAGCGCATTTCGAACTTCTTTCGCATCATACGAAAATACGAATGGCCTCTAGACGTGCGACCAGTACGTGTACCTCATCATAATCCAAACCTTCAACTTGTTTGAAACCTTGAACTGCCAATCATGCCTTGTTCCTCATGATCACGCCGGAGTAATCTTTTTTGTTTCTGAATACACAACGCATTCCAACAGCACGTTTTCTTTAGGTTAAGCGAATCTCCATCCCTTTGTTGCACATCTGAGATATGCTTAAAAGGCTGTGCTATAGATCAGGGACATAATTGATTCTGAGAAGGTGGAACCCCATTTCTGACAGTGCCCTTCAGAACTGAAGGAACTCTCTACGCAACTACAGGAACTTTTGGATAAAGGATTTATCCGTCCTAGTTCATCACCCTGGGGAGCACCAGTACTTTTTGTTAAGAAGAAGGATGGCACATTCCGAATGTGCATCGACTATCGAGAGCTAAACAAGGTTACCATCAAGAATCGATACCCTCTCCCGCGCATCGACGACCTATTCGATCAGCTGCAAGGATCGAGCTACTATTCTAAGATCGACCTACGGTCAGGTTATCATCAGTTGAGAGTACGTGACGAAGATATCTCCAAGACTGCGTTCAGGACCCGTTATGGTCACTATGAATTTCTCGTTATGCCCTTCGGAATGACCAACGCGCCGGCAGTGTTCATGGATCTTATGAACCGCGTATGTAAGCCTTACCTCGACAAATTCGTGATTGTGTTTATCGATGACATCCTGATTTATTCGAAGAGTCAAGAGGAGCATGAACAACACCTACGCCTTATTCTGGAACTCCTTCGCAACGAGCAGCTGTACGCCAAATTCTCGAAATGTGACTTCTGGCTTCGAGAAGTCCATTTCCTCGGCCATGTAGTTAATAAGAACGGAATTCATGTTGACCCAGCTAAGATCGAATCGATAAAGAACTGGCCTACGCCTAAGACTCCCACAGAAGTTCGCCAATTCTTGGGTTTGGCAGGCTACTACCGCAGATTCATTCAGGGATTCTCAAAGATTGCACAACCCCTCACTATACTCACTCAGAAAGGCGTCGCCTATAAGTGGAATGAAGCACAGGAATCTGCTTTTTAGAGGCTTAAGGATAACCTCTGTAGCGCTCCTATTCTCTCGTTGCCTGAAGGCACTGACTACTTTGTGGTTTACTGCGATGCGTCTATCCATGGGCTCGGTTGCGTGTTAATGCAACGCGAGAAAGTTATCGCTTACGCCTCTCGACAACTCAAGACACACGAAAGGAACTGCACAACGCATGACTTGGAACTAGGAGCAGTGGTTTTTGCTCTTAAGATATGGAGACATTACCTGTACGGTACCAAGTGCACTATTTACACCGATCACAGGAGTCTCGAGCATATCTTTAGGCAAAAGGAATTGAACATGAGACAACGTCGATGGGTCGAACTCTTGAATGACTACGAATGCGCCATCAAATACCATCCGGGCAAGGCCAATGTCGTGGCAGACGCCCTCAGCCGAAAGGACACTATACCAAAGCGCGTGCGAGCATTGCAACTTACCATCCAGTCTAACCTCCCTACACAGATCCGAAATGCTCAAATAGAAGCATTGAAACCGGAAAACATCAGGGCTGAGTCTCTGCGAGGGTCGAGGCAGCGACTAGAACAAAAGGGAGATGGCGCTTACTATGTAACAGGGCGCATTTGGGTTCCACTCTATGGAGATTTACGTGAACTAGTGATGGATGAAGCCCACAAGTCCCGCTACTCAGTACATCCTGGCTCGGATAAGATGTACCACGACTTGAAGACTACGTATTGGTGGCCTGGTATGAAGGCCCACATAGCAACATACGTCAGCAAATGTTTGACTTGCGCAAGAGTCAAGACAGAATACCAGAAGCCGGCAGGCCTACTCCAACAACCAAAAATCCCGAAATGGAAATGGGAACAAATTTCCATGGATTTTGTTACAGGGCTACCTAGGTCTCAACGCGGAAATGATACTATTTGGGTAATAGTAGATCGATTGACCAAGTCCGCGCACTTTCTGGCTATCAAAGAAACAGACAAGTTTTCTACCTTGGCGGAGATTTACTTAAAGGAAGTAGTTTCGAGACACGGGGTGCCAACCTCAATTATTTCCGACCGAGACGCTCGTTTTACTTCGGAATTGTGGCAAGCTATGCACAAATCCTTTGGCTCACGTTTGGACATGAGCACTGCTTATCACCCGCAAACGGATGGACAGTCCGAACGCACCATCCAGACTCTAGAAGACATGCTTAGAGCGTGTGTGATCGATTTTGGCAAGAACTGGGAGAAGCATCTGCCGCTAGTAGAGTTCTCCTACAACAACAGCTACCACACTAGTATTCAGGCAGCACCTTTTGAGGCATTGTACGGTCGTAAATGCCGGTCACCTCTCTGCTGGGCGGAAATCGGTGATAGTCAAATCACGGGCCCAGAGATGGTGGTAGATACAACGGAAAAGATTGCCCAGATCAGACAACGCATGGCGGCAGCTCGTGACCGCCAGAAGAGTTACGTTGATAAGCGTAGGAAACCATTGGAATTCCAGGTCGGCGACCGGGTTCTACTTAAAGTCTCACCCTGGAAGGGTGTGGTTCGCTTTGGTAAACGGGGCAAGCTTAATCCGCGATATATCGGACCATTCGAAATTACCGAGAAAATTGGTAAGGTTGCTTATAGATTGAACCTGCCTGAAGAACTGAGTGCGGTGCACAACGTTTTTCACGTATCCAATCTGAAGAAGTGTCTGTCAGATGAAACGCTCGTAATTCCTTTCAAGGAACTAACCATTGACGAACAGCTACACTTTACTGAGGAACCGATTGAGATCACGGATCGAGAGATCAAAATCCTTAAACGTAGCCAGATACCTCTTGTACGAGTCCGTTGGAACTCGCGACGCGGCCCAGAGTATACCTGGGAGCGGGAAGACCAGATGAAGCACAAGTATCCCCAGCTGTTTCCAAACGAAAACCCCAGCACTGAAGCTACAACCGAATTTCAGGACGAAATTCCAAACTAACGGGGGGATGATGTGACACCCCGTTGAAACGCTTTTACTTACACCAGCTTGACAGTGGCTGCCTTAACTTTCGGGACGAAAGTTCCTAAAACTTGGGGATAATGTGACACTTCGGTTTTCCCGGATAACCTTTCGATGTAACTTACGTGTATATGTGTTTATTTAATGAAAATTTGAACTATTGTGTTACATGGTACGTGTACTTATGTATATGTGTGTGTTATTGTGAGCCGAAACCATGACCCATCTCGAGACCCCTTGGTCTCGAGTGAACAGTGACAGTTGGGCCGGTTAGGGCCTTGTGACCGAGAGGCCCAAGGTCGGAACCCCTAAGCCCACTCGGAACACTATATAACCCAACCCTCACACCCCTTTTGCCTCTTTTACTACACTCATCTCACTCACCCTCATCACTCTTCTCCAAAACCCTTACAAACACCAACATCCACCATCACCTTCTTCCTTCTACTCGGAACCAAGCTCTCGGATCAACCAACAATAAGAACACCTCGGCTCTAGCTCGGAATCACCACCCGGAAGCTCTTTCATCGATCCATCTTCCCCTCACACCTTGAATCTCTATTGGTTAGTGTTTATGATGTTTGTGTGTATGCTTATTGATGCTTCATTGTGTGAATCAAAAGGTGTAATATGGGTTAACGGTTAGTGTTGCTTTGATATCTTGTTTGTGTGCTTTAAATGCAAGAATGGTTGTGATGTTGAATGGTTTGGTTATCCGGGTAATGATAAGGGTTTGGTTAGAGGATTTATGCATGATTTAGGGTAGAATGTTCATGAATTATGTGTTCACCGGCTTGTTATGATTGATTGGTTAAGTCTTCATGATAATGTTGTAAAATATATGTTTCGGATGTTTGAATAAATGAAGAACATGTATGAAGATTTTATGAACATTCAAAATATGCTAAGTTTGATCCGAATTGTGCACATTTTAGACAAGAAAACATGTTAGTGGATATAGTACACAATTTGCATGAAAATGCAATTCTATTGGTCAGTACATTGCAGGTTCTAGAAGGTTTGTTGTGCACGTAATCACGGTTGCGAGTCGCAACCTTTGGTTGCTACTCGAGACCACATCAAACTTTGTCGAGACCTCCCAGTTGCGAGTCGCAATCAACACGAGTCGAATCTAGTTGCGAGTCGTAACCACTGCTGCTAAGTCGGAACCGCTAGTTGCGAGTCGTAACCTCTGGTTGCGACTCGTAACCAAAACGTGATGAACCGAGACCTCGGTTGCGAGTCGTAACCTCGGTTGCGAGTCGCAACCACCCTTGTCTCGACTGGGCTTTTTGGTGTTATTGGGCTTTGACTGTTGGGCTTTCTGTTGACTGGGCTATGTGATTGTATGTTAGGGCTGACCCAATAACCCAACTGTTTGTGTATTTGCATGTTATACGTGTTCGCTACGTGTATTGCCATACGTGTTCGCTATGTGTTTACTTGTACCCGACTTGACCCATATTTGGTAACCATGTTAGGACGTGGTGACCAACATACTTGACCGGGTAAAAATATCTACCGAGCAACCTAAGGTGAGTTCACAACTTAAGAGCATGCGTCCCGGTGGTTTGGGACACGAGACTAAAACAAGCCTATCCCCTTGTAAAGGGGATACCATTTACTTTCCTTCCCTAGTTACTGGGAACAAACTTACTTTTCCTTCCCTTGTCATTGGGAAACCTTTTAGTTAATTACTGTTTATACGGAATGCAATCAAACGGCACTAAACGCAACTCTATCACTCAAGTCCCTACTACATAATACCGATTAGTCACCGGGGCCAGGCGAACGGGTTATTAGTTGATAGCGCTATTTAGGTTTTACCAACCTCACACCGTGCCATGGTATGGGATCGGTCGTGAACTAATGTACTCAGGCATCCGTCAATGATGATAGAACATTGACATCGGGGCATCCTGCGGAAACGCAAACGGTTACCTAGTGTTCGGTATTGGAAAAACAGTTTAGTCGCTAACTTTTGGGGTAGCTCCCCATGGCATGTATAAACGGATAAATTAACTGGCGAAACAAGTTTTTGGTAATTAAAACTGGACAACTAGTGAACTCACTCAGCATTATTGTTGACCCCCTTACTGAATGCTTTGCAGGTGGCCAGTGACTGGAGCAGCTGCTTGGGATGTGTAGTGGTCGTCTGCCCGTGTGTTGGGCATTTATCATGACTTACCTTATGAACATTGTTTAAAACTGTTTATTTATGCTTCCGCTACTCATTACTGTTTGAACTTGAAACCTTAAACTCTGAACTTGATATTTGCTAATCTTATGGTTAGTAAGTATTACTTTTTGTTATCAATTTAATTATTCAGTATAATTGGTGGCTGGATCCTGGTCAGTCACGCCCTCGAAGCGGGTGTTATCCGCAGGTGGAATTTGGGGGTGTGACAGATTGGTATCAGAGCCATTGGTTATAGTGAACTAGGTTTTAAAAAGGGGAAAATCTTTTTGAGGAAAAACCAGACTATAACCCGTGACTCGTGACGACACTACACTCCAAGTGCAAGGCTCGACTTATCTGACCTCATAGCTCGGACCCATATTTACTTGCTTATTTGTCTTAGACTTTCTGCTTTATTATACGTACTAGTTTGCCGGATTAGATAGATACGCCTCCCTTCTTCTATCTTATTCTCGCTATGTTACGACACCACACTCATACTATGTTTTCTGGTTATGAAGACAATGAGTGGACGCAGACGAGGAAACGTCAACATGACCCAGGCTCAGTTCACTAACCTACTCAACACTGTGGCTGCAGCTTTCGCAGCTCAACCTATAGGTAAACTCGTTGTTTTAGGATGTTTAGATCCTACCGCCACATCGTCTTTTCGCCTCTAAACCTATTTCGCCTCACTCCTCACAACAGGTCAGCCTGCGCCTGTGCAACCACGTGTTTGTACCTTCAAGACCTTCATGGATTGCAAGCCTCTTCCGTTCAGTGGCACTGAGGGTGCCATAGGTCTTCTACACTGGATCGAGAAGGTCGAAGCTGTCTTCGCTGTCTGCGAGTGTCCCCCTACTAATTGGGTGAAGTTTGCTACTGGTACTCTTGAGGGAAGCGCACTTTCATGGTGGAAGGCGCAAATTCAAATGCTTGGTTTGGAGACTGCAAATGCTACTGCATGGGAAGATTTTAAGGATATGATCAAGGAAGAGTACTGTCACAGGGATGACATCCACAAACTCGAGGACGAGTACTATGAACTCAAGATGGTTGGGTCAGAGATTGAGGCCTACACCAAGCTGTCCAACGACTATGCTGCTCTTTGTCCAAACATGTCCCGACCCATGTACCGAAGGATCGAATTGTACATCAAGGGTTTAGTCCCGGAAATCAGGAGCCATGTAACCTCGGCCAACCTCACTGCCATATAGCCTGTGGTTCGTCTTGCCCACAAACTCACCAACCAGGCTGTGGAGGAGGGCAGGTTGCCCAAAAGGATCAGTGCTGCAGAAGGAACTTCTAGCGAGGGTAAACGTAAGTGGGATGGAAATCAGGGCAAGGATGCTAACTCTACTCAGGCCCCAGCTCAGCAAAGGAAAACTGACAACAACAAAGGCACTCAGCAACAGGGTGGCTACCGGGGAAGCTACCCTAAGTGCAACAAGTGTAACAGGCATCACAATGGGGCATGTAACAAGGGCCAGTGTCAGCGATGCCACAAGATGGGGCACGAAGCCAAGGATTGTAGAAGTCAGTTCCCAGCAAGGCAGAATCAGCAACAACCCCAACAGCAACAGCAGCAGGGAAACAACCGGGCATGTTTTAAATGTGGGGCAACAGGGCACATGCGAAAGGATTGCCCTGAACTGAATCAGAATCGTAACAACAATCAGGGAGCTGGGAACAATGAGCAAAACAACAATGCTGGGAATGCAAGGGGAAGAGCTTTCGTGATCGGAGCTGGAGAAGCAAGGAACGACCCCAATGTCGTGGCGGGTAAGTTCCTACTTGATGATCGTTATGTTTCTGTGTTATTTGATTCCGGTGCCGATGCCAGTTATGTATCCCTTCGCATTAGTAAGAAACTTAAGCACTCGCCCGCATTATTAAGTTCTAAGCACATCGTCGAGATAGCTAATGGTAAGAACATCGAGGCCACGCACATGATCCACGACTGCACTCTAGAATTGTCTGGCCACACGTTTAGTATCGATCTTTTTCCCGTCAAACTTGGAAGCTTCGACGTCGTCATTGGTATGGATTGGCTATCCAAACATCGCGCTGAGATCCTCTGTCAAGAGAAAGCAGTTCGTATACCTCGTCGTTCTGGCCAACCCCTCATCGTTCAAGGCAACAAAGGTGGAGAAGTCACAGGCATTATCTCGCTCCTGAAAGCCCAGAAGTGTTTACAAAAAGGGCACACCGCAATCCTAGCACTTGTCACCAATACTCACGAAAAGGAGAAGAGGATTGAAGATTTTCCTGTAGTACGTGATTACCCCGAGGTATTTCCTGAGGAACTACCTGGACTCCCTCCCCACCGCCAGGTCGAATTCCAAATCGAGCTAGCTCCTGGAGCAGCACCCATAGCTCGTGCACCGTACCGTCTAGCCCCTGCAGAACTGAAGGAACTCTCTACGCAACTACAGGAACTTTTGGATAAAGGATTTATCCGTCCTAGTTCATCACCCTGGGGAGCACCAGTACTTTTTGTTAAGAAGAAGGATGGCACATTCCGAATGTGCATCGACTATCGAGAGCTAAACAAGGTTACCATCAAGAATCGATACCCTCTCCCGCGCATCGACGACCTATTCGATCAGCTGCAAGGATCGAGCTACTATTCTAAGATCGACCTACGGTCAGGTTATCATCAGTTGAGAGTACGTGACGAAGATATCTCCAAGACTGCGTTCAGGACCCGTTATGGTCACTATGAATTTCTCGTTATGCCCTTCGGAATGACCAACGCGCCGGCAGTGTTCATGGATCTTATGAACCGCGTATGTAAGCCTTACCTCGACAAATTCGTGATTGTGTTTATCGATGACATCCTGATTTATTCGAAGAGTCAAGAGGAGCATGAACAACACCTACGCCTTATTCTGGAACTCCTTCGTAACGAGCAGCTGTACGCCAAATTCTCGAAATGTGACTTCTGGCTTCGAGAAGTCCATTTCCTCGGCCATGTAGTTAATAAGAACGGAATTCATGTTGACCCAGCTAAGATCGAATCGATAAAGAACTGGCCTACGCCTAAGACTCCCACAGAAGTTCGCCAATTCTTGGGTTTGGCAGGCTACTACCGCAGATTCATTCAGGGATTCTCAAAGATTGCACAACCCCTCACTATACTCACTCAGAAAGGCGTCGCCTATAAGTGGAATGAAGCACAGGAATCTGCTTTTCAGAGGCTTAAGGATAACCTCTGTAGCGCTCCTATTCTCTCGTTGCCTGAAGGCACTGACGACTTTGTGGTTTACTGCGATGCGTCTATCCATGGGCTCGGTTGCGTGTTAATGCAACGCGAGAAAGTTATCGCTTACGCCTCTCGACAACTCAAGACACACGAAAGGAACTGCACAACGCATGACTTGGAACTAGGAGCAGTGGTTTTTGCTCTTAAGATATGGAGACATTACCTGTACGGTACCAAGTGCACTATTTACACCGATCACAGGAGTCTCGAGCATATCTTTAGGCAAAAGGAATTGAACATGAGACAACGTCGATGGGTCGAACTCTTGAATGACTACGAATGCGCCATCAAATACCATCCGGGTAAGGCCAATGTCGTGGCAGACGCCCTCAGCCGAAAGGACACTATACCAAAGCGCGTGCGAGCATTGCAACTTACCATCCAGTCTAACCTCCCTACACAGATCCGAAATGCTCAAATAGAAGCATTGAAACCGGAAAACATCAGGGCTGAGTCTCTGCGAGGGTCGAGGCAGCGACTAGAACAAAAGGGAGATGGCGCTTACTATGTAACAGGGCGCATTTGGGTGCCAACCTCAATTATTTCCGACCGAGACGCTCGTTTTACTTCGGAATTGTGGCAAGCTATGCACAAATCCTTTGGCTCACGTTTGGACATGAGCACTGCTTATCACCCGCAAACGGATGGACAGTCCGAACGCACCATCCAGACTCTAGAAGACATGCTTAGAGCGTGTGTGATCGATTTTGGCAAGAACTGGGAGAAGCATCTGCCGCTAGTAGAGTTCTCCTACAACAACAGCTACCACACTAGTATTCAGGCAGCACCTTTTGAGGCATTGTACGGTCGTAAATGCCGGTCACCTCTCTGCTGGGCGGAAATCGGTGATAGTCAAATCACGGGCCCAGAGATGGTGGTAGATACAACGGAAAAGATTGCCCAGATCAGACAACGCATGGCGGCAGCTCGTGACCGCCAGAAGAGTTACGCTGATAAGCGTAGGAAACCATTGGAATTCCAGGTCGGCGACCGGGTTCTACCTAAAGTCTCACCCTGGAAGGGTGTGGTTCACTTTGGTAAACGGGGCAAGCTTAATCCGCGATATATCGGACCATTCGAAATTACCGAGAAAATTGGTAAGGTTGCTTATAGATTGAACCTGCCTGAAGAACTGAGTGCGGTGCACAACGTTTTTCACGTATCCAATCTGAAGAAGTGTCTGTCAGATGAAACGCTCGTAATTCCTTTCAAGGAACTAACCATTGACGAACAGCTACACTTTACTGAGGAACCGATTGAGATCACGGATCGAGAGATCAAAATCCTTAAACGTAGCCAGATACCTCTTGTACGAGTCCGTTGGAACTCGCGACGCGGCCCAGAGTATACCTGGGAGCGGGAAGACCAGATGAAGCACAAGTATCCCCAGCTGTTTCCAAACGAAAACCCCAGCACTGAAGCTACAACCGAATTTCGGGACGAAATTCCAAACTAACGGGGGGATGATGTGACACCCCGTTGAAACGCTTTTACTTACACCAGCTTGACAGTGGCTGCCTTAACTTTCGGGACGAAAGTTCCTAAAACTTGGGGATAATGTGACACTTCGGTTTTCCCGGATAACCTTTCGATGTAACTTACGTGTATATGTGTTTATTAAATGAAAATTTGAACTATTGTGTTACATGGTACGTGTACTTATGTATATGTGTGTGTTATTGTGAGCCGAAACCATGACCCATCTCGAGACCCCTTGGTCTCGAGTGAACAGTGACAGTTGGGCCGGTTAGGGCCTTGTGACCGAGAGGCCCAAGGTCGGAACCCCTAAGCCCACTCAGAACACTATATAACCCAACCCTCACACCCCTTTTGCCTCTTTTACTACACTCATCTCACTCACCCTCATCACTCTTCTCCAAAACCCTTACAAACACCAACATCCACCATCACCTTCTTCCTTCTACTCGGAACGTAGCTCTCGGATCAACCAACAACAAGAACACCTCGGCTCTAGCTCGGAATCACCACCCGGAAGCTCACTCATCGATCCATCTTCCCCTCACACCTTGAATCTCTATTGGTTAGTGTTTATGATGTTTGTGTGTATGCTTATTGATGCTTCATTGTGTGAATCAAAAGGTGTAATATGGGTTAACGGTTAGTGTTGCTTTGATATCTTGTTTGTGTGCTTTAAATGCAAGAATGGTTGTGATGTTGAATGGTTTGGTTATCCGGGTAATGATAAGGGTTTGGTTAGAGGATTTATGCATGATTTAGGGTAGAATGTTCATGAATTATGTGTTCACCGGCTTGTTATGATTGATTGGTTAAGTCTTCATGATAATGTTGTAAAATATATGTTTCTGATGTTTGAATAAATGAAGAACATGTATGAAGATTTTATGAACATTCAAAATATGCTAAGTTTGATCCGAATTGTGCACATTTTAGACAAGAAAACATGTTAGTGGATATAGTACACAATTTGCATGAAAATGCAATTCTATTGGTCAGTACATTGCAGGTTCTAGAAGGTTTGTTGTGCACGTAATCACGGTTGCGAGTCGCAACCTTTGGTTGCTACTCGAGACCACATCAAACTTTGTCGAGACCTCCCAGTTGCGAGTCGCAATCAACACGAGTCGAATCCAGTTGCGAGTCGTAACCACTGCTGCTAAGTCGGAACCGCTAGTTGCGAGTCGTAACCTCTGGTTGCGACTCGTAACCAAAACGTGATGAACCGAGACCTCGGTTGCGAGTCGTAACCTCGGTTGCGAGTCGCAACCACCCTTGTCTCGACTGGGCTTTTTGGTGTTATTGGGCTTTGACTGTTGGGCTTTCTGTTGACTGGGCTATGTGATTGTATGTTAGGGCTGACCCAATAACCCAACTGTTTGTGTATTTGCATGTTATACGTGTTTGCTATGTGTATTGCCATACGTGTTCGCTATGTGTTTACTTGTACCCGACTTGACCCATATTTGGTAACCATGTTAGGACGTGGTGAACAACATACTTGACCGGGTAAAAATATCTACCGAGCAACCTAAGGTGAGTTCACAACTTAAGAGCATGCGTCCCGGTGGTTTGGGACACGAGACTAAAACAACCCTATCCCCTTGTAAAGGGGATACCATTTACTTTCCTTCCCTAGTTACTGGGAACAAACTTACTTTTCCTTCCCTTGTCATTGGGAAACCTTTTAGTTAATTACTGTTTATACGGAATGCAATCAAACGGCACTAAACGCAACTCTATCACTCAAGTCCCTACTACATAATACCGATTAGTCGCCGGGGCCAGGCGAACGGGTTATTAGTTGATAGCGCTATTTAGGTTTTACCAACCTCACACCGTGCCATGGTATGGGATCGGTCGTGAACTAATGTACTCAGGCATCCGTCAATGATGATAGAACATTGACATCGGGGCATCCTGCGGAAACGCAAACGGTTACCTAGTGTTCGGTATTGGAAAAACAGTTTAGTCGCTAACTTTTGGGGTAGCTCCCCATGGCATGTATAAACGGATAAATTAACTGGCGAAACAAGTTTTTGGTAATTAAAACTGGACAACTAGTGAACTCACTCAGCATTATTGTTGACCCCCTTACTGCATGCTTTGCAGGTGGCCAGTGACTGGAGCAGCTGCTTGGGATGTGTAGTGGTCGTCTGCCCGTGTGTTGGGCATTTATCATGACTTACCTTATGAACATTGTTTAAAACTGTTTATTTATGCTTCCGCTACTCATTACTGTTTGAACTTGAAACCTTAAACTCTGAACTTGATATTTGCTAATCTTATGGTTAGTAAGTATTACTTTTTGTTATCAATTTAATTATTCAGTATAATTGGTGGCTGGATCCTGGTCAGTCACGCCCTCGAAGCGGGTGTTAAGGTGGAATTTGGGGGTGTGACAGTTTTGAACAGTGAGACTGGGATCCAGCAAGAACCGTGGGCTTCCAAATCTTAGAGTTAGTGTTGTTATTTGAAAAATTTTTCTTTACCGATGAGACTTTTGACTCCATTTGCTGTCTTTGGAACCCATTTGTGTTAGAAAACTTTTGATTGTTCTTTTTCGCTAGATTCCAGTCTCCATCAGAAGGCTTGACTTTAGGAGGTCGATTTCTGTCTGATCGAAAATGCATAGCCTTCTGATGATGTGTGTTACCAGAGTAATAGGGACGGTTAACACAGTTCTAGCAATGTGCCCCGGAATTCCACAATTAAAACACGTCTGTCTTTTTGAGAAAAAGACATTCAGTTCTGCTTGTGTTATTCTAGGGAACTGATCAAGTCCTTTCTTTTACTTTGATGCTGATTGCTTGTGCGTATGTTTGGTCTTGGAAGAACCCTGATTACAGTTATCAGCACAAGAGTGAGTATCGACAACTTTACCCTTCAGTTTAGGTTCAGTTTGCTTGAGAGACGGGTTTTCCTTTTAAGTATTCTTTTTGCGTGGTTTTCTGTTTTTACTGACCGTCTTTTCTTTAAAGGAGCAGATTCGGTAGACTTTGCTTCATTTATAACACTTTCTTCAGAATCTGATCCTTTGGGATCGAGAGTTGAATCATCTGTTGAATTGACTTGCACAGATTCCTTTTGCTCAGAAACTATGTTCTCAGGAGTTTCTGCAGAATTGGTTTCCATAGATATCTCTTCTTCAATTTCATCAATTTATGAGTCTCTGACATCAGCTGATTCTGGTTTCTGACACGAAGAGCAGTCTATGTTTGAATAGTTTGACTCTCTTCGGCCGTTGCACTACTTGATTCTGAGTGTTTGTTACACTCGGAATTTTCAGAAGCGCTACGTTCATTATCTGATGTACTAGAATCTGCAACTTGAGCGTCAGGTTCATCAGACGACCCCTGTTTATCAATTTCTTCACCATCACTGTAACACCCAAAAATGTTTAGTATAATAATACTAACTGAAAATAAACAAAGAATTTAACCTAGTTTATGAAATATGACAAAATGGTAAGTTAGTTTATGGGAAAGCCTAAACTAAACACTCTTTCTAAGTGGGAGGGTTCAATGTGTAAGTAATAAACTAAAAGGTTTAATTAATAAATAAAAATTAAAAGAAAACACCCACACTTGGGTTCTGGTCGATCGAACAAGAGAGCAGGGAAAGGGGGGGTGAAACCCTAACTTCAAGAAATCAAGAAAACAAAGCTGAATTCATAGGATAATCCAGTGCATGAGCCCTTAAATTCGAATAGCCAACCCCAATTTCTGAAGTGGTAAGTTCAATTTCTGAAATTATGATTTGTAGAATGAGGGGTTCAACCCAATCTCGATTTCTTGTATTAAAATGTGAGGAAATCTGAGTTAGGTTTGCCTCCTAGAACAAGAATTATGTTGATTTCAGGTTGTATGAAAGATTGTAGTGAAAACCCACTTTATGAAATTGGTAACTATGAATAGGAAGATCATAGGGATTACAATCATATGTAATCTTGACATATGATCTTGCTTGTAATACTTGAATGCTAGATAAATTGATGTAAAATGAGAGAATTGTAAGAACTAGATTGATTATTGATGACATACAAGATGAACTAGTAAAGTCATGCTTTGAATGCTTGTACATTATGCTTTATTAATGTAACACACACTAAGTGTTTCATGAAATGCTTAAGAGAATAAATGTGTAAAAATCTGAAAAGTTAGTGATAATATTGTCACTTGAAAATGAGAAATTATGTAAATGATGGAATGAAAGTGTTGGGCTGAATGAATGAATGCGTTTAATGTAGGCGTGAAAGAAGAAGGCTCAAACACAAAGAAAACGGGAGACTCACAAGATCGAGGTACGTTATTGTACACCGCATTTCTATATTTATGATGTTGTCATATGTATAATAAATTTTAATCGTATTGTGTTGTTATGTCAAAGTTGTTAGAATTGAATGGTCGTTGAAAGTGAAGGTAAAATCCGTCATAAACGGATTGTGGGGAATGATTAAAATACGAAAGTTAACGCATCATATCCGGTACTTTTAGTTGAACCGGGTATGGGAAGTTATGTATGTAATGGGCGAAAGTCTCCTCGATCCGTCTTTCTCGGATCGAAGTATGATGTAAGAATGTAATGACTATGATTGTTCATTATGAACAAAATGAATGAAGGTGATGTAATGATGCTTGTATTCGTTCCTAACGGGTATCTTAAGTAAAGTATGCTTAGCCTCTATTTGAGGCAAGCATGTAAGGAACCGTTTAACAGTTAGCAAAGTGATTGAATGATGTTAATCCGAGAAAGAAACAAATGGGTTTATTACCTAGAATTGTTAGTGGCGAAATAATAACCTATTTGTTATGTCAAATGTAGGTAAATCCTTAATTTAGGTGACGTGGCAAATTGGAGCGAGCATATGCACACTTTATGATCATCAAGCGCTTCCGTTATTACGTATTAATGTTTTGGGTCAAATGCTTGTTTTTGTATAACATTGTTAGTAGTTATACTTTTTAACACTTGGTGTATGGTTTTTAGTCGTGTCTAGTCGAACGGGTTGTAAACTTGTTTGTTTGATGATGGTTAATACAGGGAAACACTCGTCTTACGGACGGGTCATGCCCAAATTTTGTTAAATTAGCGCACAAATGTTATTAATATCTTACGTTTAATTGCGAAAAGTTTGGACGCTTTTAAAAGTTTATGTTTCTAGTGTCCTTTGGTCGTCATTTTATAAGAACCAAAAGCGGGCCTTACAAGCTTGGTATCAGAGCCGAGGTTTGAGGGATTCGAGCATGTGATGTGATGCTTGAACTCAAACTGACGGCTCATTTGAAAGTGTGCTCGCTCCGAGATCGCCAATGAGGTAAAATTTTAAATATTCGTTTAATATGAGTATGCACAGTGTGTTACGGTACAAGTTTTAAGATTAAGTATGCTAAGAAGTGATAAGGCAGGTAAAATGAGAAGTCCCTGGGCCCGTGTAGCTGAAAACGGACCCGGGAAATGGTCGGAACAGCCAAAATAAGGTTCAGCAGCGTTTCAGCAGAGGAGAGGCCATCGCCGACGGGCTGTAAGCCGTCGCCGACGCCCCCCATGCTTGCTGACGGCCTATCTGTCTGCCTACGGGGAAGGGTGGCCGACGCCGCTTTCCAGGGCCCGTCGCCGACGGAACCCTGGGCGTCGCCGACGGGTCACGTAAAGGCAATCTGCTGATTTTTTTTGTATTTCACATTTTGAGTTGCCGGGTTATCCGAAAGCCTATTTAATGACTACGTAGGGTCCATATAAGGCCTAATAGATGTATGTAATCACAATTAGTGGTTACAATAAGAATGGATTCGTAAGAGTCGAAAGTGATGAACCGAATGACATGAGATGAGTTATGAAATTTAAAAGAGCAAAACAAATCAAAACGAAAGAATGCGAATTAAGTAAATGCAGACTAATGAACTATGAGATACCGAAAGTTTATGATTTGTATTGAACGAAAAAATGACATTGTGTAGATGGCTGATGCAAGAAACGTTAATGATGATGATACGGCTCGTCAAGAAGCATTTAACGGTAAGGTCACGGAGGTGGCGGAAGGGGTTATGCAAGCTAATCTTCCACAATTAGCTCAAGAAGTAGAAAGTCGAGTGTTGGGAGTCGTGGATGCCATGATGACTAGAAAGATCGAAGAATTGAAAGAACTGATTGAGGGATCTAAAAGTAAAAGCAAAGAATGATGGTGCACGTATAAAGACTTCATGGCGTGCAATCTAGCCACGTATGATGGTAAAATCGATCCGATCGCATGCCAAAGATGGATTTCAAATATAGAAGTGGTATTTATACGAAGTCGGTGTGATAAGGAAGACCAGGTGATGTTCGCTACTGGTCAGCTCACACTTCAGGCGAAAGATTGGTGGGATGCGCATAAGAAGGAAATAGGTGAGGATAGACTCCAAATGATGACTTGGAAAGAATTTAAGGAGCCCTTCATGAGGTATCATTGTCCCCAGTCGGCTATTGATAAGATTCAGGAGGATTTCTTACGCCTCTGACAGAAAAACGAATCAATAAACGAAATATCAAACACTTTCATAGATAAAATGAAGTTCTGTGGAGATTTTGTGAAGAATGAAGATTAATCGCTTTTACGGCGTATTAAAGGCAGAATTTAGGGAGTTCATCACTCCCTCGAAATGTGAAACCCTTGACGAGCTTATCAATTTGGCACGGGATAGAGAAATTGAGATTAAAAGGCAAGAAGAATGAGGTGAAAAGAGATCAAATGAAAAGGGGGCAAGTTCAAGTCCGTCCAAGAAAGCAAAGTTTCAAGACCACGGAAAGAAGGATAAGGCAAAGGGTAGTATCTCTCCGTGCAAGACATGTGGGAAACTTCATACTGGGGAATGCCTTTTGGGTAAGAAAGGATGCTATAAATGCGGGGAAGAAGGGCATACGTCCTACAAGTGCCATAGCAACCCGAAGACCTGTTTCAATTGTTTCCAAAAGGGGCATGTTAAGTCAGAATGTCCTAAACTCCAACAAGGATCAAAGAAGGAGGGAAAGAACGAAGAAAGCTCTAAGGCGAAAGGGAGGATGTTTCAAATCACATCCGAAGAAGCCAAGTCCCATCCGAATGTGGTCTCAGGTATCTTTCTATTAAACTCCATACCGGTTTATGTTTTGTTCGATACCAGAGCCACTATGCTGTTGATTTCAAATGAAATCGTACAACATCCATCATTTACGATTAAACGAATGCTGATGCCTTTAGAAGTAGAAATAGCCGATAGTAAGATCTATATGTTACACGAGATTTGTAGAAATTGCAAGTTCACTATAGAAGATGAAGAGTTCAATATCGACCTCATACCTATGGTTTTGGGGGAATTTAAAATGATAGTGGGAATGGATTGGATGTCACGATACCGTGTAGAGATTAATTGTGAAAATAAGATAATGTTTGTCCAATCTCCAAGTGGAAGGCAATTGAGTATTCAAGGGGAGAGAAACGTGGAAACAAAATTGTGCACTCTGGTTCAAGCCGTTAAACACGTGCGTAACGGGAGTAGGGCATACCTGGCTTATGTAGTAGATGCTCGACAAACCCTATCGAAGCTTGAAGATGTTGAGGTCGTGAACGAATTTCCGGATGTATTTCTAGAGGAATTGCCGGGACTCCCTCCCGAACGAGAAATAGAGTTTCGCATTGAATTGAATCCAGGTGCGAAGCCGGTTGCAAAGGCTCCCTATAGACTGGCTCCCACCGAGATGCGGGAATTAATGACACAATTACAAGATCTGCTAGATAAGGGCTTTATACGCCCGAGTGTGTCGCCTTGGGGAGCGCCTGTCTTATTCGTTAAGAAGAAAGATGGGTCGATGTGCATGTGCATCGATTACAGAGAATTAAATAAGCTAACTGTAAAGAACCGCTACCCTTTACCTAGAATTGACGATCTTTTCGATCAATTACAAGGGGCGAGTTGGTTCTCTAAGATTGACCTGCGTTCGGGGTATCATCAAGTCAGGGTACGAGGAGAAGACATTGCAAAGACCGCATTTAGAACCCGATACGGACATTACGAGTTCTTAGTTATGTCCTTTGGGTTAACGAACGCTCCAGCAGCGTTTATGGATCTTATGAACCGGGTATGCCGACCTATGTTAGATAAGTCCGTGATCGTATTCATAGACGATATCCTAGTTTATTCTTGAAGTAAGGCTGAACATGCGAGGCATTTGTGAGAAGTACTTGAAATTCTCCGTAAAGAAAAACTTTATGCGAAATTCTCAAAGTGTGCCTTCTGGCTCAGAGAGGTGCAGTTTCTAGGTCATGTAATCAATTCGGAAGGTGTTTTGGTAGATCCGTCAAAGATTGATGCCGTAATGAAATGGGTTTCCCCGAAAAATCCAACTGAAATAAGAAGTTTTCAAGGCCTCGCGAGGTACTACAGAAGGTTCATATGGGATTTCTCGAAGATAGCCTTACCCTTAACAAAACTAACGAGAAAGAAAAAAAAGTTTGTGTGGGGTAAAGAACAGGAGGAGGCCTTTCGAATATTAAAGGAGAAACTGTCGAGTCCTCCGGTCTTGACATTGCCAGATGGGACTGAAGATCTGGTTGTTTATTCAGACGCTTCACAGCAGGGTTTAGGTTGTGTTTTGATGCAAAGGGGAAGGGTTATCGCGTATGCTTCGCGACAATTAAAGCCCCATGAGATAAACTACCCAACACACGATCTAGAATTGGCAGCGGTAGTGTTCGCCTTAAAGATTTGGAGACACTACCTATATGGTACGAGATGTACAATTTACTCGGACCATAAAAGCCTCAAATATTTCTTTGAACAGAAAGACTTGAATATGAGGCAATGAAGATGGTTAGAACTGATTAAAGATTATGATTGCGACATGTCACACCCCGACCACGTAGAACATACAAAATGTGGCGGAAACGTCGGGGAGTGTTGTAACAGAATCAATTGTTTCAAATCCATGGTAAATGAAGTTTCGTTTTATTAATCAAACATGAAAGTTTACATTGCTTTAAACAAGAACCAAAGAATACATAACATAAATTATCTAGTTCTTGTCTCGTTTTAAGTCACTAAGGCATAGGTCCGCCTAAGTATGTCTTGATAAGTCCTATGCATCATCTCCTGAAAACACATGTGAAAATAGGTACGTCAGCATAAAAATGCCTGTGAGATACATTGGTTTTGTGAAAACGGGATTCATGACTTATGTTTGAGAAAATGTTTAGTCATGAACCTTGTAATTTGCTTTGTCTTGTAAATCATTTGAAAAACGATAAGATCAGATGATATGTATAAATAAGAGAACACTGTATGGTTAAACGGATAACCTTGTAAAATGAGTTTGTAAAAAGTGTGTTATTTGTATAAAATGTCATATGTATCAAATTGAAAAGACTCAAATAACGCTACGATATGTAATACCATACAAACACTTATATATAGGAAGTACCAGCGGCGTATCCACCATGCTTGTATCATATTACACACGCCTCGTTACTTAATCACTTACTCAAACCAAACCATCAAGATGAAATGTTTAACAATGGTAGAAATGTTTATGTATAGTCAAATGTCTATTGTCAAATGTAAATCATGTCAACGGATACAACTGGTTCACACGGTTCAATGGTTGCAAACGGTTCATATAATCAAACGGGTTTAGACGGTTCACATAGTCAAATGGTCACAACGGTTCAAAATGTAGCATAATTTGTTCATATGCTGGATGAGCATATGCAACAGAAATGCAATGTAAAACAATGTACTAAGTACGCACACAATGGGCATACATAGCATGTAATGTAAATGCAATGTAAAACAATGTACTAAGTACGCACACAATGGGCATACATAGCATGTAATGTAAAACAATGTACTAAGTACGCACACAATGGGCATACATAGCATGTAATGTAAAACGATGTACTAAGTACGCACACAATGGGCATACATAGCATGAAATGTAAAGCGATGTACTAAGTACGCACACAATGGGCATACATAGCATAAAATGTAAAGCGATGTACTAAGTACGCACACAATGGGCATACATAGCATAAAATGTAAAGCGATGTACTAAGTACGCACACAATGGGCATACATAGCATGAAATGTAATGTAAAGTGTTGTTCTAAGTATGCACACGATGGACATACATAGCATAAACACAATGAAATCATGTACTATATATGTACTATCGAACATAGCAAGTATATGATGTGAAAACAGGAAAGCATGAAAGTAACAGATAGGCACATGTGTTTCACCCCAAAACAGTTTGGAAAACAGTAAAAGAGGGGTTCAATGTACTCACCTGAGATTGCTTTGGAGTTCTTGTATAATAACCAGATAATGCTAAAGATCACGGGATATCAAACGGCACCTAATAGGTAGCTATGTTAATATACCGGACCAAATCGGAAGGATCGGATAGTACGCGGGTTCGTAAACCAAACGAGTATGGAGACTCGTGTATTATGGTTTAACAAAGCCTACATACTAAAATGAAACCTAACCTAAGTGCTTACGGCCCATCACGACCCGTTTAGGTAGCTTATGCTACCCTAACGCGTCGTTCGCGTAGAACGCGTTCGGAACGCCTAACATCGCGACCACAAGGTATAACCTCGGAAGGTTATAGCTATGGTCACCTAATGTGTTTGGTCGGATCCTAATGATCGACCAAATGGGTCGGGTTCGAAAGTATAAGCGATGGTTTAGATCGCTTACCTTACGACCCTATATAAGCACTAAACTAAAAGTGACGAGCTAAGCATGTTAGAACATGCTTAACTAAGTTTAGAAAACATGTTTGGCATCAAAACAAACGGCTTTGATGCTCACGAGTAGTTTGGTTACAAAATACGCAAGAATGCGCATTTTGGCAGAAACTACGACTCGTCACTGAGCCTAGATAACGTGGTGATCAGTAGGTATAGTCACTACGGACTATAACCATCGTGATCACGCTCACGTTATGAAGTTCCATGAACTTTGCATCGACCATAAGCTGGTCAATGCAGAAAGTCAACAAAACGTTGACTTTCGGACTCGAAAAGCGAATAAAAGAACGAAAGAAGACTTACGGAGGGTCCCCGAATGCTAATCTAGATCAAAATAGCTCAGGTATGAAACAATGGTTCCAACTTAGAGCTTTTAGATCAGATTGTGTGGGTTTTGCATCAAAGGTGGGGGTATTTATAGAAAAAGTGGAACCGTTAGGATCGTTTATCGAATATCGTGCCGCGATCTCGTGCGTACACTTGTCGAAATGTTGTGGTAAGTCAGAAAATGCCCCTTGGCTCTTGATTGGGTGAAAGGGCATCGCCCCTTGATCGAATGAAAGGCCAACTGCATTAAATGCATACATTGAATCTGTCTGACAGTCCCTCGCGCCCCGCGTCAACATTTAGGCAAAACTCACGCGGGCCGCCTGAAGCTTCTGATCTGCACATACTTTCAAAAATGGCAGTTTTTGTCCCTGTTGCGTATTTAAGCCATTTCCGACACTTCTAAGGCCCGTAAAGCCAACTTTAAGGCCCTAAAATGATGCCTAAGCATTGTGGACATGAAACATGCTCAAAAATGTTCCGGATGTTGGTTCGTTTGGTCGTACGAACGCGATGTTCGCTTAATTACGACGGAATGCGCATAAGCGCGAAAAACGATCCAAATGACGCGACGAATGGATTTTTCTCATGCCAAACACTAAGGCATAATATAAGGATGCTTACATAAATTTTTGGATGTCCGGATGTATTCAGAACGTAAATTTTTGGATGTCCGGATGTATTCAGAACTTGATCCAAAAGTTTGTTTTAGCATACCAAACACCTCAAAGCCTATTTCTAAGCTATGTAAAGGATATTTAGGGTATGTTTAACTTATGGACATGTTCCGGAAGGTTCGTTACAGTTCAAATTGGCATACTTTCGCAGTTTGTCAAGTTTAGTCCCTGTAAGCGAATTAACTTGTTTTTGCTATACCAAAGCCTTCAAAACTTATTTCTAAGTTATGTAAAGGTTATTTAAGGTATGTTGAGTATATGCTGATGTTCCGGAGTATTTGTCGCATTAAACTGAGTACGTTTACGCACCAGTTTGCGTATAATGCTCTAGAAAGCAATGTAGAGTTTGAAATTGAACAATAATTGATATGTGCAAAACATACACATATTTATACAAGATCCTAAGTATGAAATATAATATTTCATCGGCTTGGTATTTGTTTGATGGTCGCGGTGACACAGGTGTCACAGTCTCCCCTACTTTAGGAAATTTCGTCCCGAAATTTATTCGTAGGAGTCTATTTGTGACTTTGCCAAATAACCACCAGCGATATGCAAGGCAACATCCTGTCATTTCCTTAATGGTCATTCCTCAGAAACGAATATGAACAGACAGAGTCATTTTCCTCAACGAGTATTCTTCAGAAATGGAAATGACGGAATAAGCAAACGGATGTTCATTTCCTCAATGGATAAATCGTCAGAAACGAAAATGAACTAACGGAGTCATCTTCAACGGTTGCTTCCTCAGAGATGGAAATGAAGGATTTCACAACGGATATTCATTTCCCCAACGGATAAATCGTCAGAAACGAAAATGAACTAACGGAGTCATTTTCGACGGTTGCTTCATCAGAATTGGAAATGAAGGATTACACAACGGATATTCATTTCCCCAACGGATTAATCGTCAGAAACGAAAATGAACTAACGGAGTCAGCTTCAACGGTTGCTTCCTCAGAGTTGGAAATGAAGGATTTCACAACGGATATTCATTTCCTCAACGGATAAATCTTCAGAAACGAAAATGAACAGACGGAGTCATTTTCAACGGTTGCTTCCTCAGAGTTGGAAATGAAGGATTACACAACGGATGTTCATTTCCTCAACGGATAAATCTTCAGAAACGAAAATGAACAAACAGAGTCATCTTCAACGGTTGCTTCCTCAGAGTTGGAAATGAAGGATTTCACAACGGATATTCATTTCCCCAACGGATAAATCGTCAGAAACGAAAATGAACTAACGGAGTCATTTTCAACGGTTGCTTCATCAGATTTGGATATGAATAGGGTTAACTCTAGACACATGACAGAACTTGCTGTGATTTCTGTGCACTAAATTCCATAATTATGTATGCATCCATAATTACGTAATCCCTTGCACAGTCCGCACAGTTTGTTTTGTAATGTTTTGGGGAAGGATATCAAACTCCTGATGAGGGTGACTAGACTTCCATCGGTTCCTTTTAATTAGATCGACAGGGGATCTTCTTAGTTATGCCACCAAGGAGTCCGTTCAGCTATATCATCACATGATATCCTTATCCAGATTTTTTTGGATGAATCTGTTTAACTAGACCACTCAAGGGTCTAATTATGGAGTAGTACTTTATAATCCGAGGGACTTAACTATAACATAGAAGTCCATTGAGGATTTTAAGTAATACCCCTGGGTATTATACGATGAATCTCTTGTACAAGGATATGTAAGATTTTACGAGGATTTGGATAGCATAATTTGGATCACACAACAACACATAAGAGAATACATAAGCACAAAGTCACATACTTGTTTAACTTGATCAAATTTGTTTTTAACTTGTTATTGATTGAATACGGATATGGAAACCAATCGACGGGTCTCAATGTTCACTGGAATCTATCTGAGAAGATAGAAAGATCTCCCAAAATTTGATTTTTGATTTCAAGGAATCACCAACATTCGAATTAAGGCATACACAATTAAGGACTTACGGGAAATCCTTAGGTACCCTATTAAGGATTTATAGTGGTACCTTGGGTATTTGTCTCATGTTGTAACTTGCGCTTTGTACTTCGTTTCCTTAGAATAAACGGGTTCTTAGGAATTTTGTGGAAGACGCAAGAGGTCATAGAATGGGAGAATTTTGGGGGTAGTTTGTTCTTTAAGGAATACGGTTCCTTGATTGTCGGTATTGTAAGGGGGTATGTCGTTTATATATGTAACCACACAAATACATTGCAATGTAAATAAAAATTTATTTATAAACAACGATAACAACGGTTTCTTGGACCTTGACAACAAAAGAAAATAATACATAAGACGTGATTATTTCTAAACGATGTTGTCTTCTTGTCAGTCAGATGCTTATCCCTGTGTTGGATTAGCATTAGCAAGCTTTGGGCAATTTCTTCGTAAATGACCCATCTCGCCACAGTTGAAACAAGAGCCTGGTAGGAAACGACCTTGAGCAGGATTGTTGCCAGCTTGGTTTGGCGTAGCTGCAGTTGGGCAGACTCTTGCGGTGTGGCCTATAAGCCCACAAGTTTGGCATTTGCGGCACTGTACGTTGGCGTGATGATGGAGGCTACATTGGTTGCACAAGGGTGCTGTTCCATTGTATGGTTTTCTAGCAGGGGGTTGAGCTGGTTGGTTGGGGACGGCTTGACCATTGTGAGCGACCACGGCGAAGTTCTGAGAAGCCTTTCGCTTCTTTGACTTCTTAGGAGATTCAGTCTGTTCATCCATGGTCTTTGATTCCTCGATTGGCTTCTTGTCACCCTTTCGAAAAAGTTTATGCTTTCTGATCTGCGATTCAGTCAAGGTTGCAGATAGCTCAATGGCCTGACGGAGTGTGGTAGGGTTGCTACCAGTGACAATGTCTTGTACCGAGTCAGGCAGGCCGTCAATGTACCTTTCGATAGCCTTATCGAGTGGGGCGACCATAGTCGGGCAAAGTAGACTCAACTCCTCAAACCTATCAGTATATGCCCTGTGTTCGCCACTATCTTGTTTCAAATCATCAAACTCTTTCTCCAACGCTCGTTGTTCATGACGAGGACAAAACTCTCTCATCATAAGAGCTCTCAGTTCAGCCCATGTTTGTGCTAGAGCAACATCTGCACCACGGTCTCTCATTACCCCGTTCCACCATGTAAGAGCCCTTTTCTGAAACACACTCGAAGAAAACTCGACCTTGCGATTTTCCGGACACTGCACGTGGCGAAAGGTATTCTCGATGCTCTCGAACCATTGGAGAAGCCTAGTTGCTCCCTCAGCACCACTAAACTTGAGTGGTTTAGCCGAGTTAAAGTTCTTGAAATTCCATGTACCATTGTTGTTGTTGTTGGCTTGGTTCCATTGAGCAAAGAGATTTGGGAATTGAGCAGCCATCTGCTGCGCAATAATTTCTGCCAGCTCGGCAGTTGCTATTTGGTGTTCGCGTCGAGGAGGCATTCTAAAAGGGGAAAAACATGAAAGGAAACGAATAAAATGGTATTGGGTAAGAATAGGATGTTACAATCACTGACCGTAATCACGGTTGATGGTCATTTGTTTGAATCATGAAGCAAACAAACAACACCAAGGCTGAATCAAAGCAAATAGATCCTCATAGTGTATCGCGAAGACATGCTCGCCTATAAGTGGACACTCACCCCAAGAGTTCCCAGGTAAGAGTGACTGGTCCGATTATGTGGATTTGTACGAACACTCTAACCTTAGACAGAAAACCCAGGGTACAGGCATTCACTCTTCCAGTTCGCATGTGTTCACACTATTTAGGACCCAAAACTTTGACGGGAGTTTTGAAAGTTCAAAGGGGTTCAAAAACTTATAACAGAGGGTTCAAAACCTAGTAATCAATCATCCTAGGACAGATGATTGGTTTTCAAAGCGGTTTTGAAATTTATGTTCTTGTTGTGGTCGTCGCCTAAGGATAGGTGACGGTATTGTTTTATGACTAAACGCAAGTGAACTCGCGTTAGGGTCCTAGGAAGGTTATAGACTAGGTCAAAGCATTACTAATAACCTAATTCCCTATAACCATTGGCTCTGATACCATCTTTTCTGTCACACCCCGACCACGTAGAACATACAAAACGTGGCGGAAACGTCAGGGAGTGTTGTAACAGAATCAGTTGTTTCAAATCCGTGGTAAATGAAGTTTCGTTTTATTAATCAAACATGAAAGTTTACATTGCTTTAAACAAGAACCAAAGAATACATAACATAAATTATCTAGTTCTTGTCTCGTTTTAAGTCACTAAGGCATAGGTCCGCCTAAGTATGTCTTGATAAGTCCTATGCATCATCTCCTGAAAACACATGTGAAAATAGGTACGTCAGCATAAAAATGCCTGTGAGATACATTGGTTTTGTGAAAACGGGATTCATGACTTATGTTTGAGAAAATGTTTAGTCATGAACCTTGTAATTTGCTTTGTCTTGTAAATCATTTGAAAAACGATAAGATCAGATGATATGTATAAATAAGAGAACACTGTATGGTTAAACGGATAACCTTGTAAAATGAGTTTGTAAAACAATGTCTCATGAAAAGTGTGTTATTTGTATAAAATGTCATATGTATCAAATTGAAAAGACTCAAATAACGCTACGATATGTAATACCATACAAACACTTATATATAGGAAGTACCAGCGGCGTATCCACCATGCTTGTATCATATTACACACGCCTCGTTACTTAATCACTTACTCAAACCAAACCATCAAGATGAAATGTTTAACAATGGTAGAAATGTTTATGTATAGTCAAATGTCTATTGTCAAATGTAAATCATGTCAACGGATACAACTGGTTCACACGGTTCAATGGTTGCAAACGGTTCATATAATCAAACGGGTTTAGACGGTTCACATAGTCAAATGGTCACAACGGTTCAAAATGTAGCATAATTTGTTCATATGCTGGATGAGCATATGCAACAGAAATGCAATGTAAAACAATGTACTAAGTACGCACACAATGGGCATACATAGCATGTAATGTAAAACAATGTACTAAGTACGCACACAATGGGCATACATAGCATGTAATGTAAAACGATGTACTAAGTACGCACACAATGGGCATACATAGCATGAAATGTAAAGCGATATACTAAGTACGCACACAATGGGCATACATAGCATAAAATGTAAAGCGATGTACTAAGTACGCACACAATGGGCATACATAGCATAAAATGTAAAGCGATGTACTAAGTACGCACACAATGGGCATACATAGCATGAAATGTAATGTAAAGTGTTGTGCTAAGTATGCACACGATGGACATACATAGCATAAACACAATGAAATCATGTACTATATATGTACTATCGAACATAGCAAGTATATGATGTGAAAACAGGAAAGCATGAAAGTAACAGATAGGCACATGTGTTTCACCCCAAAACAGTTTGGAAAATAGTAAAAGAGGGGTTCAATGTACTCACCTGAGATTGCTTTGGAGTTCTTGTATAATAACCAGATAATGCTAAAGATCACGGGATATCAAACGGCACCTAATAGGTAGCTATGTTAATATACCGGACCAAATCGGAAGGATCGGATAGTACGCGGGTTCGTAAACCAAACGAGTATGGAGACTCGTGTATTATGGTTTAACAAAGCCTACATACTAAAATGAAACCTAACCTAAGTGCTTACGGCCCATCACGACCCGTTTAGATAGCTTATGCTACCCTAACGCGTCGTTCGCGTAGAACGCGTTCGGAACGCCTAACATCGCGACCACAAGGTATAACCTCGGAAGGTTATAGCTATGGCCACCTAATGTGTTTGGTCGGATCCTAATGATCAACCAAATGGGTCGGGTTCGAAAGTATAAGCGATGGTTTAGATCGCTTACCTTACGACCCTATATAAGCACTAAACTAAAAGTGACGAGCTAAGCATGTTAGAACATGCTTAACTAAGTTTAGAAAACAGGTTTGGCATCAAAACAAACGGCTTTGATGCTCACGAGTAGTTTGGTTACAAAATACGCAAGAATGCGCATTTTGGCCGAAACTACGACTCGTCACTGAGCCTAGATAACGTGGTGATCAGTAGGTATAGTCACTACGGACTATAACCATCGTGATCACGCTCACGTTATGAAGTTCCATGAACTTCGCATCGACCATAAGCTGGTCAATGCAGAAAGTCAACAAAACGTTGACTTTCGGACTCGAAAAGTGAATAAAAGAACGAAAGAAGACTTACGGAGGGTCCCCGAATGCTAATCTAGATCAAAATAGCTCAGGTATGAAACAATGGTTCCAACTTAGAGCTTTTAGATTAGATTGTGTGGGTTTTGCATCAAAGGGGGGGGGGGTATTTATAGAAAAAGTGGAACCGTTAGGATCGTTTATCGAATATCGTGCCGCGATCTCGTGCGTACACTTGTCGAAATGTTGTGGTAAGTCAGAAAATGCCCCTTGGCTCTTGATTGGGTGAAAGGGCATCGCCCCTTGATCGAACGAAAGGCCAACTGCATTAAATGCATACATTGAATCTGTCTGACAGTCCCTCGCGTCCCGCGTCAACATTTAGGCAAAACTCACGCGGGCTGCCTGAAGCTTCTGATCTGCACATACTTTCAAAAATGGCAGTTTTGGTCCCTGTTGCGTATTTAAGCCATTTCCGACACTTCTAAGGCACGTAAAGCCAACTTTAAGGCCCTAAAATGATGCCTAAGCATTGTGGACATGAAACATGCTCAAAAATGTTCCGGATGTTGGTTCGTTTGGTCGTACGAACGCGATGTTCGCTTAATTACGACGAAATGCGCATAAGCGCGAAAAACGATCCAAATAACGCGACGAATGGATTTTTCTCATGCCAAACACTAAGGCATAATATAAGGATGCTTACATAAATTTTTGGATGTCCGGATGTATTCAGAACGTAAGTTATGCGCGAAAGTGCAAACTTTTGCACTTTTTGACACTTTTAGTCCCTGAATGATCCAAAAGTTTGTTTTAGCATACCAAACACCTCAAAGCCTATTTCTAAGCTATGTAAAGGATATTTAGGGTATGTTTAACTTATGGACATGTTCCGGAAGGTTCGTTACAGTTCAAATTGGCATACTTTCGCAGTTTGTCAAGTTTAGTCCCTGTAAGCGAATTAACTTGTTTTTGCTATACCAAAGCCTTCAAAACTTATTTCTAAGTTATGTAAAGGTTATTTAAGGTATGTTGAGGATATGTTGATGTTCCGGAGTATTTGTCGCATTAAACTGAGTACGTTTACACACCAGTTTGCGTATAATGCTCTAGAAAGCAATGTAGAGTTTGAAATTGAACAATAATTGATATGTGCAAAACATACACATATTTATACAAGATCCCAAGTATGAAATACAATATTTCATCGGCTTGGTATTTGTTTGATGGTCGCGGTGACACAGGTGTCACAGTCTCCCCTACATTAGGAAATTTCGTCCCGAAATTTATTCGTAGGAGTCTATTTGTGACTTTGCCAAATAACCACCAGCGATATGCAAGGCAATATCCTGTCATTTCCTTAATGGTCATTCCTCAGAAACGAATATGAACAGACGGAGTCATTTTCCTCAACGAGTATTCTTCAGAAATGGAAATGACGGAATAAGCAAACGGATGTTCATTTCCTCAATGGACAAATCGTCAGAAACGAAAATGAACTAACGGAGTCATCTTCAATGGTTGCTTCCTCAGAGATGGAAATGAAGGATTTCACAACGGATATTCATTTCCCCAACGGATAAATCGTCAGAAACGAAAATGAACTATCGGAGTCATTTTCAATGGTTGCTTCATCAGAATTGGAAATGAAGGATTACACAACGCATATTCATTTCCCCAACGGATAAATCGTCAGAAACGAAAATGAACTAACGGAGTCATCTTCAACGGTTGCTTCCTTAGAGTTGGAAATGAAGGATTTCACAACGGATATTCATTTCCTCAACGGATAAATCTTCAGAAACGAAAATGAACAGACGGAGTCATTTTCAACGGTTGCTTCCTCAGAGTTGGAAATGAAGGATTACACAACGGATGTTCATTTCCTCAACGGATAAATCTTCAGAAACGAAAATGAACAAACAGAGTCATCTTCAACGGTTGCTTCCTCAGAGTTGGAAATGAAGGATTTCACAACGGATATTCATTTCCCCAACGGATAAATCGTCAGAAACGAAAATGAACTAACGGAGTCATTTTCAACGGTTGCTTCATCAGAATTGGAAATGAATAGGGTTAACTCTAGACACATGACAGAACTTACTGTGATTTCTGTGCACTAAATTCCATAATTATGTATGCATCCATAATTACGTAATCCCTTGCACAGTCCGCACAGTTTGTTTTGTAATGTTTTGGGGAAGGATATCAAACTCGTGATGAGGGTGACTAGACTTCCATCGGTTCCTTTTAATTAGATCGACAGGGGATCTTCTTAGTTAGGCCACCAAGGAGTCCGTGTGTTGGGGCGAAGTTGGACAGAGAGAACTTGTGCCAAGTGATTTAATCGCAGTGACGAATGAAAAGATTGATTTGATTAGAGCTCGACTGAAGGCAGCTCAAGATCGCCAAAAAACTTATGCGGACAAGAGAAGGCGTCCTATCGAGTTTCAAGTCGAAGATTATGTTTTACTGAAAGTTTCACCATGGAAGGGCATAATCCGTTTCCGCAAACGAGGTAAGTTAGGTCCTCGTTATATCGGACCGTTTAAAATCTTGGCTCGAGTTGGAAGGGTTGCATATCGATTGGAATTAGCGTCTTCACTAGACGGGATCCACAATACCTTCCACGTGTCGCAGTTAAGGAAGTGTCTTGCAGATGAAACAGCGTTAGTGCCACTTGACGACATCGAGCTGGACGAGAGGCTAAATTATGTCGAAAGGCAAACGACCATTAAAGACGTTAAGGTGAAGAATCTTCGCAACAAAGCCGCTAGACAAGTGTTGGTTCAATGGAAACACCGAAAGGGGTCGGAACTTACATGGGAAGCGGAAGATGAAATGAGGAAACACTACCCTTTTCTCTTCGGTATGTAAACGTTTAAATTGTTATGTGTCCAGGTTTCGGGGACGAAACCTCAATTAAGGGGGGTAGACTTGTAACACTCCAAAAATGTTCAGTATAATAATACTAAGTGAAAATAAACAAAGAATTTAACCTAGTCAATGAAATATGACAAAATGGTAAGTTAGTTTATGGGAAAGCCTAAACTAAACACTCTTTCTAAGTGGGAGGGTTCAATGTGTAAGTAATAAACTAAAAGGTTTAATTAATAAACAAAAATTAAAAGAAAAAACCCACACTTGGGTTCTGGTCGATCAAACAAGAGAGCAGGGAAAGAGGGTGAAACCCTAACTTCAAGAAATCAAAGCTGAATTCATAGGATAATCCAGTGCATGAGCCCTTAAATTCGAATAGCCAACCCCAATTTCTGAAGTGGTAAGTTCAATTTCTGAAATTATGATTTGTAGAATGAGGGGTTTAACCCAATCTCGATTTCTTGTATCAAAATGTGAGGAAATCTGAGTTAGGTTTGCCTCTTAGAACAAGAATTATGTTGATTTTAGGTTGTATGAAAGATTGTAGTGAAAACCCACTTTATGAAATTGGTAACTGTTTTGGTCAAAAATTACCGAAGCAATTTAGTGATCAAACTTAGTTTATGAGGTAGTGTGCTATGTAAACTTGTAAAAATGTATTAACTTTGTTGAAAATGTAAACAGTTTCAGGATATAGTTCCGGGATACAGAACTATATCAATTTGTAAACGAAATGCAAGTAAAGTAAAAATTGACACGAGATATACGAGGAAAGCCCTTGATCTTTCTAGATCGCCGGCGTAAAACCTCGGGAGCTGACAATAGTCAGCTGCCTTGTTTGTTCTTATTGATTGAATAACAGCAAGATACAGCTTCAGGATAGTGCACGGATCAGCTCTAAGTGTTACAATGATTGTGATTTGTGAGTGTTGTGAGTGTTTGTGATTAAGATGGTGATCGTAGCTGCAATGTGTGTGTAAAAGTGGACGGGATTATGTGTCCCAACCTACTGATCCGGCACTCCTATTTATAGTAAACATAAATAACTAACTGTGCTAAAAATCCGGGATATTCCCCTATTATTCCGGGATCCTGCGAATATTCCCTTTTGACCGTTGTAAACCCCTTCTCCAAGCTTCCAACGTCTTTCTTGTAACTACCTTGACCTATTCTTCAGGGAAACCAAGCCTCATGACCGTTTGTACCTTTCAGCCAAATCAAATTGTTAACAGCACGTAGGATACCCTCGCAGGATGTTACCAATATCCTGGTCCAGTATCCTGGTAGCGAAAATAGACATATAAAGTCAGGATATAATTTCGGGATATAGGTTATAAAATTTCACCCACAACAATTGTCCCCAAAAATATAGCTATTGGGATCCTTTGATCTTAACAGATGTATTTTTCCGACGTTATCTGAAGTCTTAATGGATAGAGATGTGATGTGACCTGATGCAGCTTTCAAGGCTAGTATTTCTCATAGTTAGCTATCTTCGCCCTATATCTTCTACTTTCTTCTTGTTAATTATCACATTGTACCGGACCATTCAGGTATTCCATCTCTCTTTATTCTTTCTTTGTGCATTTTTTCCGTTGTCACCGATCTCATGGCAAAACGCACTCGTTCATGCTCCGGCGACTCCAAGCCAACCTTCATGGCACACAATCTGCTTGGCAAGCCCAAGAAAGAGGTTTGCAATTTTGATAATGCCGACATGGTCGCTCTACGTGCCTCTGGAGCCTTCCCTGATGGTACGTCATCCGGCCATTTGATTGGAACATCCGGTCAGATTTTTCTTCAGCTGAGTGGGTTTGTTTTTTGGCTTAGTCACTCAAGTTCAAGTCAGCATTCATCCTCCAATACGTAGGGTAAGGATGTATGTTCTAAATGCATTTCTGCACATGTTTGGTTAGTTGATGTATTAACATATAAAAATTGAAATTACTTCCCTTTTTATGTAGATTCCAACAAACTTGTTCCAATTTTCGATCTGGAAGAGCTTGACAGTTTCCCGGCAACCGTTCCAGTAAAGAAAGAGCCTAGCTCCAAGCCTTCCATAGCATCCAAGCCTTCAACTAGTTCTAAACCTGTAGCCATGCCCAAGCCTTCCTCAGTAGCGAAGCTCCGTGCTTCTAGTTTCCGTAAGAGGAAAGAATCTGATTCTCTTGTCATCGCTGAAGTCTTTTCCTACGAGAACCTTGGTTTCATGGAATCTAGCAATTTCATGACTTCTTTCCTTAACCAGGTAAATATCCTTATCCTACATCCTGCACACATATGCTGAATCGATACCCTGGTTAGATTATATTAACAACACCTGAGTTCTGTTTTGTAGGGTCTTGAGCATCTGACGCATCTCTACACCGAAGCTTGTGAAACAGTGAAGGTCTCGGAGGCCAAGTTGAAGAAAGCTAAGATCACTATCGTGGATCAGGGGAAGATTGTCGCAGCCAGGTCACAACATTATGAAGATAAGTTAAAAAAGGTGACTCTGGATGCCGAAGCTGCAGTGAAGAAGGCCACTCAGAATGCTGAGATCGAGCTGGTTGTTGCCGAGGTCCAACATAAGCAAGATATGGCTTCATTCAGGGATGGCCTCAAGGGTTCTGTCGTAGTTTCCCTCCTTCAGGCTAGGCTTAAGATGGCTTATGAAGTCAGGATAGCGGGCTTTAAATGCCCAACCTGGACCGTTGATGTCTGGGAGAAGAAACTGAAGGATCTTGGTTGCAGTCCTTTGACGTATCCTGCCAAGCCGGAGATTGGCGAATCTTCCAAGGCGGGTGAGACGAAGGAAGAAGCTAGTGATGGTGGAGCTGGTGCTACCCCGTGAGCGGGTGGCAAAGTGAGCGATGATGGATATTTATGCCTACGCCGGAGCCCGCTTTTTTAAGTTCAATGGCTGTGGGTTGTCGAGCACTTTTCTTTTTCTTGCATGTTGAACTATTCACTTTCCTGCACTTTAGACATTAGTACAATATGATGACTAAGGGTGGAGGGATCCTAGGTTTCAGGACGAAGCCCTTGGTCGTTGATGTGAATATTATAACAGTTGAAGGTGGAGGGATTTTGAGTTTCAAGACGAAGCCTTCGACTGTTATCTTTAATATGCTTTAGACTTCGTTGTACCCTTGGTGGATGGGTTTTGGTTTAAAACAAAACCAAGGGTGCAACCTTTTGAATCGTTAATATAAATTTAACTTTTGACCTTATCTTTGTGTTGTTCTTGCATCTTATTGTTTTTATATTATGTGTTATTTGCAAAAATCCTTAAAAATATTTTTCTTTTATAATTTGAAAACACTTAGCGAGTATAAAAATTTGGTATAACACAAACTCCCATAGTTAACAAGTTCCATTTTTTTAGATAAGGGTCTTATACTTAGAGCAAATTTAAACAAGAATCCATACCAGAGAGATTTAGGCAAACACTTTGTAATAGACCATTGACAATGTCCCCAGTGGGATATAATGTTGGCATAGGTTTCCTTCTCGCTCCAGCATAAATGTCCCCAGTCTTAGTACACTAGGTTCAAATTTGATTCTTTGAGCCTTACACAATCGCCATAGGAGGACTGTCCCCTGTGCATAAAGTCTTTGAACACTTAGAAATTTTTTGAACATTAGTTTCAATCGTCTGAACAGTTCTTATGTTACAGGGGGTAAACCTTAAAGTATACTGGAGATAATTCCTTAGTATCCTGGGGATAAACCCATAGGTATCCTGGGGAAAATCCTAAATTTTCATGCGCTACAGGCGGGAGTGTATAAACTCCAAGACTTAGAAAGGGTGATCAATCCTCATATACCTTAGAGAGTATGAAAATACCCTTTCGCGAGAGAGGGTGATCAATCCTCATATACCTTAAGGATCCAGGATATAGCCAACAGTGACGAAATTTTCAGCCACTTTTACATGAATTGGTCCCGCCACCTTGAACTATCCCTGGACAACTTGCGCTCCAGGCGGGGTGTTTAAACCCAAAGGATCCCTTAAACGTGAGAGAGGGGGCCAATCCTCTAATCTTTCGAAGTATCCTGAATGTGTATCATGGAGCTATATCCCTAAGCATATACTACAAAACAATTGTAAGCTAAGGTGGGTGTTAGCCTGGCTAACACCCCTCCGATGCTTAAGTCAGTAATGGGTTCAAAACAATAAATAATATACTAAAAGAGATAGAATCCATACCATTCTGAGCTAGAATTTAAATTCCAAACTCAGTTGAAATAGAGCTTTATATGTATAGCATTCCAGGATCTTGGTAGCATATCCCCCTCCATATTCTTGAGTCGGTATGCTCCTTTTCCTGATTCCGATTCAATCTCATAGGGTCCTTCCCATTTCGGAGCCAACTTTCCATCAGCAGGATTAGTAGTATTCTGAAAAGCCTTTCTCAATACCTGTTTTGGTCAAAAATTACCTAAGCAATTAAGTGATCAAATTAGTTTTGTGAGGTAGTGTGCTAGTAATACTTTGTGAAAAATATGTTGGTTTGTTAGTTTGCGAAAACAGTTTCAGGATACAACTTAGGATATCGAGCTGTATCTATAATCAAACAATGAGCAAAAATGTAAAGGTTGACACGTGATGTACGAGGAAAGCCCTTGATCAATCTATATCTCCAGCATAAAACCTCGGGAGCTGACAATCGTCGGCTGCCTTGTTCTTCTTATTGCTTGAATAACAGGATACAGTGCAGGATATGATACGGATCAACTAAGTGTTACAATGCGATTCGAGTACAAGTGTGAGTGTTTGTGAGTGGTTACAGGTGGTAGAGAGCAAGAGTGTACGAGAAATTGTGTGTGTGAAAGTTGTGTGTTCCTATGATCCGTGCATTCCTTTATATAGTAAAAGAAATAACTAACTATGCTAAAAATCCGGGATATTATGCTAAAAATCCGGGATACTGAGATTATTTCCTTTCTGAACGTTGCTAGGCTGTTTCAACTCGTTTTCCACGCGTATACCAACTATAACTCCGGGATTTAAGCTCCTATAACCGTTACAACATTAATAGCATTGACCAATCATCTATGACTCCCATAAAATACGCCTTTCTTCAATGCTGACCGTTACAAGAGTTATTTTTCCGCCATCAAAGTCCTTATCCTAACCAATTTGAGCGGGTCTTCAGGATGACTTGGTCTTCATGAACGTTAGTCCCTTGTAGCGAACGTTTACAAGAAAATTGTTAGTAACAGTCAGGATACTGCCTCAGGATGTTATCAATATCCTGGTCTGGTATCCTGATCTGGTATCCTGATCCGGTATCCTGATCATACACAACTAATAAAAAATCAAGATACAAAGTCAGGATATGGGCTCGGAATTTCACCCGTAACAATTGTCCCCAAAAATATAACTGTTGGATATCCTGATTCCAACGGATATATTTTTTAGTCATTCCAACATGTCTGGTAAGGATATATGTTTTCTTCGATCTTGAGAAGCTTGACAGCTATCCCAAGCCTGTCCTGGTGAAAAAGGAGCCATCTGTTGCCACCAGCTCTAAGCCCTCTACTGCTGCTGCCGAAGGTTCCTCTTATGATGACCTTGGCTTCATGGAATCCATCGAGCCCATGACCTCCTTCCCTGTATTTTTCTTTGTAGGGTCTGAATCATCTGGTCGTCCTGTACTTAGAACAATTTTAATTTCCTGCATGCTTTAGAACAATTCAACAGTTGGAGGTGGAGGGATTCTATATTTTCAGGACGGAGCCTTCAACTGTTTATGTATACATGCTTTAAAACTAGTTGTATTCTTGTTGGATGGGTCTCTTTTTGAGATAAAACCAAGAATACAATCTTTTGGACCAATAATAATAAACTAACCTTTTAGCCTTATTTGTTGTTGTTATGTTTTTATTTTGAAAGGTATGTTTTGAATATCCTGATCAAATATCCTGGTCAGGATACTGATGAAATGTTCAATACTTTTGTTATCAAAATATTAGACAAAACTTGGTTGAATATGACTTTTTAGAAAACTTAGATCGTTTAGATAAGGTTTTCGAGACTTGAAGAATAATAAATCATACCAGAAACACTTAGGCAATAATTTCCAACCTTAACCTTTGAATCCTTTGCAATGTCCCCGGCATGGATGTCCCCTGTCTGTGCATGATATTGCATCAGTGCGTGACATACTTGAGTATTTCTTCACTTAGTGATTAAACTTCGTAGCTTCTTATCCGCAAAAGAACGCGTGTAATCATAGCTTGTCATATCTTTGCATTCTTGTTAAAAACTTTAGTTTTACTGGGGATAAACCCTTACTGTACTGGGGATAAACCCTTAGTATCCTGGGGAAAATCCCAAATTTTCGTGCGCTACAGGCGGGAGTGTATAAACTCCAAGACTTAGAAAGGTGAAAACCTTTAAACCTTAGAGAGTATGAAAATACCCTATCGTGAGAGAGGGTGATCAATCCTCATATTCCTTAAGGATCCAGGGTATAGCCAACAGTAGCGAAATTGTCAGCCACTTTTACATGAACTGGTCCCGCCACCTTGAACTATCCCTGGATAACTTGCGCTCCAGGCGGGGTGTTTAAACCCAATTCGTGAGAAAGGTGAATACCTTTAAACCTGTGAAGGGGTCAGGATCCCTTAAACGTGAGAGAGGGGGCCAATCCTCTAATCTTTCGAAGTATCCTGAGCGTGTATCCTGGAGCTATATCCTGAAGCATATTCTGCAAAACAACCTTAAACTAAGGTGGGTGTTAGCTTGGCTAACACCCCTCCGATGCTTAAGTTAGTATTGGGTTCAAATAAAATAAATTATATTTAAAAGAGACAGAATTCATACCATCTTGAGTTAGAAATTAAATTCTAAACTCACTTGAAATAGGCTTTGAGATGTATAGCATTCCAGGATCTTGGTAGTACATCCCCCTCCATATTCTTAAGCTGGTATGCTCCTTTTCCGGATTCCGATTCAATCTCATAGGGTCCTTCCCACTTTGGGGCCAAACTTTCCATCAGCAGGATTCGTAGTATTCTGAAAAGCTTTCCTTAACACCCAATCTCCGACTTGGAACCTTCTAGTCCTTATATTCTTGTTATACGCTCTGGATATCCTCTGTTGATATGCCGCCATCCTTAGCTTTGCTGCATCTCTTGTCTCATCAATAGTATCCAGTTCTTGACATAAGATTTCAGGATTTGATTCAGGATCCCGTATGCTTGATCTAGCTGTCGGTATCACCATTTCTGTCGGGATCACTGCTTCTACCACAAATACCAAAGAAAATGGGGTTTGCCCAGTAGCATTCTTCACAGTTGTTCTATCAGCCCATAGGACAAATGGTAGTTCCTCTGCCCATTTTCCTTTTTTGGTACCTAACCTCTTCTTTAAATTGTTGACGATTATCTTGTTCGAGGATTCTGCTTGTCCATTTGCCTGAGGATGCACTGGTGTTGACGTAATCATCTTAATTCCCCAACTCTTGCAAAAGTCAGTAGTTCTTTTGCTGATGAATTGAGAGCCATTGTCACAAACTATCTCAGCTGGTGCCCCAAATCTGGTAAGGATATTCCTCTTTATGAAGGATACCACTTCTTGATCCCTGACTTGAACAAAGGCCTCGGCTTCGACCCACTTGGAGAAATAATCTGTCATTGCCAGCATAAAAACCTTTCCTCCTGGAGCCTTTGGAAGTTTTCCCACTATGTCCATTCCCTATTTCATAAACGGCCAAGGGGATACGATAGGAAATAATGGTCCTGCAGGCTGGTGCAGGATGTTGCCGTGTCTTTGACATGCATCGCATTTCTGAGCATACTCTGCGGCATCCTTTCTCATGGTCGGCCAGTAATATCATGTTCTCAACACCTTCGAGAACAGAGATCTGCCCCCAGTATGGTTGCCACAGTCTCCTTCGTGTATATCCTGAAGTACCTCCTTGGTTTCGGGATCCTCCAAGCACCTCAGATATGGTCCTGCAAGAGATTTCTTATACAAAACATTATTTATAATAGTAAAACGAGATACCTTCATCCTAAAAGCCTTAGGATTTGCATCTTTTAGGATATCTCCTTCTTGAAGATACTTCACAATTGGATTCATCCAGGATTGAGGATCCTTCTCAGGATATCCATCACCAGGATCCTGGATACGTGCTACTTCTTTATCCTGAGATTTGAAATGTTCCATTGCAGGAAACAAGATGTGCACTATTGGTATCTGAGTTCCCTCCGGTATCCTGACAGTAGATCCTAAGTTTGCTAGAGCATCAGCTTCAGCATTCTTTTCTCTTGGTACCTGTTCAAGTGTAAAAATTTCGAAATATCCCGCTAATTTTTTAACAATTCCAAGATATTCAGCTAACATTTCACCTTTTACTGCATAAGATCCATTGAAATGGTTAGTAATCAAAAGGGAATCAACATATACTTGTAAACATCTAATATTCATATTTTTAGCCAACTCTAATCCTGCTATCAGAGCTTCGTATTCAGCTTCATTATTGGTAGCAGAAAATTCACATTTAATAGCCTGGGGTAATATGTCCCCCTGTGGCGATTTTAGTAGTATACCCAAACCTACACCTCTTACATTAGATGCACCATCAGTATATAGCGTCCAAGATTCTATATTTTCTCCAAGTTGTTGCACTTCTAGGTCTACTTCATTTTGAGTATCACTACTGAAATCAGCCACAAATTCTGCTAGAGCCTGAGACTTTATAGCATTTCTAGGTTCATATATTAGATCATAGGCACTTAATTTACTGACCACTTAGCCATTCTACCCGACATCTCAGGTTTCCTAAGCACACTCTTAACAGGATAATTAGCTTTAACATGAATCCTATGTGTCTCAAAATAATGTCTAAGTTTAGTTGATGCCATAACTAGGGCTAATATCATTTTTTCTAGATGAGAATATCTAGTTTCAGCATCTAATAAACTTTTACTAACGTAATAGACAGGATACTGCTGACCTGTATGGTCCTTTACAAGGACAACACTTATTGCATTCCCAGATACAGCGAGATATAGGGATAATGGTTCACCATCCTCAGGCTTCATTAATAGAGGTGCGGTTGAAAGATATTGCTTTAATTCCTGTAGGGCTGCTTCATGCTTTTCTCCCCACTCGAACCTCTTATTTTTCTTCAGGATATCGTAGAATTCCTTGCATCTTTCCGAGGATCTTGCTATAAATTTGTTCAATGCTGCTACTCGCCCTGTTAACCTTGAACATCTTTCATATTTGAAGGTGACTTGATATCCAAGATAGCTTTAATCTGCTCCGGGCTTGCTTTTATCCCCCTTTTAGTCACCATGTATCCTAAAAACTTTCATGCCCCCACTCCAAAATGGCACTTGGCAGGATTTAGTTTCATATTATACTGGTCCAAGATATCAAATGCTCCTTTAATATCCTGGAGATGATCCTCAGCCTTCTTGGATTTGACTACCATATCGTCAATGTACACCTCCATGGTGTCCCCCAGTTTATCTTTAAACATCATGTTCACCAATCTCTGGTATGTTGCACCTGCATTTTTTAAACCAAAAGGCATAGCAGTATAACAGTAAATACCTGTTGGTGTCATGAAAGCAGTATCCTCCTGGTCTGAAGGTTCCATTTGGATCTGCTGGAATCCTGAGGATGCATCCATGAAGGTTAACATCTCATGACCGGCAGTGGCATCCACCATCGAGTCTATATGAGGCAGAGGGAATGGGTCTTTAGGACAAGCTTTGTTCAAGTCTGTGTAATCTACACAGACTCTCCATTTCCCATTCTTCTTTTGAACTATGACCACATTTGTTAACCACTTGGGGAATTTGACTTCCCTAATCATCTTGGATTTCAATAACCTTTCAACCTCCTCCTGTATGATTGCATTTCTTTCAGTAGCAAACTTCCTTCTCTTTTGTTGAACGGGCTTGAAAGACCTGTCAATCCCAAGTTTATGAGTTATAATATCTTTCGATATACCTGTCATGTCTTCGTGTTTCCATGCAAACGTGGATATCCTGCATTTCAAAAAGTTAGTAAGCTGATCCTCAATATCCTGAGGGATACTGGTTCCTACGAGCAACCGAGATATCTAGATTATCCTAGTCCAGGATAACTTTCTTAACATCCTGCTCCGAAGCCTCCGCGATATCCTGGGCTCGTATCTTTAATTGCTATCCTGCATTGGGCTTGATTGAGGATTTCATCGAGGATGAGTAACACTCCTTAGCTTCTTGTTGATCACTTTCCACCTTGACAACCCCCCAATCACTGGTGATAGGTAGACGGCACAACTTTCATATCATGAATCCATGGCCTGCCCAATATAATATTATAGCAGGATAATGAATCCATGACACAAAACCGTTGCATCGAGTTTACTCCTTCGACGTATACGGGCAGTTTTATCTCCCCAACAGTATTTTTTGCTTCTCCACTAAACCTTACAAGCACAGTGGACTTTGAGGTAATCTCCATCTCTGGATGTTCATTCTCTTCAAGGTTTCCAATTGGATGATGTTGATTGAGCTGCCATTATCCACCAGTATCCTGCGTACAAAGTGATTAGCAACATATAAAGTTATTACCAGAGCATCATGATGAGGATCCTGGACAGTATCCCTGTCATCATTATCGAACGTGATCATTTTATCAGTCGTGAGGGTCGATATCCTGGTTGGCTTATTCCCCCTTTAGGCCTTAGCCTCCTTTGCATGTCTTTTGGCTGCAGAATAAGAAGTTCCGCAGATATCGGACCCTCCTGAGATAAAGTTAATTATCTTGGCGTCGGCGGGAGGTGATGCTGCTCGTTCAGGATCCTTCTCAATATCTTGACCCTTATTCTTCTTTCTGCCCAGAAGATCCTTCAGATATCCTTTGCTTAGTAGGTAGCTTATTTCTTTCCTCATGGTAATGCAATCCTGAGTAACATGTCCGAAATCCTCATGGAAGGCACACCATTTGGACTTATCCTTCGAATCAGCTTTTTGTTGATTCTTCCGAGGCCACCTGGCTTTATCTCCCAAACCCTGCATAGCATACATTAGTTCAGGTATATTAACAGAAAAACAATATTCTGACAGTTCAGGATACTCCTCAGGATCCTCATTTTCAACAGCGTTCACTTTTCTGCTATCATTCCTGTCATATGGCTTAGAACGATATGGTTTGTATGAGGATTCTGACTTCCTGTTAGTTGGTCCATATGTTGAGGATGCATTCATCCTCTCTTGCATTTTCTTATCATCTTCCAGCCTGATATATCTCAAGGCCCTGTTTCGAGCTTCATTCAAGTTCCTGCAAGGATTCATCACAAGATCCTGATAAAACTGGGAATCCTTTTGTAGTCCTATCTTGAATGCTTAGACTGCTGTAGCAACATCAAGGTGTGGGATATCCAAGGATTCCCTGCTGAATTTGTTCACATAATCCTTTAGGGATTCTTGAGGCCCCTGTGTTATCCTGTAGAGGTCACTTGTTAGTTTTTCAAAGCTTCTACTACAAGAAAGCTGACTATTAAACAAATTAACTAAATGAGCAAATGATGTAATTGAATAAGGTGGAACATTTAGAAGCCATTTCAAGGCTGATCCTGTTAGAGTAGAGCCGAAGCCCTTGCACAAGCATGCTTCCTTAAGTTCTGGCTGGATGGGGTTAATCTCCATCCTCTCCCTATACTGGGCAATATGCTCCTCAGGATCCGTCATCCCATCATACAGCTTCATGTTAGGAGTCTGGAATCTCTTTGGGATTTCTGCATCACAAATGGGGTAAGCAAAGCGGGATATATTGTGACTATCCCGGGATACTTCTGGTATAGGCTGCACTATCCCAGGCACACTTGATATCATATCCTTCAACTTTTGAAGCTCTCTGGTTATCGCTGATGTCACACCTGCATCCTGCAATGATCCAAGATTATTAGTAACAGGGATACTGGTGTTAACAGACAAGTTACCAGCTTGGTGATTCTGGTCATATCCTGGAGCGCATCCTGGAGCATATCCTGGATTTCTCACAGTTGACATCCTGACCGAAGAGGGTATCTCAGGAATCTGACTCTAGGAATGGCTAGGCACAATATTCCCCCTGTTATCCTCAGTATATACTGCCAAACTGAAGTTCAAAGATCTAGGCTGCAAGGGAGTGACAGTATCCTTAGTGGGCCTTCTTGAGCTAGATTTCAAGAGTTGTATCTCTCTCATCAGCATTTGGTTGTTCTCCTGTTGTTGCCTCATCTGTTCCTGTACGCTATCAAACAAAGTTAGAATTTCTTCATTAGAGGCCAAAACAGGACCGGATCCCTGAATATTGCGAGCGGGGATAACATCCCGAGCCACATGAATTTCAGTTCCTTGAGAAGAGGCTTGCGATCTTGGAGGAGGTGGTGGAAGCACCGAACCAATTGTTGCAGAGGTTGTAGCAGACGTGGTGGAAGAGCTCATGTTTGATCTAGAGGCCATTGAAAATAGTGTAGCAAAAAGTTTTGAAAATAGAAAACCAAGTAATGATTTTGCAAAAGTTTTTAGTAGAAATAGCACCATTTGCCCCACGGTGGGCGCCAAATTGTTTTGGTCAAAAATTACCTAAGCAATTAAGTGATCAAATTAGTTTTGTGAGGTAGTGTGCTAGTAGTACTTTGTGAAAAATATGTTGGTTTGTTAGTTTGCGAAAATAGTTTCAGGATACAACTCAGGATATCGAGCTGTATCTATAATCAAACAATGAGCAAAAATGTAAAAGTTGACACGTGATGTACGAGGAAAGCCCTTGATCAATCTAGATCTCCGGCATAAAACCTCGGGAGCTGACAATCGTCGGCTGCCTTGTTCTTCTTATTGCTTGAATAACAGGATAGAGTGCAGGATATAATACGGATCAACTAAGTGTTACAATGCAATTCGAGTACAAGTGTGAGTGTTTGTGAGTGGTTAGAGGTGGTAGAGAGCAAGAGTGTACGAGAAATTGTGTGTGTGAAAGTTGTGTGTTCCTATGATCCGTGCATTCCTTTATATAGTAAAAGAAATAACTAACTGTGCTAAAAATCCGGGATATTATGCTAAAAATCCAGGATACTGAGATTATTTCCTTTCTGAACGTTGCTATGCTGTTTCAACTCGTTTTCCACGCGTATACCAACTATAACTCCGGGATTTAAGCTCCTATAACCGTTACAACATTAATAGCATTGACCAATCATCCATAACTCCCATAAAATACGCCTTTCTTCAATGCTGACCGTTACAAGAGCTATTTTTCCGCCATCAAAGTCCTTATCCTAACCAACGTTTAGTCTTCAGGATGACTTTGTCTTCATGAACGTTAGTCCCTTGTAGCCAACGTTTACAAGCAAATTGTTAGTAACAGTCAGGATACTGCCTCAGGATGTTATCAATATCCTGGTCTGGTATCCTGATCCGGTATTCTGATCATATACAACTAATAAAAAATCAAGATACAAAGTCAGGATATGGGCTCAGAATTTCACCCGTAACAGTTGTCCCCAAAAATATAACTGTTGGATATCCTGATTCCAACGGATATATTTTTTAGTCATTCCAACATGTCTGGTAAGGATATATGTTTTCTTCGATCTTGAGAAGCTTGACAGCTATCCCAAGCCTGTCCTGGTGAAAAAGGAGCCATCTGTTGCCACCAGCTCTAAGCCCTCTGCTGCTGCTGCCGAAGGTTCCTCTTATGATGACCTTGGCTTCATGGAATCCATCGAGCCCATGACCTCATTCCCTGTATTTTTCTTTGTAGGGTCTGAATCATCTGGTCGTCCTGTACTTAGAACAATTTTAATTTCCTGCATGCTTTAGAACAATTCATCAGTTGGAGGTGGAGGGATTCTATATTTTCAGGACGGAGCCTTCAACTGTTTATGTATACATGCTTTAAAACTAGTTGTATTCTTGTTGGATGGGTCTCTTTTTGAGATAAAACCAAAAATACAATCTTTTGGACCAATAATAATAAACTAACCTTTTAGCCTTATTTGTTGTTGTTATGTTTTTATTTTGAAAGGTATGTTTTGAATATCCTGATCAAATATTCTGGTCAGGATACTGATGAAATGTTCAATACTTCTGTTGGGATCATCGCTTCTGCTCCAAATACCAAGGAAAACGGGGTTTGGCTAGTTACACTTTTCACCGTCGTCCTATCAGCCCAAAAAACAAAGGGTAGTTCTTCTGCCCATCTTCCCTTCTTAGCTCCAAGCCTTTTCTTCAAATTTTTGACAATTATCTTGTTTGAGGATTCTGCTTGTCCATTTGCTTGAGGATGTACTGGTGTGGATGTGATCATTTTGATTCCCCAACTCTTGCAAAAGTCAGTAGTCCTCTTACTTATAAACTGAGATCCATTGTCACAAATTATCTCAGCTGGTACACCAAACCTAGTCAGGATATTCCTTTTTATGAAGGATACCACTTCTTGATCTCTAACTTGAACAAATGCTTCAGCTTCGACCCACTTAGAGAAATAATCAGTCATTGCCAACATGAAGACCTTTCCTCCTGGAGCCTTTAGCAATTTTCCTACTATATCCATCCCCCACTTCATGAATGGCCAAGGGGAAGCTATAGGATAAAGTGGCTCGGCCGGCTGATGTAATATATTACTATGCCTTTGACATGCATCACATCTTCGAGCATATTCTGCAGCATCTTTTCTCATCGTCGGCCAATAATATCATGTTCTCAATACCTTTGAGAATAACGACCTGCCCCCAGTATGGTTACCACAATCCCCTTCATGTATATCCTGAAGCACTTCTTGGGTTTCGGGATCCTCTAAGCACCTCAGATATGGTCCTGTTTTGGTCAAAAATCACACAAGGATAATGTAACCAAACTTGATGAAAACGGGGTATGATGCTTGGTTAATTATGAAAGTAAAGGATCACTTCTGTGATGAAGATGCAAAGACACAATGATTTATACGAGGAAAAAGCCCTTGATCAATGTATGATCTCCGGCATAAAAAACCTCGGGTGATGGCAACTACCGATCACCAACTTCAATATAATAAAAATGTAGTTACAACTTTGGATGATAATGAGCTGAGTACAAGGATCACTATTGTCTGAGTGTGTGAGAGTTGCCGTATATGTTGTGTGTGTTCTTCCGAATGAGGAAGAGTGGTACTTATACATGTGTAGGTGACCTATTTTAGGTAAAATGACTAAATATCAGCTCATTACCCCTTTAGAAATAAAGATAATCTAGCCTAAATTGCTGCCCTTAGATCAAGCCATGTTTCCATATCCGGCACAACGTTCATCTTCAATTCAGCTCTTGCCATATTTGTAAAAGCGCGTCCCTGGATCATGATATGTAGGGCATATCCTGCTAGATGTTCCTGCAAAATAATATTGTAGTAATTGAAAGTGACCGTTAGTATAAGGATCACCTCAATGTCCCGTGATCCTGATCCTGAGGTCCGGCTGAGGATCACTGCCTGCCAAAGAAATAAGGATCACTGGTTAGGATCACGTATAAGGATCATTCATAGTAAAAATCCAGCCCTAACAATTGCCCCCAAAATATAAGGAGTTAAATGTAAATAGATGAGTTATATTTTGTTTTGAGCTTATCTCTAACGGACGATTCCGATTTACTAGCCGTTGCACATGGACTAGCCGTTATGATATTTACGTCACTGATGTGACAATCCCTGCGAATCATCATTATAAATAGGAGATAGGGTTAGGATCATTTTGTATTTAAATTCGAAGTATCTCCCTTTATAATCGTCACCGAAGGCTTGATCAGGTATCATTTTCTTCTTTCTCTTCTTTGCTCTGTTCTTTCTTACTTTTACCCTGTTTTCGTCTCGAACATGCTTCTTCGGAATTCACCGCACAAAGGCTCTAAGAAGGATAGTCCCTTGAAAAGCCAGGGGATTATCAAGGATTCTCCTATGGAGAGGTGCTGTTTTACCGATACCCAGATAGACAAGATTCGCCATTGCTTCCCGGTGAATGTTGTTTTTAAGTCTTTTGATCCTACTGCTTTGAGTGATTTTGTTTCGGACACTTGGGTGGCCTTTCCTGCTACTCCTTTCCTCATCGGGTATTCATATCCTTTTCCGACATTTACCCAATCCTTCTTTTCTCTTACCGGCATCTCTTATATCCAAGCTATGCCGATGATCTGGAGGGTTCTATATACCTTCGAGAGGATCATCGAGCAAGAAGGGATTGATTTGGGGATGTCAGAGTTAGCTGAGCTCTATGATCTCACCACCTTTGGTTCTCACCGGTACTTGTTGAAACGGAAAGCTGGGGAGGATCATCCAATCTTCAAGGTTACCAAGAATGATACCAACTGGAAACGTCGATTTTTCTTTGTTAAGAGGGGTTCCATCCCGGATGGGAAGGATCTGCCCAAGGAATGGGCCACTCATGGTAGGGTAGAGGATCCTTGAAGGATCACTATCAGTCCTGTCTCTTATGATGAGGATCACTGATGTCTTTTCTTTTTTGCAGCTATCTCTGTTGCTCACTTAGAGTTGACCCCTGCTGCCAAAGAAAGAGTGTTAGCCTTCAAGAAGCTTAATCCTGAAGTCAGAAGCTTCCAAATCATTATCCAAGATTCTCAAGAGGTATCCTCTGCATCTGCCACAATGTCAAGTAAGTATCCTCATAGAAAATAAGTTTTATGTGAAAGTATTTAATTTAACAAGGGAACTTATCTTGTTTTTGAATTGTGTAGGTGCCGGAAAGTCTGCCAGGTCCGTTAAGTCTTCCTCCAAGTTTGGGATCAGTGACCTTGCCAACGTCACTTCCTCAAAGAAGAAAGCTCCCGCTGCCAGCCCTTCAGTCTCAGCTCCTAAAGCGTCCATTCGGGGCAAGGGAAAAAAGAGGAAAGCTTCTGATGAACTCCAAGGATTCCCTCTCCTTCGTCGGCAATTTCTTGATTATGTGAACGAGGTGAGGATCACTGCCCCTGTTGGTTATCTGTCTCTAGTATCCTTCTTGAGGATCACCTGATTCTGAGCTTGTTTTTTTTTTTTTTTTTTTTTTGTTGCAGAAACTTGCTGAGATTGAAACTTATCTTGGCCACGTTGAAAATCAGGAGAGCCAGATTGCCGACCTTCAGCAAATGGGTGTATTAAAGGATCTCAAGATAGGAGATCTTGAGAAGGAACTCCGGGTCATGAAGGCTGAGGCTGCTCAGAGGTTGATCGATATGGATAACGAGAAGCAGGAGATCACCCAAGATGCTAAGGTGTCCGCGGCAATTGCTATGTACAAGATACAACTTCAGATGGCCGAGGAGGCTCAGGATCCTACCTTTGACAAAAGCTCGTGGGATGTTGAGGGTTGGAAGGCAAGGTTGGCAGACCTGGAGGACGAGGATGAGGCTGAAGATATCCCAATGCTGGAGGGAGGTGATGCTGACAAGGATCAGGGTGGAGCAGCCGGTGGTGATGGAGCAGCAAAGGAGTAGGCTGCATGATTGGGCGATGATGGATATTGTTGACTAGGCCGGAGCCCAATTTTTTAGGTTTGGTAGTGGTTTTTTGTGGTTGTTGATGTTTGAAACAATTATGGTCTGTAATCTCTGAACAATAGTTTCTTAGGGTTAAGGATCCTGGATCCTTTGAACAATAGGTAGGATTACACATGGTGGAGGGATCCTCTGTTTGGGGGATGAAGCCGTTGTGATCCTGCCGCCTTTTAATTTCCCTGCAATACTTTTGAACCTATTATCATGGACACCCTTTACCTACCCCAGCGGACGGGCCACGTATTGCTGGTAGATGCTTTGGGTAGGTAATTTTGACAACTTTTTGAAAGGGTTAAAGATCCTTTTGTTTAATAAATAAAATCTTAAACTTCTGTCGCTTATCTTGTGTTATTATCCTTTTTGATTTTCAATTGTTTTGACACATGTTTGTTTGAAAAGTTGAGCAAATTATGTTTAAGAAATTTAGGATATGATCCTGGATCAAATATCCTATAATCGAAAGTTTTCAAGATAGTTTATTTTAAGGATCATAGGTTCAGTTGTCAAGGTCTAAAGGTTATTCAAATGAATAATGAAATTAAAAGTAGTTAAGGATCATACCTGAGGATCCAAGTTAGGATCCTAACCTTTAATCAGGATAACCATAAGTAAAAATCTTAATGAACAATAAGGATTAAGGATCCTTAATTGTTTAACTTCGAAAACCTGAAAAATGGAGTATAACTTGGGACTAAGCCAATATAAAAGATAAGTTAGTAACTAGGGACAAGCCCAAAGGATAACTGGGGACAAGCCCAAAGGGTAACTGGGGACAATCCCAAAGGATCACTGGGGACAAGCCCATAGGATAACTGAGAATGATCCCGGAAGATCACTGGGGACAAGCCCATAGGATAACTGGGGACAAGCCCAAAGGATCGTATGTAAACTGGAGTATGGCCCTTTCTGGCAACTATCCAAACTTAGTGACATGAAAATGTCAAAACCTTAGCTAACGTGAAAACGTTAGAAACCTTAGGAACGGATGTATGGTGCGTCCACCATTATACGTAGGATCCCAAGTATAACCAGTACGATGAGGTCGCCAGCCCCGAAAATGGGTACTGATCCCAAAGACATGAACTATATCAGGATCATCGTGCGCTGCTGGCGGAAACTGGGGATAATCCCAAGGATAACTGGGGTTGTACCCAAGGATCTGTGGTGCTTTTGGAGATCTTTGACGATTCGCTGAAGATACCTGAACTATCATAACTCAAATGGTTTGTGAGTAGAGGATGAAGGATACATGATCCTTATCCTTAGGCGAAAAGTAAGAAAATGCAATAGTTTTAGGATAAGCATATTACCAGAATGAGGATCATCAATGGCACCGGGATCCTTCAAGGATACTCCAATGTAAGGATCACATGCATGAAGGATCATGTTCACATGAAATATTTCTTTAAGTGAACAGCATTCCATGCTCTTGGCAACAAGTTCCCTTCCATGGTTAGCAGCCTGTATGCCCCTTTTCCTGCTTCGGCTTCAATTAAGTAGGGACCTTCCCATTTTGGTGCTAGCTTCCCGTCAGCAGGATTAATAGTATTTTGAAATGCTTTTCTCAACACCATATCTCCAACTTGGAACTTCCTTATCCTGACATTCTTGTTGTAGGCACCAGCCATCCTTTGTTGGTAGCTTGCCATTCTTATCCTAGCTAGATCCCTGTTTTCCTCAATAGTATCCAAATCCTGAGCTAGAGTTGCAGCATTTTCTTCAGGATCACGAGCACTTGTTCTAGCAGTTGGGATCACCATTTCTGTTGGGATCACTGCTTCTGCCCCAAATACTAAAGAGAAAGGTGTTTGACCAGTGGCGTTTTTGGGAGTTGTCCTATCAGCCCATAGCACATAAGGTAACTCTTCTGCCCATTTCCCTTTCTTGGATCCTAGCTTCTTCTTCAGATTGTTGATGATGATTTTGTTGGATGATTCTGCTTGACCATTGGCTTGTGGGTGAACTGGTGTTGATGTGATCATCTTGATTCCCCAACTGTCACAAAAGTTAGTGGTTCTATTCCCAATGAATTGGGAGCCATTATCACATACAATTTCAGAGGGAATGCCAAATCTAGTTATAATGTTTCTTTTAATGAAGGATATGACTTCCTTTTCTCTGACTTGAGCGAAGGCTTCAGCTTCTATCCACTTGGAAAAATAGTCAGTCATGGCAAGCATAAATACTTTTCCACCAGGTGCTTTAGGGAGCTTGCCAACTATATCCATTCCCCATCTCATGAATGGCCAAGAGGATGGTATGGGGTGTAGTAATTCAGCTGGTTGGTGAAGGATATTGCTATGTCTTTGGCAAGGATCACATCTCTTAGCATACTCTACAGCATCCCTTTTCATGGTTGGCCAGTAGTATCCTGTTCTAAGGATCCTTGAGAATAATGCCCTGCCCCCAGTGTGGTTTCCACAGTCTCCTTCATGGAAATCCTTCAACACCTCTTCAATTTCAGGATCCTCGATACATCTCAAATATGGTCCTGCAAGAGATCGCTTATATAATACATTATTCAGAATTGTGAATTGAGATACCTTAATCCTGAAGGCTCTAGGATTTTCTCCCATCGGGATCTCCCCATGTTGCAAGTATCCCATGATCGGTGAGATCCATGATCCTGAATGAGATTGGGCTTCTTCACTAGGGATCATTGCAGTATCCTCTTCTATTTCCATGGCCACCTGTTTTTCAATGGCAGGAGCCAGGATATGGATGATAGGGATACTTATATCTTCTGGAATCTTCAAGGATGATCCTAGGTTGGCCAATGCATCAGCTTCTGTGTTCTCCTCCCTTGGTACCTGTGTCAAGCTGAAAGAGACAAAAGAGAGTGCCAATTCTTTGACTATCTCTAAATATTTGGTTAGCTTCTCGCCTTTAACAGCGTAGGATCCATTAAAGTGATTAGTGATCAATAATGAATCTACATATACTTTAAGATACTTTACCCCCATATCCTTAGCAATTTGTAAGCCAGCAATTAAGGCTTCATACTCAGCCTCATTGTTAGTTGCCTGGAACTCACAAGCTATGGAGTGGGGTATTATGTCCCCCTGTGGCGATTTTAGTAGGATCCCTAGCCCTGTGCCTTTGATGTTTGAGGATCCGTCAGTGTGTAGGATCCAAGGATCCTTGGTCTCATCCAGCTGCTGGACCTCCAATTCTGCTTCCTTTTGTAGATCACTACTGAAATCAGCCACAAAGTCAGCTAGTGCTTGAGATTTAATGGTTGTTCTTGGTTCGTATCTTATATCATGGGCACTAAGCTTCACTGCCCACTTAGCCATTCTCCCTGACATATCCGGTTTCCTGAGGACATTCTTAATTGGAAAATTAGTTTTAACAACAATAGTATGGGTTTCAAAATAGTGCCTTAACTTAGTGGATGCCATGATTAATGCAAGGATGAGTTTTTCGAGGTGTGAGTACCTGGATTCGGCATCAAGTAGACTTTTACTTACATAGTAGATAGGATATTGTGTACCTTCGTGATCCTTAACAAGGACAGCACTTACAGTGGTTGAGGATACCGCCAGATATAAGGATAACACATCTCCTTTTTCCGGTTTTGCTAATGCTGGTGCTGAGGACATATACTCTTTTAGGGCTTGTAAAGCATTTTCATGCTTCTCAGTCCATTCGAACTTCTTATTCTTCCTTAGGATATCGTAGAATTCTTTGCACTTTTCTGAGGATTTCGATATGAACCTGTTCAAAGCTGCTATCCTGCCTGTTAGTCTTTGAACATCCTTGGCATTGGCAGGAGATTTGATATTTATTAATGCTTTGATTTGTTCCGGGCTTGCTTCAATGCCCCTCTGGGTTACCATGTATCCTAAGAACTTTCCTGCCTTAACACCAAAATGGCATTTTGAAGGATTTAGTTTCATGTTGTACTGATCAAGGATATCGAATGCTTCTTCTAAGTCCTTTAGGTGATCCTCAGCTTTTTTTGATTTGACCACCATATCATCTATGTACACCTCCATAGTTTTTCCAATTTGATCTTTGAACATCATATTTACCAGCCTTTGGTATGTTGCACCTGCATTTCTTAGTCCAAAAGGCATGGCAATATAACAATATAAACCGGTTGGGGTCATAAAGGCTGTATCCTCTTGGTCAGATGATTCCATCTGGATTTGTTGGAACCCAGATGATGCATCCATAAAGGTCAACAGTTCATGCCCCGCTGTTGCATCCACCATGGAGTCAATGTGGGGTAATGGGAAAGGATCCTTGGGACATGCCTTATTCAAATCAGTGAAATCGACACATACCCTCCACTTTCCGTTTTTCTTTTGGACAACAACCACATTGGCTAACCATTTAGGATATTTTACCTCTCTGATCATACCTGCTCGAAGTAGTCTCTCTACTTCTTCTTGGATAATGGCATTCCTTTCTGGTGCAAACTTCCTCCTTTTTTGATGGATTGGTTTGATAGACCTGTCAATGCCAAGTTTGTGAGTAATAATATCCTTAGATATACCTGTCATATCTTCATGTTTCCAAGCAAAGGTAGATTTTCTTCTTTTGAGGAAGGATATCATGTCTTCTTTCATGTTGCCAAGGATCCCTGATCCGATATAGATTTTCGATTCTGGATCACTAGGATCCAAGAGGATTTCATCTACATCTTGTTCCCTTGCCTCCAAGACATTCCTCGGAGGATACTGTAATTGCTATTGCTCTCTTGGCTTCGAGGTTGGCTTCATGGATGAGGTATAGCAATCCTTAGCCTCTTGCTGATCACTGTCGATCTTGATTATCCCCCATGGGCTAGGGAGCTTCACACATTGATGGTAGGTAGATGGAACTGCTTTCATGTCATGTATCCAAGGCCTGCCAAGGATAACGTTGCAACAAGATAAACAGTCAATAACACAAAATTTTTGGTAATTATGTAATCCTTCCACGTAGATTGGGAGTTTGATGTCCCCCAGAGTTTTCTTCGTTTCTCCACTGAATCCTACAAGCACGGAGGATCTTGGTGTGATGTCTGATTCTGGGATTCCCATCTTCTTCAAGACATCAAGCTGGATAATGTTCACTGAGCTCCCTCCGTCAATAAGGATCCTGCGGACAAAATGGTTAGAGATAAAGAGAGTGATAACTAAGCTATCATGGTGAGGATCCTGAACATTAACGCGATCATCCTCATCAAATGTTATCATCTTCCCTTCTGAGACGCTTGAGGTTCTAATAGGCCTTTCTCCATTATCCATTTTTGATTCTTTTGCATGTCTTTTGGCCGCTGAGAAGGATGTTCCACAAATGTCTGATCCTCCGGATATAAAGTTAATCACTTGTGCGTTTGCCGGAGGTGCTGGAGCCTTTTCAGGGATCCTTTCAGGATCCTGGGTCCTTTGCTTTTTTCTCCCCAACAATTCTTTTAGATGCCCCTTGCTTAGCAGGTATCCGATTTCTTTTCGTAAGGCTATGCAATCTTCAGTTAGGTGCCCGAAATCCTCATGGTATGCACACCATTTGGACTTGTCTTTAGTCCCGGATGGTTTATCATTCTTCCTGGGCCACCTAGCTTTTTCACCTAGATTCTGCATTGCAAAGATTAGTTCATGATTATCAACGGAAAAACAATATTCTGAGATTGGAGGATATTCTTCATCATCCTCTTCTTGGTCGACAGCATGCACGTTCTTGTTCTCGTTTCTATGGTAGGATTTGAACTTGTTGTTTTTGAAGGAGGATCCTTGCTTATCTTGTTTTGAGGATCCTACTTGTCTCTCCTGGATCCTCTTGTCATCCTCTAGCCGGATAAACCTGAGTGCTCGAGTTCTTACTTCATCTAAATTCCTGCAAGGTGTCATAACAAGATCATCATAGAATAATGAATCCTTAAGAAGTCCCATTTTGAAGGCTTCAACAGCCGTAGCCATATCCAAGTTGGGAATATCCAAGGACTCTTTACTAAATTTAGTTATATAATCCCTTAATGATTCATTATTATTTTGAGTTATCCTGTACAAATCACTAGTTAATTTTTCAAATTTTCTACTACAAGAGAATTGGTTATTGAATAAATTAACTAAATTAGCAAATGAAGTAATAGAGTAAGGGGGAAGACTTAGCAGCCACTTAAGAGCTGATCCAGTTAGAGTGGATCCAAATCCTTTACATAGGCATGCTTCCTTCAACTTTTCTGGGATAGGATTGATTTCCATCCTTTCCCTGTATTGTGCTATATGCTCCTCTGGATCCGTTGTGCCATCATACAGCTTCATGGTAGGGATATGGAACCTTTTGGGCACCTCTGCATCACAAATTGGTGGTGCAAAGCGAGATACCTTGTGGCTCCCATCTGCAATCTCTGGGATAGGCTTGACTACCCCTGGAACACTTGAGATCATGTCCTTTAGTTTCTGTAGTTCCCTGGCCATAACATGATTGGTACCTGTATCCTGCATAAATCCAAGGTTAGTAGTAGGATAATTATTTAAAGTGTTACCTCCCATTGGGTTCAGGTTAGGGAATCCACATTGCTGGGATTCTGGAACAACGGAGGGACCAGTGGAAGCAATGGTCTGCATTGGAATGAAGTCCCCTTGATGGACATCTAGACTTCCTGTTTGCAAACTTTTTAGGGATCCTGGCATCTGTAAGGATCCTGGTATCTGGGATGATCCTGGAACGAAGGAGGATCCTTGAACCTGGGATGATCCTGGAACAAAGGAGGATCCTTGGCCCTGGAATGATCCTGGAATAAAGTAGGATCCTTGAAACTGCTGTGCCTCCGGATAGGCTCCCGGATTCATGAAGGATCCCATGTACTGAGGATAGGATCCTGTTGGCTGAAAATGTGAATCTGATGTCTGAGTCATTGCTGCCGAGTTGAAACGTGATCCTCTTGACTCCCCTATGATTTGTACGTCCGGGATCCCTGATGGCTGGGAAGTGATTATTGGAGTATCGAAGCTCAAGGATTTGGGCATCAGTGGAGGATGATCCTCTGCCGCTTTCTTTTGTCTTTTGAGATCTCCAATTTCCCTGAGGATCCTTTCGTTGGTTTCATCTTGCCGCTGCATACGATCCTTCATCTGCAAAATTAAAGCAAATACATCACTAGTACTGGGAATAGAAGAATTCATAGCAGAAGAAGATAGAGGTTTAGAGAAAGTGGGAGTTGATCTCTTCTCAGTATTTCTCTGAGATCCTGCCGGTGGAGGAGGCAAGGTGATCTGTGATGAGGTGACCGCAGACATCGCCGTGGACGTGTTCTTCAATGATGAAGCCATGTAATTCTTTGAAATGATTTCGAACAAAAGATTTTCTTATGAATGAAGCACCAATGGCCCCACGGTGGGCGCCAAACTGTTTTGGTCAAAAATCACACAAGGATAATGTAACCAAACTTGATGAAAACGGGGTATGATGCTTGGTTAATTATGAAAGTAAAGGATCACTTCTGTGATGAAGATGCAAAGACACAATGATTTATACGAGGAAAAAGCCCTTGATCAATGTATGATCTCCGGCATAAAAAACCTCGGGTGATGGCAACTACCGATCACCAACTTCAATATAATAAAAATGTAGTTACAACTTTGGATGATAATGAGCTGAGTACAAGGATCACTATTGTCTGAGTGTGTGAGAGTTGTCGTATATGTTGTGTGTGTTCTTCCGAATGAGGAAGAGTGGTACTTATACATGTGTAGGTGACCTATTTTAGGTAAAATGACTAAATATCAGCTCATTACCCCTTTAGAAATAAAGATAATCTAGCCTAAATTGCTGCCCTTAGATCAAGCCATGTTTCCATATCCGGCACAACGTTCATCTTCAATTCAGCTCTTGCCATATTTGTAAAAGCGCGTCCCTGGATCATGATATGTAGGGCATATCCTGCTAGATGTTCCTGCAAAATAATATTGTAGTAATTGAAAGTGACCGTTAGTATAAGGATCACCTCAATGTCCCGTGATCCTGATCCTGAGGTCCGGCTGAGGATCACTGCCTGCCAAAGAAATAAGGATCACTGGTTAGGATCACGTATAAGGATCATTCATAGTAAAAATCCAGCCCTAACAGGTCCTGCAAGAGATTTCTTATACAAGACATTATTTATAATAGTGAATTGTGATACCTTCATTCTAAAGGCCTTAGGATTCTCATCCTTTGGGATGTGTCCTTCCTTGAGATATCTCATGATTGGAGCCATCCAAGACTTAGGATCCTCCTCAGGATACTCATCATCAGGATCCTGAACACTTACTACTTCCTTATCCTGAGGATCCTTCGCAGGATATAGGATATGTAATATCGGTATTCGGGTTCCTTCCGGTATCCTGACTGACGATCCTAGATTTGCCAAGGCATCAGCTTCAGCATTATCCTCTCTTGGTACCTGTTCAAGTGTGAAAATATCGAAATATCCTGCTAATTTTTTGAGAATTTCGAGATTCTCGATTAACTTCTCTCCTTTAACTGCATAGGTTCCATTAAAATGGTTAGTGATTAACAAGGAATCAACAAATACTTGTAAACTCTTGATATTCATACTTTTAGCCAATTCTAATCCTGCAATTAAAGCTTCATATTCTACTTCATTATTAGTGGCAGGAAACTCACATCTAATAGCCTGGGGTAATATGTCCCCTTGTGGCGATATTAGTAGTATACCTAAACCTACACCTCTTACATTAGATGCACCATCAGTATATAACGTCCAGGATTCTAAGTTTTCTCCTAGTTGTTGTACTTCTAGGTCTACTTCATTTTGAATATCACTACTGAAATCAGCCACAAAGTCAACTAAAGCCTGAGACTTTATGGCATTTCTAGGCTCATATACTAGATCAAAAGCTCTTAATTTCACCAACCATTTAGCCATCCTTCCTGACATCTCGGGTTTCCTAAGCACATTTTTAACAGGATAGTTGGTTTTAATGTGAATCCTATGTGTTTCAAAATAATGTCTAAGTTTTGTTGACGCCATAACTAGGGCTAATATCAGTTTCTCTAAGTGTGAATATCTAGTTTCAGCATCTAATAAACTTCTACTAACATAATTGACAGGATACTGCTGACCTTCATGACCCTTTACCAAGTAATGACTTTATCATCCGTAAGCATGGTCATCCTTGTGGGCTTATCTCCTATTTCCTCCTTAGCCTTCCTGGCATGCCTCTTAGCTGTAGAGTAAGAAGTTCCACATATGTCAGATCCCCCGAAGATAAAGTTAATTATCTTGGCATCTGGTGGTGGAGATGCAGCTCTCTCAGGATCCTGGTCAGTATCCTGAGCTTTCTTCTTTCTACCGAGGAATTCTTTCAAGTATCCTTTGCTCAGCAAGTAGCTTATCTCCTTTCTCAAGGCTATGCAATCATCTGTCATGTGCCAAAAGTCTTCATGGAAGGCACATCATTTAGATTTATCCTTCCAATCTGTATTCCTTGGATTCTTTTTCGGCCACCTAGCTTTGTCCCCCAGTCCCTGCATAGCATACATTAACTCAGGAACATTTACAGAAAAACAATTCTCTGAGATTTCAGGATATTGTTCATCGTCCTCATCTTCAACAACATTCATTCTCTTATTATCGTTCTTAGCATATGGCTTTGAACGACATTGAAGATGTGTTCATCCTCTCATGCTTTTTCTTGTCATCTTCAAGCCTTATGTATCTCAAAGCCCTATTCCGAGCTTCATCTAAATTCTTGCAAGGATTCATTACAAGATCCTGATAAAATTGACAATCCTTTTGTAACCCCATTTTGAACGCTTGTACTGCCGTAGCAACATCAAGATTCGGGATATCTGGGGATTCTCTACTAAATTTGTTAACATAATCCCTTAGGGATTCTTGTGATCCTTATGTTATCCTGTAAAGATCACTTGTTAGTTTCTCAAAGCTCCTGCTACAAGAAAATTGACTGATAAACAAATTAACTAAATGAGAAAATGATGTAATTGAATAAGGTGGAACATTTAAAAGCCATTTTAAGGCCGATCATGTTAAAGTTGAACCGAAGCCTTTGCATAAGCATGCTTCCTTAAGATCTGGTAGGATTGGATTTATTTCCATCCTTTCCCTATACTGGGCAATATGCTCCTCAGGATCTGTCGTCCCATCATAGAACTTCATGCTGGGAGTCCGGAATCTTTTTGGAATTTCAGCATCACAAATTGGATGAGCAAATCGGGATATCCTGTGACTATCCTGGGATACTTCCGGTATAGGCTGCACTACTCCAGGAACACTTGATATCATATCTTTCAATTTTTGAAGTTCCCTGGTTAATGCTGGTGTTACACCTATATCCTGCAAAGAATCAGAATTATTAGTAGCAGGGACGCTAATATTGGCAAACATGTTACCAGCCTGTTGACTTTCGCCATATCCTGGACCATATCCTGGTCCATATCCTGGATCCCTCACGGTCGATATCCTGGCGGATGATGGTATCTCCAGCATGTTGCTCCGGGACTGACTCGGTATCATGTTGCCTTGATTATCCTCGGTAAATGTTGCTGAACTAAAGTTCAGCATCGTGGGCTGTAGAGGAGTAGTTATATATCCTTCATGATCGTCTGGTTAGTTTCTTGCTGCCTCTTCATTTGTTCATGTATACTACCAAACAAAGACAGAATTTCATCATTAGAAGCAAGGATATGGGTTCTCCCTGAATTTCCGGATCTAGAAACATTCTGAGCAGCAGGAATTTCTCTCGGTGTGTGGCTTTCATTCTCCTCTGAAAAGTTTGAACTTGTGAAGGTGGAGGAGGTAATGAACCAGTAGCAGCAGAGGTTGAAACAGACATGGAAGAAGAGTTCAAATTCGATTGAGAAGCCATTAGAAATAGTTTTGAAAAGAATTTCGAAAACAGAAATTACCGAAGCAATTTAGTGATCAAAATTAGTTTGTGAGGTAGTGTGCTATGTAAACTTGTAAAAATGTATTAACTTTGTTGAAAATGTAAACAGTTTCAGGATATAGTTCCGGGATACAGAACTATATCAATTTGTAAACGAAATGCAAGTAAAGTAAAAATTGACACGAGATGTACGAGGAAAGCCCTTGATCTTTCTAGATCGCCGGCATAAAACTTCGGGAGCTGACAATAGTCAGCTGCCTTGATTGTTCTTATTGATTGAATAACAGCAAGATACAGCTTCAGGATAGTGCACGGATCAGCTCTAAGTGTTACAATGATTGTGATTTGTGAGTGTTGTGAGTGTTTGTGATTGAGATGGTGATCATAGCTGCAATGTTTGTGTAAAAGTGGACGGGATTATGTGTCCCAACCTACTGATCCGGCACTCCTATTTATAGTAAACATAAATAACTAACTGTGCTAAAAATCCGGGATATTCCCCTATTATTCTAGGATCCTACGAATATTCCCTTTTGACCATTGTAAACCCCTTCTCCAAGCTTCCAACGTCTTTCTTGTAACTACCTTGACCTATTCTTCAGGGAAACCAAGCCTCATGACCGTTTGTACCTTGCAGCCAAGGCAAATTGTTAACAGCACGCAGGACACCCTCGCAGGATGTTGCCAATATCCTGGTCCAGTATCCTGGCAGCGAAAATAGACATATAAAGTCAGGATATAATTTCGGGATATAGGTTAGAAAATTCCACCCACAACAGTAACTATGAATAGGAAGATCATAGGGATTATAATCATATGTAATCTTGCCATATGATCTTGCTTGTAATACTTGAATGCTAGATAAATTGATGTAAAATGAGAGAATTGTAAGAACTAGATTGATTATTGATGACATACAAGATGAACTAGTAAAGTCATGCTTTGATTGCTTGTACATTATGCTTTATTAATGTAACACACACTAAGTGTTTGATGAAATGCTTAAGAGAATAAATGTGTAAAAATCTGAAAAGTTAGTGATAATATTGTCACTTGAAAATGAGAAATTATGTAAATGATGGAATGAAAGTGTTGGGCTAAATGAATGAATGCGTTTAATGTAGGCGTGAAAGAAGAAGGCTCAAACACTAAGAAAACGGGAGACTCACAAGATCGAGGTACGTTAGTGTACACCGCATTTCTATATTTATGATGTTGTCATATGTATAATAAATTTTAATTGTATTGTGTTGTTATGTCAAAGTTGTTAGAATTGAATGGTCGTTGAAAATGAAGGTAAAATCCGTCATAAACGGATTATGGGGAATGATTAAAATACGAAAGTTAACGCATCATATCCGGTACTTTTAGTTGAACCGGGTATGGGAAGTTATGTATGTAATGGACGAAAGTCTACTCGATCCGTCTTTCTCAGATCGAAGTATGATGTAAGAATGTAATGACTATGATTGTTCATTATGAACAAAACGAATGAAGGCGATGTAATGATGCTAGTATCCGTTCCTAACAGGTATGTTAAGTAAAGTATGCTTAGCCTCTATTTGAGGCAAGCATGTAAGGAACCGTTTAATGGTTAGCAAAGTAATTGAATGATGTTAATCCGAGAAAGAAACAAATGGGTTTATTACCTAGAATTGTTAATGGCGAAATACTAACCTATTTGTTATGTCAAATGTAGGTAAATCCTCAATTTAGGCGACATGGCAAATTGGAGCGAGCATATGCACACTTTATGATCATCAAGCGCTTCCGCTATTATGTATTAATGTTTTTGGTCAAATGCTTGTTTTTGTATAACATTGTTAGTAGTTATACTTTTTAACACTTGGTGTATGGTTTTTAGTCGTGTCTAGTCGAACGGGTCGTAAACTTGTTTAATGATGGTTAATACAGGGAAACGCTCGTCTTACGGACGGGTCATGCCCAAATTTTGTTAAATTAGCGCACAAATGTTATTAATATCTTACGTTTAATTGCGAAAAGTTTGGACGCTTTTAAAAGTTTATGTTTCTAGTGTCCTTGGGTCGTCATTTTATTAGAACCAAAAGCGGGCCTTACAATCACAATCAAAAATATCAATTTTCTCATCTTTATCATGAATTTCTGATGTATCAGTTGATGTTTCAGGCGCACTAGAATAGTTGCCCGAATCACCAGAACTGATTTCTGAGTCACTTGAAACAGGAGTTTCAAGTTTATCAGTCAATACATCAGATTTCCTTAATAAAACATTTTCATCACAACCATGATCTAAAAACACAGCACCAGATTCATCAGTTTTAATGGGAATACCCCGACTCTCAGCATACGGAGACATAACATAGTTCCAAATGTCAAGATCACGTTTAGCAGCATTCGAATCATCAGCAACATCAGCAACGTTTGAGTGTCGTTCATCATCCACGGTAGACTGCTCTTCAACTACCACTGATTCTGCACATGAACTAGAACAGTTAGTATTTTCTACAGAATCAAAATTTGATAAATTTTCTTTGGGCTTATTTGCGGATGTTTTCACTGGTTCTGTTTCATTCTCTTGTTCATTTTCCTTTCCAGATTCGCCAGCTGATTCGTTTGAGCAATTTTCATTTTTAACAAAACCCAGGTATGTTGGACCTTTTGAGATTATTAGAAGAATAGGTATCAGCTACAACTGCCAGAGGAAATGGCAGGAATACATGATGTATTCCATGTATCTAATCTCAAGAAATGCTTAGCTGATAAATCACTTGTAGTGCCTCTAAAGGACATAGAGGTAAATGAACAACTTAAGTTTGTAGAGAGGCCTCTACAAATCAAAGACAGGAAAGTCAAGAACCTCAAGCACAAGAGATTAGTTCTGGTCAAAGTAAAATGGGACTCCAAAAGAAGACCAGAGTACACATGGGAGCTTGAATCAGAGATGCAAATGAAATATCTACACCTGTTCTAGTAGATCTCGAGGACGAGCTCTAAAACAAAGTGGGGAGGATATAACAACCCTCCTAAATTTTTCTGACGCCCTAAAAAAATATTCCAATATGTCTTAAAATACACCCCATATGCGAAAACGAGCCCAAAATACGATATGTCATTAAAAATAAAATAAAAATCAAATTTTTATGTCGCTCGCGGGCCGCGTATACCCCTTAGGGATCTTACGCGGGGCGCGACAGCTCCAAACTCAGACGAAACCCTAGCGTGCCACGTGTCATCATCGTGTCAACCCTAAACTCGACGAATAAGCAACCCTAGCCCCTATTACTCTACTACGCGGGCCGCATAGACCTTTGTCTCACCTTACGCGGGCCGCGAGAAACCCGATTTCAGCTCCTATATAATGGGAGCTCGGGCCTTCAGTTTCCGTCGCTCAATCTTTTCAATTCTCTCTCAATTTCTACGTAGTATACACTATTCTCGGGTATAATACCCCCCTAAACAACGAAGTTCTGCTCCGTTGTAAGTATCTGATGTGCTCTAAAATATACATATTCTTATATAAATATTCCTACACTTTTGAGTAGATTTATGATCGTTTTTATTAAATTATGCTCGTTCTTAGTTGGTATCTTAAAGTTTTATTAATTTATTGACAAGGAACTAAAACAGTATAATTCACATCAAAAGAAAATCGTATGTAATCAATGTTAATTAATTAGCTGTGTTCAAGTGTGTACTTAGAATTAACAATTATTTAAGCAAAATTAATTGACACACTAATGAAGCATTTATTTATTCTTTTCCCATTCATTCATTTGTAAGTTTCTTAACAAAATAAAGATGGTTACATTTATGTGTTTTTATATGGATTACTAAATAGGGTACAAGTGGGCCAATGGACTTCAAGTGAAGAGAGTAAATAATTAGAAGAGCACATATAATGAGGCCCATTACGACCAGTCAGATATTCAACTAAGAATCCATCTCAGATGAGATCAAGGCTAGGGACGAAATTGTGGGCCGCCCAAAAAACAACTCCAGCCATGCATTTTCTCGAACATCATATTGGATGGAATTGTTTTATTTCTTTGCTTGGGCTTTTGGCATCATATTAGTGGATAGTAAAAACTAAAACCCTAAAGGAGGGAAAATATATATATATGGGGACACCAACTTTTGAGAGAGATATACACCATCGACAGCAACAGTTAGGCAGCAAGACAGTTAGGAGCCGGACGCAACATTGGACACACGGACAAAGACAGACGGCTGCAAGGAGAAAAGAGGGCTGTTTGTAGGCGATCAAGAAGGGAAAAAAGATTATTGGTTCGAGCTTCAAGTCGCGATTCGAGCTTCGGGTTTGGTTTGCAATTATTTATTTTTTGGTTTTGTTAGACTTTGTGTTTTACAAACTATTAAAGATGATTTGCTTATCGTTTGAGACTGTTTCTTTTTCTTGGCTATGTTTCTTGGCCAATTTTCTTATGCTACCTAGGCCTAGATGAACTATGATTTAATGTTTTGATTATTCGGTTTTGATCAATGATTAAATTGGGATGATTTACATATTCCTGTTTTGTGATTGTTTATGAATTTGTGTGCTTGTCTTGGTTGTGATTGGTTGTTTTGTTAGGTGATCTTGTTAGTCTGGTCTGGAACTATTTAGATCATTCTAGGTTCGTTAATCTATTAGGTTTCCGGTCTAGAGCTTGAGATTAGAAATAATTCAAGTTTAACTAAATTAATTAAAATCAACTGAGTATAGTGTGCATCCTTTTCTGGCAACTCTAGGGACGAGTCAGGATTGCTAGGTTATTAGCTTGGCGTTGTTTGGTAGTTTGGGTAACCGATAGCTCGGATCCGGCTACTTATTCGCGTTTAGGGTTTCCTAGGATTTCAATTATTTAGCAGGTTTAGCTTCATGACCGGAGGATTTTAGCACCATAGTTGTTTTTAATCTGATAGTCGTGGGATTCGATATCGATAGCTCGAGTCGTTTCCAATTTAGCACTTCATCACTTTGTTCCATCTTCTATTTTGGTTGATCATCCTTAGCGGGAGGTTTTCTGGATAGATTCGGAGCTTTAGCAGTGGTCAGGACTAGAGGTCATAGGTTGGTCATAGGGATTCGAAGCCTGGATAGTTATTTCTCATCATTGTCTGCTTCCTGTCACTTCACCATCTTGCTTGCTTGTTCTATTCTCTTGTTTATTCGATTTAGTAGAATTAGTTAATTAAAAACCTCCAATCCAAAACAATTAAAACCAGTTAAGTATTAGTTGAGTCAGAGTCTAGTTAGCGTCGCTAGTGTCTCGTGGGTTCGATACTCGGACTTCATTAGGCTTTACTACGTACGATAGGTACACATGCCTGTCAGTGGTCTAGCATTTAGAGAGTCTTAGTTTATAAATTTAAAACTAGGGTGTCTAGATTAGGTTTAGTTTTTTTTATAGACCGCATTCAGCACATCAGTATCATAACCCCTGGATACGTATTAGATACCCTGCCCGATTGATCTAGGGTTCCGTAACGGCTGTCGTGGTTCTGCCCGACGTAGTCGTTGGAATGCCGTCTCGGGGAGGGTATTATTAATGTTAAAATGGGTTATTATACTAACACGCGTGCATTTGTGTAATTTATAGATTGTCATCAGGAAACCCTAAAGGATAATCTTAGACAGCAATATGAGTAATCTCCTTTTTGTAAATTGTTTTTACAAAACCTCACACAATTAATAATATATTAAGCAGTTATTGAGTATTTGTAAGGATACAATTATCGTCGGTATCTTGAGGTTTTGTATACAAAATTTGTTACTGCCTTGCGAGGAGTAACATTTTCACAAGTCAGGTTGACAGTACCGTGGGTGGTAATTAGTATGACTTGGAAACAAATGTAATTGCGCGACCGCCCTCAATACTGTACAATGGTTTTTACTTAAACTTGATTAATCTGGGATTCACTCACTAGTACTTCCCACTGACAAAATGTTTTTAAACGCGTTTCAGGTAACAAAATGTGAAAGCCAAATAGAAGCCAGCTAGACAGCACTGAAGGCTTGGAAAAGTGGCAATAAAGTTACCTAAAATAAATAGATGTTTTTATTAAGTAAAAATAGGGTTTATCCCTATGAAAATGTGTGTACTTGAAATTTGGGATTTTCCCATGTGTTTAATATATTAAAAGCGTGGTATTTTACTCTGATAAAATATTTCCTAACTACGGTCCTGATGTTAATTCCGCTGCCAAAATTGACAAACACCAGATACCACCGAAACTGGCTGCGGCCGCCCGTTCCTGGGACAGTTAGGGGACGGGGGTTGCGACAGAAGGTGGTATCAGAGCTAAGCCACAGATTCAGCCACAGAAGTGTTCTGCTGACACCAAAATTCAATCTGTTAGGAAATAAATTATGGAAATACATGCATAATTGTATTTTATTGTTATGTGTTATTTGACTATTTGTTAGTTTACAGTATGAGCGACCAAGGACCATCTGACGCGTATCGTCAGTTGTCTGGTTCGCCTAGAAGCGAAGGCGCCTCTTCTCAGCCTGCCCTCTCAGGGTATTCTACTGATAATGAAGAACGAATATTCGTATTTAAGGCTCAGTCTGAAGAGCCATTCCCTCAGAAAAATAGAGGATGGTTCAGTAGGGGAGCACATGAGCGTAGGAAACGAATGAAAAAGTTGCAAGAACAACGAGTGCTAGCAGCAGCTAAAAGAGAAACCGACGCCCACACCCAAGACATGCTTAATAGGAGTTTAGCGAACTTCCATATTTTAGCAACCACAGCTGCCGACCCTAACCTGGAACAACTGATAGCACCCCAACCATTACAACCAATGGAGATAGAAAACAACCCTGAAAATCAAGTAGAAATGCATGATTTCAACCCGGAGGAGATACCTAGGTTACCAGCACCCAATCCCTTAGACCCAGATTATGACCCATGGTGGGATGACAATAGGGACTATGTGCAACGTTACCCGATACCAGAAGATATGCCCATGCCGAATCTAGGAGCTTACCTAGGTTTGGACCCTCTAGATCCCTACTACGATAGCGATCAATATATTAGGGAAATATTAGAGAATCCTTACCCGGACCAGGAACCCACACCCTAGTTTCCAAACCCGGTACCCGCACCTGCACCCCCAATGAGTGCACAAAATGTGCAAGAGCTCCGAACTTTCGGAGAAGAAATTTTAGAGAGTAGTGAGAGAATGAGACAGGTAGGAGAGCGTCTCCTCTGGAAGTACGACGAGCGCAATATGGATTTTTGGATGAATCCATATCCATGAAGGTGATGGTGGAGGTAGTAATAAATAATAATAATATAATATAATAATATATGATATGTCTGTATGAAAAAAAAACTACGGATGCCTACTATTAGTAGTGTAATTTTAATTCCAGTTGTATTGTAATTTTAATTTCCAGTATCGGTTTGTAGTAGATGCATAACATATATATATATATATATATATATATATATATAGAGAGAGAGAGGCCGGTTAACGTACAATACATCTTATCCTACATTATGTACGCGATGCCCTCAGCCGTACGATCTTCAATCAATCAAACGCGGGCGAAACTAATTTAAATGATTAAATTAATCATTTTAATATATCTAAATCATACCAGGAAGGTTAAACGTCATTGCGAGGTCATAAATCTCTGTAATTGACCGATGATAGTTCAAAATCAAACCCTAAATCAAATTCAAAAACCTGAAAATCTTCTTCCCCAACCTCCGTTCGTTCCTTTTAGTGCGATATCGATAATAAGAACTACTAATTTGGGAGTTGTAAGGGTCAAACGGAAGAAGGCTGACAATGATCGACCAACAATCGAAGAAGATGAACAGTAACACACACACAGATTTTTCATATGCGATATTCTATTTTCCACATGCGATTCTACACACCCCACGCCATTTTTCACATTACCCCATGCTAGCCATTTTTTCACATGCGATATACAATTTTCCACATGCGATTCTACACACCATGCCATTTTTCACATTACCCCATGCCATTTTTTCACATGCGATATTCAATTTTCCACATGCGATTCTACACACCCCATGCCATTTTTCACATTACCCCATGCCATTTTTTCACATGCGATATTCAGTTTTCCACATGCGATTCTACACACCCCATGCTATTTTTCACATTACCCCATGCTAGCCATTTTTTCACATGCGATATTCAATCTTCCACATGCGATTCTACACACCCCATGCCATTTTTCACATTACCCCATGCCATTTTTTTCACATGCGATATTCAAATCTTCCACATGCAATTTTGTCCATCTACACACCCCATGCCATTTTTCACACTACCCCATGCTAACCATTTTTTCACATGCGATATGTATTGAATTCGCACCAGATCTTCACCTGATCGAACGGCTGGGATGATCGCGTACGTATCGTACGATAAGCGCATTTGTATTTTACTCTTTACCTATATATATATAAAGAGTAAGTTGCAATGATCGAAGTCTTTGATCAATATGCATGTTATGTACTTGGTTGTGAATTAAATACTATTTGTGATATTAATACGTGGTAAATGTTTAAAATTCAGATAGACAACGAAGTGAACCAGGAAAACCCGAACAATGAAAACCAGAATGATAACAACCCGAATAACGATAATCTGAATAATGAGAATTCGAACAACCATAACAATGGAAACCAAGTGGAAAACAGTGCCATCCAACACATAGTGGCACAAGGAATTATAGATGCAATGCCGTTTATTATTCAAACTGTTAAGGAAGGGGATAATAAAAGTAAACATAGCAGTAAGCGACCAACTTAACCTGAACACAGCGTAAACAATGGACCCGTACTTCAAGTGCCCATTCCCAAAAGAAGAAGAACCATGCCTTATGGTTGTTCCTACAAAGGATTCTGGTCCTGCAAGCCGATAGAATTCTCGGGCAATGAAGGACCCATTGCAGCTCTACGCTGGATAGAAAAGACTGAGGCAGTCTTAAAAATAAGCAAGTGCGCGGAAAAGGATAAAATAATGTTTGCTTCCAATCTGTTTAAGAACTCAGCCTTAGAATGGTGGAACACTATGCTCCAGTCTAGGGGAAGTGACATGATTTACAACATGGAATTGGAGGAATTTAAAAACATGGTAGAAAGGAAATTATGCCCTCCCAATGAAAAAGAACAGATAGCAAATAAGTTTCTCAACCTTAGGATGACTGGAGTAGATAGTAAGGGTTATACTACTACATTCTTTGAATATGGTAGAATAGTGCCAACCCTTGTGTTAGGGGAGGATTCCTTAATAACCTATGATCCTCAATTATTATCCTGTTTGGTGATCCTTACTTCTGTGACAATTAGTGATCCTCAGAAGTGCTTCAGGATCAAGATCATGGATCATCCTAAGGATCCTTATACTAATGATTGTCTAGCTTGAATATGGTATTATTTTGAAGGAGTACCAGCTTGGACTTGGTCTTGGCAACGTTCCTGGAGAATATTCCACCTTTATTCCGCACGTGCTTGGCTGGAAGTGGACGTTATGGAGTCGTGGAAGACTTGCATGATTTGCGGAATGTTAGTTAGTGTAGCTAACTTCTATTTTTAAAGGGGTAGCGAGCTAATTAGAGAAAACTTGGCTATTTTTTGGCTACACACACACTCGTACAACTGCTCTCACCAGCTCTCGGCAAAACACTTAGCATTTTTCATACATTTTTACACGATACACTATAGTGATCCTTGTACTTAGCTCGCTATCATCCGAAGTTGTAACACATTAATTGTTTAATTTGAGTTGGTGATCGGTAGTTTCCATCACCCGAGGTTTTTTATGCCGGAGATCATTCATTGATCAAGGGCTTTTTCCTCGTATAAATCTTTGTGTCACTTGTGCAATTCGTTTCTGAGTGATCCTCTTTGTGTCACTACAGAAGATTTGGTTGCATTATCCTAGTGTGATTTTTGACCAAAACAGTTTGGCGCCCATCGTGGGGCAATTGGTGCTTCATTCCTAAGAAATTCTTCTATTTGTGATCATTTTGGTTCATTGCATTCAAGCACATGGCTTCATCATCAAAGAACACTTCCTCTGCGATGTCTGCAGTCAATTCATCTCAGGGCATTCCACCTTTGCCTCCACCACCTTCTGGATCTCAGAAAAATGCCGAGAAGAAACCAACTCCCATTTCCTCAAAACCTCCAACTTCTTCTGCTTCTTATACTCCTACTACTAGTGACTTGTTTACTCTGATTTTGCAGATGAAGGAGCATATACAGCAGCAGGATAAGACCAATGAAAGGATTCTTAGAGAAATTGGATACATCAAGAAACAGAAGAGATCGACAGAGGATCATTCCCCATTGATGCCCAGATCTTTGAATTTCGATACTCCGGTTATAACTTCTCAGCCTTCAGTGCTTCCAGACATTCAATATGTGGGAGGACCAAGAGGAGTGCATTACGGATCATCAGCATTGACTCAGGCTTCAGGGTCATACTTCCAACTAGTAGGATCCCATCCTCAGCATATAGGATCCTTCGCCAGCTCAGGAGGATACTCGGGAGCGCAACAGATTCAAGGATTCTGGCCGTTTCAAGGATCCTCACAGGTTCAAGGATCCTCTCAGGTTCAAGGATCCTCGCATGTTCTAGGATCCTCCCAGGTTCAAGGATCCTCTCAGGTTCAAGGATCCTCTCAGTTCCATGGATCCTTCTAGATTCCGGGATCCTTAAGGAGTTTGCAATCAGGGAGTTCAGATATCCATCAGGGAGATTTTATTCCGATGCAGACCATTGCTTCTACTGGTCCTTCGATCATTCCAGAGTCTCAACAACATGGATTCACATCCGGTGTTCCTAATTTAAACCCAATGGGAGGTAACACTTATAATAATTCTTATACCACTAACCATGGCCTTATGCAGGATACAGGTATCAATCATGCCATGGCCAGAGAATTGCAAAAGTTAAAGGATATGATATTAAGTGTCCCAGGAGTGGTCAAGCCTATCCCGGAGATTGCAGATGGGAGCCATAAGATATCTCGTTATGCACCACCCATCTGTGATGCTGAGATACCCAAGAGGTTCCACGTGCCAACCATGAAGTTGTATGATGATTCAACAGATCCTGAAGAACACATAGCACAATACAGGGAAAGGATGGAGATCAATCCCATCCCAGAAAGGTTAAAGGAATCATGTCTGTGCAAGGGATTTGGATCCACTCTTACTGGATCGGCTCTTAAATGGCTGCTAAGTCTTCCCCCTTATTCCATTACCTCGTTTGCTAATCTAGTTAACCTATTTAATAACCAGTTTTCTTGTAGTAGAAAATTTGAGCGTTTAACTAGTGATCTGTATAGGATAACCCAGGGTCATAATGAATCACTAAGGGATTATATCACTAAATTTAGTAAAGAATCCTTGGATATTCCTAACCTAGATATAGCTACGGCTGTTGAAGCTTTTAAAATGGGATTGCTTAGGGATTCATTATTCTATGATGATCTTGTTATGACACCATGCAGGAACCTAGATGAGGTAAGAACCCGGGCACTTAGGTTCATCCGGCTAGAGGATGACAAGAGGATCCAGGAGAGGTTGGCAGGATCCTCAAAGCAAGAGAAGCAAGGATCCTCATTCAAGAACAACAAGTTCAGATCGTACAACAAATCTGATAACCAGAATGTGCATGCTGTTGAACAAGAAGAGGATGATGAGGATTATCCTCCAATTTCTGAATATTGTTTTTCGGTTGATAACAATGAACTAATCCTTGCGATGCAGAATTTAGGTGATAAAGCTAGATGGCCCAGGAAAAATGACAGACCAGCTGCAACTAAAGATAAGTCAAAGTGGTGTGCATACCATGAAGATTTTGGGCATCTCACAGAAGAATGCATCGCACTGAGAAAAGAAAAGGGATACTTGTTGAGCAAGGGGCACTTGAAAGAATTATTGGGGAGAAAGAAGTCAAGAACTCAGGATCCTGAAAGGATCCCAGAGAAAGTTCCAGCCCCTCCAGCAGATGCACAAGTTATAAACTTTATTTATGGAGGATCAGACATTTATGGAACATCCTTCTCTGCAGCTAAAAGACATGCAAAGGAAACCAAGATGGATAATGGAGATAGACCCATTCGAACATCCAGTGTCTCCGAAGGAAAAGTCATAACTTTTGATGAGGATGATCGTGTTGACATTCAGGATCCTCATCACGATGGTTTGGTTATCACTCTTTTTATTTCTAACCATTTTGTTCGCAGGATCCTTATAGACGGAGGAAGCTCTGTGAATATCATCCAGCTTGATGTTCTTAAGAAGATGAATATTCCTGAATCCGATATCATACCAAGATCCTCTGTGCTCGTGGGATTCAGTGGCGAGACTAAGAATACTCTGGGGGACATTAAACTCCCAATTTATATTGAAGGGCTGCATTCTTACCAAAAATTTTGTGTCATTGACTATTTATCTTGTTGTAATGTTATCCTTGGCAGGCCCTGGATACACGATGTTAGGGGAGGATTTTCTAACAATTAGTGATCCTTGCTTGTTATCCTAATATTGATCCTTACTTCTGTGACAGATAGTGATCCTCAGAAGAGCTTCAGGATCATGGATCACCCTAAGGATCCTCATACTAACGATTGTTTATTTATATTTCGTATTGTTTTGCAGGAGTAATAGGCTTGACTTGGTCTTGGCAACGTAACTATGGAATATTCCACGAGTATTTCGCACACGTTTGAATGAAAATGGACGTTGTGGAGAACGTGGGAGCATGGCACAAAAGTCGGATAGTTTGTTAGCTTAGTTAGCTTTCATTTTTAAAGGGGTGACGAGCTATTTTTAGAACATTTAGCCATTTTTAGCTACATACACTCTCGTACAACTACACTCTTGAAGCTTTCAGCAAACATTTAACAGTTTTCATACACTTTTGCACAATCAACCATAGTAATCCTTGTACCTAGCTCGTCACTATCTAAAGTTGTAAACATTTATTGATTTATTTGAGCTTGGTGATCGGTAGTTTCCATCACCCGAAGTTTTTTATGCCGGAGATCATTCATTGATCAAGGGCTTTTTCCTCGTATAAATCCTTGTGTTGTTTCTGCAATTTACATCGAAGTGATCCTTATTATTGTTCTTCATATCAAGCATCATTCCCCGTAACTAAGAGTTTGGTTGCATTATCCTCGTTAGATTTTTGACCAAAACAGTTTGGCGCCCACCGTGGGGCAATTGGTTCTTCATTCCTAAGAAGTTTTTCTGTTGGTGATCATTCCGGTTCATTGCATACAAGTACATGGCTTCATCATTGAAGAATACCTCAACTGCAATGTCTGCAGTCAATTCGTCTCAGGGCATTCCACCTTTGCCTCCACCACCTGCTGGATCTCAGAAAAATGCTGAGAAGAAACCAACTCCCATTTTCTCCAAACCTCCAACTTCTTCTGCTTCTTATACTCCCACTACTAGTGACATGTTTACTTTGATTTTGCAGATGAAGGATCATATACAGCAACAGGATAAGACCAATGAAAGGATTCTCAAAGAAATCGGAGATCTCAAGAAACAAAAGAAAGCGATGGAGGATCATTCCCCACTGGTGCCCAGATCTTTGAATTTTGATACTCCGGTGATTACTTCTCAGCCATCAGTGGTTCCAGATATTCAATATGTGGGTGGACCAAAAGGAGTGCACTACGGATCAGCAATAATGACTCAGGCATCAGGTTCATATTTCCAGCCAGCAGGATCCTATTCTCAGCATATGGGATCCATCATGAATTCAGAAGGATACTCAGGAGCACAACGGAATCAAGGATCTTCCTTTGTCCCAGGATCATCCCAGGTTCAAGGATCCTCCTTTGTCCCAGGATCATCCCAGGTTCAAGGATCCTCCTTTGTTCTAGGATCATCCCAGGTTCAAGGATCCTCCTTTGTTCCAGGATCGTCCAGGTGCAAGGATTCTCCTTTGTTCCAGGATCGTCCCAGTTTCAGGGATCCTTCCAGATGCCAGGATCCTTGAGGAGTTTGAAAACAGGAAGTTCCGATGTCCATCAAGGAGATTTTATTCCGATGCAGACCATTGCTTCTACTGGCCCTTCGGTCATTCCAGAGTCTCAACAATTTGGGTTCACATTTGGTGTTCCTAATTTGAACCCGGCGGGAGGTAACACTTTAAATAATTCTCTTACAACTAACCATGGATTCATGCAGGATACAGGTATCAACCATGCCATGGCCAGAGAGTTACAAAAATTGAAGGATATGATATCAAGTGTTCCAGGAGTGGTCAAACCTATCCCGGAGATTGCAGATGGAAGCCATAAGATATGTCGTTTTGCACCACCAATTTGTGATGCTGAGATACCCAAAAGGTTCCATGTGCCAACCATGAAGCTGTACGATGGTTCGACGGATCCTGAGGAGCACATAGCACAATACCGAGAGAGGATGGAGATCAATCCAATTCCAGAAAGGTTAAAGGAAGCATGCCTATGCAAGGGATTTGGATCCACTCTTACTGGATCAGCTCTCAAATGGCTGCTAAGTCTTCCCCTTACTCTATTACCTCATTTGCTAATCTAGTTAACTTATTCAATAACCAATTTTCTTGTAGTAGAAAGTTTGAACGATTAACTAGTGATCTATATAGGGTAACCCAGGGTCATAATGAATCATTAAGGGATAACATCACCAAATTTAGTAAAGAATCCTTAGACATTCCCAACTTGGATATAGCCACGGCTGTTGAGGCCTTCAAAATGGGATTGCTTAGGGATTCATTGTTCTATGATGATCTTGTTATGACACCGTGTAGGAACTTAGATGAGGTAAGAACCAGGGCACTCAGGTTCATCCGGCTAGAGGATGATAAGAGGATCCAGGAGAGATTAGCAGGATCCTCAAAACAAGAGAAGCAAGGATCCTCGTTCAAGAACAACAAGTTCAAATCCTATAACAGATCTGATAACCAGAACGTGCATGCAGTTGATCAAGAAGAGGATGATGAGGATTATCCTCCAATTTCTGAATATTGTTTTTCTGTTGATAACAATGAACTAATCCTTGCGATGCAGAACCTAGGTGATAAAGCCAGATGGCCTAGAAAAAATTACAGACCGGCTGCAACCAAAGATAAATCAAAGTGGTGTGCATACCATGAAGATTTTGGGCATCTAACAGAAGAATGCATTGCATTGAGAAAGGAAATTGGATACTTGTTGAGCAAGGGGCATCTAAAAGAATTGCTGGGTAGAAAAAAGTCAAGGACTCAGGATCCTGAAAGGATCCCTGAAAAAGCTCCGGCCCCTCCAGCAGATGCACAAGTAATAAACTTTATTTCTGGAGGATCAGACATCTGTGGTACATCCTTCTCAGCAGCTAAAAGGCATGCAAAGGAAGCTAAAATGGATAATGGAGAAAGACCTGTTCGAACATCAAGTGTCTTTGAAGGAAAAGTCATAACCTTTGATGAGGATGATCGTGTTGATATCCAGGATCCTCATCACGATGGTTTAGTTATTACTCTTTTTATTTCTATCCATTTTGTCCGCAGGATCCTTATTAACGGAGGAAGCTCAGTGAACATTATCCAGCTTGATGTTCTAAAGAAAATGGGTATCCCTGAATCAGATATCATACCAAGATCCTCCGTGCTCGTAGGATTTAGTGGCGAAACCAAGAACACCCTGGGGGACATTAAACTCCCAATTTATGTTGAAGGATTACATAATTATCAAAAATTTTGTGTTATTGACTGTTTATCTTGTTGTAATGTTATCCTTGGCAGACCCTGGATACACGATATGAAGGCAGTCCCATCTACCTACCATCAATGTGTGAAGCTCCCTAGTCCTTGGGGAATAGTCAAGATTGATAGTGATCAGCAGGAGGCTAAGGACTGCTACACTTCGTCAATGCAACCAGCTTCGAAGTCAAGGGAGCAATAGCAATCAAAGTATCCTCCAAGGGATGTCTTGGAGGCAAGAGAGCAGGATGTGGTAGAAATCCTCATGGATCCTGATGATCCTGAATCCAAAATCTATATCGGATCAGGGATCCTTGGCAAAATGAAAGAAGATCTTGTATCCTTCCTCAAAAGAAGGAAGACTACCTTTGCATGGAAGCATGAGGATATGACAGGTATATCTAAGGATATTATCACTCATAACTTGGCATTGACAGGTCATTCAAACCAATCCATCAAAAAAGGAGGAAGTTTGCACCGGAAAGAAATGCCATTATCCAGGAAGAGGTAGAGAAATTGCTCCGAGCAGGTATGATTAGAGAGGTCAAGTATCCAAGATGGCTGGCCAATGTGGTTGTTGTTCAAAAGAAAAATGGAAAGTGGAGGGTATGTGTCGATTTCACGGATTTAAATAAGGCATGTCCCAAGGATCCTTTCCCATTACCCCACATTGACTCCATAGTGGATGCAATGGCGGGTCATGAACTGTTGACTTTTATGGATGCTTCATCTGGATTTCAACAAATTCAGATGGAACCATCTGATCAAGAGGATACGGCTTTTATGACTCCAACCGGTATATATTGTTATATTGCTATGCCGTTTGGATTAAGGAATGCAGGTGCAACATATCAAAGGCTGGTGAATATGATGTTCAAGGATCAGATTGGACAAACTATGGAGGTTTACATAGATGATATGGTGGTAAAGTCCATAAAAGCTGAGGATCACCTAAGGGACTTGGAGGAAGCATTTGATATCCTTGACAGATATAACATGAAACTTAATCCTTCAAAATGTCACTTTGGTGTTAAAGCAGGTAAATTCATAGGATATATGGTGACCAAGAGAGACATTGAAGCTAGCCCGGAACAAATCAAAGCCTTAGTAAATATCAAATCTCCTGCCAATGCTAAGGATGTCCAAAGGCTAACAGGCAGGATAGCAGCTTTGAACAGATTTATATCCAAATCCTCAGAGAAGTGCAAAGAATTCTATGATATCCTAAGGAAGAACAAGAAATTTGAGTGGACTGAGAAGCATGAGAACGCCTTACGAGCTCTCAAAGATTACCTATCCTCAGCCCCAGCCTTGATGAAACCAGAGAAAGGAGATGTGCTATCTTTATATCTTGCAGTATCCTTAAAAGCAGTAAGTGCAGTCCTTGTTAAGGATCATTAAGGTACACAACATCCTGTCTATTATGTAAGTAAGAGTTTACTTGATGCCGAATCCAGGTATTCACACCTTGAAAAGCTTATTCTTGCATTAATCATGGCATCTACTAAGTTGAGACATTACTTTGAAACTCATGTTATTGTTGTTAAAACTAATTTTCGAATTAAGAATGTCCTCAGGAAACCAGAGATGTCAGGAAGGATGGCTAAGTGGGCAGTGAAGCTTAGTGCCTATGATATAAGATATGAGCCTAGGACAGCCATCAAATCCCAAGCATTGGCCGACTTTGTGGCTGATTTCAGTAGTGATTTACAAAAAGAAGCTGAGTTAGAAGTCCAGCAACTAGAGGAGACCAAGGATCCTTGGATACTCTATACTGATGGATCCTCGAACGTCAAAGGCACAGGGCTTGGTATACTACTAATCGCCACAGGGGGACATAATACCCCACTCTATAGCTTGTGAGTTCCAAACCACTAACAATGAGGCTGAATATGAAGCCTTAGTTGCTGGTTTGCAAATTGCTAAGCATATGGGGATCAGGTACCTTGAGGTACATGTAGATTCATTATTAATTACAAATCACTTTAATGGATCCTATACTGTTAAAGGTGAAAAGCTAACCAAATATTTGGAGATAGTCAAAGAATTGGCATCTTTTGTTTTCTTCAGTTTGATACAGGTACCAAGGGAGGAAAATACAGAAGCTGATGCATTGGCTAACTTAGGATCATCCTTGAAGATCCCGGAGGATATAAGTATCCCCATTATTCATATCTTGGCTCCTGCCATCGAGGATCATGTGGCCATGGAAATAGGGGAGGATTCTGCAATTATCCCTAGTGAGGATACTCAATCTTATCCAGGATCAGGATCATGGATCTCACCAATCATGAGATACTTACAACACGGAGAGATTCCTATGGGAGAAAATCCTAGGGCTTTCAAAATTAAGGTATCTCAATTCACAATCTTAAATAATATGTTGTATAAGCGATCTCTTGCAGGACCATATTTAAGATGCATCGAGGATCCTAAAGTCCAAGAAGTTTTAAAAGACTTCCATGAAGGAGATTGTGGAAACCACACTGGGGGCAGGGCATTATTCTCAAGGATCTTAAGGACAGGATGCTACTGGCCAACTATGAAAAGAGATGCTGTGGAATATGCTAAGAAGTGTGATCCTTGTTAGAGACACAGCAATATCCTTCACCAACCAGCTGAATTTTTGCATCCTATATCCTCCTCTTGGCCATTTATGAGATGGGGGATGGATATAGTTGGTAAGCTCCCTAAGGCACCTGGTGGGAAAGTGTTCATGCTAGCTATGACTGATTACTTCTCCAAGTGGATAGAGGCTGAAGCTTTTGCCCAAGTCAGAGAAAAGGAAGTTATATCCTTCATTAAAAGAAATATTATAACTAGATTTGGTATTCCTTCTGAAATTATATGTGATAATGGTTCCCAATTTATTGGGGGCAGAACTACTAACTTTTGTGACAGCTGGGGGATTAAGATGATAACATCAACACCAGTCCACCCACAAGCTAATGGTCAAGCAGAATCATCCAACAAGATCATCATCAACAATTTGAAGAAGAAGCTTGGATCCAAGAAAGGGAAATGGGCAGAAGAGTTACCTTATGTGCTTTGGGCTGATAGGACAACCCCTAAGAATGCTACAGGCCAGACTCCATTCTCTTTAGTATTTGGGGCAGAGTCAGTGATCCCAACAGAAATGGTGGTTCCAACTGCTATAACAAGTACCCGTGATCCTGAAGAAAATGATGAGAACTTGGCTCAAGACCTGGATACCATTGAAGAAATCAGGGATCTAGCTAGGATAAGGATGGCCAGTTATCAACAAAGAATGGCTGGTGCTTACAACAAAAATGTCAGGATCAGGAAGTTTCAAGTTGGAGATATGGTATTGAGGAAAGCATTCCAGAATACCACCAATCCTGCTGATGGAAAATTGGCACCAAAATGGGAAGGCCCTTATTTGATTGAAGCTGAAGCAGGAAAGGGGGCATATAGATTGCTGACCATGGAAGGTGATTTGTTACCAAGAGCTTGGAATGCTGTCCATTTGAAGAAATATTTCATGTGAGCAGGATCCTCCTGGCACGTATGATCCTTACATTAGGGGTATCCTTGAAGGATCCTTAAAGCATCAATGATCCTTACTCTGGTAATGTCCTAATCTTGAACTATTTCATTTCCTTATTTCCTCATATAAGGATAAGGATCATGTGTCCTTTATCCTTCTCTCACAAGATTTTGAGTTTTGAAAGTTCAGGAATCCTTAGCAAAGCGTTTATTATCTACAGAAGCCATCCAGATCCTTGGGTTTAACCCCAGTTATTTGGGCTTGACCCCAGTTCCGCCTGTAGCGCATGATGATCCTGGTATAGTTCAAGGCATTGGGACCAGTACTCGCTTTAGGGGCTGATAATTCCATTGTACTGGCTATACCTAGGATCCTACGTATAATGGTAGACGTACCATACATCCGTTCCTAAGGTTTCTAACGTTTTCACGTTAGCTAAGGTTTTGGCATTTTCATGTCACTAAGTTTGGATAAGTCGCCAGTTAGGGCCAAACTCCAGTTTACAAACGATTCATTGGGCTTGTCCCCAGTTATCCTTGGGCTTGTCCCCAGTTATCCTTGGGCTTATCCCCAGTTATCCTTGGGCTTGTCCCCAGTTAACGCTAAAATGAACGAAAAACGCGAAAGAATACTTACAGAAGGTCCCCGCAAGATTGATTTCCGAGTATTTCTCAGGTATGAAGTGTTTATAACTCCAACTTAGAGAAAATCTCAGAATCAAGTGGGTTTGAATAAAGTTGGGGTTGGGTATTTATAGGAAACATGGAACCGTTAAGATCGTTTCTTGTTCCCCAAGCGTTAAATCTGAGTCGTACACCTCGTACCCACTGATTTACAAAACCATTGGCACCCAAAACCAGCCCATAGTTTAGGAGAAACCATGTGCATAAGTGTGTAACAGCTGAGAATAGCTGGAAAACATTTCTGCTGATCTGGGAGGGGCTTACGGACCGTAAGCAACCCCATACGGTCCGTAAGGGACCTGCAGACCAGCTATGTTTTCATTTTGGCAGTTTTGGCCCCTGTGCGCGCATGGTCGAGTTTTGGCACTTCGAACACCCGTCAAACCCATTTTAAGGCTCTAAAATGAAGTTAAAGTATAGGGAACTTAAAAATGTGCTCAAAAATATGCCGGATGTCGGTTCGTTTGGCCGTACAATTGCGTTGTTCGATTAATTACGACGGAAGTCGTAACGGACGCAAAAATGGTCCAAATTGCGCGACGAATGGATTTTTGACAAGCTAAACACTAAAACATAATATTTTAATGCTTACATAAATTTTTGGATGTCCGGATGTATTCAGAACGTAAGTTATGCACGAAAATGCAAACTTATGCACTTTTTGACGCTTTTAGTCCCTGAATGACCCAAAAGTTTATTTTAGCACACCGAACCCCTCAAAGCCTATTTCTAAGCTATGTAAAGGATATTTAAGGTGTGTTTAACTTATGATCATGTTCCGGAATGTTTGTTACAGTTCAAATCGGCATAGTTTCGCAGTTTGTCAATTTTAGTCCCTGTAAGCAAATTAGCTGGATTTTGCCATACCAAAGCCTTCAAAACTTATTCCTAAGTTATGTAAAGGTTATTTAAGGTATGTTAAGCATAAATTGATGTTCCGGAGTATTTGTCGCATTAAACTGACTACGTTTACGCACCAGTTTGCGTATAATTCTCCAGAAAGCGATATAGAGTTTGAAATCGAATGAAAGTCAAAACATGAAAAACATCAAACACAAACAAACAAACATAGGGATCAAATAACTTTATTTCATTGATAACTGAACTGTTTACAATGATCACAAGCATAGATGTCACAAATGCCATTAGATGAATTGACTGCAGACATCGCTGTGGAGGTATTCTTCAACGACGAAGCCATGCAACACTCCGGAATGATCACCAACAGAAAAACTTTCTTATGAATGAAGCACCAATTGCCCCACGGTGGGCGCCAAACTGTTTTGGTCAAAAATCACACAAGGATAATGCAACCAAACTCTTTGTAAACGGGGAATGATGCTTGGTATGATGAACAAAGATAAGGATCACTTAAATGAAAATTGCACAAGTGACACAAGGATTTATACGAGAAAAAAGCCCTTGATCAATGAATGATCTTCGGCATAAAAAACCTCGGGTGATGGAAACTACCGATCACCAAACTTCAATATAACAAACAATGTTTACAACTTCGGATGGTAACGAGCTAGGTACAAGGATCACTATAGTATCGTATGCTAAAGCGTGTGAGAAATGTGTTGTGTATTCCAAATGCTGAAGAGTGCCCTTTATATAAGTGTGTGTGGTCGTATTTTAGGCAAATCACCTAACTACTAGCTCGTTACCCCTTTAGGAATAGAAGTAAATTTAGCCTAACTAAATGCCCGTAATTTGTGCTAAGTTTCCGTATTCTCCACAACGTCTATTTTTGGTTATGCATGTGCGAAATTAGCGTGACAGATTCCTTGATAATGTTGCTAAGACCAGGTCAAACTCGTAATTCCTGCAAAACAACATTAAATTCAACGAGAATAATCGTTAGTATGAGGATCCTTAGGATGATCCATGATCCTGATCCTGAAGCTCTTCTGAGGATCACTATCTGCCAAAGAAACAAGGATCACTTGTTAGGATATCACGTAAGGATCATAGGTCATAAAAATCCTGCCCTAACAATTGCCCCCAAAATATAAGGAGTAATTATGTGATATTAACGAGTTATATTTTGCCGGATCTTATCTATAACTAACTCAACAGATGTATAGCCGTTAAGAATGAACTATCTGTTGCGATCTGACGTCATGGAGGTGACAGCCCTGCACAAATCATCATTATAAATAGAAATAGGGATAGGATCGTTTGCATTTAAATTCAAGGACTCTTCCCTTTACAACCGCGATCAGAGGATTGAACAGGTATTCCCCTTCTCCTTCTCTCTTGCTTACTCTGTTTTTCTTTCTTTTTCCATTGTTCTGTAAAAAATGTTGCTCCGGAACTCTCCCAGCAAGGATCCTAAGAACAGCCCCTTGAAGGGTCAAGGGATCATCAAGGATTTTCTCACCGAGAGGTGTTGTTTTACTGATCCTCAAATTGACAAAATCCGTCATTGTTTTCCGGCGAATACCCTCTTTAAATCTTTTAGCCCTACCACTCTGAGCGATTATATCTCTGAGACTTGGGTAGCTTTCCCAGTCACTCCTTTCATGATAGGATACTCGTATCCTTTCCCTCAGTTCACCGAGTCCTTTTTCTCTCTTACCGGCATCTGCTATATTCAGGCTATGCCGATGATCTGGAGGGTTTTATACACCCTTGAAAGGATCATCGAACAAGAAGGAATTGATCTGGGTATGGCGGAGCTGGCTGAGATGTATGATCTCACAACTTTTGGATCCCACCGATACTTGTTCAAACGAAAGGCTGGAGAAGAGCACCCTGTTCTCAAAGTTACCAAAAATGATATGAACTGGAAGCGGCGGTTCTTTTTTGTGAGGAGAGATACCATCCCTGATGGGAAGGATTTGCCCAAGAAGTGGGCTACTCATGGTAGGATAGAGGATCCTGGAAGGATCACCATAGAACTTATTCCTTAGCATAAGGATCACTGACTTTTTTCTGTTTCCTTATTGTGCAGCTATATCCGTTTCTCATCTTAGGTTAACTCCTGCTGCAAAAGAGAGACTCCTGGCCTTTAAGAAGCTTGATCCTGAAATAAGAACTTTCCAGGTTACCACCCAGGATTCTCAGGAAGTATCCTCTACCTCTGCCACAATGTCAAGTAAGTATCCTTATTAAGAAGTAATTCTATGTGGGAATTCGAATTAAGTTTAAAATACTTATCTTATTTTGGTTGTGTAGGTGCTGGAAAATCCTCTAAGTCTGCTTCGAAGTTCGGTATTGCTGATCTTACTAATGTCAAATCCTCAAGGAAGAAGACTCCTGCTAGCCCAAGTGCTTCGGCCCCTAAAGCACCTATTAGGGGAAAAGGAAGCAAGAAGAGAAAGGCCTCTAAAGCCGAGGATCTTCAAGGTCTGCCCCTGCTCCGCCAACAGTTTCTGGACTACTTCAACGAGGTAAGGATCACTGCCCCTGTTTGTGTATCCTGACAGTTTTGAGGATCACTTGTTTCTGATGTTATGCCTTGTCTTCCTTGCAGAAATTTGCTGAGATAGAGACGTATGTTGGCCACGTCGAGGATCAGGACCGCCAGATTGCTGACCTCCAACAAGTTGCTGTGTTGAAGGATCTCAAGATAGCTGATCTTGAGAAGGAGCTCCGAGCCACCAAGGATGATGCTGCCAAAATGCTGATCAGCTTTGACTATGAGAAGCATGAGATCACCCAAGATGCCAAGGTCTCTGCTGCAATAGCAATGTACAAGATCCAGCTGCAAATGGCTATGGAGGCTCAGGATCCTGCTTTCGACAGGAGCACATGGGACGTGGAGGGTTGGAAGGCGAGGCTGGCAGAGCTGGAGGATGATGAAGAGGCTGAGGAGATCCCGATGCTTGAGGGTGGAGGCGCTGGCAAGGATCATGGTGGTAAGGCAAGTGGAGCCGGTGGTGATGGTGCAGCGAAGGATTGAGCTGCATGATTGGGCAATGACGGAAATTTCGAGACTTAGCCGGAGCCCAATTTTTTTTTGTTTGGTGGTTGTTTTTTTTTTTTTGTGGTTGTGATGTTTTAAAACAATTATGGTCTGTATTTGAACAATAGGTTTAGGGTTGAGGTTCTAGGATCCTGTGAACAATAGGTAGGATTACATATGGTGGAGGGATCCTCTGTTTGGGGGATGAAGCCATTGTGATCCTGCCGCCTTTAATTTCCTGCACTTGCTATGACCGCATGAACAATGGACATCCTTTGCCAACCCATGTGGACGGGCCACGTTTTGCTGGTAGAAACGTGGGTTGGCAATTTTGACAACTTTGAAGGGTTTAAACTTTTGTTAATAAAATAACTCTAATCTTTTTGGCTTATCTTGTGTTGTTATCCTTGTTTATCCTTTTAATTTCCAATTGTTTTGATATATATTTGTCTGAGTAAGAAAAGTTAAGCAAATTATGTTTAAGAAATTTAGGATACGATCCAGGATCAAGTATCCTATAGTTGAAAACTTCCAAAAAGTAATTCATTTTAAGGATCATAGGTTCAGTTGTCAAGGTCTAAGGGTTATTCAAATGAATAATGAATGAAATTAAAAATAGTTAAGGATCATACCTGAGGATCCGAGTTAGGATCCTAATCTTTGATCAGGATAACCATAAGGAAAACTTTAATGGATAATAAGGATTGGGGATCCTTAATTGTTTAACTTCGAAAACCTGAAAAATAGAATATAACTTGGGACTAAGCCAATATAAAAGATAAGTTAGTAACTGGGGACAAGCCCAAAGGATAACTGGGGACAAGCCCAAGGATAACTGGGGACAAGCCCAAGGATAACTGGGGACAAGCCTAAGGATCGTGTGTAAACTGGAGTATGGCCCTCACTGGCGACTATCCAAACTTAGTGACATGAAAATGCCAAAACCTTAGCTAACGTGAAAACGTTAGAAACCTTAGGAACGGATGTATGGTACGTCTACCATTATACGTAGGATCCCAGGTATAGCCAGTACGATGGAATTATCAGCCCCTAAAGCGAGTACTGGTCCCAAAGACGTGAACTATACCAGGATCATCGTGCGCTACAGGCGAAACTGGGGACAAGCCCAAGGATAACTGGGGACAAGCCCAAATAACTGGGGTTAAACCCAAGGATCTGAGTTGCTTCTGAAGATTGTTGACAATATGCTAAGGATACCTGGACTATCAGAACTCAAAATCTCGTGAGAGAAGGATGAAGGATACATGATCCTTATCCTTAAATAAGAAAATATGTAAATAAGAGTTCGAGCTTAGGACATTACCAGAGTAAGGATCATTGATGCTTCAGGGATCCTTGAAGGATACTTCCAATGTAAGGATCATATATGCCAGAAGGATCCTGCTCACATGAAATATTTCTTCAAGTGGACAACATTCCAGGCTCTTGGTAACAGATTACCTTCCATGGTAAGCAATCTATATGCCCCCTTTCCTGCTTCGGCTTCGATCAAATAAGGGCCTTCCCATTTTGGTGCCAATTTCCCATCAGCAGGATTGGTGGTATTTTGGAATGCTTTTCTCAATACCATATCCCCAACTTGGAATTTCCTTATCCTGACATTTTTGTTGTAAGCACCAGCCATTCTTTGTTGGTAGCTAGCCATCCTTATCCTAGCCAGATCCCTTATTTCCTCAATAGTATCCAAGTCTTGAGCCAGGTTTGCATCATTCTCCTCAGGATCACGGGTACTTGTTCTAGCAGTTGGAACCACCATTTCTGTTGGGATCACTGATTCTGCCCCAAATACCAAAGAGAAGGGTGTTTGACCAGTAGCATTCTTGGGAGTTGTCCTATCAGCCCAAAGCACATAAGGCAATTCCTCTGCCCATTTCCCCTTCTTGGATCCAAGTTTCTTCTTCAGATTGTTGATGATGATCTTGTTGGATGATTCTGCTTGACCATTGGCCTGTGGGTGGACTGGTGTTGATGTTATCATCTTAATCCCCCAACTGTCACAAAAGTTAGTAGTCCTGCTCCCAATAAATTGGGAACCATTATCACATATAATTTCGGAAGGAATGCCAAATCTAGTTATAATATTTCTCTTAATAAAGGATATAACTTCCTTCTCTCTGACTTGGGCAAAAGCTTCAGCCTCTATCCACTTGGAGAAGTAGTCAGTCATAGCAAGCATGAATACTTTTCCACCAGGTGCTTTAGCGAGCTTGCCAACTATATCCATCCCCCATCTCATGAATGGCCAAGAGGACGGTATAGGATGTAGAAATTCAGCTGGCTGATGAAGGATATTGCTGTGTCTTTGACAAGGATCACACTTCTTAGCATACTCCACATCATCCCTTTTCATGGTTGGCCAGTAGTATCCTGTCCTTAAGATCCTTGAGAACAATGCCCTGCCCCCAGTGTGGTTTCCACAATCTCCTTCATGGAAATCTTTTAACACTTCTTGAACTTCAGGATCCTCGATACATCTTAAATATGGTCCTGCAAGAGATCGCTTATACAGCATGTTATTTAAGATTGTGAATTGAGATACCTTAATTCTGAAAGCCCTAGGATTTTCTCCCATAGGAATCTCTCCGTGTTGTAAGTATCTCATGATTGGTGAGATCCATGATCCTGAACAAGATTGAGTATCCTCACTAGGGATCATTGCAGAATCCTCTTCTATTTCCATGGCCACCTGATTTTCAATAGCAGGAGCCAGGATATGGATGATGGGGATACTTATATCCTATGGGATCTTCAAAGATGATCCTAGATTGGCCAATGCATCAGCTTCTGTATTTTCTTCCCTTGGTACCTGTGTCAAACTGAAGGAAACAAAGGAGAGTGCCAATTCTTTGACTATCTCTAAATATTTGGTTAGTTTTTCACCTTTAACAGCATAGGATCCATTAAAGTGATTAGTGATTAACAATGAATCCACGTATACCTCAAGATACCTGATCCCCATATGCTTACCAATTTGCAAACCAGCGATTAAGGCTTCATATTCAGCCTCATTATTAGTGGCTTGGAACTCACAAGCTATGGAGTGGGGTATTATGTCCCCCTGTGGCGATTTTAGTAGTATACCAAGCCTCGTGCCTTTAACATTTGAGGATCCGTCAGTAGGTAGTATCCAAGGATCCTTGGTTTCATCCAGCTGCTGGACTTCCAATTCGGCTTCCTTTTGTAAATCACTACTGAAATCAGCCACAAAGTCTGCTAATGCTTGGGATTTGATGGTTGTTCTAGGCTCATATCTTATGTCATGGGCACTAAGCTTTACTGCCCACTTAGCCATCCTTCCGGACATCTCTGGTTTCCTGAGGACATTCTTAATTGGAAAATTAGTTCTAACAACAATAACATGGGTTTCAAAATAATGTCTTAGTTTAGTAGATGCCATAATTAGTGCAAGAATAAGTTTTTCAAGGTGTGAATACCTGGATTCAGCATCAATTAAACTCTTACTTACGTAATAGACAGGATATTGTGTACCTTCATGATCCTTAACAAGGACTGCACTTACTGCTTTTGAGGATACCGCAAGGTATAAGGATAACACATCTCCTTTTTCTGGTTTCATCAATGCTGGAGCTGAGGACATGTATTCTTTTAGGGCTTGTAAAGCATTCTCATGCTTTTCAGTCCATTCGAATTTCTTGTTCTTTCTTAGGATATCATAGAATTCTTTACACTTTTCTGAGGATTTAGATATAAATCTGTTTAGAGCTGCTATCCTGCCTGTTAGCCTTTGCACATCCTTAGCGTTGGCAGGGGATTTGATATTCACCAATGCTTTGATTTGTTCCGGGCTTGTTTCAATGCCCCTCTGGGTTACCATATATCCTAAGAATTTACCTGCTTTAACACCAAAGTGATATTTTGAAGGATTAAGCTTCATGTTATAATTATCAAGGATATCAAATGCTTCCTCCAAGTCCCTTAGGTGATCCTCAGCTTTTTTGGATTTCACCACCATATCGTCTATGTACACTTCCATAGTTTGTCCAATTTGATCTTTGAACATCATATTCACCAGCCTTTGATATGTTGCACCTGCATTTCTTAATCCAAATGGCATAGCAATATAACAATATAAACCGGTTGGGGTCATAAAAGCCGTATCCTCTTGGTCAGATGGTTCCATCTGAATTTGTTGGAATCCAGATGATGCATCCATAAAGGTTAACAGTTCATGACCTGCCGTTGCATCCACCATGGAGTCAATGTGGGGTAATGGGAAAGGATCCTTGGGACATGCCTTATTCAAATCAGTGAAATCGACACATACCCTCCGCTTTCCATTTTTCTTTTGAACAACAACCACATTGGCCAGCCATTTTGGATACTTCACTTCTCTAATCATACATGCTCGTAGTAATCTTTCTACCTCTTCCTGGATAACGGCATTTCTTTCTGGTGCAAACTTCCTCCTTTTTTGATGGATTGGTTTAACTGACCTGTCAATGCCAAGTTTATGAGTGATAATATCCTTAGATATACCTGTCATATCCTCATGTTTCCATGCAAAGGTAGATTTTCTTCTTTTGAGGAAGGATACAATGTCTTCTTTCATTTGTCCAAGGATCCCCGATCCGATATAGATTTTGGATTCAGGATCATCAGGATCCAGGAGGATTTCGTCCACATCCTGCTCTCTTGCCTCCAAGACATCCCTTGGAGGATACTTTAATTGCTATTGCTCCCTCGATTTCGAGGCTGGTTTCATTGATGAGGTGTAACAATCCTTAGCCTCCTGCTGATCACTATCGATCTTGATTATTCCCCAAGGGCTAGGGAGCTTCACACATTGATGGTAGGTGGATGGGACTGCCTTCATATCGTGTATCCAGGGCCTGCCAAGGATAACATTACAACAAGACAAACAGTCAATAACACAAAATTTTTGATAATTATGTAATCCTTCCACGTAAATTGGGAGTTTGATGTCCCCCAGGGTTTTCTTAGTTTCGCCACTAAATCCCACAAGCACGGAGGATCTTGGTGTGATGTCTGATTCAGGAATACCCATTTTCTTCAGAACATCAAGCTGGATAATGTTTACTGAGCTTCCTCTGTCAATAAGGATCCTGCGGACAAAATGGTTAGAAATAAAGAGAGTAATAACTTAACTATTGTTAGGGCTGGATTTTTATTATAGGTGATCCTTACACATGATCCTAACCAGTGATCCTTGTTTCTTTGGCAGACAGTGATCCTCAGCGGAACTTCAGGATCAGGATCATGGGACATTATGGTGATCCTCATGCTAACGGCCACTTCCGCTCAATACAATATTGTTTTGCAGGAACATCTAGCAGGATATGCTCTAGGTATCATGATCCAGGGACGCGTCTTCACAATTATGGCAAGAGCTTAATTGAAGATAGACGTTGCACAAGATATGGAAACATGGCTTGATCCATGGGCAGCAATTTAGGCTAGATTGTCTTTATTTCTAAAGGGGTAATGAGCTGATAATTAGTTATTTTACCTAAAATAGGTCACCTACACATGTATAAATACCACTCTTCTTCATTCGGAAGAACACACACGACATACGACACAACTCTCAAACACTTAGACACTCAGTGATCCTTGTACTCAGCTCATTATCATCCAAAGTTGTAATCATATTTTTGTTATATTAAAGTTGGTGATCGGTAGTTGCCATCACCCGAGGTTTTTTATGCCGGAGATCATTCATTGATCAAGGGCTTTTTCCTCGTATAAATCATCGTGTCTTTGCATCTTTATCACAGAAGTGATCCTTTACTTTCATAATTAACCAAGCATCATACCCCGTTTTCATAAAGTTTGGTTACATTATCCTTGTGTGATTTTTGACCAAAACAGTTTGGCGTCCACCGTGGGGCAATTGGTGCTTCATTCATAAGAAAATCTTTTGTTCGAAATCATTTCAAAGAGTTACATGGCTTCATCATTGAAAAACACGTCCACGGCGATGTCTGCGGTCACCTAATCACAGACCACCTTGCCTCCTCCACCGGCAGGATCTCAGAAAAATACTGAGAAGAGATCAACTCCCACTTTCTCTAAGCCTCTATCTTCTTCTGCTATAAATTCTTCTATTCCCAGTACTAGTGATGTATTTGCTTTAATTTTGCAGATGAAGGATCGTATGCAGCGGCAAGATGAAACTAACGAAAGGATCCTCAGGGAAATTGGAGATCTCAAAAGACAAAAGAAAGCGGCAGAGGATCATTCTCCACTGATGCCCAAATCCTTGAGCTTTGATACTCCAATGATCACTTCCCAGCCATCAGGGATCCCGGACGTGCAAATCATAGGGGAGTCAAGAGGATCACATCTCAACTCGGCAGCAATGACTCAGACATCAGGCTCACATTTTCAGCCCGTAGGATCCTATCCTCAGTACATGGGATCCTTCAGGAATTCGGGAGCCTATCCGGAGACACAGCAGTTTCAAGGATCCTACTTTATCCCAGGATCATTCCAGGGCCAAGGATCCTCCTTTGTTCCAGGATCATCCCAGGTTCAAGGATCCTCCTTTGTTCCAGGATCATCCCAGGTTCAAGGATCCTCCTTCGTTCCAGGATCATCCCAGATACCAGGATCCTTACAGATGCCAGGATCCCTAAAAAGTTTGCAAACAGGAAGTCTAGATGTCCATCAAGGGGACTTCATTCCAATGCAGACCATTGCTTCCACTGGTCCCTCCGTTGTTCCGGAATCCCAGCAATATGGATTCCCTAACTTGAACCCAATGGGAGGTAACACTTTAAATAATTATCCTACCACTAACCATGGATTCATACAGGATACAGGTACCAATCATGCTATGGCCAGGGAATTACAGAAACTAAAGGAAATGATCTCAAGTGTTCCAGGGGTAGTCAAGCCTATCCCAGAGATTGCAGATGGGAGCCACAAGGTATCTCGCTTTGCGCCACCAATCTGTGATGCAGAGGTACCCAAAAGGTTCCATATCCCCACCATGAAGCTGTATGATGGCACAACGGATCCAGAGGAGCATATAGCACAATATAGGGAAAGGATGGAAATCAATCCTATCCCAGAAAAATTGAAGGAAGCATGCCTATGTAAAGGATTTGGATCCACTCTTACTGGATCAGCTCTTCAGTGGCTGCTAAGTCTTCCCCCTTACTCTATTACTTCATTTGCCAATTTAGTTAATTTATTCAATAACCAATTTTCTTGTAGTAGAAAATTTGAAAAATTAACTAGTGATTTGTACAGGATAACTCAAAATCATAATGAATCATTAAGAGATTATATAACTAAATTTAGTAAAGAATCCTTGGACATTCCCAACTTGGATATGGCTACGGCTGTTGAAGCCTTCAAAATGGGACTGCTTAAGGATTCATTATTCTATGATGATCTTGTTATGACACCATGCAGGAATTTAGATGAAGTAAGAACTCGAGCACTCAGGTTCATCCGGCTAGAGGATGACAAGAGGATCCAGGAAAGACAAGTAGGATCCTCAAAACAAGATAAGCAAGGATCCTCCTTCAAAAGCAACAAGTTGAAATCCTACCATAGAAACGAGAACAAGAATGTGCATGCTGTTGACCAAGAAGAGGATGATGAAGAATATCCTCCAATCTCAGAATATTGTTTTTCCGTTGATAATCATGAACTAATCCTTGCAATGCAGAATCTAGGTGAAAAGGCTAGGTGGCCCAGGAAGAATGATAAACCATCCGGGACTAAAGACAAATCCAAATGGTGTGCATACCATGAGGATTTCGGGCATCTAACTGAAGATTGCATAGCCTTAAGAAAAGAAATTGGATACCTGCTAAGCAAGGGGCATCTAAAAGAATTGTTGGGGAGAAAAAAGCAAAGGACCCAGGATCCTGAAAGGATCCCTGAAAAGGCTCCAGCACCTCCGGCAAACGCACAAGTGATTAACTTTATATCCGGAGGATCAGACATTTGTGGTACATCCTTTTCAGCGGCCAAAAGACATGCAAAAGAATCAAAAATGGACAATGGAGAAAGGCCTATTAGAACCTCAAGTATCTCGGAAGGGAAGATGATAACATTTGATGAGGATGATCGCACTAACATTCAGGATCCTCACCATGATAGTTTAGTTATCACTCTCTTTATCTCTAACCATTTCGTCCGCAGAATCCTTATTGACGGAGGGAGCTCAGTGAACATTATCCAGCTTGATGTCTTGAAGAAGATGGGAATCCCAGAATCAGACATCACACCAAGATCCTCCGTGCTTGTAGGATTCAGTGGGGAAACGAAGAAAACTCTGGTGGACATCAAACTTCCAATCTACGTGGAAGGATTACATAATTATCAAAAATTTTGTGTTATTGACTGTTTATCTTGTTGCAACGTTATCCTTGGCAGGCCTTGGATACATGATATGAAAGCAGTCCCATCTACCTACCATCAATGTGTGAAGCTCCCTAGCCCATGGGGAATAATCAAGATCGATAGTGATCAGCAAGAGGCTAAGGATTGCTATACCTCATCCATGAAGCCAACCTCGAAGCCAAGGGAGCAATAGCAATTACAGTATCCTCCGAGGAATGTCTTGGAGGCAAGGGAACAAGATGTGGACGAAATCCTCTTGGATCCTAGTGATCCTGAATCGAAAATCTATATCGGATCAGGGATCCTCGGCAAGATGAAAGAAGACATGATATCCTTCCTCAAAAGAAGAAAATCTACCTTTGCTTGGAAACATGAAGATATGACAGGTATATCTAAGGATATTATTACTCACAAACTTGGCATTGACAGGTCTATCAAACCAATCCATCAAAAAAGGAGGAAGTTTGCACCAGAAAGGAATGCCATTATCCAAGAAGAAGTAGAGAGACTACTTCGAGCAGGTATGATCAGAGAGGTAAAGTATCCAAAATGGTTAGCCAATGTGGTTGTTGTCCAAAAGAAAAATGGAAAGTGGAGGGTATGTGTCGACTTCACTGATCTGAATAAGGCATGTCCCAAGGATCCTTTCCCATTACCCCACATTGACTCCATGGTGGATGCAACAGCGGGGCATGAACTGTTAACCTTTATGGATGCATCATCTGGATTCCAACAAATCCAGATGGAACCATCTGACCAAGAGGATACAGCCTTTATGACCCCAACCGGTTTATATTGTTATATCGCCATGCCTTTTGGACTAAGAAATGCAGGTGCAACATATCAAAGGCTGGTAAATATGATGTTCAAAGATCAAATTGGAAAGACTATGGAGGTGTACATAGATGATATGGTGGTCAAGTCAAAGAATGCTGAGGATCACCTAAGGGACTTAGAAGAAGCATTCGATATCCTTGATCATTACAACATGAAACTTAATCCTTCAAAATGCCATTTTGGTGTTAAGGCAGGAAAGTTCTTAGGATACATGGTGACCCAGAGGGGCATTGAAGCAAGCCCGGAACAAATCAAAGCATTAATAAATATCAAATCTCCTGCCAATGCCAAGGATGTTCAAAGACTGACAGGCAGGATAGCAGCTTTGAACAGGTTCATATCGAAATCCTCAGAGAAATGCAGAGAATTTTACGATATCCTAAGGAAGAATAAGAAGTTCGAATGGACTGAGAAGCATGAGAATGCTTTACAAGCCCTAAAAGAGTATATGTCCTCAGCACCAGCATTAGCAAAACCGGAAAAAGGAGATGTGTTATCCTTATATCTGGCGGTATCCTCAACCGCTGTAAGTGCTGTCCTTGTTAAGGATCACGAAGGTACACAATATCCTATCTACTATGTAAGTAAAAGTTTACTTGATGCCGAATCCAGGTACTCACACCTCGAAAAACTTATCCTTGCATTAATTATGGCATCGACTAAGTTAAGACATTATTTTGAAACCCATACTATTGTTGTTAGAACTAATTTTCCAATTAAGAATGTCCTCAGGAAACCAGATATGTCCGGAAGAATGGCTAAGTGGGCAGTAAAGCTTAGTGCCCATGATATAAGATACGAACCAAGAACAGCTATCAAATCTCAAGCACTAGCTGACTTTGTGGCTGATTTCAGTAGTGATCTACAAAAAGAAGCAGAATTGGAGGTCCAGCAGCTTGATGAAACCAAGGATCCTTGGATACTACACACTGACGGATCCTCAAATATCAAAGGCACAGGGCTAGGGATCCTACTAAAATCGCCACAGGGGGACATAATACCCCACTCCATAGCTTGTGAATTCCAAGCAACTAACAATGAGGCTGAATATGAAGCCTTAATTGCTGGCTTACAGATTGCTAAGGATATGGGGGTAAGATATCTCGAAGTATATGTAGATTCATTATTGATCACCAATCACTTTAATGGATCCTATGCTGTTAAAGGTGAAAAACTAACCAAATATTTAGAGATAGTCAAAGAATTGACACTCTCTTTTGTTTCTTTTAGCTTAACACAGGTACCAAGGGAGGAGAACACAGGGGCTGATGCATTGGCCAACCTAGGATCATCCTTGAAGATTCCAGAAGATATAAGTATCCCCATCATCCATATCCTGGCTCCTGCTATTGAAAATCAGGTGGCCATGGAAATAGAAGAGGATACTGCAATGATCCCTAATGAAGAAGCCCAATCTTATTCAGGATCATGGATCTCACCAATCATGAGATACTTGCAAAATGGAGAGATCCCAATGGGAGAAAATCCTAGAGCTTTCAGGATCAAGGTATCTCAATTTACAATCTTAAATAACATGCTGTATAAACGATCCCTTGCAGGACCATATTTAAGATGTATTGAGGATCCTGAAATTGAAGAAGTGTTGAGAGACTTCCATGAAGGAGATTGCGGAAACCACACTGGGGGCAGGGCATTATTCTCAAGGATCCTCAGAACAGGATACTACTGGCCAACCATGAAAAGGGATGCTGTAGAGTATGCTAAGAGATGTGATCCTTGCCAAAGACATAGCAATATCCTTCACCAACCAGCTGAATTACTACACCCCATACCATCCTCTTGGCCATTCATGAGATGGGGAATGGATATAGTTGGCAAGCTCCCTAAAGCACCTGGTGGAAAAGTATTTATGCTTGCCATGACTGACTATTTTTCCAAGTGGATAGAAGCTGAAGCCTTCGCTCAAGTCAGAGAAAAGGAAGTCATGTCCTTCATTAAAAGAAACATTATAACTAGATTTGGCATTCCCTCTGAAATTGTATGTGATAATGGCTCCCAATTCATTGGAAGCAGAACCACTAACTTTTGTGACAGTTGGGGAATCAAGATGATAACATCAACACCAGTTCATCCACAAGCCAATGGTCAAGCAGAATCATCCAACAAGATCATCATCAACAATCTGAAGAAGAAGCTAGGATCCAAGAAAGGAAAATGGGCAGAGGAGTTACCTTATGTGCTATGGGCTGATAGAACAACTCCCAAGAATGCCACTGGTCAAACACCTTTCTCTTTAGTATTTGGGGCAGAAGCAGTGATCCCAACAGAGATGGTGATCCCAACTGCTAGAACAATTGCTCGTGATCCTGAAGAAAATGCTGCAATCCTAGCTCAGGATTTGGATACTATTGAGGAAGTCAGGGATCTAGCTAGAATAAGGATGGCAAGCTACCAACAAAGAATGGCTGGTGCCTACAACAAAAATGTCAGAATAAGGAAGTTCCAAGTCAGAGATATGGTGTTGAGAAAAGCATTTCAAAATACTATCAATCCTGCTGACGGGAAGCTAGCACCAAAATGGGAAGGTCCCTACTTGATTGAAGCTGAAGCAGGAAAAGGGGCATACAGGTTACTAACCATGGAAGGAAACTTGTTACCAAGAGCCTGGAATGCTGTTCACTTAAAGAAATATTTCATGTGAACATGATCCTTCGTGCATGTGATCCTTACATTGAAGTATCCTTGAAGGATCCCGGAGATATCAGTAATCCTTACTCTGGTAATATGCTTATCCTAGAAACTATTGCATTTTCTTACTTTTTACCTAAGGATAAGGATCATGTATCCTTCATCCTCTACTCACGAAACATTTGAGTTATAATAAGTTCAGGTATCTTCAGCATATTGTCAAAGATCTTCAAAAGCACCGCAGATCCTTGGGTCCAACCCCAGTTATCCTCGGGATTACCCCCAGTTTCCGCCAGCAGCGCACGATGATCCTGGTATAGTTCACGTCTTTGGGACCAGTACCCACTTTCGGGGCTGACAACCTCATCGTACTGGCTATACTTAGGATCCTACGTATAATGGTAGACGTACCATACATCCGTTCCTAAGGTTTCTAACGTTTTCACGTTAGCTAAGGTTTTGACATTTTCATGTCACTAAGTTTGGATAGTTGCCAGAAAGGGCCATACTCCAGTTTACATACGATCCTTTGGGCTTGTCCCCAGTTATCCTTTGGGCTTGTCCCCAGTTATCCTTTGGGCTTGTCCCCAGTGATCCTCTGGGATCATTCTCAGTTATCCTTTGGGCATGACCCCAGTTACTAATTTACTTCTTACATTGGCTTAGTCCCAAGTTGTGCTTCGTTTTTCAGGTTTGTCAAAGGTAAAACACATAAGGATCCTTAATCCTTAATATCCATCAAAGTCTTATCCACGATTGTCTCAATTGAAGGTTAGGATCCTGACTTGGATCCTCAGGTATGATCCTTGACTAATTTGATTATATTCATTATCCTAACCGACCCTTATACTTTGACAACCAAACCTATGATCCTTGAACTAAAATACCTTGAATATTTTCAATATCAGGATATTTGATCTAGGATCATATCCTAAATTTATTAAATATATTTTCAACTCTTGCAAATATATTACAAAGACAACTAAGAAACAAGAAGATAAGGATAACAACACGAGATAAGCCAAAAAAATTAAGTTATATTATTAAATAAAAGGATCATTAACCCTTTCAAAAGATTGTCAAAATTGCCAACCCACATTTCTACCAGCAAAACGTGGCCCGTCCACATGGGTTGGCAAAGGGTGTCCATTGTCTATGCGGTCTTAGCATTGTGCAGGAAAATTAAAGCGGCAGGATCACAAAGGTTTCATCCCCCAAACAGAGGATCCCTCCACCTTTTGCAATCCTACCTATTGTTCAAAGGATCCAGGATCCTTAATCCTAAGAAACTATTGTTCAGAGATTACAGACCATAATTGTTTCAAACCATCAACAACCACAAAAAAACCACTACCAAACCTAAAAAATTGGGCTCCGGCCTAGTCAACAATATCCATCATCGCCCAATCATGCAGCCTATTCCTTCGCTGCTTCGTCACCACCAGCATCTCCACCTTGATCCTTCTCAGCTCCACCACCTTCCAGCATGGGGATCTCCTCAGCCTCATCCTCGTCCTCCAGGTCTGCCAGCCTTGCCTTCCAACCTTCAACATCCCACGAGCTTTTGTCAAAGGTAGGATCCTGAGCCTCCTCGGCCATCCGAAGTTGTATCTTGTACATAGCAATTGCCGCGGAGACCTTGGCATCTTGAGTGATCTCCTGCTTCTCGTTATCCATATCAATCAACCTCTGAGCAGCCTCAGCCTTCATGACCCGGAGTTCCTTCTCAAGATCCCCTATCTTGAGATCCTTTAACACCCCCATTTGCTGGAGATCGGCAATTTGGCTCTCCTGGTCCTCAACATGGCCAAGATAGGTCTCAATCTCGGCAAGTTTCTGCAACAGGAGAAAAAAGATAAGCTTAGGATCAGACGATCCTCAAGAAAGGCAGGATACACAAACAAAATATGTGGGACGGACAACCAACAGGGGTAGTGATCCTTACCTCATTCACGTAGTCAAGGAATTGCTGACGGAGGAGGGGAAATCCTTGGAGATCTTCAGAGGTTTTTCTCTTTTTTCCCTTGCCCCGGATAGACGCTTTGGGAGCTGATGCTGAAGGACTGGCAGCAGGAGCCTTCTTCTTTGAAGACGTGACATTGGCAAGATCACTTATCCCAAACTTGGAAGCAGATTTAACAGACCTGGCAGATTTTCCAGCACCTACACAATTCAAAAACAACATAAGTCCCCTTGTTAAATTAAATACTTTTACATAAAACTTATTTTCTATAAGGATACTTACTTGACATTGTGGCAGATGCAGAGGATATCTCTTGAGAATCTTGGATAGTGATTTGGAAGCTTCTAACTTCAGGATCAAGCTTTTTGAAAGCTAACACTCTCTCTTTTGCAGCAGGGGTTAATTTCAGACGAGCAATGGAAATAGCTGCATAAAAGACAAAGGAAAAAAGACATCAGTGATCCTCATCATATGAGACAGGACTGATAGTGATCCTTCGAGGATCCTCTACCCTACCATGAGTGGCCCATTCCTTGGGCAGATCCTTCCCATCCGGGATGGAATCCCTCTTAACAAAGAAAAACCGACGTTTCCAGTTTGTATCATTCTTGGTAACTTTGAAGATTGGGTGATCCTCCCCAGCTTTCCGTTTCAACAAATACCGGTGAGAACCAAAGGTGGTGAGATCGTAAAACTCGGCCAACTCCGTCATCCCCAGATCAATCCCTCTCTGCTCAAAGATCCTTTCGAAGGTATACAGAACCCTCCAGATCATCGGCATAGCTTGGATATAAGAGATGCCGGTTAAAGAAAAGAAGGATTGGGTGAAGGATGGAAAAGGATATGAATACCCTATGGTGAATGGAGTAGCAGGAAAAGCCACCCAGACATCCGAGACAAAATCGCTCAAAACAGTAGGATCAAAGGACTTGAAAACCGCATTCGCCGGAAAACAATGACGAATTCTGTCTATGTGAACATCACTAAAACAACACCTCTCCGTAGGAGAATCCTTGATAATCCCCTGGCTTTTTAAGGGACTATCCTTCTTAGAACCCTTATGTGGAGAATTCCGGAGCAACATGTTTATGACAAGACGGAAACAGAATAGAAGCAAAAAACAGAGCAAAGGGAAGGAAGAAGAGAAGAGGAGAGTACCTGATCGATCTTCGGTGAAGAATATAAAGGGAGTATCTCGAATTTAAATACAAACTGATCCTCACCCTATCTCCTATTTATAATCATGATCTGCAGGATTGTCACATCTCTGACGTAATGATCACAACGGCTAGTCCGAACATAACGGCTAGTTTCTTGGAGTCGCCCGTTAGAGATAAGATCAAAACAAAATATAACTCGTCTATTTACAATTAACTCCTTATATTTTGGGGGCAATTGTTAGGGCTGGATTTTTATTATAGGTGATCCTTACACATGATCCTAACCAGTGATCCTTGTTTCTTTGGCAGACAGTGATCCTCAGCGGAACTTCAGGATCAGGATCATGGGACATTATGGTGATCCTCATGCTAACGGCCACTTCCGCTCAATACAATATTGTTTTGCAGGAACATCTAGCAGGATATGCTCTAGGTATCATGATCCAGGGACGCGTCTTCACAATTATGGCAAGAGCTTAATTGAAGATAGACGTTGCACAAGATATGGAAACATGGCTTGATCCATGGGCAGCAATTTAGGCTAGATTGTCTTTATTTCTAAAGGGGTAATGAGCTGATAATTAGTTATTTTACCTAAAATAGGTCACCTACACATGTATAAATACCACTCTTCTTCATTCGGAAGAACACACACGACATACGACACAACTCTCAAACACTTAGACACTCAGTGATCCTTGTACTCAGCTCATTATCATCCAAAGTTGTAATCATATTTTTGTTATATTAAAGTTGGTGATCGGTAGTTGCCATCACCCGAGGTTTTTTATGCCGGAGATCATTCATTGATCAAGGGCTTTTTCCTCGTATAAATCATCGTGTCTTTGCATCTTTATCACAGAAGTGATCCTTTACTTTCATAATTAACCAAGCATCATACCCCGTTTTCATAAAGTTTGGTTACATTATCCTTGTGTGATTTTTGACCAAAACAACTATCATGATGAGGATCTTGGATGTTAATTCTATCATCCTCATCGAAGGTTATGATTTTTCCTTCCGAGACACTTGATGTTCGAATAGGTCTTTCTCCGTTATCCATTTTAGCTTCCTTTGCATGCCTTTTAGCTGCTGAGAAGGATGTTCCACAGATGTCTGATCCTCCAGAAATAAAGTTGATCACTTGTGCATCTGCCGGAGGGGCTGGAGCTTTTTCAGGGATCCTTTCAGGATCCTGAGTCCTTTGCTTTTTTCTTCCCAACAATTCTTTCAAATGCCCCTTGCTCAGCAGATATCCAATTTCCTTTCTTAATGCGATGCATTCCTCTGTCAAATGCCCAAAATCCTCATGGTATGCACACCACTTTGATTTATCTTAAGCTGCGGCTGGTTTGTCATTTTTTCTGGGCCATCTAGCTTTTTCTCCTAGATTCTGCATTGCAAGGATTAGTTCATGGTTATCAACGGAAAAACAGTATTCAGAAATCGGAGGATAATCCTCATCATCTTCTTCTTGGTCAACAGCATGCACATTCTGGTTGTCAGCTCTGTTATAGGATTTGAATTTGTTGCTTTTGAAAGAGGATCCTTGCTTCTCTTGTTTCGAGGATCCTACTTGTCTCTCCTGGATCCTCTTGTCATCCTCTAGCCGGATGAACCTGAGTGCCCGAGTCCTTACTTCGTCTAGGTTCCTGCATGGTGTCATAACAAGATCATCATAGAACAATGAATCCTTAAGCAATCCCATCTTGAAGGCCTCAACAGCTGTGGCCACATCCAAGTTGGGAATGTCCAAGGATTCTTTACTAAATTTGGTTATATAATCCCTTAATGATTCATTATGACCCTGAGTTATTCTATATAAATCACTAGTCAATCGTTCAAATTTTCTGCTACAAGAAAATTGATTATTGAATAAGTTAACTAAATTAGCAAACGAAGTAATAGAGTAAGGGGGAAGACTTAGCAGCCATTTAAGAGCTGATCCAGTAAGAGTGGGTCCAAATCCCTTGCACAGGCATGCTTCCTTTAACCTTTCTGGAATTGGATTGATCTCCATCCTCTCCCTGTATTGTGCTATGTGTTCCTCAGGATCCGTTGTACCATCATACAGCTTCATAGTAGGGATATGGAATCTTTTGGGTATCTCAGCATCACAAATTGGTGGTGCAAAACGAGATACCTTATGGCTTCCATCTGCAATCTCCGGGATAGGTTTGACTACCCCTGGAACACTTGATATCATATCCTTCAGTTTCTGCAGTTCTCTGGCCATAGCATGGTTGATACCTGTATCCTGCATGAATCCATGGTTAGTGGTAAGAGAATTATTAAAAGTGTTACCTCCCATCGGGTTCAAGTTAGGAACATTGGATGTGAATCCGTATGGCTGGGATTCTGGGATGATGGAGGGACCAGTGGAAGCAATGGTCTGCATTGGAATAAAATCTCTTTGATGGACATCTGGACTTCCTGTTTGCAAATTCATCAAGGATCCTGGTATCTGAAGGGATCCCTGAACATGGGATGATCCTGGAACAAAGGAGGATCCTTGAACCTGGGATGATCCTGGAATGAAGGAGGATCCTTGAACCTGGGATGATCCTGGAACGAAGGAGGATCCTTGAACCTGGGATGATCCTGGAACGAAGGAGGATCCTGAGTTCATGAAGGATCCCATATGCTGAGTATAGGATCCTGCCAGTTGGAAATATGATCCTGATGCCTGAGTCACTGTCGCTGGGCCGAAATGCACTCCTCTTGATCCACCCATATGTTGAATGTCTGGGACCTCTGATGGCTGAGAAGTAATCATCGGAGTATCAAAATTCAAAGATTTGGGCATCAGTGGGGAATGATCCTCTGCCGTTTTCTTTTGCCTTTTGAGATCTCCGATTTCTTTGAGGATCCTGTCATTAGTTTCATCCTGCTGCTGCACACGATCCCTCATCTGCAAAATCAAAGTAAATATATCACTAGTACTGGGAGCAGAAGAAGTTAGAGCAGAAGATGAAGGTTTAGAGAAGATAGGAGTTGGTCTCTTCTCAGCATTTTTCTGAGATCCAGCTGGTGGTGGAGGCGAAGGTGGAATGCTGTCACACCCCGACCACGTAAAACATCAAATCGTGGCGGAAACGTTGGGGAGTGTTGTAACAGAATTATTGTTCCACAACCATGGTAATTAAAATAATATTTTTTTCATCACCCAAGGGTGGAATACATTGTTCAAAACAAGAACCAACATGTTACATTGTCTTAAAACTACTGAAATAAAGAGTACATAACGTCATTAAACTAAGTCTAGCTCTGTTTTATGTCACTAAGGCCCGAGTCCACCCTAGCATGTCACGATCATCATCCTATGCATTAGCTCCTGAAACACATGTGAAAATAGGTACATCAGCATAAAAATGCCTGTGAGATACATAGGTTTTATGAAAATAGGATTCATGACTTAAGTTTAAGAAAAGTGTTTAATAAAAGTTAGTCATGAATCTTGTAAAATGTTTTGTTTTGTAAAATCATTTGAAAAGCGATGAAATCAAATGATATGTATAAATAGAAGAATAACGTATGGTTAAAAGAATAACCAAGTAAAAATAAGTTGTATAAAACAAGTTGTTTTTGTAAAACGAAGTCTTGTGAAAATGTGTTATTTGTGTAAAAATGTATAAGTCCAAACTAAATGATTTAAATAACGCTATGACATGTAATACAATACAAGCACGTATATATAGGAAGTACCAGCGGCGTATCCACCATGCTTGTATCATACTACACACATCTCGTTACTTAAGTCATTAAACAAACCACCAATGTATAAAGTCCATGTTTAAACCAACCATCAAATGTTCTTGTCTAAACCATTGTCATATGTTTAAAACCCAAAGTGTAGTCATGTAGTTAAAACAAAAGTTATGTATGGTAAGTAACAAAATGAGAATACTTAACCATAAGTAAAAAGGAACAAAACAAAGTATTTTGAATAAATCAAAAAGTTATGTTTTTGCCCAGTAAAAGCTTGTTTTATTGATACAAACATTTATGTGGTAAGTTAACGCATTACATTCAAGCCTTGAGACAGCAGGATAACCTTAGAGTAAAGGTTATCAAAGTAAAATGTTTTCGGATTCAGTCATTCCTTTCATCCAAACCAACCCAGGATGTCAGGAACGGGATTTGTCAAGTCCTATGGTACCATTACTTACTACCGAGCGGCGTAGCTAATGTTAATGAATGTAGTAAAGAACCGTTTATGCAAACCAAATGTCATACCAAATGTAAACAAGTTATGTGAAAACAATGTACTAAGTATGCTAAGTAAACATACAAAGCAGAAAAGTCATGTAAATCAATGTGCTAGTATGCTCAGTCAACATACATAGCAGAAAATGTAATGTAAAACAATGTGCTAATATGCCAAGTAAACATATGTAGCAAAGCAATGTAATGTAAATCAATGTGCTAGCATGCTAAGTAAACATACATAGCAAAACATAATGAAATCATGTACTAATAGTGTACTAATGAACATAGCAAGTATAAGTTGCGAAAACATGGAAAGCATGAAAGTAACAAGTAAGCACATGTGTTTCACCCCAAAATGTTTGAAAAACAATATAAGAGGGGTACTATGTACTCACTTGAGATTGCTTAGAAGTCGTAGGATAACCACCAAGCAATGCTAGAAGATCACGGAATCAAACGGCACCTATATAGGTATCTACATTAATAAACGGACCTATCGGAGGATCGGGTAGTACGAGGGTTCGTAAACCAAATAAGTAGGGAACTTATGTAACATGGTTTAACAAAGCCTACGTACTAAAACGAAACCTATCCTAAGTGCTTTTGACCCGTTACGACCCGTTTAGGTAGCTTATGCTACTTTAACGCGTCGCTCGCGTAAAACGCGTTCGGAATGCTTAACTAGTCCTATGACAAGCAAGTTATGCCTTAACATGCTTAATATTGTTGCTAAATCAGTTTAGATGTCAAAAATTATGTTACATAGGTTTAAAATGGATTTTGGCGCAAAAAGGGTATTTTGGTAATTTACCTAAGGCATAAGAAGTACTTATCATACAACTACTTAAACGTCGTGACCATAAGGTATAACCTCGGAAGGTTATTCCCTACACAATTATGGTCACCTAAAATGTTTGGTCGGATCCTAATGATCGACCAAATGGGTCGGGTTCGTAAGCATAAGCGATTGATTAGATCGCTTACCTTTACGACCCTAAACAAGCATAAATCTAAAAGCGACGAGCTAAACATGCTAGAACATGTTTAGTAAAGTTAGAAAACAGGTTTGGTATTAAAACAAACGGTTTTAATACCCTAGAGTAGTTTGGTTACAAAATACGTGAGAAAACGCATTTTGGCCGAAACTACGACTCGTCACTGAGCCTAGATAACGTGGTAATCAGTAGGTATAGTCGCTAGGGACTATAACCATCGTGATTACGCTCACGTTATGAAGTTCAAACGAACTTCGCATTGACCATAAACTGGTCAATGCAGAAAGTCAAACGCAGTTTGACTTTAACGCTAAAACGAACGAAAAACGCGAAAGAATACTTACAGAAGGTCCCCGCAAGATTGATTTCCGAGTATTTCTCAGGTATGAAGTGTTTATAACTCCAACTTAGAGAAAATCTCAGAATCAAGTGGGTTTGAATAAAGTTGGGGTTGGGTATTTATAGGAAACATGGAACCGTTAAGATCGTTTCTTGTTCCCCAAGCGTTAAATCTGAGCCGTACACCTCGTACCCACTGATTTACAAAACCATTGGCACCCAAAACCAGCCCATAGTTTAGGAGAAACCATGTGCATAAGTGTGTAACAGCTGGGAATAGCTGGAAAACATTTCTGCTGATCTGGAGGGGCTTACGGACCGTAAGCAACCCCATACGGCCCGTAAGGGACCTGCAGACCAGCTATGTTTTCATTTTGGCAGTTTTGGCCCCTGTGCGCGCATGGTCGAGTTTTGGCACTTCGAACACCCGTCAAACCCATTTTAAGGCTCTAAAATGAAGTTAAAGTATAGGGAACTTAAAAATGTGCTCAAAAATATGCCGGATGTCGGTTCGTTTGGCCGTACGATTGCGTTGTTCGGTTAATTACGACGGAAGTCGTAACGGACGCAAAAATGGTCCAAATTGCGCGACGAATGGATTTTTGACAAGCTAAACACTAAAACATAATATTTTAATGCTTACATCAATTTTTGGATGTCCGGATGTATTCAGAACGTAAGTTATGTGCGAAGATGCAAACTTATGCACTTTTTGACGCTTTTAGTCCCTGAATGACCCAAAAGTTTATTTTAGCACACCGAACCCCTCAAAGCCTATTTCTATGCTATGTAAAGGATATTTAAGGTGTGTTTAACTTATGATCATGTTCCGGAATGTTTGTTACAGTGCAAATCGGCATAGTTTCGCAGTTGGTCAATTTTAGTCCCTGTAAGCGAATTAGCTGGATTTTGCCATACCAAAGCCTTCAAAACTTATTCCTAAGTTATGTAAAGGTTATTTAAGGTATTCTAAGCATAAATTGATGTTCCGGAGTATTTGTCGCGTTAAACTGACTACGTTTACGCACCAGTTTGCGTATAATTCTCCAGAAAGCGATATAGAGTTTGAAATCGAATAAAAGTCAAAACATGAAAAACATCAAACACAAACAAACAAACATAGGGATCAAATAACTTTATTTCATTGATAACTGAACTGTTTACAATGATCACAAGCACAGATGTCACAGTCTCGCCTACTTGTGGAAATTTCGTCCTGAAATTTGTTTAGAGGAAACCCGTGAGAATAGATGTGGATACTTCGCCTTCATTTGATCTTCACGTTCCCAAGTAAACTCAGGTCCACGTTTAGATTCCCAGCGAACTTTAACCAACGGAATGCGCTTGCGTTTAAGCCATTTGACTTCACGATCCATAATTTCCACAGGTTTCTCAACAAAATGTAGTGTTTTATCAACACGGATTTCGTCAAGCGGTATGTGGAGGTTCTCATCAGCTAAGCACTTTTTGAGATTGGATACGTGGAAAGTTGGATGAACATTTCCAAGTTTGGGAGGTAATGCAAGTCTGTAGGCTACCTTGCCGATTCTTTCGACGATCTTGAATGGTCCAACATATCTAGGTGCAAGTTTTCCTTTCTTTCCAAATCTGATCGCACCTTTCCAAGGTGAGACCTTAAGTAATACACGATCACCGACTTGGAATTCTAAAGGCTTGCGTCGTCGGTCCGCGTAACTCTTTTGACGGCTTCGAGCTGCCTGTAAGTTATCACGAACTTTCTTAACCTTGTCAGTTGTCTTTAGAATGAGGTCAGGTCCAGTAAGTTGAGCCTCACCTATTTCATTCCAGCAGACTGGTGAACGACATTTTCGACCATAGAGAGCCTCAAAAGGAGCCATGTTGATGCTGGAGTGATAACTATTGTTGTAGGAGAATTCAATCAATGGAAGATGTGAATCCCAACTACCCCTAAAATCGATTACACAAGCTCTAAGCATATCCTCCAAAGTCTGGATTGTTCTTTCAGTTTGGCCATCTGTTTGTGGATGATAAGCTGTGCTCAGATTGAGTTGGGTCCACATAGCAGATTGCATGGTTCTCCAAAATCGAGAAGAGAAGCGAGCATCCCTATCAGAAATGATGTTCAAAGGAACACCATGGCGAGATACAATTTCATCCACGTAGATTTTGGCCAGATCTTCAGCAGATAGATTCTCACGGATCGGCAGGAAATGCGCTGACTTTGTAAGACGATCAACAACTACCCAAATGGCATCGTGACCTTTCTTAGTGCGCGGAAGTTTGGTAATGAGATCCATAGCAATGTTTTCCCATTTCCAAACTGGGATCTCTGGTTGCTCCAAAAGACCATAAGGATGTTGGTGTTCAGCCTTAACCTTGAGACAAGTAAGGCATTTAGAAACGTACAAGGCAATGTCTTTCTTCATACCAGGCCACCAATACTGAGTACGAAGATCCTTATACATTTTGTCTGAGCCAGGATGAATAGAATAACGAGACTTATGGGCCTCATCCATAAGCAAAGTGCGAAGATCATCTTGGCTTGGGACCCACAAACGGTCCATGAAATAATACGATCCATCTTCCTTCAGCACAAGATCAGGCTTAATGTGATAGGGTAATTCCTTACCCATCAAGTCTTGTGAAACACAAGCCTCTTGAGCCTGAGTAATGCGTGCTTGGATATCAGACCGAGCTTGAATAGCAGATTGAACACGAGCACAATGAAGCACAGTATGTTCCTTACGACTTAATGCGTCAGCCACAACATTCGCTTTACCAGGATGGTAGCGAATTTCGCAATCATAGTCGTTTAGGAGTTCGACCCAACGTCTTTGCCTCATGTTGAGTTCTTTCTGGTTGAAGATATGCTGGAGACTTTTGTGCTCAGTGAAAACTACACATTTTGTGCCATACAAATAGTGTCTCTAGATTTTGAGAGCGAAGACAACTGCACCCAACTCAAGATCATGAGTGGTGTAGTTTCTCTCATGTACCTTCAATTGCCTTGATGCGTAGGCTATGACTTTGTTCCTTTGCATCAGAACACAGCCAAGACCCAATTTCGATGCATCACAGTAAACAACAAAATCATCATTGCCCTCAGGCAAAGTCAGAATAGGTGCATCACAAAGCTTCTGCTTCAAGGTCTGAAATGCTTCTTCTTGCTTAAAACCCCATTCAAAGGGTTTATTCTTCTGAGTTAGAGCAGTTAGAGGAACTGCAATCTTTGAGAAGTTCTCGATGAAGCGGCGGTAATAACCCGCAAGACCAAGAAAAGAACGAACCTCAGTAGGAGTAGTAGGCGTATCCCAATCCTTAATCGCACTGATCTTGGAGGGATCTACATGAATACCTTGTTTGTTGACAATATGTCCTAAAAATTGAACTTCCTTAAGCCAAAATTCACACTTGGAGAACTTGGCAAAAAGTTGCTCTTTCTTTAGGAGTTCCAGAGTAAGACGAAGATGGCGCTCGTGATCAGCTCGCGTCTTAGAGTAAATCAAGACGTCATCAATGAAAACGATGATGAACTTATCCAAATAAGGCTTGCAGACCCTATTCATTAAGTCCATGAAAACAGCAGGAGCATTGGTCAAACCAAATGGCATGACTGTGAACTCATAATGCCCATATCGAGTGCGGAATGCTGTTTTGGGAATATCCTCTTCATGCACACGAAGTTGATGATACCCAGAACGAAGGTCGATCTTCGAAAAGCAAGTAGCACCCTGTAATTGGTCAAAGAGATCATCAATGCGAGGTAGGGGATATCGATTCTTGATGGTAAGCTTGTTCAGCTCACGATAATCGATACACATTCTGAAGGATCCATCCTTCTTCTTGACAAAAAGAACGGGAGCACCCCAAGGTGAAAAGCTAGGACGGATAAAACCTTTGTCAGAAAGCTCCTGAAGCTGCTTAGATAGCTCTTGCATCTCAGACGGTGCAAGAAGATATGGGGCTCTGGCAATAGGATTTGCACCAGGTACAAGATCAATACGGAACTCGACTTGGCGTGCTGGAGGTAGACCAGGTAACTCTTCAGGAAACAACTCCGGATAATCCCGAACAACAGGAATATCTTGCATAGTCTTACCTTGGTCTCTATCTGCTGTAACATGTGCCAAGAAGGCCACATAGTTCTTTCGCAGATACTTTCGAGCTTGAAAACAAGACATAAGCTTGAGGCTACTAGCAGGTTTTTCACCACGAACTGTAGTATCTCACCTGACGAAAGCGGCACACGAACGATCTTCTCAAAGCAAATTACCTCTGCGCGATGCTTGGCTAACCAATCCATACCCACAACAATGTCGAAGCTTCCAAGTTGCATAGGCGTGAGGTCAAAAGGAAAAAGATGGTCGTTTAGGTTCAACTGGCAGTTGCGAAGAACAGAATCAAGAACAATGGGTTCACCATTCGCAACTTCGACTGTCAAAGGCTTACCTAATTTCGTTCTAGACACGCGAAGCAAGGGCTCAAAAGATAACGACACAAAACTCTTATCGGCCCCTAAATCAAAAAGAACAGACGCAGGTTGATTATTAACAAAGAACGTACCGTTCACCACCTCGTCGTCTGCTTGTGCCTCAACAGCATTCATGTTAAAAGCTCGTCCACGAGCCTGAGCTTGAACCGGGTTCGCATTCACCAATCTTGGACACTGATTACGGTAGTGGGTCAGATCCCCACAGTTGTAACAAGAGCCTGGTGGGAACTGAGGTCGTGCTGCTTGACCTTGTTGCTGAGCAAGAGGCTGAGCAACCTGTTGAGCCGGGTTCTGAGCTGCCCGATTCTGATTGACAGGAATGCGGCATGTAGCAGCAAGATGACCAGGTCTTCCGCAGTTGGTGCATTGACGGCACTGGTGGTGTGGTTTGTGACAACTCGAAATTTAGAACCTTTCGTCGTGACTTGATGTAACATACTTGTACGTTATGTGATTAGTTGACATGTTTGGTGCAATGATATATGTGAATATTTTATGTGAATTACATGTTATATTATGTGTATGCGAGTATGTATATGAACCGAAACAACAAGGACCCGACTCGAGACCATGTGGTCTCGAGTGAACAGTAATCGGTTGGGCCACTTGGGCCGTAAACCCCCTTTAACCGATTCCTAAGCCCTTTAGGGTGCATTGTGAAACAAGTATATATATTATGCTTGTAACCATCCTTGCCATTTTCTTGGGCAACCAACACACCCACACTCTCACTCCTTCCCTCTCACTAAAACCCTTAAGACACAAACACTTCATCATTCTCGGATCTTTGGACGTTTGGAGCGGCTCACACTCAATCGGTTAGAAGCCACACACACACCCCTCACCAACCGGTTAGTATTTATGGCGTTTAGATTGATGTTTGTTGTTGTTAGATGATAAAAAGGGATGATAGGATGTTTATTGTGTTTGAATGTTAGTGTTTGCACAATGTTCTTAATGTATATGATGTTCTAATATGTATAATGTTGATAATCGATTAATATGTCTTGATTTCGGATATATATTGCATGATGGGTTATGGCATCTTGTGTCTAAATGTGATTCAAACCACTTATAATGATGAATATGAAACCGGGTTGCACTTGTTATGTAATCGGATTTGTATAAAAACCGAGTTTGTGTGTTGTGCTAAGTGTTTTGATGCTTGTTCATAATTTGGTAGAATAAGGGTTGTTTATGCTTTGAATAAATGAAGAACTTAATGTTTGTGTTATGAATATATGATGAACATGACTTGAATATATGAAGAACTTGTTGAATATGATATGAATGTGGTTTGAATGTTTGAAATCAGAATTGTTTGATCCGTTTTCGGTAATGGTTAGACAACAAAACATGTTTTAGTGGATAGTACCATATAATGTTGCATGACATTTGAATTCTATTGGATAGTACAACTGTGCAGAATCAGCAACTGTTGGGGAGTCGAGACCCCTGGTTGCGACTCGAAACCTCCACGTTGCGACACCAGTTGCGAGTCGAGAACACCTGGTTACGACTCGCAACCATAACATGACAAGCCGAGACCACAGGTTGCGACACAGGTTACGAGTCCCGTTGCGACTCGAGACCTTAGCATGATCAGCCGAAACCACAGTTGCGACATAGGTTGCGACTCGCAACCACCTATGATCAACATAAACAGCATGACTCGCAACCATGCTTGCGAGTTCGGTTGCGACTCGAGACCTCTAGTCTCAACTCGAGACTGCAGGCTGGACTTACATGATTATGGGCCTACGTTAATGGGCCAGGCTTATGGACTTCTGTGTTACTGTTGACGTATTGTTTGGGCCTGTTATCACGAGCCCAACTGTTAGGGCCTCACACTTAGACTTTGGGTTGTATATGACTGTTAACTGTGAGTTGTTAATGTTAAACGTGTATGCCATGACTACTACTTGTACGTGCACTGCTTGGTTTGAATCTGATTATAAGTGGTATCTATGTTAGGACGTAATTGACTACTTGCGACTTGATTGACCTTTCTGTGTTACTACCGAGCAAACCAAGGTGAGTTCACACCCTCTACAAAGCATGGGATTCCCTGGGTTGGGAACGGGGTTAAGGAACGTGGATTCCTCGTCCTCCTTGGGTAGGACAGCTATGGTTCAGGAATGTGATTCCTCGTCCGGATGGACGGATAACTCGTACTAGACTAAAACTCTATCACGAAGTCCCTCCTTTTTGTATCGACTTAATCGCCGGGCCAATGGCGAGCGGGTCATTAGTTAGATAGCGCTATTTAGGTCTGACAAACCTCACACCGTGCCGCAGAGGACGGGCGTGAACTAATGGATCTGGGGCACGTCAATGATGATAGACATTGATGTTTTCAGGGCACATAAACATGACTACAGTCAGCAGTCGATATGGTAACGAGTCTAGTGTACGCATGGGGTAGCCCCCACGGCCGAAATGCCTGATAACTAACATGGGGTAGCCCCCACGGCTGGAATGCCGGAGTAACTGGGAATGAACAAGTCACGTTTTTAAACTATGGGGTAACCCCCACGGCAGGATGCCAGCTAAAGGAAACTGTTTTCGAAACAACTAAAACGAACACCCAACTGTGAACTCACTCAACTAGTTGTTGACTCGTTACTACATGCTTTGCAGGACCATAGGTACTCAGCTGGAGCTTGCATGGAGGAGAGTCGTTGTGGGACACGGATTGCTGCGTGCCATGTTCTATTTGAAAACATTTGAACTTATGTTATAACTTTAAACTTATGCTTCCGCTTGCAACTTAAACTTTGTTTGTTTGAAACACCAATCGTATTGGTTAAACTTTTATAACTGTTTACATGCTTGTTCAGTATGATTGGTGGCTGGATCCTGGTCAGTCACGCCTTCAAGCGGTAGTACTCCGCGGGTGGATTTTGGGGGTGTGACAGATTGGTATCAGAGCCATTGGTTATAGTGAACTAGGTTTTAATAAAAGGGAAACGTTTTGTTAAAACCAGACTATAACCGGTATAGAGCTCAACGGTCCACAACGACGCTCCACTCCACATGCAAGGCTCGACATTCTAGGTGATATGATATGTGTATATTGCCTACTTGTTAGTTACATAGTACATTGCTCATGGTATGCTTGATTTGTGACAACTCGGACTTTAGACCTATCTTGTGTAACGTATGTGAACGTGTTATGATTACGAGCTTTGATTTAATTGAATGTTATGTTACTATGTGCTACGTGTATTGAGTATTTAATATGTTGTTTATTAATGAAATCGAATCGCACAACACACTCGGCCCAAGGGCAGCCCAAGCGGATGGGCCGGCCCATTTCCATACGCGCACAAAAATTAAACACCTTAGGGACTTGATTGTTTCTCATTGTTACAAAATATCTTAACACACACTAAACCCTAGCTAATCCCTCTCTCTCACGCAACCGGACGGCACAAACAAGAATCGGATCACCTTTTGTAATCGGTTAGTGTTTAATCGTTTTGCTTAATTGAATGATTTCTGAATCGCATGTTTAGTTGGCTAGGGATATGTTTGATTAAGTTTTGTTCGATCGGCCGGACTTGTTGGATCGGCCGGACGTGAATGTTGTTAGAACCGGATGTTAATTTCATGATCGTAATGATGTTGATGTTCTTGTTAAATCGGATACGGTATAGATCAATCAATTCGTGAGATAACCGGCCGAACATGTTTGTCGATCGGCCGGACTTAATTGTTAATCGATCGGATAGTGTTAGGGTTATAAATCGGATATACTTGTGTAATTGGATGGTTAACTTGATTAATTGGTTTGCGAATAGGTTAGATTGTTGATAATTCGGATATGCTCAATTAGGGTTCTTGATAAACATGTGAATTATGCTGGTTTGATCTTGTTGGTGTTAGCTAAATTGTTGGAATTGTGTTAATTGATAAAACGATAAGTATGGAAACCATTAGTGGAAACCGATTGCATGAATTCCGACCGCACAACTGAACTGATCGCACAAGGTATGCTGTTCACACGAGTCCCAATCCGGACGGATTGTTAATCCGGACGAACTGACCTATCACACGAATTCCGATCCGGACGAACTGTCAATCCGGACGGATTGCAAACCGGACGAATTGTCCATCCGCATGAACTAAACTGTTGATCCGCACGAACCGAGCTATCCATCCGGACAGGATGTTGAATCGGGCGGATTGACTCTCGCACGGATTGTCAATCCGGATGGACTGACCATTCGCACGAACCAACTGCCCGCACGAAAGGTCCAATCTGGATGAACTGCCATCCGCACGAACAGACCATCCGCACGAGCTGACAGTCCGCACGGATTGTCACTCGCACGAACTGTCCACCCGGACGGACGACTAAACCGTACGGACAGCCACTCGCACGAAACGTCACACGCATGATTGATTCGTTTGGGCCATGAATGACTTATGCTTGCAACTTGTTACCTCTGTGTAAACCCTACGTGCTATACGTGAATCGAACCTGACTTGAATAAATGCATGATAGGACGTGATTGACCATTACTTGCTACCTGTTCACTTGTGTATCTGCCGAGCAAACCAAGGTGAGTTCACACAGCCAAGGCATGGGATTCCCGGGTTGGGAATTGGGTTGGATATGTTGAATATGGAATGATTACTCGTACTTACGCATTCTCTAGACTATAGACCATCGTCCTCAGGATAGTCAGGACACGTTACGTAAAGCCTACGTAACCCAGTATTTGCCATATGTCTCCCGGGTCGGGAAGGACACGTTACGTAAAGCCTACGTAACCCAATACCATTCACTGGCTTCCAGGTCGGAAGGCCACGCTGCGTAAAGCCTACGTAGCCCCCACGCGTACCACTGTCCTCGGGGAAGGGCACGTCACGTAAAGCCTACGTGACCCCGTACGTTTTCCTGTTCTCGGTAAAGAAGAACACTTGGTCGGGAGGTTAGTCTAGTAAGTACCGTTAATGAGAAGCCCTCATTAGCCAGGATAAACATGGGAAGCCCCCACTAGTGATACTTATGCACTATATTATGAACGTACTTCCTGTGAACTCGCTCAACTAGTTTGTTGATTATTTGCTGCATGCCTTGCAGGACCTTAGGTATTTTTGGAGCTTGCACCAGAGGAGAAGCGGGTCGTTGTGGACAAGAACATGTGAATGCATATTAAACACTTTTACATTCATACATTGATACTTATGATTTGGGTTTTACATTTAATGCTTCCGCTACATATATAACGTTTGGTTTTGAACATCAATTATACTTATGATTATTATTAAATGCTATGTTTGATATAATTGGTGGCTTGATCCTGGTCAGTCACGCCTCCAAGCGGTGGTACTCCGCAGTGTGGGATTTTGGGGGTGTGACAGATTGGTATCAGAGCCATTGGTTATAGAGAACTTGGTTTTAATATGGGAAAACGTTTTTATTAAAACCGGACTATAACCAGAACAGTGCTCTCAACGATCCACAACGACGCTTCACTCCACGTGCAAGACTCGACATTCTAGGTAATAAGGTTTATATTTATTGCCTGTTTGCTAGAACTGCTTAGAACATTGCTCGCATTATGCTTAGATACACATGCCTTTGTTATATGAGAACGCTTATATGCCTACACTTTTCTGTCATCGCCCTACTCGCGAACAATTCTTACGTATGCTACCTTTTTACAATGAAGATCATGTCTGGACGAGTTAACATGACACAAGCCCAGCTAGAGGCTCTCATTGCTACGGCAGTTGCAGCCGCTCAAGCAGGTCAACCCGCTCAGCAACAACCTGTGTGTACCTTCAAGAATTTCATGGACTGTCGTCCAAACACCTTCAGCGGCACGGAAGGAGCAGTGGGACTACTCCACTGGTTCGAGAAGCTAGAATCAGTCTTTGAAATGTGCGAGTGCCCTGAGGCCCGCAAGGTCAAGTTTGCTACCGGTACTTTGGAAGGAATAGCACTGACTTGGTGGAACGCCCAAGTCCAGATCTTAGGGTTGGCAGCTGCTAACGCCACCCCATGGAACGACTTTAAGGAACTCATCAAGCGTGAGTATTGCACGCGGGAAGACATACACAAGCTGGAAGACGAGCTTTATAACTTGAAAATGGTTGGATCGGAAATCGAGGCGTATACCAAACGGTCCAATGAGCTGGCCGTTCTGTGTCCTACTATGGTGGACCCTCCCTACAAGCGCATTGAGTTGTATCTCAAGGGATTGGCGCCAGAAATTCAGAGCCACGTGACGTCGGCTAACCTCGAAAACATCCAAGAAATCCAGCGTCTTGCTCACCGTATCACTGATCAGGCAGTGGATCAGAATAGACTGCCCAAGCGTGTTAATGCTACTGCTAATGTCACCACCTCAGTTACTCCTGCTACATCTGGTGACAGTAAAAGAAAATGGGATGGAGATTCTAGCAAAGGTTCAGCATCTGTTCAGCCACAAGCTCAGCAGCAGAAGATCGATCACTATCAGAGTCCCAGTCAGCAATCCTCTAGTGGTCACAGACAGAGGAGATATCAGGGTAGTCAACCTAGGTGCCACAACTGCAACAGGCATCACCACGGCCCATGTAACAAGGGTCGTTGTCAAAGGTGCCTTAAGATGGGGCACGAGGCCAAAGACTGTAGGAGTCCACGGCCTGCGAATCAGAATCAGCAGCCTCAGCAACCAGCTCCACAGAACCAGCAGCAGCAGCAGCAGCCACAGCGTGGAAACCGGGGATGTTTCCAGTGTGGGGCTGAAGGTCACTTCAAACGCGATTGCCCTCAGTTGAACCAGAACCGCAACAACAATAACAACCAGGGCAACGGCAACAATAACGGCGGGAACAACAACAACAACGGCAATGAAGCTCGTGGTCGTGCTTTTGTGCTAGGTCGAGGCGACGCAGTGAACGATCCCAACGTTGTTATGGGTAAGTTTCTCCTCGACAATATTTACGTTACTGTTTTGTTTGATTCGGGTGCGGATACAAGCTATATGTCTGTGAAAATGTGTCAACTGCTAAAACGTGCACCAACACTTTTACCCACCAAACACGTAGTAGAGTTAGCTAACGGTAAAAGTTTAGAAGCCACGCACGTAGTTCAGGGTTGTAATCTTATCTTAGCCGGTCAAGCCTTCTCTATTGATCTCATTCCCATAGTTTTGGGTAGCTTCGACGTCGTGATTGGGATGGATTGGTTATCCCAACACCAGGCAGAGATCTTATGCAGTGAAAAGATCATTCGTATTCCTCGTTCGGGTCAGGAACCTCTCGAAGTTCAAGGCGACAAGAGTGGTGCAGTGGTAGGCATCATCTCTTTCTTGAAAGCGCAGAAATGTTTACGAAAGGGGCACACTGCCATTCTGGCACTCGTCACAGACGCTTCAGCAAAGGAAAGGAAACTGGAAGATATACCAGTTGTACGTGACTATCCTCAGGTGTTCCCTGAAGACTTACCTGGACTACCGCCTCACCGTCAGGTCGAATTTCAGATCGAGCTCGCTCCGGGAGCAGCACCCATAGCTCGCGCACCATATCGTCTAGCTCCATCAGAATTGGAGGAACTGTCAAAGCAGCTACAAGAGCTCTTGGAAAAGGGCTTTATACGTCCAAGCTCTTCGCCTTGGGGAGCTCCAGTACTTTTCGTGAAAAAGAAGGACGGTACATTCAGGATGTGCATCGACTACCGTGAACTCAACAAGGTGACGGTGAAGAACCGTTATCCTCTTCCGCGCATCGACGACTTATTCGACCAGTTGCAAGGGTCGTGCTACTATTCGAAGATAGACTTGAGGTCGGGGTACCATCAGCTGAGAGTCCGGGATGAGGACGTCTCCAAGACAGCCTTCAGAACTCGTTACGGTCACTACGAGTTTCTTGTCATGCCGTTTGGGTTAACGAACGCGCCTGCTGTGTTTATGGACCTTATGAACAGGGTGTGCAAACCCTATCTCGACAAGTTCGTCATTGTTTTCATCGACGACATTCTGATTTACTCCAAGAGTCAGGAGGAACACGAGCAGCATCTTCGCCTTATTTTGGAACTCCTTCGGAAGGAACAGTTGTACGCCAAGCTTTCTAAATGCGACTTCTGGCTTCGAGAAGTCCACTTCTTAGGCCATGTGGTAAACAAGGATGGGATCCATGTCGATCCATCCAAGGTAGATTCGATCAGGAACTGGCCTGCACCGCGTACGCCAACGGAAATACGTCAATTCTTGGGTCTGGCAGGTTACTACAGACGGTTTATTAGAGACTTTTCGAAGATTGCTCAGCCGCTTACGCTACTGACACAGAAGGGTGTCACCTACCGTTGGGGCAACACGCAGGAAACTGCTTTTCAGTATCTGAAGGATAGGCTTTGCAGCGCACCTATTCTTTCATTGCCAGAGGGCACAGATGACTTCGTAGTATATTGTGATGCATCAATACAGGGTCTGGGTTGCGTACTTATGCAGAGAGATAAAGTTATTGCCTACGCCTCTCGTCAGCTAAAGGTTCATGAACGGAACTACACGACGCACGACTTAGAGCTGGGAGCTGTTGTTTTCGCGCTTAAGATATGGCGACACTACCTGTACGGTACCAGGTGCACGATTTACACCGATCACAGGAGTCTCGAGCATATTCTTAAGCAGAAGGATTTGAACATGCGTCAACGAAGATGGGTCGAGCTACTTAACGACTACGAATGTGCTATTAAGTATCATCCAGGCAAGGCCAATGTTGTGGCTGATGCCCTCAGTCGGAAAGACACTCTACCACGGCGCGTGCGAGCGCTACAGCTTACGATCCAGTCTAGCCTTCCTACACAGATACGAAATGCTCAGGTAGAAGCATTGAAGCCCGAAAATGTCAAGGCTGAAGCCTTACGCGGCTCACGACAACAGATGGAACAGAAGGCAGACGGCGCCTACTATGTAACGGGCCGGATTTGGGTCCCTCTTTATGGCGGCCTACGCGAACTTGTGATGGATGAAGCTCACAAGTCTCGCTATTCGGTACATCCAGGGTCGGATAAAATGTACCACGACATCAGCACTACCTATTGGTGGCCTAGTATGAAGGCCCACATTGCTACGTATGTTGGAAAATGCTTGACCTGTGCGAGAGTCAAGGTCGAATATCAGAAACCAGCTGGCCTACTTCAGCAGCCTAAGATACCGCAATGGAAATGGGAGGAAATTTCCATGGATTTTGTTACGGGTTTGCCCAGATCCCATCGTGGAAACGATACGATATGGGTCATAGTTGATCGACTCACCAAGTCTGCACACTTCTTGCCGATTAAGGAAACGGACAAGTTCTCCACTCTCGCAGACGTCTATCTTAAAGAAGTTGTCTCGAGGCACGGGGTGCCCACGTCTATCATTTCGGATCGCGATGCACGATTCACGTCAGAACTTTGGCAAGCAATGCACAAGTCTTTTGGCTCAAGGTTAGACATGAGCACAGCATATCATCCTCAGACGGATGGGCAGTCTGAGCGGACGATTCAAACACTCGAAGACATGCTTCGGGCATGCGTTATCGATTTCGGCAACGGCTGGGAAAAGCATCTCCCTTTGGTGGAGTTTTCTTACAATAATAGTTATCACACCAGCATTCAAGCCGCTCCATTTGAGGCATTGTACGGGCGTAAATGCCGGTCACCCCTCTGCTGGGCAGAGGTGGGAGATAGTCAGATCACGGGTCCAGAGATTGTAGTGGACGCCACAGAAAAGATTGCACAGATACGACAACGCATGGCGGCAGCACGTGACCGTCAGAAAGCCTACGCGGATAAGCGTAGGAAGCCATTGGAATTCGAGGTCGGGGACCGGGTTTTATTGAAAGTCTCACCCTGGAAGGGTGTGGTACGTTTTGGCAAACGGGGCAAACTAAATCCGCGGTATGTCGGACCATTCGAAATCGTAGAAAAGATTGGCAAGGTAGCCTACAAGTTGAAGCTACCAGCTGAACTCGGGGCAGTTCACAATGTCTTTCACGTATCGAATCTAAAGAAGTGCCTATCAGATGAAAACCTCATCATTCCTTACAAGGAACTCACTATCGACGAGCGGTTGCAGTTCGTCGAGGAACCAGTTGAAATCACGGACCGGGATGTGAAGGTCCTCAAACACAAGAGAATCCCTCTTGTCCGAGTTCGTTGGAACTCCAAACGTGGCCCAGAGTACACCTGGGAACGCGAGGACAGGATGACAGAAAAGTACCCCCAGTTATTCGGGAACAAGGCGACCACTACTGAGGCTGAAGCTACTACTTCGGAATTTCGGGACGAAATTCCAGATCAACGGGGGGAGGATGTGACACCCCAGGAAAATCAGTGAACAATACAGTTTACCTAGCTTCCTCAGTAAGTGCATACCAAATTTCGGGACGAAATTTCCAATTAGTTGGGGATAATGTGACAACTCGGACTTTAGACCTATCTTGTGTAACGTATGTGAACGTGTTATGATTACGAGCTTTGATTTAATTGAATGTTATGTTACTATGTGCTACGTGTATTGAGTATTTAATATGTTGTTTATTAATGAAATCGAATCGCACAACACACTCGGCCCAAGGGCAGCCCAAGCGGATGGGCCGGCCCATTTCCATACGCGCACAAAAATTAAACACCTTAGGGACTTGATTGTTTCTCATTGTTACAAAATATCTTAACACACACTAAACCCTAGCTAATCCCTCTCTCTCACGCAACCGGACGGCACAAACAAGAATCGGATCACCTTTTGTAATCGGTTAGTGTTTAATCGTTTTGCTTAATTGAATGATTTCTGAATCGCATGTTTAGTTGGCTAGGGATATGTTTGATTAAGTTTTGTTCGATCGGCCGGACTTGTTGGATCGGCCGGACGTGAATGTTGTTAGAACCGGATGTTAATTTCATGATCGTAATGATGTTGATGTTCTTGTTAAATCGGATACGGTATAGATCAATCAATTCGTGAGATAACCGGCCGAACATGTTTGTCGATCGGCCGGACTTAATTGTTAATCGATCGGATAGTGTTAGGGTTATAAATCGGATATACTTGTGTAATTGGATGGTTAACTTGATTAATTGGTTTGCGAATAGGTTAGATTGTTGATAATTCGGATATGCTCAATTAGGGTTCTTGATAAACATGTGAATTATGCTGGTTTGATCTTGTTGGTGTTAGCTAAATTGTTGGAATTGTGTTAATTGATAAAACGATAAGTATGGAAACCATTAGTGGAAACCGATTGCATGAATTCCGACCGCACAACTGAACTGATCGCACAAGGTATGCTGTTCACACGAGTCCCAATCCGGACGGATTGTTAATCCGGACGAACTGACCTATCACACGAATTCCGATCCGGACGAACTGTCAATCCGGACGGATTGCAAACCGGACGAATTGTCCATCCGCATGAACTAAACTGCTGATCCGCACGAACCGAGCTATCCATCCGGACAGGATGTTGAATCGGGCGGATTGACTCTCGCACGGATTGTCAATCCGGATGGACTGACCATTCGCACGAACCAACTGCCCGCACGAAAGGTCCAATCTGGATGAACTGCCATCCGCACGAACAGACCATCCGCACGAGCTGACAGTCCGCACGGATTGTCACTCGCACGAACTGTCCACCCGGACGGACGACTAAACCGTACGGACAGCCACTCGCACGAAACGTCACACGCATGATTGATTCGTTTGGGCCATGAATGACTTATGCTTGCAACTTGTTACCTCTGTGTAAACCCTACGTGCTATACGTGAATCGAACCTGACTTGAATAAATGCATGATAGGACGTGATTGACCATTACTTGCTACCTGTTCACTTGTGTATCTGCCGAGCAAACCAAGGTGAGTTCACACAGCCAAGGCATGGGATTCCCGGGTTGGGAATTGGGTTGGATATGTTGAATATGGAATGATTACTCGTACTTACGCATTCTCTAGACTATAGACCATCGTCCTCAGGATAGTCAGGACACGTTACGTAAAGCCTACGTAACCCAGTATTTGCCATATGTCTCCCGGGTCGGGAAGGACACGTTACGTAAAGCCTACGTAACCCAATACCATTCACTGGCTTCCAGGTCGGAAGGCCACGCTGCGTAAAGCCTACGTAGCCCCCACGCGTACCACTGTCCTCGGGGAAGGGCACGTCACGTAAAGCCTACGTGACCCCGTACGTTTTCCTGTTCTCGGTAAAGAAGAACACTTGGTCGGGAGGTTAGTCTAGTAAGTACCGTTAATGAGAAGCCCTCATTAGCCAGGATAAACATGGGAAGCCCCCACTAGTGATACTTATGCACTATATTATGAACGTACTTCCTGTGAACTCGCTCAACTAGTTTGTTGATTATTTGCTGCATGCCTTGCAGGACCTTAGGTATTTTTGGAGCTTGCACCAGAGGAGAAGCGGGTCGTTGTGGACAAGAACATGTGAATGCATATTAAACACTTTTACATTCATACATTGATACTTATGATTTGGGTTTTACATTTAATGCTTCCGCTACATATATAACGTTTGGTTTTGAACATCAATTATACTTATGATTATTATTAAATGCTATGTTTGATATAATTGGTGGCTTGATCCTGGTCAGTCACGCCTCCAAGCGGTGGTACTCCGCAGTGTGGGATTTTGGGGGTGTGACATGATTAGTATAACTACTGTTGTTTGAACACGTGCGTGCTTACTCTGTCCTACTATCGTACTTACGCGAACCTCTCTCACTCGTATTACTCTTGATATGAAGAATCATGTCTGGACGCGTCAACATGACACAAGCCCAGTTGACGGCTTTGATCAACGAACGAGTTGCCGCAGCACTCGCTGCTGCACACGCAGGAGGTATATCCTGCAGCCCGAACTTATCCTAGGATCTTTAGGATCCTACTCTCGTGAACCAACCTTTGTGTTAAACTCTGTCTTTCTTTCACCTACCTTAGGTCAATATGCTCAGGCACCGGTGTGCACTTTTAAGATCTTTATGGACTGCCGACCCACTACTTTTAGCGGAACTGAAGGAGCAGTAGGTCTCCTACACTGGTTTGAGAAACTGGAATCTGTGTTCGAAATGTGTGAATGCCCTGAAGCGCGCAGGGTGAAGTATGCTACTGGTACTCTCGAGGGTTTGGCCCTCACGTGGTGGAATGCTCAAGTGCAAATGCTGGGGTTGGTTGCTGCCAACGCCACCCCATGGGAAACTTTCAAGGAAATGGTCAAGGAGGAATACTGCAGTCGCGATGACATCCATAAGTTGGAAGATGAGTTCTACAACCTCAAGATGACGGGGTCAGAGATTGAGGCGTATACTAAGAGATCGCATGAGCTTGCCTTGTTGTGTCCTACTATGGTGGATCCTCCATATAAGCGAATTGAACTCTATCTCAAGGGCTTGGTGCCAGAGATCCAAAGTCATGTGACTTCAGCAAACTTGACTACTATCCAGCAGGTTGTTCAGTTGGCTCACCGTCTCACTGATCAGGCGGTGGAGCAGAACAAGTTACCAAAGCGCATAGGTGCTGCAACTACTTCTGGTACCTCTAGTGAGAACAAACGGAAATGGGATGGAACTTCAAGCAAGGGTTCAACTTCTGTGCAATCTCAGTCTCAGCAGAGAAAGACTGACGAACACAAGAGCCCCAGTCAGCAATCGTCTGGTGGTCAAAGTCATGGTGGGTACAAGGGGAATCACCCCAAATGCAATCGTTGCAACTTACACCACAGTGGGCCATGCACCAGGGGCAACTGTCATCGGTGCAACAAGCCTGGTCATGTTGCGAAGGATTGCAGGAGCGCATACCCCGCCAATCAGAATCGTCAGCAACCTCAGCAGAACCAGCGACAGCAGCAGGGTAATAACAAAGGATGCTTTCAGTGTGGAGCTGAAGGCCACTTCAAGAAAGATTGTCCCCAACTGAACCAGAACAACAACAACAACAATCAGGGGAATGGTAACAATGGGAACCACAACAACAACAATGGTGCTAGGGGGCGAGTGTTCGTGATTGGCCAAGGTGAAGCAAGGAATGATCCCAATGTAGTGACGGGTAAGTTCCTTCTCGACGACTTTTATGTTACAGTCTTATTTGATTCGGGTGCCGATACTAGCTATGTGTCACTAGAAGTTAGTAAAATGCTTAAGCGTATTCCAACTCCCCTGAGCGACAAGCACACTGTAGAGCTAGCTAATGGTAAGAGTTTGGAGGCCTCGCACGTAGTCAAAGGTTGCAAACTTGTTCTCGCTAACCAAACCTTCTCTATTGACCTTATTCCTATCGTCTTGGGTAGTTTCGACGTTGTCATTGGGATGGATTGGTTATCCCAACATCGAGCAGAGATTCTTTGCAACGAGAAGATCGTTCGTATTCCTGGTTTAGGTAGTGAACCTCTCATGATTCGTGGCGACAAGAGAAGTGCTGTTGAGAACATCATCTCTCTTCTTAAGGCCCAGAAGTGCTTACGAAAGGGCCACACTGCGATTTTGGCTCTAGTTACTGATACCACAGAGAAAGAGAAGAAGCTAGAAGATTTTCCAGTTGTACGTGACTATCCTGAGGTATTCCCAGAGGAATTACCTGGTCTCCCGCCCCATCGCCAAGTCGAGTTTCAGATTGAACTAACTCCTGGAGCTGCGCCTATAGCTCGTGCACCTTATCGATTAGCTCCATCAGAGTTGGAAGAACTCTCCACGCAACTACAAGAACTCTTGGATAAGGGTTTTATTCGTCCTAGCTCATCGCCTTGGGGAGCTCCGGTGCTGTTTGTGAAGAAGAAGGATGGTACCTTCAGAATGTGTATCGACTATCGTGAACTCAACAAGGTGACTGTGAAGAACCATTATCCTCTACCGCGCATTGACGACTTGTTCGACCAGTTGCAGGGGTCGAGCTACTATTCAAAGATCGATCTGAGATCGGGATATCACCAGCTGAGAGTTCGAGAAGAGGATGTCTCTAAGACAGCCTTTAGAACCCGTTATGGGCACTATGAGTTTTTGGTCATGCCGTTTGGGCTAACGAACGCACCCGCAGTTTTTATGGACTTGATGAATCGAGTGTGCAAGCCCTACCTGGACAAGTTTGTTATAGTCTTCATCGACGACATCCTGATCTATTCTAAGAGTAAAGAGGAGCACGAACAGCATCTACGACTTATTTTGGAACTTCTTCGAACAGAACAGCTTTACGCAAAATTCTCGAAATGCGACTTCTGGCTTCGAGAGGTCCATTTCCTAGGGCATGTGGTGAACAAGGATGGGATTCACGTTGATCCATCCAAAGTGGACTCTATTAAGAACTGGCCTGCGCCTCGCACACCGAAGGAAATTCGCCAATTCTTGGGATTGGCAGGTTACTACAGGAGATTCATTAAGGATTTTTCTAAGATCGCGCAGCCTCTCACCTTATTAACGCAGAAGGGCGTTGTTTATCATTGGGGAGATGCACAAGAGTTAGCTTTTCAGCATCTAAAGGATAGACTGTGTAGTGCACCTATCCTTTCACTGCCAGAGGGCACAGACGATTTTGTGGTTTACTGTGATGCATCAATTCAAGGCCTTGGTTGTGTATTGATGCAACGAGATAAAGTCATAGCCTACGCTTCACGACAACTCAAAGTTCACGAGAAGAACTACACTACGCATGATTTAGAGCTGGGAGCTGTTGTTTTCGCACTTAAGTTATGGCGGCATTACCTGTACGGAACCAAGTGCGCAATCTACACTGACCACAGGAGCCTAGAGCACATATTCAAGCAGAAGGAACTGAATATGCGACAACGACGATGGGTCGAGTTACTGAATGACTACGAGTGCTCTATCAGGTATCACCCGGGCAAGGCCAATGTTGTGGCCGACGCCCTGAGTCGAAAGGACACTGCGCCTAAGCGCGTAAGAGCTCTACAACTCACGATTCATTCTAGTCTACCTTCGCAAATACGAGCTGCTCAGATAGAAGCACTGAAACCAGAAAACGTAAGGGCCGAAGCCCTACGCGGGTCAAGACAACGCCTAGAACAGAAGGAAGACGGTGCTTACTACGTAATAGGACGCATTTGGGTCCCACTCTATGGCGACTTACGAGAACTTGTGATGGATGAAGCGCACAAATCTCGCTACTCGGTACACCCTGGTTTGGACAAGATGTACCACGATATTAAAACTACGTATTGGTGGCCTAGCATGAAGGCCCACATAGCAACTTACGTCAGCAAGTGTTTGACTTGTGCGCGAGTCAAGACGGAATATCAGAAACCCTCAGGCCTACTCCAACAACCAGAGATACCACAATGGAAATGGGAGCAAATTTCCATGGATTTCGTTACTGGCCTACCTAGATCACAGCGCGGAAACGATACTATCTGGGTGATCGTGGATCGACTTACCAAGTCCGCCCACTTCTTGGCGATTAAGGAAACAGATAAATTCTCCACTCTAGCGGAAATATACCTCAAGGAAGTTGTTTCGAGGCACGGGGTGCCCACCTCTATCATCTCTGATCGAGATGCACGTTTTACTTCGGAACTGTGGCAAGCAATGCACAAGTCTTTTGGATCACGTCTGGATATGAGCACAACGTATCACCCACAGACGGACGGGCAGTCCGAGCGCACTATCCAGACATTAGAAGACATGCTTCGCGCTTGTGTAATCGACTTTGGCAACAGCTGGGAAAGGCATCTGCCACTCGTGGAATTCTCGTATAATAACAGCTACCACACCAGCATTAAAGCTGCTCCATTTGAGGCATTGTACGGACGTAAATGCCGGTCACCTCTTTGCTGGGCAGAGGTGGGGGATAGTCAGATCACTGGTCCTGAACATGTGGTAGACACTACTGAGCGGATTGCTCAAATACGACAGCGCATGGCGGCCGCTCGAGACCGTCAGAAGGCCTACGCCGATAAGGGCAGGAAACCACTTGAGCTCCAGGTTGGGGAGCGGGTATTACTCAAAGTTTCACCCTGGAAGGGTGTGGTTCGTTTTGGTAAACGAGGCAAACTCAACCCACGATACGTTGGACCTTTTGAAATCATTGAGAAAATAGGCAAGGTGGCCTACAGACTGAACTTACCAGCAGAACTCGGTGCAGTTCACAACGTTTTCCATGTGTCGAATCTGAAGAAGTGCCTGTCAGATGAGACCCACGTAGTTCCTCTGAAGGAACTCACGATCGACGAACAGTTGAAATTCGTCGAAGAACCAGTCGAAATCACGGACCGGGATGTTAAGGTCCTCAAGAGCACTAGAATACCTCTCGTTCGAGTTCGTTGGAACTCACGTCGCGGCCCAGAGTTCACCTGGGAGCGTGAAGACCGGATGAAACAAAAGTATCCCCAACTGTTTGCAAACAGTACAACCACTACTGAGGCTGAAGCTACGGAATTTCGGGACGAAATTCCAGATCAACGGGGGGTGGATGTGACACCCCAGGATAACCGGGAAAACCTTACAACTTAACTAGCTTCCTCAGTGAGTGCCATCAAATTTCGGGACGAAATTTCTTTCAACTTGGGGATGATGTGACAACTCGAAATTTAGAACCTTTCGTCGTGACTTGATGTAACATACTTGTACGTTATATGATTAGTTGACATGTTTGGTGCAATGATATATGTGAATATTTTATGTGAATTACATGTTATATTATGTGTATGCGAGTATGTATATGAACCGAAACAACAAGGACCCGACTCGAGACCATGTGGTCTCGAGTGAACAGTAATCGGTTGGGCCACTTGGGCCGTAAACCCCCTTTAACCGATTCCTAAGCCCTTTAGGGTGCATTGTGAAACAAGTATATATATTATGCTTGTAACCATCCTTGCCATTTTCTTGGGCAACCAACACACCCACACTCTCACTCCTTCCCTCTCACTAAAACCCTTAAGACACAAACACTTCATCATTCTCGGATCTTTGGACGTTTGGAGCGGCTCACACTCAATCGGTTAGAAGCCACACACACACCCCTCACCAACCGGTTAGTATTTATGGCGTTTAGATTGATGTTTGTTGTTGTTAGATGATAAAAAGGGATGATAGGATGTTTATTGTGTTTGAATGTTAGTGTTTGCACAATGTTCTTAATGTATATGATGTTCTAATATGTATAATGTTGATAATCGATTAATATGTCTTGATTTCGGATATATATTGCATGATGGGTTATGGCATCTTGTGTCTAAATGTGATTCAAACCACTTATAATGATGAACATGAAACCGGGTTGCACTTGTTATGTAATCGGATTTGTATAAAAACCGAGTTTGTGTGTTGTGCTAAGTGTTTTGATGCTTGTTCATAATTTGGTAGAATAAGGGTTGTTTATGCTTTGAATAAATGAAGAACTTAATGTTTGTGTTATGAATATATGATGAACATGACTTGAATATATGAAGAACTTGTTGAATATGATATGAATGTGGTTTGAATGTTTGAAATCTGAATTGTTTGATCCGTTTTCGGTAATGGTTAGACAACAAAACATGTTTTAGTGGATAGTACCATATAATGTTGCATGACATTTGAATTCTATTGGATAGTACAACTGTGCAGAATCAGCAACTGTTGGGGAGTCGAGACCCCTGGTTGCGACTCGAAACCTCCACGTTGCGACACCAGTTGCGAGTCGAGAACACCTGGTTACGACTCGCAACCATAACATGACAAGCCGAGACCACAGGTTGCGACACAGGTTACGAGTCCCGTTGCGACTCGAGACCTTAGCATGATCAGCCGAAACCACGGTTGCGACATAGGTTGCGACTCGCAACCACCTATGATCAACATAAACAACATGACTCGCAACCATGCTTGCGAGTTCGGTTGCGACTCGAGACCTCTAGTCTCGACTCGAGACTGCAGGCTGGACTTACATGATTATGGGCCTACGTTAATGGGCCAGGCTTATGGACTTCTGTGTTACTGTTGACGTATTGTTTGGGCCTGTTATCACGAGCCCAACTGTTAGGGCCTCACACTTAGACTTTGGGTTGTATATGACTGTTAACTGTGAGCTGTTAATGTTAAACGTGTATGCCATGACTACTACTTGTACGTGCACTGCTTGGTTTGAATCTGATTATAAGTGGTATCTATGTTAGGACGTAATTGACTACTTGCGACTTGATTGACCTTTCTGTGTTACTACCGAGCAAACCAAGGTGAGTTCACACCCTCTACAAAGCATGGGATTCCCTGGGTTGGGAACGGGGTTAAGGAACGTGGATTCCTCGTCCTCCTTGGGTAGGACAGCTATGGTTCAGGAATGTGATTCCTCGTCCGGATGGACGGATAACTCGTACTAGACTAAAACTCTATCACGAAGTCCCTCCTTTTTGTATCGACTTAATCGCCGGGCCAATGGCGAGCGGGTCATTAGTTAGATAGCGCTATTTAGGTCTGACAAACCTCACACCGTGCCGCAGAGGACGGGCGTGAACTAATGGATCTGGGGCACGTCAATGATGATAGACATTGATGTTTTCAGGGCACATAAACATGATTACAGTCAGCAGTCGATATGGTAACGAGTCTAGTGTACGCATGGGGTAGCCCCCACGGCCGAAATGCCTGATAACTAACATGGGGTAGCCCCCACGGCTGGAATGCCGGAGTAACTGGGAATGAACAAGTCACGTTTTTAAACTATGGGGTAACCCCCACGGCAGGATGCCAGCTAAAGGAAACTGTTTTCGAAACAACTAAAACGAACACCCAACTGTGAACTCACTCAACTAGTTGTTGACTCGTTACTACATGCTTTGCAGGACCATAGGTACTCAGCTGGAGCTTGCATGGAGGAGAGTCGTTGTGGGACACGGATTGCTGCGTGCCATGTTCTATTTGAAAACATTTGAACTTATGTTATAACTTTAAACTTATGCTTCCGCTTGCAACTTAAACTTTGTTTGTTTGAAACACCAATCGTATTGGTTAAACTTTTATAACTGTTTACATGCTTGTTCAGTATGATTGGTGGCTGGATCCTGGTCAGTCACGCCTTCAAGCAGTAGTACTCCGCGGGTGGATTTTGGGGGTGTGACATGGTTGATGATGTCCGTTACACTTATTGCACAAAGGTGCATTGCCAAAGTATGGTTTCTTGGCAAGAGGTTGTGCAGGCTGATTCTGAGCAGCTTGAGCCTGAGTAGTAACGGCAAAATTTTGGGAAGCCTTCCGCTTCCTCGAACCCTTCGAAGAACCCGCATCACTCCCCTTCTTGTTTTTACCTTTCTTGCTATCCTTCTTATCAGACTCCTGCTTCTTATCCTTCTTGTCACCCTTCCTGTGCAACTTACCCTTTCGAATCGGCGACTCAGTCAACGTTGCAGATAGTTCGATTGCCTGACGAACAGTGGTAGGTTTACTACCAGTAACTATGTCTTGCACAGAGTCAGGTAGACCATCGATGTATCTTTCGATAGCCTTATCAAGTGGGGTAACCATCGTTGGGCATACCAAACTCAACTCTTCGTACCTATCAGTACACGCCCGGTGCTCGCCACTAAACTGCTTTAGATCGTCAAACTCCCTTTCCAGCGCTCGAAGTTCATGACGAGGACAAAACTCACTCATCATGAGAGTCCTCAACTCAGCCCATGACTGTGCTAAAGCGACTTCAGCACCTCGATCTCTCATAACCCCATTCCACCATGTCAACGCCCTCTTTTGAAAAACACTAGAAGCAAACTCAACTTTGCGATTATCAGGACACTGAACATGACGGAAAGTATTCTCAATGCTCTCAAACCATTGAAGGAGCCCAGTTGCCCCCTCAGTACCACTGAACTTGAGTGGTTTAGCCGAATTGAAGCTCTTGAAGTTACAAGGAGCGTTCTGGTTGATGTTGGCTTGGTTAAACTGAGCAATAAGATTCGGGAACGCAGCAGCCATATGTTGTGCGATGATTTCTGCCAGTTCGGCATTAGGTAGCTGATTTTCGCGTCGAGGAGGCATGCTAAAAAGAGGAAATCATGAGAGGAAACGAGTGAGATGATTAGATGAAAAGAACGAGACGAAACAAAATCAACAAAGCAAGGATGGTGGTCATTTGTCCGTATCACAAAGCAAACAAATGACACACAGTGACTAATCAAAGTAAATGGGTCCATAATAATGCTTAGCGAAGACATGCTCGCCTATAAGTGAACACTCACCCCAGGAGTTCCCAGGTAAGAGTGACTGGTCCGATTATGTGGATTTGTACGAACACTCTAGCCTTAGACAGAAAACCCAGGGTACAGGCATTCACCCTTACAGTTTGCACGTGTTCACACTATTTAGAACCCAAAACTTTGACGAGATTTTGAAAACTTGGAAGGCACAAGGCCAAAAGAATCATTAAAAACAAATGATAAATTTTCAAAATCAATTTGAAAAATCAAAAGGGTTTAAAACCATAAATCATTTGAAAACAGAAGATTGTTTTTCAAAAATCGTTTTTTAGAAAAACTGGGTTCTTGTTTTGGTGATCACCTAAGGATAGGTGAAGTGCATGTTTTAAGATCTAAACACAAGACTACTTGTGTTGGGGTCCTAGAAAGGTTATAGTCTAGGTCAAAGCATTACTAATAACCTAATTCCCTATAACCATTGGCTCTGATACCAACTCTTCTGTCACACCCCGACCACGTAAAACATCAAATCGTGGCGGAAACGTCGGGGAGTGTTGTAACAGAATTATTGTTCCACAACCATGGTAATTAAAATAATATTTTTTTCATTACCCAAGGGTGGAATACATTGTTCAAAACAAGAACCAACATGTTACATTGTCTTAAAACTACTGAAATAAAGAGTACATAACGTCATTAAACTAAGTCTAGCTCTGTTTTATGTCACTAAGGCCCGAGTCCACCCTAGCATGTCACGATCATCATCCTATGCATTAGCTCCTGAAACACATGTGAAAATAGGTACGTCAGCATAAAAATGCCTGTGAGATACATAGGTTTTATGAAAATAGGATTCATGACTTAAGTTTAAGAAAAGTGTTTAATAAAAGTTAGTCATGAATCTTGTAAAATGTTTTGTTTTGTAAAATCATTTGAAAAGCGATGAAATCAAATGATATGTATATATAGAAGAATAACGTATGGTTAAAAGAATAACCAAGTAAAAATAAGTTGTATAAAACAAGTTGTTTTTGTAAAACGAAGTCTTGTGAAAATGTGTTATTTGTGTAAAAATGTATAAGTCCAAACTAAATGATTTAAATAACGCTATGACATGTAATACAATACAAGCACGTATATATAGGAAGTACCAGCGGCGTATCCACCATGCTTGTATCATACTACACACATCTCGTTACTTAAGTCATTAAACAAACCACCAATGTATAAAGTCCATGTTTAAACCAACCATCAAATGTTCTTGTCTAAACCATTGTCATATGTTTAAAACCCAAAGTGTAGTCATGTAGTTAAAACAAAAGTTATGTATGGTAAGTAACAAAATGAGAATACTTAACCATAAGTAAAAAGGAACAAAACAAAGTATTTTGAATAAATCAAAAAGTTATGTTTTTGCCCAGTAAAAGCTTGTTTTATTGATACAAACATTTATGTGGTAAGTTAACGCATTACATTCAAGCCTTGAGACAGCAGGATAACCTTAGAGTAAAGGTTATCAAAGTAAAATGTTTTCGGATTCAGTCATTCCTTTCATCCAAACCAACCCAGGATGTCAGGAACGGGATTTGTCAAGTCCTATGGTACCGTTACTTACTACCGAGCGGCGTAGCTAATGTTAATGAATGTAGTAAAGAACCGTTTATGCAAACCAAATGTCATACCAAATGTAAACAAGTTATGTGAAAACAATGTACTAAGTATGCTAAGTAAACATACAAAGCAGAAAAGTCATGTAAATCAATGTGCTAGTATGCTCAGTCAACATACATAGCAGAAAATGTAATGTAAAACAATGTGCTAATATGCCAAGTAAACATATGTAGCAAAGCAATGTAATGTAAATCAATGTGCTAGCATGCTAAGTAAACATACATAGCAAAACATAATGAAATCATGTACTAATAGTGTACTAATGAACATAGCAAGTATAAGTTGCGAAAACATGGAAAGCATGAAAGTAACAAGTAGGCACATGTGTTTCACCCCCAAAATGTTTGAAAAACAGTATAAGAGGGGTACTATGTACTCACTTGAGATTGCTTAGAAGTCGTAGGATAACCACCAAGCAATGCTAGAAGATCACGGAATCAAACGGCACCTATATAGGTATCTACATTAATAAACGGACCTATCGGAGGATCGGGTAGTACGAGGGTTCGTAAACCAAATAAGTAGGGGAACTTATGTAACATGGTTTAACAAAGCCTACGTACTAAAACGAAACCTATCCTAAGTGCTTTTGACCCGTTACGACCCGTTTAGGTAGCTTATGCTACTTTAACGCGTCGCTCGCGTAAAACGCGTTCGGAATGCTTAACTAGTCCTATGACAAGCAAGTTATGCCTTAACATGCTTAATATTGTTGCTAAATCAGTTTAGATGTCAAAAATTATGTTACATAGGTTTAAAATGGATTTTGGCGCAAAAGGGTATTTTGGTAATTTACCTAAGGCATAAGAACTACTTATCATACAACTACTTAAACGCCGTGACCATAAGGTATAACCTCGGAAGGTTATTCCCTACACAATTATGGTCACCTAAAATGTTTGGTCGGATCCTAATGATCGACCAAATGGGTCGGGTTCGTAAGCATAAGCGATTGATTAGATCGCTTACCTTTACGACCCTAAACAAGCACAAATCTAAAAGCGACGAGCTAAACATGCTAGAACATGTTTAGTAAAGTTAGAAAACAGGTTTGGTATTAAAACAAACGGTTTTAATACCCTAGAGTAGTTTGGTTACAAAATACGTGAGAAAACGCATTTTGGCCGAAACTACGACTCGTCACTGAGCCTAGATAACGTGGTAATCAGTAGGTATAGTCGCTAGGGACTATAACCATCGTGATTACGCTCACGTTATGAAGTTCAAACAAACTTCGCATTGACCATAAACTGGTCAATGCAGAAAGTCAAACGCAGTTTGACTTTAACGCTAAAACGAAAGAAAAACGCGAAAGAATACTAACAGAAGGTCCCCGCAAGATTGATTTCCGAGTATTTCTCAGGTATGAAGTGTTTATAACTCCAACTTAGAGAAAATCTCAGAATCAAGTGGGTTTGAATGAAGTTGGGGTTGGGTATTTATAGGAAACATGGAACCGTTAAGATCGTTTCTTGTTCCCCAAGCGTTAAATCTGAGCCGTACACCTCGTACCCACTGATTTACAAAACCATTGGCACCCAAAACCAGCCCATAGTTTAGGAGAAACCATGTGCATAAGTGTGTAACAGCTGGGAATAGCTGGAAAACATTTCTGCTGATCTGGGAGGGGCTTACGAACCGTAAGCAACCCCATACGGTCCGTAAGGGACCTGCAGACCAGCTATGTTTTCATTTTGGCAGTTTTGGCCCCTGTGCGCGCATGGTCGAGTTTTGGCACTTCGAACACCCGTCAAACCCATTTTAAGGCTCTAAAATGAAGTTAAAGTATAGGGAACTTAAAATGTGCTCAAAAATATGCCGGATGTCGGTTCGTTTGGCCATACGATTGCGTTGTTCGGTTAATTACGACGGAAGTCGTAACGGACGCAAAAATGGTCCAAATTGAGCGACGAATGGATTTTTGACAAGCTAAACACGAAAACATAATATTCTAATGCTTACATAAATTTTTGGATGTCCGGATGTATTCAGAACGTAAGTTATGCGCGAAAATGCAAACTTATGCACTTTTTGACGCTTTTAGTCCCTGAATGACCCAAAAGTTTATTTTAGCACACCGAACCCCTCAAAGCCTATTTCTAAGCTATGTAAAGGATATTTAAGGTGTGTTTAACTTATGATCATGTTCCGGAATGTTTGTTACAGTTCAAATCGGCATAGTTTCGCAGTTTGTCAATTTTAGTCCCTGTAAGCGAATTAGCTGGATTTTGCCATACCAAAGCCTTCAAAACTTATTCCTAAGTTATGTAAAGGTTATTTAAGGTATGTTAAGCATAAATTGATGTTCCGGAGTATTTGTCGCGTTAAACTGACTACGTTTACGCACCAGTTTGCGTATAATTCTCCAGAAAGCGATATAGAGTTTGAAATCGAATGAAAGTCAAAACATGAAAAACATCAAACACAAACAAACAAACATAGGGATCAAATAACTTTATTTCATTGATAACTGAACTGTTTACAATGATCACAAGCACAGATGTCACAAATGCCATTAGATGAATTGACTGCAGACATCGCTGTGGAGGTATTCTTCAACGACGAAGCCATGCAACACTCCGGAATGATCACCAACAGAAAAACTTTCTTATGAATGAAGCACCAATTGACCCACGGTGGGCGCCAAACTGTTTTGGTCAAAAATCACACAAGGATAATGCAACCAAACTCTTTGTAAACGGGGAATGATGCTTGGTATGATGAACAAAGATAAGGATCACTTAAATGAAAATTGCACAAGTGACACAAGGATTTATACGAGGAAAAAGCCCTTGATCAATGAATGATCTCCGGCATAAAAAACCTCGGGTGATGGAAACTACCGATCACCAAACTTCAATATAACAAACAATGTTTACAACTTCGGATGGTAACGAGCTAGGTACAAGGATCACTATAGTATCGTATGCTAAAGCGTGTGAGAAATGTGTTGTGTCTTCCAAATGCTGAAGAGTGCCCTTTATATAAGTGTGTGTGGTCGTATTTTAGGCAAGTCACCTAACTACTAGCTCGTTACCCCTTTAGGAATAGAAGTAAATTTAGCCTAACTAAATGCCCGTAATTTGTGCTAAGTTTCCGTATTCTCCACAACGTCTATTTTTGGTTATGCATGTGCAAAATTAGCGTGACAGATTCCTTGATAATGTTGCTAAGACCAGGTCCAACTCGTAATTCCTGCAAAACAACATTAAATTCAAAGAGAATAATCGTTAGTATGAGGATCCTTAGGATGATCCATGATCCTTGTCACACCCCCAAAATCCACCTGCGGAGTATCACCGCTTGGGAGCGTGACATGACCAGGATCAAGCCACTAATCATATAGAACAATATATATAGTAAAAGTATTTGCTATTAAACCAAACCAAATCCATATGAAAGGTGTTCCAAATCATAAGTAAGTCATCATTGTTTAGCGGAAGCGTATAAATAAAACTCATCATAATAAAGTATCAAATGTCATAAGTGTTTAACAAGATAATCACGATCCAAGCCCACAACGACCAGCTCCTCCCTGTGCAAGCTCCATGTACCTAACGACCTGCAAGGCATGTAACAGAGGATCAACAACTAGTTGAGCGAGTTCACAGAAAGTAAATGCGTAATAGTAAGTTCGTTTGTAACATGTGGCTCTACTAGGCCGATAGTACGTTCTATTGGTGGGGGCTTCCCATGTTGTATATCCACTAGACTATTAGTAACCATAAGTGTTCTACATATCCCGAGAACAGTAATACGTACAAGTTTACGTAGGTTTTACGTAAGTATCCTTCACAACCGAGGATAGGGGTACGCGAGGGTTTACGTAGGTTTTACGTAAGTGCCTGACACAACCGAGGCAGTAGTGAGTATAAGTTCACGTAGGTTTTACGTGAGTGTCCTTCGCAACCTGAGGACAATGAATAGCATAAGTATACGTAGGTTTTACGTATGTGTCCTGCACAACCGAGGACGATGGTATGGTAGTCTAGTAACAGTGTATGTACGAATCTATTCGATCTCATTCCTTCAATCCCATTCCCAAGCCCTTGGGAATCCCATGCCTTAGTAAGGGTGTGAACTCACCTTGGTTTGCTCGGTATGCTTAACTATGTGCTCACGAGAAATCAGTCAAGTCCTATAGTGCACGTATACTCAATCAGTTCACGTTTATAATGTTTCACGTACAATCAGTATTACATAGTGATTTGGCATTTAACATCAAATAACACATAACCAATTTGCCAATCATACCAGGTTCAAAGTTACATGCAAGTTCCTTAACTAATTGTCATGCTTAACAGAGTTAATATGTTTGACTGAGTTAATACAGTTTACACTTAACAGGGTTAACCATTTAACTGACATAACAGAGTTAACAGCTCAACCGTTTAACAGGGGTTTTGATGATTAACAGAGTTTGCATACTTAACCAGGTTACAAACTAACAGAGCTATAACTAACAGAGTTAATGTTCAACAGTTAACTGAACAAATAGGGCCGAAATCCCTTTTGAGTGACGAAATCACTTTGGGCCGAAATCCCTTGGGCCGAAAACACCAAGGTGTTTTCGTTGGGGATAGGGTTTTCGGTGGGATACATTATCATCAACAACATCATTTACACAACCCAGCACCCTAATCTCATCTACGGTTACATTATCTTCATCACCCAACCTTCAATCAACAGACTCATGTAATCATATGATTTATTTTATGACAATCATCAACATTCAATCACTATTCAATACAAACAAGTTGATATGATCATTCAGTGCACGCATAGAACAGAACCATAATCTGCTAAATTATTTACTATTTATACGAATATACAAACAGGTTATCAACATTTATCGAACATAAACATCATGCATCACATCACCGATTTTGCATCAGATTACACGACTCCCGAATATACAAATCAGTTCAAAATCATATGCTCATCATCATTACTTTTATCAATTTTAACATCAATGGCCGACAACTGCAAACCACCACCAGAGATTATTGGACCAATTAGATTTTGGGTGGGTTTGACTAATGTTAGGCTGAAATCATGTGTCACATGCAAACCGTATGTATCATCAGTGAGTTCATGTGCATTTATAAGATCATGTGCATCTTCAGAGACAATAAATATCCACAATCATTATGTCTAGGGTTTTCACATGCAATCACATAATATATATCATCTCACATGCAATTATGAATCATGGCCGACAACATGGGTTCCTTATCTATTTGGCTGCACATCATAGTCAAAATAGGTTTACCTCAAAGTAATCAATTGGAAGGAAACAAAGAGAGGGGGCCTGCCATGCCGTCGCACACACAAATGGTGAGTAGGGTTTTTTTTTTTAGAGATATAGGTAGGCACAGGTAATACACGATCCTAAATAACCATAAAAGTTTGGTAAAGGGTTTGGTTTAGGCGACACAACAACCGGTTGGGCTTGGCTTGTCTTGGGCTCGCAAACCGGTCCAACAAGATAACAAGAGGTCATAAAATTACAAAGGTTGCACCAACAACAACCGGGCCAACTCTGATGCTCGGTTGACTCTAACAGGCCCAAGTGTAATCGTGGTCGGTTATTGTGGCCCAATACATAATATATAACAGAGTTACCAAAGTTTAACGGGGTTAAGATCATCAGATTTAAACGTAACCAACCTTGAAAGTTCGGGTTGTCACATTATCCCCAACTTGAAAGAAATTTCGTCCCGAAATTTAGCATGCGGTTACTGAGGAAGCTAGTTGAGTTGTATCGTTTACTGGTTTCCCTGGGGTGTCACATCATCCCCCCGTTGATTTGGAATTTCGTCCCGAAATTCTGTAGTAGCTTCAGCCTCAGTAGTGGTTGCATGGTTTCCAAATTACTGGGGATACTTGAGTTTCATTTGGTCTTCTCGTTCCCAGGTATACTCTGGGCCACGACGGGAGTTCCAACGGACTCGTACAAGAGGTATTCTAGTGTTCTTGAGGACCTTGACATCCCGGTCCGTGATTTCAACTGGTTCCTTGACGAACTGCAACCGCTCGTCGATAGTGAGTTCCTTAAAAGGAACTATGAGGGTCTCATCTGATAGGCACTTCTTCAGATTCGATACATGGAAAACATTGTGAACTGCACCGAGTTCAGCTGGTAAATTTAGTCTGTAGGCCACTTTGCCTATTCTTTCAGTGATTTCGAACGGTCCAACGTACCCCGGATTGAGCTTGCCTCGTTTACCAAAACGAACCACACCCTTCCAGGGTGAGACTTTGAGTAGCACTCGATCCCCAACTTGGAACTCGAGCGGTTTTCTGCGTTTATCAGCGTAGCTTTTCTGGCGATCACGAGCTGCCGCCATGCGTTGTCGTATCTGTGCAATTCGTTCAGTAGCATCAACTACCATTTCTGGACCTGTGATTTGACTATCCCCCACCTCTGCCCAACAGAGCGGTGCCCGGCATTTACGTCCGTACAATGCCTCGAATGGAGCGGCTTGTATGCTGGTGTGGTAACTGTTATTGTACGAAAACTCTACTAACGGAAGATGTTTTTCCCAACTGTTGCCGAAATCGATAACACATGCCCGAAGCATGTCTTCAAGGGTTTGAATAGTGCGCTCAGACAGCCCATCCGTCTGAGGGTGGTAAGCTGTGCTCATGTCTAATCGAGAGCTAAAAGATTTGTGCATTGCTTGCCATAGTTCTGAGGTGAATCGTGCATCCCGATCCGAAATAATAGAAGTTGGCACTCCGTGCCTCGAAACAACTTCCTTCAAGTAGACGTTTGCTAAGGTAGAGAACTTGTCAGTTTCTTTGATAGCCAAGAAATGAGCAGACTTTGTGAGTCGATCTACGATCACCCAAATAGTATCATTCCCACGCTGGGATCTAGGCAGACCAGTAACAAAATCCATGGAAATTTCTTCCCATTTCCACTGTGGTATCTTGGGTTGCTGCAGTAGGCCTGAGGGTTTCTGGTACTCCGTCTTGACTCTCGCACAAGTCAAACACTTGCCGACGTAAGTTGCTATGTGGGCCTTCATGCTAGGCCATCAATATGTAGTTCTAAGATCGTGGTACATTTTGTCTGAACCTGGATGTACCGAGTAGCGAGACTTATGTGCTTCATCCATCACAAGTTCTCGTAAACCGCCATATAGTGGGACCCAAATACACCCCGTTACGTAGTAGGCGCCGTCTTCCTTCTGTTCTAATCATTGCTCGAGCCACGTAAAGCTTCAGCCTTTACGTTTTCTGGTTTCAATGCTTCCACCTGAGCATCTCGTATCTGTGCAGGAAGGCTAGACTGAATAGTGAGCTGCAAGGCTCATACACGCCTGGGTAGAGTGTCTTTTCGACTGAGAGCGTCAGCCACAACATTGGCTTTGCCTGGATGGTACTTGATAGCGCATTCGTAATCATTCAGCAGCTCGACCCATCGTCGTTGTCGCATGTTCAATTCCTTCTGCTTGAAGATATGCTCGAGACTCCTGTGATCGGTGTAAATAGTGCACTTGGTACCGTACATGTAGTGTCGCCATATCTTGAGCGTGAAAACAACAGCTCCCAGCTCTAAATCGTGCGTCGTGTAGTTCCGTTCGTGAACTTTAAGCTGTCGCGAAGCGTAGGCGATGACTGTATCCCTTTGTATCAATACACAACCAAGACCCTGAATTGACGCGTCGCAATAGACCACAAAATCATCTGTGCCTTCTGGCAATGAGAGAATAGGCGCGCTGCAAAGCCTATCTTTTAAGTACTGAAAAGCTGTTTCCTGTGTATTACCCCAACGATAGGTAACACCTTTCTGTGTCAACATTGTAAGCGGCTGTGCGATCTTTGAAAAGTCTTTGATGAATCGTCCGTAGTACCCCGCCAAACCCAAGAATTGGCGTATCTCTGTTGGTGTACGCGGTGCAGGCCAGTTCCTGATCGAATCTACCTTGGATGGATCGACATGGATCCCATCCCTGTTCACTACATGGCCTAAGAAGTGGACTTCTCGAAGCCAGAAGTCGCATTTTGAAAACTTGGCGTACAATTGCTCCTTTCGAAGAAGTTCCAAGATAAGTCGTAACTGCTGCTCGTGTTCCTCCTGACTCTTGGAGTAGATCAGGATGTCGTCGATGAAAACAATGACGAACTTGTCTAGATAGGGTTTGCACACCCTGTTCATAAGATCCATGAAAACTGCAGGCGCGTTCGTAAGCCCAAATGGCATGACTAGAAACTCGTAGTGACCGTAACGAGTTCTGAATGCTGTCTTGGAGACGTCCTCATCTCGGACTCTCAGCTGATGATACCCGGACCTTAGATCAATATTGGAGTAGTAACTCGACCCTTGCAACTGGTCGAATAAGTCGTCGATACGAGGAAGAGGATAGCGGTTCTTCACCGTCACCTTGTTCAGTTCCCGGTAGTCTATGCACATCCTGAAAGTGCCATCCTTCTTTTTCACGAAAAGTACTGGAGCTCCCCAAGGCGAAGAGCTTGGACGAATGAAGCCCTTATCCAAGAGCTCTTGTAGTTGCTTAGACAGTTCTTCCAGTTCGGTTGGAGCTAGACGATACGGTACTCGAGCTATAGGTGCTGCCCCTGGAGCTAGCTCGATTTGAAACTCGACCTGACGATGAGGCGGTAGACCAGGTAAATCTTCAGGAAACACTTGAGGATAGTCGCGTACAACTGGAATATCTTCCAATTTCTTTTCCTTCGCTGATGCATCAGTAACGAGTGCCAAAATAGCGGTGTGGCCCTTTCGTAAACATTTCTGTGCCTTCAAGAAAGAAATGATGCCAACCACAGCACCACTCTTGTCGCCCTGAACTTCGAGAGGTTGCTTACCCGAACGAGGAATACTAACGATCTTCTCCTTACATAAGATTTCTGCTTGCTGCTTGGACAACCAATCCATGCCAATAACGATGTCGAAACTACCCAAGACTAGGGAATGAGGTTGATGGAGAATGTCTGACCAACTAAGACGAGGTTACAACCCTTGACTACCAGAAGATTGCTGACCAGTGCTCTGATAGTCATCAATCTTTCGCTGCCGTGCCTGAGACTGAACTGAAGTTGAACCCTTGCTGAAGGTTCCATCCCACCTTCTCTTGTTGTCACTGGGAATAGCAGAAGTAGTAGTAGTAGCACCAATGCGTCTAGGCAGCTTGTTCTGTTCCACTACCTGATCTGTGAGGCGATGAGCAAGATGAGTAACATCCTGGATAGTAGCAAGGTTGGCCGATGTCACATAACTTTGAATCTCTGAGGCTAGACCCTTGAGGTACAATTCGATACGATTGATCGGAGGGTCCACCATGGTTGGACACAAGATGGCCAGTTCGTTCGACCGTTTCGTATAAGCTTCAATCTCTGACCCCGTCATCTTCAAATGATAAAGCTCCACTTCCAACTTGTGGATGTCATCGCGTGTGCAGTATTCTCGTTTGATCAGTTCCTTGAAATCTTCCCAAGGTGTGGCGTTAGCAGCTGCCAACCCTAGGATCTGTACTTGCGCGTTCCACCAAGTTAGCGCTATTCCTTCGAGAGTGCCAGTGGCGTACTTCACCCGGCGAGCCTCAGGGCATTCACACATTTCGAATACTGACTCGAGCTTCTCAAACCAATGGAGTAGTCCCACTGCTCCTTCCGTGCCACTGAACGTGCAGACAGGTGGCTGAGCGTGTTGACCTGTCGTGTGCGTAAGAGTAAACATACTTGAGCACGAGTAGGATCTAAGGATCCTAGAGTAAGTGGTGATGGCAGGTTACACCTCCTGCCTGGGCAGCTACGAGTGCTGCGGTAACTTGTTCAGTGATCGAAGCCGCCGAGAACGCGTCGACACAAGGGTTGAATCCAATCTATCTAGTGATGAAGGAGGACTTACATGGAACATGAGAACGGTAGAGTGATGCGACATAGCATCACATCTGATGTATGAAAACGGAAGTATTCACAGCGATGCGGCCTCGCACCGCGTCCAGTGAACACTTCTATCAATACAAGGAAGCTGGATAACAGCAACAGTCACCACAGGCGATGACGCGGCCAACACCGTATCTCGCGTATTTCGTGATCACAAGCAAGAGACGCGAAAACATCAGATGTTACCGCAGGCAGCGATGCAGCTAGCACCGCATCCTGTACGCTCAATAAGTGGGACTGACACCACAGTGCAAGTGGAACCAATGGCAGTCACCTGTCAGGTTTACGTAAGCGACAGACTGACGTGGCGTTGTCTCCCCAGCCGACATGTCTGACACACCTGCAAAGGTGCAGCATGCCGTCAGTCTATCCTTCCACCTCCTCCTTCACTCCTCGGCTATAAATACCAACCCCAAACCAGGTTTGAGGTATCTCTTCACAACTCTCTCACTACTACTACTATCTTACTTTGCTTCCCAAGCAAATTACTGATTCTCACGCCGGAGAGTGGTAACAAGGAGCACCCCCCACCCCATCCTCCTTGTTACGAGTCACGGTTTGTTTCCTTGTGCAGGAGATCAACCCACCGGTGATCCAGCCAGCGATCCTCGGGAGGAAGGGATTAACCCTTCTTGACGAGATCAGTGAGTTAACCCTGCCCGTTCAGTTAACGCGTCCACTCATGATCTTGATATCAAGGAGAACATGAGTGAGAGATGTTCGCGAATAGTGCGATGACAGAAGAGTGTAAGCACATAGGTGTTCTCAAGCAATAACAAATAGTGAGCAATGTAATCTAAGCATACCACGAGCAAAGTTCTATGTAATTCTAGCATGTAGGCAATAAACATAAACCTTATTACCTAGGATGTTGAGTCTTGCACGTGGAGCGAGGCGTCGTTGGGGATCGTTGAGCACTGTACTGGTTATAGTCTGGTTTTAATAAAAACGTTTTTCCCTTATTAAAACCAAGTTCTCTATAACCAATGGCTCTGATACCAATCTGTCACACCCCCAAAATCCACCTGCGGAGTATCACCGCTTGGGAGCGTGACATGACCAGGATCAAGCCACCAATCATATAGAACAATATATATAGTAAAAGTATTTGCTATTAAACCAAACCAAATCCATATGAAAGGTGTTCCAAATCATAAGTAAGTCATCATTGTTTAGCGGAAGCGTATAAATAAAACTCATCATAATAAAGTATCAAATGTCATAAGTGTTTAACAAGATAATCACGATCCAAGCCCACAACGACCAGCTCCTCCCTGTGCAAGCTCCATGTACCTAACGACCTGCAAGGCATGTAACAGAGGATCAACAACTAGTTGAGCGAGTTCACAGAAAGTAAATGCGTAATAGTAAGTTCGTTTGTAACATGTGGCTCTACTAGGCCGATAGTACGTTCTATTGGTGGGGGCTTCCCATGTTGTATATCCACTAGACTATTAGTAACCATAAGTGTTCTACATATCCCGAGAACAGTAATACGTACAAGTTTACGTAGGTTTTACGTAAGTATCCTTCACAACCGAGGATAGGGGTACGCGAGGGTTTACGTAGGTTTTACGTAAGTGCCTGACACAACCGAGGCAGTAGTGAGTATAAGTTCACGTAGGTTTTACGTGAGTGTCCTTCGCAACCTGAGGACAATGAATAGCATAAGTATACGTAGGTTTTACGTATGTGTCCTGCACAACCGAGGACGATGGTATGGTAGTCTAGTAACAGTGTATGTACGAATCTATTCAATCTCATTCCTTCAATCCCATTCCCAAGCCCTTGGGAATCCCATGCCTTAGTAAGGGTGTGAACTCACCTTGGTTTGCTCGGTATGCTTAACTATGTGCTCACGAGAAATCAGTCAAGTCCTATAGTGCACGTATACTCAATCAGTTCACGTTCATAATGTTTCACGTACAATCAGTATTACAGAGTGATTTGGCATTTAACATCAAATAACACATAACCAATTTGCCAATCATACCAGGTTCAAAGTTACATGCAAGTTCCTTAACTAATTGTCATGCTTAACAGAGTTAATATGTTTGACTGAGTTAATACAGTTTACACTTAACAGGGTTAACCATTTAACTGACATAACAGAGTTAACAGCTCAACCGTTTAACAGGGGTTTTGATGATTAACAGAGTTTGCATACTTAACCAGGTTACAAACTAACAGAGCTATAACTAACAGAGTTAATGTTCAACAGTTAACTGAACTAATAGGGCCGAAATCCCTTTTGAGTGACGAAATCACTTTGGGCCGAAATCCCTTGGGCCGAAAACACCAAGGTGTTTTCGTTGGGGATAGGGTTTTCGGTGGGATATGATGTAGGGTAAAATACACACATTTGTCCCATGTAAATTGTATAGTTATTGTATAGTTATTTATTCTTTTTAGTTAGTTTTAGTATTATATTGTATTCTTTTGTGTTGTGGTTAGGTCCTGGTGCAAATGGAGAAAAAAAGAGTAATATGGAAATAACCAGCCAGTTGGCAGAGTGGGATGCCAGTGACCGAATTGAAATTGCCGCTATTTTCCTTGATTTGGTCGAGGCCACTCTCTAAGTAAGTTAAAAGTGCGATTTGAATGACAAAAAGGAAAGAGGGCAGCTATGACACGTGAGGCTTTTAATATATGCTTGAAATTACTAAAAGGCCATCAATGAAATCAATTTATTACATGTAATGCTACTGCCTATTCTTTTGTTATTTTTTGGCTGATGTATTACGAGACTTGGCCAAAATTCTCTTTGAAGATTGTGAATATCTCAATTAAAGGCCATAATATATTGACTTGTGGTGGCTGCCATGATATGAAAGAAGGTGGACGGCTGAATATGGGCCGAAGCCCAGTTGTTTGGGGCGTAAAAGAACATTAGTGGGGGACGACTGAATTGGAGGAGGGATACTAATATTTCTGGGACAACATCATAAGTTGGGCCAAGGGTTATTATTAATTTTAGAGAAGGAGGCTGCCTTGATATATTTTATTTTTGACGTAAGTTTGGAGCACGCACGAACAGAAAAAATAATATATTGGGACGGCAGCAACATCGAACACAGAAGGCACGAACAGAACATCAGACGATCTTGGAGCTGCTGGATGAATTAAGGAGATCGTTTGGCAAGGATTTGAGCCACGGAATCGTTGGGTTGAAGCAAGAAGCTTGGAGAGCAAGGAATAACCGGGTTTTGCCATTCGGTTTCTTTTATTTTCTACTCTTTTTGTTTTAATTCAATGAATTCATTATTTGAACCCTTGATTATTTTTGAGACTTTGTTCATAATGATTATTGGCTAGACTTCTTAAACTACCTAGACATGGTTGAATGATTGCTTAGGTTTTGATTATTTTTGGATTTTTGAATGCTATGGATAGTTTATAAATTGTAAACGGTTTGTTCTATCAGTTAGATGTGTTTGCATGCTTGATGTTGTTTAATTATTAATTATTGCTTCGCATGAATCTTGGTGACGGTCTTTATCACATAATAGAGTCGTGCTAGGTTTTAGGTTTTGGTGACTGTCTATATCACGTAATAAATCTAGAATCTTTAGGGTTAAATCGGCCGATAAACCTTAGAAGTAATATTTGGTAATTTTATGAAATCAAGTGTTCTACTAATCATCAATAGCTGTAAGGTGCGAGATTATTGCTAGGTCTAAGTGATTAAACCGCAAGGTGGGTCCTTCTTAGGAAGTTAACCTTTTGGCTGCTGTCTAGCAAGTCTAGCTGAGAAAACAAACCTATCCTAGGTTTAGGTCTCGTAAGGGAGTGAGCCTTGTAGGATACTTTTATAAACCCATTAGATGTCTTGTAAAGGAGTCTAATAACCGGTAATTTAACAACCTTTAGGGGATCTTAGCGTGCTCTTGAGAAGGGTTAGGGGTCCTTAGATTTCCCGAGAGGTGAGAATTTTAAGATCCCGGTTCCATAGCAGACAACTTCAAATTATAATCATAACTAAAAGCAATCAGGATTCCAGTCTAGGTAGTTCCTTCATCATCCTTGAGTTCAGTCTTCGTGTCAGTTCGTGTTTAGTTCGTCTAGCTAATCTAGTTAATCGTTATTTGCATTCTTAGGATTTTTAGAAAACCCCCCCCATCAATAAACAATTAGTTAAGTCGTGTCAGTCTAAGTCTAGGTAAAGTCGTTAGCGTAATTTATTAGAGTCTCTTGGGTTCGATACTCAGACTTCCTTGGGCTATACTTCATCGATCGGTACACTTGCCGGTCGTGTGGTTTAGGGTTTAGAGAGTCTTAGTTTTATAAATTTAAAACTTAGAGAGTCTAGAATTAGGGTAAATTTAGTTAATTTAGTTAACCCCCTTTTAGCACATCAAGTTTTTGGCGCCGTTGCCGGGGACTCTTGGCGATTGCGTTTATTGGCTTCGATTGGACTTAATTGACATAATCTGTGCTACTTGTCTTTTGTTTTGTGTTTTCGTGGTGAGTCTGGTGAGTCTATTTGTGTTTTGTAGATTGAGTCATAGGAGTCTAATTGTCCGTGTTTTTTTGTTTTCTTATTTATTTTATTTTTCTTGAGTCTAGTAGATATGTGTGAAATTTGTGGAGGGCCTCACTTTACAATTAAATGCCCCCAATATGAGGGGTCCTCTACGCCATATTATGCTAACCCCTTTGTGCAGCCACAGCAATATTCTTTGCAGGGGTATCCCGCAAATGCTAAGGAGATGTTTCCAAATTTTTTCGAGCTCAGGGAATTAATTTTGGAGTGTGTGCGAGCAACAAAAGAGTTGGAGTACGGGGATCCAAGGTTACCAAGAATGATCGATCTACTTGATCGAATGTTCGAGCAAATAGGCCCAAATATAGAGTGTGACCTCAGTCGGCAAAGGGATCCAAGGTGTGAAGAGTGTGGTGGACCACACTGGTATGAAGAATGTGCGATCGCTGCTCGGTTGGAAATGGGTTGGGGAAACAGAGAGCAGAAGCAACAAATACAGTGGGGTTATGATGATGATGATGATGAGTGGGTTACAGTTCAAAGCTCATATTATAAGGCGATAGTGCTCCCTGAGCTTGCTGAAGGAGAGACAATATGGGGATATATGGAGAGTAAGGCAGAAAAAGTAGGGGTAGAAAGAGAAGAAGATGAGGAGGTAGAAGTTGAGCAACCATCTAATGAAGATCAGATGACTTGGGAGAATGAATTTAAGGAAGAACTAGATGGGTTGCCGGTAGATGAAGAGGTAAAGGAGTTTGATCCGGAGGGAGACCTTGCTTACTTAGAAGTTTTACTTGAAGGAAACCCAATGACGGACATCAAAGAAGAAGAAGTGGTGGTGGAAGAGGAAGAGCACCACAGCTGGTCCATGGTATTAGTGATACATGAAACTTCAAAATCAACAAAATCACGGGAGAAGGCAAGAAAAGGGAAGAACCGAGATTGGAAGAGGATCGAATGCTAGTACAAGACGGAGAAGAAGGAGCCATTGAAGTTCAAACATGACCGGTCTTCTCATTACATGCCACGCATTCGGTTTCTTCCAGGTATGTTTAAAATTTGGTGGTCTGACCCGTTTGAAAATTTTAAAATATTTTATTATTCCACCATTATATTTTTAAATATTTTTGAGTATCTAGTGGAATTAAACGGGTTGGATAGGGTCCAGATCAAAGAAAAACCTCCTGATTAAATTCAAGTGTGGGGAGGTTTTGTAGAGTTTGTATTTTGAGTCGTCGTTTTTGTTTACTGAGTCTTAGTTAGTAGTTTTTGAGTCATTTTTTTAGAGTCAGTATTGCTTTGGTATTTTGCTTGTTTTTGTTGATGCAGGTTCGAATATGTACCACCCGTACTCAATCTCCATTTGGGTGAGTTTGGAGCTGTTTATTCAAATTTCGGGCATTTATCAAGCATGTTAGTCAGTGTCAAAGCCGATCGCGAATGAAATGCTATACGATCGAGCTGGATTGGACGAGAGTTGTGGAGCTTATGCGTCATATTACCAGCTAAGTCCTTTCCAATTTGCGCTTGTGTTTTTTTTTTTTATTTCTTATTTTTTTTTTTTTAGTTTTTTGAGTCGGTTTCCATCCTACATTGAGGGCAATGTAGAGTTTAAGTGTGGGGATGGGAACTATCGTTTAGTGTCATTAGTTAGTGTGTCTTTTGAGTCATAAAAAAAAGTTCAAAAAATCCAAAAATTAAAAAAAATTAAAAAAATAGGAAAATGTCTTTTGAAATAAGAAGTTTGCAAAATAAAAACGGAAAATGATAGAAAAGTCGGGGTTTTTGTTCGGGTTCAAATAATAATAATAATATGAGAATAAAATAATTGAGCTTGTGTCTAGTTTGGGATGCGCGAGTAGGCTCGATTCGGTTCTAGGTTCCTTTGATTTAAAATATACCTAATTGTCGGTCTACTAGTGGGTTCTCATCTAGGGAGAGTGGGGAAATTGAAACCGCCAAAAATAGTATAAGGGGCACCGTTATAAGCTAAGATCGTTAGAGTTTTTAGTCATTATCTCGTTGAAAAAGAAAAAAAATAAGTGAGCTAGAAACTAAATGAAAGTAACACAAGTCTATGTAATCCGAGTTGGGGATAGCGACTCTGCAGCCGGAATGCCTCTGGGATGTGTGAAATCGACTTGCCGAATAAAAGTACCGAAACCTATGTAGTCTGTGATTGGAGATAGTGACTCTACAGTCGGATTACCGCTTGGTTAGGGAAAGCATCGTCTAGACTCACGAAAGAAAGAAAAAAAAGAGCAAAAAAGCAAAGTCTAAGCTCGTATGAAAAAAAAAATAGATTTGATTCTAAACTCTCTTGATCTTGGTATAAAACGGTTAGGAAATAACTCAGTGGTTGTTCCTTTTGTCCTATAAGCTTGAGGAGGAATTAGGTGGACTTGCAATTCTTAGTGTGAGACCCTAGGTAGATTGACTGAACTTGAGCTAAATTGCATGATAAGGGCTCGGAACCGGGTTGGGTTTAAGTGGATCAATATACTTGCAATCGCGGCTAACACAAGTTTCGGTTTTAATAAGTAATTTAAGCTTTTGTCCCGAACGACTATTCCGACTATGATTCCGTTTGCATAATTCTTTTTCGAGGACGAAAAAAGGTTAAGTGTAGGGATATTTGATGTAGGGTAAAATACACACATTTGTCCCATGTAAATTGTATAGTTATTTATTCTTTTTAGTTAGTTTTAGTATTATATTATATTCTTTTGTGTTGTGGTTAGGTCCTGGTGCAAATGGAGAAAAAAAGAGTAATATGGAAATAACCAGCCAGTTGGGCAGAGTATGATGCCAGTGACCGAATTGAAATTGCCGCTATTTTCCTTGATTTGGTCGATGCCACTCTCTAAGTAAGTTAAAAGGGCGATTTGAATGACAAAAAGGAAAGAGGGCAGCTATGACACGTGAGGCTTTAATATATGCTTGAAATTACTAAAAGGCCATCAATGAAATCAATTTATTACATGTAATGCTACTGCCTATTCTTTTGTTATTTTTTGGCTGATGTATTACGAGACTTGGCCAAAATTCTCTTTGAAGATTGTGAATATCTCAATTAAAGGCCATAATATATTGACTTGTGGTGGCTGCCATGATATGAAAGAAGGTGGACGGCTGAATATGGGCCGAAGCCCAGTTGTTTGGGGCGTAAAAGAACATTAGTGGGGGACGACTGAATTGGAGGAGGGATACTAATATTTCTGGGACAACATCATAAGTTGGGCCAAGGGTTATTATTAATTTTAGAGAAGGAGGCTGCCTTGATATATTTTATTTTTGACGTAAGTTTGGAGCACGCACGAACAGAAAAAATAATATATTGGGACGGCAGCAACATCGAACACAGAAGGCACGAACAGAACATCAGACGATCTTGGAGCTGCTGGATGAATTAAGGAGATCGTTTGGCAAGGATTTGAGCCACGGAATCGTTGGGTTGAAGCAAGAAGCTTGGAGAGCAAGGAATAACCGGGTTTTGCCATTCGGTTTCTTTTATTTTCTACTCTTTTTGTTTTAATTCAATGAATTCATTATTTGAACCCTTGATTATTTTTGAGACTTTGTTCATAATGATTATTGGCTAGACTTCTTAAACTACCTAGACATGGTTGAATGATTGCTTAGGTTTTGATTATTTTTGGATTTTTGAATGCTATGGATAGTTTATAAATTGTAAACGGTTTGTTCTATCAGTTAGATGTGTTTGCATGCTTGATGTTGTTTAATTATTAATTATTGCTTCGCATGAATCTTGGTGACGGTCTTTATCACATAATAGAGTCGTGCTAGGTTTTAGGTTTTGGTGACTGTCTATATCACGTAATAAATCTAGAATCTTTAGGGTTAAATCGGCCGATAAACCTTAGAAGTAATATTTGGTAATTTTATGAAATCAAGTGTTCTACTAATCATCAATAGCTGTAAGGTGCGAGATTATTGCTAGGTCTAAGTGATTAAACCGCAAGGTGGGTCCTTCTTAGGAAGTTAACCTTTTGGCTGCTGTCTAGCAAGTCTAGCTGAGAAAACAAACCTATCCTAGGTTTAGGTCTCGTAAGGGAGTGAGCCTTGTAGGATACTTTTATAAACCCATTAGATGTCTTGTAAAGGAGTCTAATAACCGGTAATTTAACAACCTTTAGGGGATCTTAGCGTGCTCTTGAGAAGGGTTAGGCGTCCTTAGATTTCCCGAGAGGTGAGAATTTTAAGATCCCGGTTCCATAGCAGACAACTTCAAATTATAATCATAACTAAAAGCAATCATGATTCCAGTCTAGGTAGTTCCTTCATCATCCTTGAGTTCAGTCTTCGTGTCAGTTCGTGTTTAGTTCGTCTAGCTAATCTAGTTAATCGTTATTTGCATTCTTAGGATTTTTAGAAAACCCCCCCCCCCCCCATCAATAAACAATTAGTTAAGTCGTGTCAGTCTAAGTCTAGGTAAAGTCGTTAGCGTAATTTATTAGAGTCTCTTGGGTTCGATACTCAGACTTCCTTGGGCTATACTTCATCGATCGGTACACTTGCCGGTCGTGTGGTTTAGGGTTTAGAGAGTCTTAGTTTTATAAATTTAAAACTTAGAGAGTCTAGAATTAGGGTAAATTTAGTTAATTTAGTTAACCCCCTTTCAGCACATCAGGATACATTATCATCAACAACATCATTTACACAACCCAGCACCCTAATCTCATCTACGGTTACATTATCTTCATTACCCAACCTTCAATCAACAGACTCATGTAATCATATGATTTATTTTATGACAATCATCAACATTCAATCACTATTCAATACAAACAAGTTGATATGATCATTCAATGCACGCACAGAACAGAACCATAATCTGCTAAATTATTTACTATTTATACGAATATACAAACAGGTTATCAACATTTATCGAACATAAACATCATGCATCACATCACCGATTTTGCATCAGATTACACGACTCCCGAATATACAAATCAGTTCAAAATCATATGCTCATCATCATTACTTTTATCAATTTTAACATCAATGGCCGACAACTGCAAACCACCACCAGAGATTATTGGACCAATTAGATTTTGGGTGGGTTTGACTAATGTTAGGCTGAAATCATGTGTCACATGCAAACCGTATGTATCATCAGTGAGTTCATGTGCATTTATAAGATCATGTGCATCTTCAGAGACAATAAATATCCACAATCATTATGTCTAGGGTTTTCACATGCAATCACATAATATATATCATCTCACATGCAATTATGAATCATGGCCGACAACATGGGTTCCTTATCTATTTGGCTGCACATCATAGTCAAAATAGGTTTACCTCAAAGTAATCAATTGGAAGGAAACAAAGAGAGGGGGCCTGCCATGCCGTCGCACACACAAATGGTGAGTAGGGTTTTTTTTTTAGAGATATAGGTAGGCACAGGTAATACACGATCCTAAATAACCATAAAAGTTTGGTAAAGGGTTTGGTTTAGGCGACACAACAACCGGTTGGGCTTGGCTTGTCTTGCGCTCGCAAACCGGTCCAACAAGATAACAAGAGGTCATAAAATTACAAAGGTTGCACCAACAACAACCGGGCCAACTCTGATGCTCGGTTGACTCTAACAGGCCCAAGTGTAATCGTGGTCGGTTATTGTGGCCCAATACATAATATATAACAGAGTTACCAAAGTTTAACGGGGTTAAGATCATCAGATTTAAACGTAACCAACCTTGAAAGTTCGGGTTGTCACAATCCTGATCCTGAAGCTCTTCTTAGGATCACTATCTGCCAAAGAAACAAGGATCACTTGTTAGGATATCACATAAGGATCATAGGTCATAAAAATCCTGCCCTAACAGATCCTAACTTGGATCCTCAGGTATGATCCTTAACTATTTTAATCTTATTCATTGTTTATTTGAATAACCCTTATACTTTGACAACTGAACTTATGATCCTTAAAACATATACTATTTTTTGGGATTTTTCAACTATAGGATATTTGATCATGGATCATATCCTAAATGTTTTCAATCTGACTTATTCAAAATTGCTTATTTAATAAGTGCACATCAAAACAATTGAAAATTAAAGGAACTAAAAGGACAATAACACAGGATAAGCGACAAAAGGTTAAGATTTTATTTATTAACAAAAAGACTAACCCTTCAAAGGTTGTCAAAATTACCTACCCCGAGCATCTACCAGCAATACGTGGCCCGTCCGCTGGGGTAGGTAAAGGGTGTCCATGATAATAGGTTCAAAGTAGTGCAGGGATATAAGGGCGGCAGGATCACAATGGCTTCATCCCCCAAACAGAGGATCCCTCTACCGTTTGCAATCCTACCTATTGTCTGAAGGATCGTAGATCCTTAAACCTAAAATTATTGTTCGAAATACAAACCATCAAATTGTTTAACAAACCACCATCAAACAAAAAAAATTGGGCTCCGGCTATGTCTAGAAGTTTCCTTCATCGCCCAATCCTGCAGCCTAAACTTTCGCTGCATCACCACCTCCGGCTCCACTTGCTTCACCACCTTCACCCTTGCCTCCAGCCTCAATGGTCAGGATCTCTTTAGCCTCTTCTTCATCCTCCAGTTCAGCCAGCCTTGCCTTCCAGCCCTCCACATCCCAGGTGCTCTTGTCAAAAGCAGGATCCTGAGCTTCTAGGGCCATTTGCAGCTTGGTCTTGTACATTGCTATGGCGGTGGAGACCTTGGCATCCTCGGTGATCTCGTGCCTCTCGTAGTCAAAGTTGATCAACACCTTGGCCGTCTCGTTTCTGGCGTTCTGGAGATCCTTCTGAAGATCAGCTATCTTGAGGTCCTTTAGCACTGCAACCTGTTGAAGATCAGCAATCTTGCTATCCTGATCCTCAACGTGGCCAACATAGGTCTCAATCTCAGCAAATTTCTGCAAAGAAGACAAAGGATAAGGTCAGAACCAAATGATCCTCATATCAGCAGGATATAGGAGCAGGGATGGTGATCCTTACCTCATTGAAGTAGTCAAGGAATTGTTGGCGGATCAAGGGGAGACCTTGCAGATCCTCAGCTTCGGAGGCCTTTCTCTTCTTGCCTCCCTTTCCTTTGAGGGGTGCCTTGGGGATCGAAGCTGACGGGCTGGTAGGAACTTTTCTCTTGGAGGATCTGACGGTGGTGAGATCGGTGACACTGAACTTTGAAGCAGACTTGGTGGACTTTCCGGCACCTACACAACCAAAACAAGATAAGTATCTTAATTTCCCTTGTATTTCATTATTTATTTGAATTTTTAAGGAAAGATACTTACTCGACATTGTCACAGAACCTGAGGATACTTCCTGAGAATCTTGGGTGGTTGTCTTGAAAGATCTTGTTTCAGGATTAAGCCTCTTGAACGCGGCAAGTCTCTCTTTGGCAGCAGGAGTCAATCTGAGGTGTGAAACGGAGATAACTGCACAACAAGAAAGCAAAAGGATGCCAGTAATTCTTATAGTAAGGGATAAGTTCTCTGGTGATCCTTCTCAGGATCCTCCATCCTACCATGGGTAGCCCACTTCCTGGGTAGATCCTTCCCATCAGGGATAGAATCTCTCTTGACAAAAAAGAAACGCCGCTTCCAGTTGGTATCATTTTTGGTAGCTTTGAAGATTGGGTGTTCCTCACCAGGTTTACGTTTGAACAGATAACGATGGGAACCAAAAGTAGTGAGATCATACAATTCTCCCAGTTCTGTCATGCCTAAGTCTATCCCCTCCTGCTCGATGATCCTTTCAAGGGTGTGCAAAACCCTCCAAATCATCGGCATGGCTTGGATGTAAGATATGCCGGTTAGAGAGAAGAAGGATTGGGTGAAAGCTGGAAAGGGATATGTGTAGCCTATGGTGAACGGGGTAACAGGAAACGCAACCCAGTTATCAGAAATATGATCACTGAGAGTGTTGGGATCAAAGGATTTAAACACTGTGTTCGCCGGGAAGCAGTAGCGGATCCTATCAATTTGCGGATCGGAAAAGCAACATCGTTCTTTTATGGAATCTTCGATGATTCCCTGGCTCTTAAGCGGGCTGTTCTTTGTGTGATCCTTAGATGGGGAGTTCCGGAGCAACATTTTGACAGAATAATGAAAAGAAAAGGAAAACAGAGCAAGGGAAGAAAGAAGATGAAGGGAGAATACCTGTTTGATCTTCGGAATGCGGTTATAAAGGGAGTAACTCTGGAATTTAAATGCATACGATCCTATCTCTATCTCCTATTTATAATCATGATTGTGCAGGGTTGTCACTTCTGTGACGTCATAACGTAACGGATAGTTATATATCAACGGCTATATATCCATTGAGTTAGTTGCAGATAAGATCAAGAAAACATAACTCGTTAATTTTACATATTACTCCTTATATTTTGGGGGCAATTGTTAGGGGATGATTTTCTAACAATTAGTGATCCTTGCTTGTTATCCTAATAGTGATCCTTACTTCTGTGACAGATAGTGATCCTCAGAAGAGCTTTAGGATCAGGATCATGGATCACCCTAAGGATCCTCATACTAACGATTGTTTATTTATATTTCGTATTGTTTTGCAGGAGTAATAGGCTTGACTTGGTCTTGGCAACGTAACTATGGAATATTCCACGAGTATTTCGCACACGTTTGAATGAAAATGGACGTTGTGGAGAACGTGGGAGCATGGCATAAAAGTCGGATAGTTTGTTAGCTTAGTTAGCTTTCATTTTTAAAGGGTGACGAGCTATTTTTAGAACATTTAGCCATTTTTAGCTACATACACTCTCGTACAACTACACTCTTGAAGCTTTCAGCAAACACTTAACAGTTTTCACACACTTTTGCACAATCAACCATAGTGATCCTTGTACCTAGCTCGTCACTATCCGAAGTTGTAAACATTTATTGATTTATGTGAGCTTGGTGATCGGTAGTTTCCATCACCCGAGGTTTTTTATGCCAGAGATCATTCATTGATCAAGGGCTTTTTCCTCGTATAAATTCTTGTGTTGTTTCTGCAATTTACATCGAAGTGATCCTTATTATTGTTCTTCATATCAAGCATCATTCCCCGTAACTAAGAGTTTGGTTGCATTATCCTCATTAGATTTTTGACCAAAACACACGACATGAAGGCAGTCCCATCCACCTATCATCAATGTGTGAAGCTCCCTAGTCCTTGGGGGATAGTGAAGATTAATAGTGATCAGCAAGAAGCTAAGAACTGCTACACCTCATCAATGAAACCAGCTTCAAAGTCAAGGGAATAATAGCAATTAAAGTATCCTCCAAGGGATGTCTTGGAGGCAAGAGAGCAGGATGTAGTAGAAATCCTTATGGATCCTGATGATCCTGAATCTAAAGTTTACATAGGATCAGGGATCCTTGGCGAAATGAAAGAAGACCTCATATCCTTCCTCAAAAGGAGGAAAACTACCTTTGCATGGAAACACGAAGACATGACAGGTATATCTAAAGATATAATCACTCACAAACTTGGCATTGACAGGTCGATCAAACCAATCCATCAAAAGAGGAGGAAGTTTGCACCAGAAAGAAATGCCATTATCCAGGAGGAGGTAGAAAAATTACTCCGAGCAGGTATGATTAGAGAGGTATAGTATCCAAGATGGTTGGCCAATGTGGTTGTTGTTCAAAAGAAAAACGGAAAGTGGAGGGTATGTGTCGATTTCACTGACTTAAATAAGGCATGTCCCAAGGATCCTTTCCCATTACCCCACATTGACTCCATGGTGGATGCAACCGCGGGTCATGAACTGTTAACTTTTATGGATGCTTCATCTGGATTTCAACAAATTCAGATGGAACCATCTGATCAAGAGGATACACCCTTTATGACTCCAACTGGTATATACTGTTATATTGCTATGCCATTTAGACTAAGGAATGCAGGTGCAACTTATCAAAGGCTAGTGAATATGATGTTCAAGGATCAGATTGCACACAATATGGAAGTCTATATAGACGACATGGTGGTTAAATCCAGAAAGGCTGAGGATCACCTAAGAGACTTGGAGGAAGCATTCAATATCCTTGACAGATATAACATGAAACTTAATCCTTCAAAGTGTCACTTTGGTGTTAAAGCAGGTAAATTCTTAGGATATATGGTGACAAAGAGAGGCATTGAAGCCAGTCCAGAGCAAATCAAAGCTATAATAAACATCAAATCCCCTGCCAATGCTAAGGATGTCCAGAGGCTGACAGGCAGGATTGCAGCTTTAAACAGATTCATATCCAAATCCTCAGAGAAATGTAAAGAGTTCTATGATATCTTAAGGAAGAACAAGAAGTTTGATTGGACTGAGAAGCATGAAAACGCTCTCAAAGCTCTTAAGGATTACCTGTCCTCGGCTCCTGCCTTGATGAAACCAGAAAAAGGAGATGTGTTATCCTTATATCTAGCAGTATCCTCAAAAGCAGTAAGTGTCGTCCTTGTTAAGGATCACGAAGGTACACAACATCCTGTCTATTATGTAAGTAAGAGTTTATTTGACGCTGAATCCAGGTATTCACACTTAGAAAAACTTATCCTTGCTTTAATCATGGCATCTACAAAACTGAGACATTATTTTGAAACTCATGCCATTATTGTTAAAACTAATTTTCCAATTAAGAATGTTCTCAGGAAACCTGAAATGTCAGGAAGGATGGCTAAGTGGGCAGTGAAGCTTAGTGCTTATGATATAAGATATGAGCCTAGGACAGCCATTAAATCCCAAGCATTAGCTGACTTTGTGGCAGATTTCAGTAGTGATTTGCAAGAGGAAGCTGAATTAGAAGTCCAGCAGCTAGAGGAGACCAAGGATCCTTGGATACTCTATACTGATGGATCCTCAAATGTCAAAGGAACAGGGCTCAGAATACTACTAAAATCGCCACAGGGGGACATAATACCCCACTCTATAGCTTGTGAGTTCCAAACTACTAACAATGAGGCTGAATATGAAGCCTTGATAGCCGGTTTGCAAATGGCTAAGCATATGAGGGTCAGGTATCTTGAGGTACATGTAGATTCATTATTAATCACTAATCACTTTAATGGAACCTATGCTGTTAAAGGTGAAAAGCTAACCAAATATTTAGAGATAGTCAAAGAATTGGCACTCTCTTTTGTTTCCTTTAGTTTGACACAGGTACCAAGGGAAGAAAATACTGAAGCTGATGCATTGGCCAATCTAGGATCATCTTTGAAGATCCCAGAGGATATAAGTATCCCCATTATCCATATCCTGACCCCTGCCATCGAGGATCATGTGGCTATGGAGATAGGAGAGGATTCTACAATCATCCCCAGTGATGATACTCAATCTCATTCAGGATCATGGATTCTCCCAATCATGAGATACTTACAACATGGAGAGATTCCTACAGGAGAAAACCCTAGGGCTTTCAAAATCAAGGTATCTCAATTCACAATATTAAATAATATGTTATATAAACGATCTCTTGCAGGACCGTACTTAAGATGCATTGAGGATCCTGAAATCCAAGAAGTCCTAAAGGATTTCCATGAAGGAGATTGTGGAAACCACACTGGGGGCAGGGCATTATTCTCAAGGATCCTGAGGACCGGATACTATTGGCCAACTATGAAGAGAGATGTTGTGGAGTATGCTAAGAAGTGTGATCCTTGTCAGAGACACAGCAATATCCTTCATCAACCAGCTGAATTTTTACATCCTATATCCTCCTCTTGGCCATTTATGAGATGGGGTATGGATATAGTTGGTAAGCTCCCTAAGGCACCTGGTGGAAAAGTGTTCATGCTTGCTATGACTGATTACTTCTCCAAGTGGATAGAGGCTGAAGCTTTTGCCCAAGTCAGAGAAAAGGAAGTTATATCCTTCATTAAAAGAAATATTATAACTAGATTTGGTATTCCTTCTGAAATTATATGTGATAATGGTTCCCAATTTATTGGGGGCAGAACTACTAACTTTTGTGACAGTTGGGGGATTAAGATGATAACATCAACACCAGTCCACCCACAAGCTAATGGTCGGGCAGAATCATCCAATAAGATCATCATCAACAATTTGAAGAAGAAGCTTGGATCCAAAAAAGGGGAATGGGCAGAAGAACTACCTTATGTGCTTTGGGCTGATAGGACAACTCCTAAGAATGCTACAGGCCAAACTCCATTCTCTTTGGTATTTGGGGCAGAATCAGTGATCCCTACAGAAATGGTGGTTCCAACTGCTAGAACAAGTATTCGTGATCCTGAAGAAAATGATGAGAACTTGGTTCAAGACCTGGATACTATAGAAGAAATCAGGGACTTGGCAAGAATAAGGATGGCCAGTTATCAGCAAAGGATGGCTGGTGCTTACAATAAAAATGTCAGGATCAGGAAGTTCCAAATTGGTGATATGGTGTTGAGGAAAGCATTTCAAAATACCACCAATCATGCTGATGGAAAGTTGGCACCAAAATGGGAAGGCCCTTACTTGACTGAAGCTGAGGCAGGAAAGGGGGCATATCGATTACTAACAATGGAAGGTGATTTGCTACCTAGAGCATGGAATGCTGTCCATTTGAAGAAATACTTCATGTGAGCAGAATCTATGATCCTCACGTCATAAGTATCCTTGAAGGATCCCTAGAGCACAGATGATCCTTATTTTGGTAACATTCTAATCTCAGACTATTTCATTTTCTTACTTTCTCACATAAGGATAAGGATCCTGCATCCTTTATCCACCTTTCACTTGATTTTGAGTTTTGAAGGTTCAGGTATCCTTAGCAAAGGGTTGATTATCCACAAAAGCAACCAGTTATTTGGGCTTGACCCCAGCTTCACCAGTAGCGCACGATGATTCTGGTATAGTTCATGGCAGTGGGACCAGTACTCGCTTTAGGGGCTGATAATTCCATTGTACTGGCTATACCTAGGATCCTACGTATAATGGTAGACGTACCATACATCCGTTCCTAAGGCTCCTAACGTTTTCATGTTAGCTAAGGTTTTGGCATTTTCATGTCACTAAGTTTGGATAGTCGCCAGTGAGGGCCATACTCCAGTTTACACACGATCCTTAGGCTTGTCCCCAATTATCCTTGGGCTTGTCCCCAGTTATCCTTGGGCTTGTCCCCAGTTATCCTTTGGGCTTATCCCCAGTTGCTAACTTTTATCTTATATTGGCTTAGTCCCAAGTCGTATCCTATTTCAGGTCTTTGAAGCCAAACATTTAAGGATCCTTGATCACCTTTTCATAAGGTTTGTCTTATGGATATCCTGGTTATAGTATTAAGGGTTAGGATCCTAACTTGGATCCTCAGGTATGATCCTTAACTATTTTGATTTTATTCATTGTTTATTTGAATAACCCTTATACCTTGACAACTGAACTTATGTTTCTTAAACTTTATCACTTTTTGAAGTTTATTGGCTATGGGATATGTGATCTTTGATCATATCCTCAACTTTTTGAATGATTTTTTAAGGCTTGATAAGTATGAACAAAACAAACATTATAACAGTTGGAAAGTAAAATATTAACAAGGATATCAACACAAGATAAGCCAAAAAAGATTAAAGTTATTTTATTCACAAAAGTTTAAACCGTTTAAGGTTGTCAAAATTGCCAACCCACGTTTCTACCAGCAAAACGTGGCCCGTCCACATGGGTTGGCAACGGGTGTCCATTGTTTATGCGGTTATAGCAAGTGCAGGAAATAGAAGGTGGCAGGATCACAATGGCTTCATCCCCCAAACAGAGGATCCCTCCACCATTTGTAATCCTACCTATTGTCCAAAGGATCCTAGATCCTTAACCCTAGAAACTATTGTTCAAATACAGACCATCATTGTTTTAAAACAACATAACCACAAAAAACTACCATCAAACCTAAAAAATTGGGCTCCGGCTATGTCTAGAAGTGTCCATCATCGCCCAATCATGCAGCCTACACCTTCGTTGCTTCCTCATCCTCTCCGGCTCCAGTATCCTTCACCTGATCCTTTCCACTGCATCCAGCCTCTATCGCCAAAACCTCCTCAGCCTCTTCATCATCCTCCAGATCAGCTAGCCTCGCCTTCCAGCCCTCAACATCCCAGCTGCTTCTGTCGAAGTCAGGATCTTGAGCTTCCTGGGCCATCTTCAGTTTTTTCTTGTACACTGTGATGGCAGCGGAGACCTTTGCACCTTCCACGAGCTCATGCTTCTCGTAGTCAATGTCAATCAAGATTCTAGCTGTCTGGTTCTTGGCGTCTTGAAGGGCTTTTTCGAGATCAGCTATCTTAAGATCCTTGAGCACTGCGACTTGTTGGAGGTCAGCAATCTTCTTGTCCAGCTCCATAACACTCCCCACGTAGTCTTCAATCTCAGCAAATTTCTGCAAAAAAGACAAAGCAGTTCAAGATCAGGTGATCCTCAAATAAGCAGGATACCTAGGCAGAATCAGTGATCCTCACGTCATTGAAGTATTCAAGGAACTGGTGGCGGATCAGTGGCAGGCCTTGTAGATCCTCAACCTCAGAGTTTTTCCTCTTCTTGCCACCCCTTCCTTTGGTGGGTGCTTTGGGGATCGAGACACTAGGGCTTGTAGTGGCCTTCTTCTTGGTGGACCGCATAGTATCAAGATCGGCGATGCTGAACTTGGAGGCAGGTTTGGAAGATTTTCCGGCACCTACATATTCAAAGCAAGATAAGTATCCTTATCCTATTTCTATTCAACTATTTATTTAAGTTTTTAACTATACAAAAAACAGGATACTTACTTGACATGGTGACTGAGCCTGAGGATACCTCTTGTGAATCCTGGGTGTTTGTTTTAAATGATCTTGTTTCAGGACCGAGTCTTCTAAAGGCAGCAAGCCTTTCCTCAGTGACAGGTGATGGTATAAGGTGTGAAACAGAGACAGCTATACAACCAAAAAACAAAAGGGTGTTAGTGATCCTTATACAACAACAAGGTTATCTGGTGATCCTTCTCAGGATCCTCTATCCTACCATGGGTGGTCCACTTCCTTGGTAGATCCTTTCCGTTTGGGATAGAATCTCTTCTGACAAAGAAAAAGCGTCGTTTCCAGTTTGTATCATTCTTGGTGGCTTTAAAAATGGGGTGTTCTTCACCGGGTTTTCGTATAAACAGATATCGGTGGGATCTAAACGTCGTGAGATCATACATCTCAGCCAACTCCGACATTCCTAGATCAATCCCTTCCTGCTCGATGATCCTTTCAAGGGTATATAAGACCCTCCAGATCATCGGCATAGCTTGGATATAGGAGATGCCGGTGAGGAAGAAGAAAGACTGGGTGAATTCAGGGAAAGGATACGAATATCCTATCATGAAAGGAGTGACGGGGAAAGCTACCCAAGTCTCAGAGATATAGTCACTCAAAACAGTAGGATCGAAAGGTTTAAAGAAGGTGTTCGCCGGAAAGCAGTGCCAGATCCTATCTACTTGTGGATCAGTAAAGCAACACCTCTTAGTCGCTGAATCTTTGATGATCCGTTGACTCTTCAAAGGGCTGTTCTTCTGGTGATCCTTGGCGGGAGAGTTTCGGAGCATCATTCTTGGCGATGGTAAAGAAAGAAAAACAGAGTAAGAGAAGGAGGAAGAGGAAAAGAGATACCTGATTGATCTTCGGATGAGAATTTAAAGGGAGTTTCTCTTGGATTTAAATGCAAATAGATCCTATCTCTAACTCCTATTTATAATGATGATTTGTAGGAGGGTCACTTCTGTGACATCAGATTGGTAATGGCTAGTCCGTCTTCAACGGCTAGTTATCCGTTAGCTTGTTGCGGATAAGATCAACAAAATACAACTCGTTTATTTTACATAATTACTCCTTATATTTTGGGGGCAATTGTTAGGGGAGGATTCCTTAATAACCTGTGATCCTCAATTATTATCCTGTTTGGTGATCCTTACTTCTGTGACAATTAGTGATCCTCAGAAGTGCTTCAGGATCAGGATCATGGATCATCCTAAAGATCCTTATACTAATGATTGTCTAACTTGAATATGGTATTATTTTGCAGGAGTACCAGCTTGGACTTGGTCTTGGCAACGTTCCTTGAGAATATTCCACCTTTATTCCGCACGTGTTTGGCTGGAAGTGGACGTTATGGAGTCGTGGAAGACTTGCATGATTTGCGGAATGTTAGTTAGTGTAGTTAACTTCTATTTTTAAAGGGGTAGCGAGCTAATTAGAGAACACTTGGCTATTTTTTGGCTACACACACACTCGTACAACTGCTCTCACCAGCTCTCGGCAAAACACTTAGCATTTTTCATACATTTTTACACGATACACTATAGTGATCCTTGTACTTAACTCGCTATCATCCGAAGTTGTAACACATTAATTGTTTAATTTGAGTTGGTGATCGGTAGTTTCCATCACCCGAGGTTTTTTATGCCGGAGATCATTAATTGATCAAGGGCTTTTTCCTCGTATAAATCTTTGTGTCACTTGTACAATTCGTTTATGAGTGATCCTCATTGTTGTTTATCAATTCAAACATCATTCCTCACTACAGAAGATTTGGTTGCATTATCTGTTTTGGTTAAAAATCTAATGAGGATAATGCAACCAAACTCTTAGTTACGGGGAATGATGCTTGAAATGAAGAACAATAATAAGGATCACTTCGATGTAAATTGCATAAACAGCACAAGGATTTATACGAGGAAAAAGCCCTTGATCAATGAATGATCTCCGGCATAAAAAACCTCGGGTGATGGAAACTACCGATCACCAAGCTCAAATAAATCAATAAAAGTTTACAACTTCGGATAGTGACGAGCTAAGTACAAGGATCACTATCGTTAATCGTGTAAAAGTGTGAGATTTGTTAGGTGTTTGTTGAGAGCTTTGAGACTGCAATTGCACGAGAGTGTGTGTGTAACCGAAAATGGCTAAGTGTTCTAATTTTAGCTCGTCACCCCTTTAAAAATGAAAGCTAACTAAGCTAACTAATTGTCCGACTTTTGTGCCATGCTCCCACGTTCTCCACAACGTCCATTTCTATTCGAATGTGTGCGAAATACCCGTGGAATATTCCATAGTAACGTTGCCAAGACCAAGTCAAGCTCAATACTCCTGCAAAACAATACGAAACACAAACAGCCAATCGTTAGTATGAGGATCCTTAGGGTGATCCATGATCCTGATCCTGAAGCTCTTCTGAGGATCACTATCTGTCACAGAAGTAAGGATCACTTATTAGGATAGCAAATAAGGATCACTAATTGTTAGAAAATCCTCCCCTAACAATTGCCCCCAAAATATAAGGAGTAAAATGTAAAATTAACGAGTTATGTTTTCTTGATCTTATCTGCAACAAACTCAACGGATTTATAGCCGTTAATATCGAACTATCCGTTGCATTATGACGTCACAGAAGTGACACCCCTGCAAAAATCATGATTATAAATAGGGATATAGATATGATCGTTTGCATTTAAATTCCAAAGCTACTCCCTTTATAACCGCACTCAGAAGATCAAACAGGTATTCTCCCCTTCATCTTCTCTCTTTGCTTGCTCTGTTTTTGTTCTTTTTTCAACTATTCTGTTCAAAATGTTGCTCCGGAACTCGCCTGCTAAGGATCACCAGAAAGAAAGCCCCTTCAAGAGTCAAGGGATCATCACAGATTCCGCTAAAGAACGCTGCCTTTTTACCGATCCTCAGATCGATAGGATCCGGTATTGTTTTCCCGCAAACACCGTATTTAAACCCTATGATCCCACTTCCCTGAGCGATCACACTTCTGATTCATGGGTTGCCTTCCCTGTGACCCCGTTCACCATAGGCTACACATATCCCTTTCCAGCTTTTACCCAGTCTTTCTTCTCCCTGACCGGCATATCTTACATCCAAGCCATGCCGATGATCTGGAGGGTTTTGTATACCCTTGAAAGGATCATCGGGCAGGAGGGGGTAGATTTAGGCATGGCTGAGTTGGGAGAACTGTATGAACTTACCACCTTCGGTTCCCATCGCTATCTGTTCAAACGAAAACCTGGGGAGGAGCACCGAATCTTCAAGGCTACCAAAAACGATACCAACTGAAAGCGGCGCTTCTTTTTTGTGAGAAGAGATACCATCCCTGATGGGAAGGATTTACCCAAGAAATGGGCTACCCATGGTAGGATGGAGGATCCTGAGGAGGATCACCATAGAACTTATCCTTCAGAATAAGGATCACTGACATTCTTTTGCTTTCTTGTTGTGCAGCTATCTCCGTTTCACACCTCAGATTGACTCCTGCTGCCAAAGAGAGACTTGCCGCGTTCAAGAGGCTTGATCCTGAAACAAGATCTTTCAAAACTACCACCCAAGATTCTCAGGAAGTATCCTCTGGTTCTGTCACGATGTCAAGTAAGTATCCTTGTTTAAAGATTCAATTAAATAATGAAATTCAAGTAAAATTAAGATACTTATCTTGTTTTGGTTGTGTAGGTGCTGGAAAATCCACCAAGTCTGCTTCAAAGTTCAGCATCACTGATCTCACCAATGTCAAATCCTCAAGGAAGAAGACTCCTACCAGCCTAACTGCTTCAATCCCCAAGGCACCCCTCAGAGGAAAGGGAGGCAAGAAGAGAAAGGCCTTCGAAGCTGAGGATCTGCAAGGCCTCCCCTTGATCCGCCAACAGTTCCTGGACTACTTCAATGAGGTAAGGATCACTGTCCCTGCTTGTATATCCTGCTTGTTTGAGGATCATTTGGTTCTGACATTATCCTTTGTCTTCCTTGCAGAAATTTGCTGAGATCGAGACCTATGTTGGCCACGTTGAGGATCAGGATAGCAAGATTGCTGATCTTCAACAGGTTGCCGTGTTGAAGGACCTCAAGATAGCTGATCTTCAGAAGGATCTCCAGAACACCAAGAATGAGGCTGCCAAGATGCTGATCAACTTTGACTATGAGAGGCACGAGATCACCCAGGATGCCAAGGTCTCCGCCGCCATAGCAATGTACAAGACCCAGCTGCAAATGGCCATGGAAGCTCAGGATCCTGCCTTTGATAAGAGCACCTGGGATGTGGAGGGCTGGAAGGCAAGGCTGGCTGAACTGGAGGACGATGAAGAGGCTGAGGAGATCCTGACACTGGAGGCTGGAGGCAGTGGCAAGGATCAGGGTGGTGAGGCAAGTGGAGCTAGTGGTGATGATGCAGTGAAGGTCTAAGTTGCAGGCTTGGGCGATGAAGGAAACTTCTAGACATAGCCGGAGCCCAATTTTTTTGTTTAGTGGTTGTTTTGTTGAACAATGATGGTCTGTACTCTTGAACATTAGTTTTAGGTTTAAGGATCAAGGATCCTTCAGACAATAGGCAGGATTGCAAATGGTGGAGGGATCCTCTGTTTGGGGAAGAAACCATTGTGATCCTGCCGCCTTTATGTTCCTGCATAACTTCAAACCTATTATCATGGACACCCTTTACCTACCCCAGTGGACGGGCCACGTATTGCTGGTAGATGCTTGGGGTAGGTAATTTTGACAACCTTTGAAGGGTTAGTCTTTTTGTTAATAAATAAAATCTTAACCTTTTGTCGCTTATCCTGTGTTGTTGTCCTTTAAGTTCCTTTAATTTTCAATTGTCTTTGATGTGCATTTATTAAATAAGCAACTTTGAATAAGTCAGATTGAAAACATTTAGGATATGATCCTTGATCAAATATCCTATAGTTAAAAAATCCCAAAAAGTAGTATATGTTTTAAGGATCATAAGTTCAGTTGTCAAAGTATAAGGGTTATTCAAATAAACAATGGATAAGATAAAAATAGTTAAGGATCATACCTGAGGATCCAAGTTAGGATCCTAACCATAATCAGGATAACTATAAGATAAGCCTCAGAGAGAAACAAGGATCAAGGATCCTTAGTTGTTTAACTTCAAGGACCTGAAATAGAGCATAACTTGGGACTAAGCCAATATAAGATAAGCCAATATAAGATAAGAGTTAGCAACTGGGGAAAAGCCCAAGGATAACTGGGGACAAGCCCAAGGATAACTGGGGACAAACCCAAGGATAACTGGGGACAAGCCCAAGGATCATGTGTAAACTGGAGTATGGCCCTAACTGGCGACTATCCAAACTTAGTGACATGAAAATGCCAAAACCTTAGCTAACGTGAAAACGTTAGAAACCTTAGGAACGGATGTATGGTACGTCTACCATTATACGTAGGATCCTAGGTATAGCCAGTACAATGGAATTATCAGCCCCTAAAGCGAGTACTGGTCCCAATGCCTTGAACTATACCAGGATCATCATGCGCTACAGGCGAAACTGGGGTCAAGCCCAAATAACTGGGGTTAAACCCAAGGATCTGGATTGCTTCTGTAGATAATCAACATTATGCTAAGGATACCTGAACTTTCAAAACTCAGAATCTTATGAGAGAAGGATAAAGGACACATGATTCTTATCCTTGTATGAGAAAATAAGTAAATGAAATAGTTCAGGATTTGGACATTACCAGAGTAAGGATCATTGATGCTTTAAGGATCCTTCAAGGATACCCCCAATGTAAGGATCATACGTGCCAGGAGGATCCTGCTCACATGAAATATTTCTTCAAATGGATAGCATTCCAAGCTCTTGGTAACAAATCACCTTCCATGGTCAGCAATCTATATGCCCCCTTTCCTGCTTCAGCTTCAATCAAATAAGGGCCTTCCCATTTCGGTGCCAATTTTCCATCAGCAGGATTGGTGGTATTCTGGAATGCTTTCCTCAATACCATATCTCCAACTTGAAACTTCCTGATCCTAACATTTTTGTTGTAAGCACCAGCTATTCTTTGCTGATAACTAGCCATCCTTATCCTAGTCAGATCCCTGATTACCTCAATAGTATCCAGTTCTTGAGCCAGGTTCACATCATTTTCCTCAGGATCACAGGTACTTGTTCTAGCAGTTGGAACTACCATTTCTGTTGGGATCACTGATTCTGCCCCAAATACCAAAGAGAATGGTGTTTGGCCTGTAGCATTCTTGGGGGTTGTCCTATCAGCCCAGAGCACATAAGGTAGTTCTTCTACCCATTTCCCTTTCTTGGATCCAAGTTTCTTCTTCAAATTGTTGATGATGATCTTGTTGGATGATTCTGCTTGACCATTAGCTTGTGGGTGGACTGGTGTTGATGTTATCATCTTAATCCCCCAGTTGTCACAAAAGTTAGTGGTTCTGCCCCCAATAAATTGGGAACCATTATCACATATAATTTTAGAAGGAATGCCAAATCTAGTTATAAAATTTCTTTTAATGAAGGATATAACTTCCTTTTCTCTGACTTGGGCAAAAGCTTCAGCCTCTATCCACTTGGAGAAGTAATCAGTCATAGCAAGCATGAACACTTTCCCACCAGGTGCCTTAGGGAGCTTACCAACTATATCCATCCCCCATCTCATAAATGGCCAAGAGGAGGATATAGGATGTAGAAATTCAGTCGGCTGATGAAGGATATTGCTGTGTCTCTGACAAGGATCACACTTCTTAGCATATTCCACAGCATCTCTTTTCATAGTTGGCTAGTAGTATCATGTCCTTATGATCCTTGAGAACAATGCCCTGCCCCCAGTGTGGTTTCCACAATCTCCTTCATGGAAGTCTTTTAAAACTTCTTGGACCTCAGGATCCTCGATGCATCTTAAATATGGTCCTGCAAGAGATCGCTTATACAACATATTATTTAAGATTGTGAATTGAGATACCTTAATTTTGAAAGCCCTAGGATTTTCTCCCATAGGAATCTCTCCGTGTTGTAAGTATCTCATGATTGGAGAGATCCATGATACTGATCCTGGATAAGATTGAGTATCCTCACTAGGGATAATTGCAGAATCCTCCCTTATTTCCATGGCCACATGATCCTCGATAGCAGGAGCCAAGATATGGATAATGGGGATGCTTATATCCTCCGGGATCTTCAAAGATGATCCTAAATTAGCCAATGCATCAGCTTCTGTATTTTCTTCCCTTGGTACCTGTGTCAAACTAAAGGAAGCAAAAGAGAGTGCCAATTCTTTGACTATCTCTAAATATTTGGTTAGCTTTTCACCTTTAACAGTATAGGATCCATTAAAATGATTTGTAATTAATAATGAATCTACATGTACCTCAAGGTACCTGATCCCCATATGCTTAGCAATTTGTAAACCAGCAATCAAGGCTTCATATTCAGCCTCATTGTTAGTGGTTTGGAACTCACAAGCTATAGAGTGAGGTATTATTGTTTTGGTCAAAAATCACACAAGGATAATGCAACCAAACTCTCTGTAACGGGGAATGATGCTTGAAATGAGGAATGAAGATAAGGATCACTTGAATGTAAATTGCACAAGTGACACAAAGATTTATACGAGGAAAAAGCCCTTGATCAATGAATGATCTCCGGCATAAAAAACCTCGGGTGATGGAAACTACCGATCACCAAGTTCCAATATAACAAATAATGTTTACAACTTCGGATAGTAACGAGCTAGGTACAAGGATCATTATGGTGTGGTATGCTAGAGCGTGTAAGAAATGTGTCGTCCTCTCCAAATGCTTGAGAGTGCCTTTTATATAAGTGTGTGTGGTTGAATTTAGGCAAGTCACCTAACTACTAGCTCGTTACCCCTTTTAGAAATAGAAGTAAATTTAGCCTAACAAATTATCCGTAATTTGTGCTAAGTTTCCATATTCTCCACAACGTCTATTTCCGGTTATACATGTGCGAGATTAGCGTGGAAGATTCCTTAATAACGTTGCCAAGACCAGGTCCAACTCGTAATTCCTGCAAAATAACATGAAATTCAAAGAGAACAATCGTTAGTATGAGGATCCTTAGGATGATCCATGATCCTGATCCTGAAGTTCTTCTGAGGATCACTATCTACCACAGAAACAAGGATCACTGTTAGGATATCATGTAAGGATCACAGGTTATTAAAAATCCTGCCCTAACAATTGCCCCCAAAATATAAGGAGTAATTATATAATATTAACGAGTTATATTTTGCTGATCTTATCTATAACTAACTCAACGGATATATAGCCGTTGTAAACGAACTATCCGTTGCAATCCTGACGTCACGGAGGTGACAGCCCTGCACAAATCATGATTATAAATAGAGATAGGGATAGGATCGTTTGCATTTAAAATCAAGAACTTCTCCCTTTATAACCGCATTCAGAGGATTTGAACAGGTATTCTCCCCTTCATCTTCTTTCTTGCTTGCTCTGTTTTTCTTCTCGTATCTATTTCGTTCAAAATGTTGCTCCGGAATTCCCCTGCCAAGGATCTTCAGAAGGAAAGCCCCTTCAAGAGTCAAGGGATCATTACAAATTCTGCTAAAGAACGCTGTATCTTCACTGATCCTCAGATTGACAGGATTCGGTGCTGTTTTCCTGCAAATACTGTGTTCAAAGCCTATGATCCTTCTGTCCTGAGCGATCACACCTCCGATTCATGGGTTGCCTTTCTTGTGACCCCGTTTGCCATAGGTTACACGTATCCCTTTCCAGCCTTCACCCAAGCCTTCTTCTCTTTGACCGGCATATCTTATATCCAGGCTATGCCGATGATCTGGAGGGTTTTGTATACCCTTGAGAGGATCATCGAGCAAGAGGGGATAGACTTAGGTATGGCCGAGTTAGGTGAGCTGTACGATCTGACCACCTTTGGTTCCCATCGTTATCTGTTCAAACGTAGACCTGGGGAGGAGCATCCGATCTTCAAGGCTACCAAGAATGATACTAACTGGAAGCGGCGGTTCTTTTTTGTGAGGAGAGATACCATCCCTGATGGGAAGGATTTACCCAAGAAGTGGGCTACCCATGGTAGGATAGAGGATCCTGGGAAGGATCACCGTAGAACTTATCCTTTAGTATAAGGATCACTGACGTTCTTTTGTTTTCTTGTTGTGCAGCTATCTCCGTTTCACATCTTAAGTTGACTCCTGCTGCAAAAGAGAGACTCTTGGCCTTCAAGAAGCTTGATCCTGAAATAAGAACTTTCAAGATTACCACCCAGGATTCTCAGGAAGTATCCTCTGCTTCTGTCACAATGTCAAGTAAGTATCCTTATTTAAGGAGTAATTATATAATGAGAGTCAAATAAAATTAAGATACTTATCTTGCTTTGGTTGTGTAGGTGCTGGAAAATCCACCAAATCTGCCTCGAAGTTCAGCATCACTGATCTTACTAACGTCAAATCCTCTAAGAAGAAGACTCCTGCTGCTAGCCCAACTGCTTCGGTCCCTAAAGCGCCCCTCAGAGGAAAGGGAGGCAAGAAGAGAAAGACCTCCGAGGCTGAGGATCTGCAAGGCCTTCCCTTGATCCGCCAACAGTTCCTGGACTATTTTAATGAGGTAAGGATCACTGTCCCTGCTTACATATCCTGCTTGTTTGAGGATCACTTGGCTTCTGACATCATTCCTTTGTCTTCCTTGCAGAAATTTGCGGAGATAGAGACATATGTTGGCCATGTTGAGGATCAGGATCGCCAGATTGCTGATCTTCAACAGGTTGCTGTGCTGAAGGATCTCAAGATAGCCGATCTTCAGAAGGAGCTCCAGGCCACCAAGAATGATGCTGCCAAGATGCTGATCAACTTTGACTATGAGAAGCACGAGATCACCCAGGATGCTAAGGTTTCTGCCGCCATAGCAATGTACAAGATCCAGCTGCAAATGGCCATGGAAGCTCAGGATCCTGCTTTTGACAAGAGCACCTGGGATGTGGAGGGTTGGAAAGCAAGGCTGGCTGAACTAGAGGACGATGAAGAGGCTGAGGAGATCTTGACGCTTGAGGCTGGAGGCAGTGGCAAGGATCAGGGTGGTGAGGCAAGTGGAGCTGGTGGTGATGATGCAGCGAAGGATTGAGCTGCGAGATTGGGCGATGAAGGAAACTTCTAGACATAGCCGGAGCCCAATTTTTTCTGTTTGTTTGTTTGGTGGTTGTTTGGACAATTTATGGTCTGTACTTATGAACAATAGTTTTAGGGTTAAGGATCAAGGATCCTTCAGACGATAGGTAGGATTGCATATGGTGGAGGGATCCTCTGTTTGGGGTATGAAACCATTGTGATCCTGCGCCTTTATTTTCCTGCACAACTTGAAAACTATTATCATGGACACCCTTTACCTACCCCAGCGGACGGGCCACGTATTGCTGGTAGATGCTCGGGGTAGGTAATTTTGACAACCTATGAAGGGTTAGTCTTTATGCTTAATAAATAAAATCTTAACTTTTGTCGCTTATCCTGTGTTGTTATCCTTTTTAATTTTTGATTGTCTTGATGTATATTTATTAAATAGGTTACTTTGAATAACTCAGATTGAAAGCATTTAGGATATGATCCATGATCAAATATCCTATAGTCGAAAAATCCCAAAAAGTAGTGTATGTTTTAAGGATCATAAGTTCAGTTGTCAAAGTATAAGGGTTATTTAAATAAACAATGAATAAGATAAAAATAGTTAAGGATCATACCTGAGGATCCAAGTTAGGATCCTAACCATAATCAGGATAACTATAAGATAAACCTTAGAGAGAAATAAGGATCAGGGGTCCTTAGTTGTTTTAACTTCAAAGACCTGAAATAGAGCGTAACTTGGGACTAAGCCAATATAAGATAAGAGTTAGTAACTGGGGACAAGCCCAAGGATAACTGGGGACAAGCCCAAGGATAATTGGGGACAAGCCCAATGATAACTGGGGACAAGCCCAAGGATAACTGGGACAAGCCCAAGGATAACTGGGGACAAGCCCAAGGATTGTATGTAAACTGGAGTATGGCCCTTACTGGCGACTATCCAAACTTAGTGACATGATGATGCCAAAACCTTAGCTAACGTGAAGACGTTAGAAACCTTAGGAACGGATGTATGGTACGTCTACCATTATACGTAGGATCCTAGGTATAGCCAGTACAATGGAATTATCAGCCCCTAAAGCGAGTACTGGTCCCAAAGACTTGAACTATACCAGGATCATCGTGCGCTACAGGCGAAACTGGGGACAAGCCCAAGGATAACTGGGGACAAGCCCAAACAACTGGGGTTAAACCCAAGGATCTGAATTGCTTCTGAATATGCTAAGGATACCTGGACTATCAAAACTCAAAATCTTATGAGAGAAGGATAAAGGATACATGATCCTTATCCTTAAATAAGAAAATAAGAAAATGAAATAGTTCTAGATTAGGATATTACCGGAGTAAGGATCATTGACACCTCAAGGGTCCTTCAAGGATACCTCTAATGTAAGGATCATATGTGCCAGGAGGATCCTGCTTACATGAAATATTTCTTCAAGTGGACAGCATTCCAGGCTCTTGGTAGCAAATCACCTTCCATGGTTAGCAATCTATATGCCCCCTTTCCTGCTTCAGCTTCAATCAAATAAGGGTCTTCCCATTTTGGTGCTAATTTTCCATTAGCAGGATTGGTGGTATTCTGGAATGCTTTTCTCAATACCATATCCCCAACTTGGAATTTCCTTATCCTAACATTTTTGTTGTAAGCACCAGCCATTCTTTGTTGGTAGCTAGCCATCCTTATCCTAGCCAAATCCCTGATTTCCTCAATAGTATCCAAGTCTTGAACCAGGTTCTCATCATTTTCCTCAGGATCACGGGTACTAGTTCTAGCAGTTCGAACCACCATTTCTGTTGGGATCACTGATTCTGCCCCAAATACCAAAGAGAATGGTGTTTGACCAGTAGCATTCTTGGGGGTTGTCCTATCAGCCCAAAGCACATAAGGTAATTCTTCTGCCCATTTCCCCTTCTTGGATCCAAGTTTCTTCTTCAAATTGTTGATGATGATCTTGTTGGATGATTCTGCTTGACCATTAGCTTGTGGGTGGACTGGTGTTGATGTTATCATCTTAATCCCCCAGCTGTCACAAAAGTTAGTAGTTCTGCCCCCAATAAATTAGGAACCATTATCACATATAATTTCAGAAGGAATGCCAAATCTAGTTATAATATTTCTCTTAATAAAGGATATAACTTCCTTCTCTCTGACTTGGGCAAAAGCTTCAGCCTCTATCCACTTGGAGAAGTAATCAGTCATAGCAAGCATGAACACTTTTCCACCAGGTGCCTTAGGGAGCTTGCCAACTATATCCATCCCCCATCTCATAAATGGCCAAGAGGAGGATATAGGGTGTAGAAATTCAGCCGGCTGATGAAGGATATTGCTGTGTCTTTGACAAGGATAACACTTCTTAGCATACTCCACAGCATCCCTTTTCATAGTTGGCCAGTAGTATCCTGTCCTTAAGATCCTTGAGAACAATGCCCTGCCCCCAGTGTGGTTTCCACAATCTCCTTCATGGAAGTCTTTTAAGACTTCTTGAACTTCAGGATCCTCGATACATCTTAAATATGGTCCTGCAAGAGATCGCTTATACAGCATATTATTTAAGATTGTGAATTGAGATACCTTAATTCTGAAATCCCTAGGGTTTTCTCCCATAGGAATCTCTCCGTGTTGTAAATATCTCATGATTGGTGAGATCCATGATCCTGAACAAGATTGAGTATCCTCACTAGGGATCATTGCAGAATCCTCTTCTATTTCCATGGCCACTTGATTTTCAATAGCAGGAGCCAGGATATGGATGATGGGGATACTTATATCCTCTGGGATCTTCAAAGATGATCCTAGATTAGCCAATGCATCAGCTTCTGTATTTTCTTCCCTTGGTACCTGTGTCAAACTGAAGAAAACAAAGGAGAGTGCCAATTCTTTGACTATCTCTAAATATTTAGTTAGTTTTTCACCTTTAACGGCATAGGATCCATTAAAGTGATTAGTGATTAACAATGAATCCACGTATACCTCAAGATACCTGATCCCCATATGCTTAGCAATTTGCAAACCAGCAATCAAGGCTTCATACTCAGCCTCATTGTTAGTGGCTTGGAACTCACAAGCTATGGAGTGGGGTATTATGTCCCCCTGTGGTGATTTTAGTAGTATACCAAGCCCCGTGCCTTTGACATTTGAGGATCCATCAGTATGTAGTATCCAAGGATCCTTGGTTTCCTCCAGCTGCTGGACTTCCAATTCGGCTTCCTTTTGTAAATCACTACTGAAATCATCCACAAAGTCTGCTAATGCTTGGGATTTGATTGCTGTTCTAGGCTCATATCTTATATCATAGGCACTAAGCTTTACTGCCCACTTAGCCATCCTTCCAGACATCTCTGGTTTCCTGAGGACATTCTTAATTGGAAAATTAGTTCTAACAACAATAACATGAGTTTCAAAATAATGTCTTAACTTAGTAGATGCCATAATTAATGCAAGAATAAGCTTTTCAAGGTGTGAATACCTGAATTCAGCATCAAGTAAACTCTTACTTACATAATAGACAGGATATTGTGTACCTTCATGATCCTTAACAAGGACTGCACTTACTGCTTTTGAGGATACCGCAAGATATAAGGATAACACGTCTCCTTTTTCTGGTTTCATCAACGCTGGAGCTGAGGATAGGTATTCTTTGAGGGCTTGTAAAGCACTCTCAAGCTTCTCAGTCCACTCAAATTTCTTGTTCTTCCTTAGGATATCATAGAAATCTTTACACTTCTCTGAGGATTTGGATATAAATCTGTTTAAAGCTGCTATCATGCCTGTTAGCCTTTTCACATCCTTAGCGTTGGCAGGAGATTTGATATTCACCAATGCTTTGATTTGTTCCGGGCTTGCTTCAATGCCCCTCTTGGTTACCATATATCCTAAGAATTTACCTGGTTTAACATCAAAGTGACATTTTGAAGGATTAAGCTTCATGTTATATCTGTCAAGGATATCAAATGCTTCCTCCAAGTCTCTTAGGTGATCCTCAGCTTTTATGGATTTCACCACCATATCATCTATGTACACTTCCATAGTCTGTCCAATCTGATCCTTGAACATCATATTCACCAGCCTTTGATATGTTGCACCTGCATTCCTTAATCCAAACGGCATAGCAATATAACAATATAAACCGGTTGGGGTCATAAAAGCCGTATCCTCTTGGTCAGATGGTTCCATCTGAATTTGTTGGAATCCAGATGAAGCATCCATAAAAGTTAACAGTTCATGACCCGCCGTTGCATCCACCATGGAGTCAATGTGGGGTAATGGGAAAGGATCCTTGGGACATGCCTTATTTAAATCAGTGAAATCAACACATACCCTCAACTTTCCATTTTTCTTTTGAACAACAACCATATTGGCCAGCCATCTTGGATACTTTACTTCTCTAATCATACCTGCTCGTAGCAATCTCTCTACCTCTTCCTGGATAATGGCATTTCTTTCTGGTGCAAACTTCCTCGTTTTTTGATGGATTGGTCTGAATGACCTGTCAATGCCAAGTTTATGAGTGACAATATCCTTAGATATACCTGTCATATCCTCATGTTTCCATGCAAAGGTAGACTTTCTTCTTTTGAGGAAGGATACAAGGTCTTCTTTCATCTTGCCAAGGATCCCTGATCCGATACAGATTTTGGATTCAGGATCATCAGGATCCATGAGGATTTCGACCACATCCTGCTCTCTCGCCTCCAAGACATTCCTTGGAGGATACTTTAATTGCTATTGCTCCCTTGATTTTGAGGCTGGTTTCATTGATGAGGTGTAACAATCCTTAGCCTCCTGTTGATCACTATCGATCTTGACTATTCCCCAAGGGCTAGGGAGCTTCACACATTGATGGTAGGTGGATGGGACTGCCTTCATATCATGTATCCAGGGCCTGCCAAGGATAACATTACAACAAGATAAACAGTCAATAACACAAAATTTTTGATAATTATGTACTCCTTCCACATAAATTGGTAGTTTGATATCCCCCAGGGTTCTCTTATTTTCGCCACTAAATCCCACAAGCACGGAGGATCTTGGTGTGATATCTGATTCAGGGATACCCATTTTCTTCAGAACATCTAGCTGGATAATGTTTACGGAGCTCCCTCCGTCAATAAGGATCCTGCGGACAAAATGGTTAGAAATAAAAAGAGTAATAACTAAACTATCATGATGAGGATCCTGGATGTCGACACGATCATCCTCATCAAAGGTTATGACTTTTCCTTCCGAAACACTCGATGTTCGAATAGATCTTTCTCCATTATCCATTTTAGCCTCCTTGGCGTGCCTTTTAGCTGCTGAGAAGGATGTACCACAGATGTCTGATCCTCCAGAAATAAAGTTTATCACTTGTGCATCTGCCGGAGGGGCTGGAGCTTTTTCAGGGATCCTTTCAGGATCCTGAGTCCTTGGCTTTTTTCTTCCCAGCAACTCCTTTAAGTACCCCTTGCTCAGCAGATATCCAATTTCCTTTCTCAATGCGATGCACTCCTCTGTCAAATGCCCAAAATCCTCATGGTATGCACACCACTTTGATTTGTCTTTAATTGCGGCCGGTTTGTCATTTTTTCTGGGCCATCTGGCTTTTTCCCCTCGATTCTGCATCGCAAGGATTAGTTCATGGTTATCAACGGAAAAACAATATTCAGAAATTGGAGGATAATCCTCATCATCATCTTCTTGGTCAACAGCATGCACGTTCTGGTTATCAGTTCTGTTATAGGATTTGAATTTGTTGTTCTTGAACGAGGATCCTTGCTTTTCTTGTTTTGAGGATCCTACCATTCTCTCCTGGATCCTCTTGTCATCCTCTAGCCGGATGAACCTGAGTGCCCGAGTCCTTACTTCATCTAGGTTCCTGCATGGTGTCATAACAAGATCATCATAGAATAATGAATCCCTAAGCAATCCCATCTTGAAGGCCTCAATAGCCGTGGCTATATCCAAGTTGGGAATGTCCAAGGATTCTTTACTAAATTTGGTTATATAATCCCTTAATGATTCATTATGACCTTGAGTTATCCTATATAATTCACAAGTTAATCGTTCAAACTTTCTACTACAAGAAAATTGATTATTGAATAAATTAACTAGATTGGCAAATGAAGTAATAGAGTAAGGGGGAAGACTTAGCAGCCATTTGAGAGCTGGTCCAGTAAGAGTGGATCCAAATCCCTTGCATAGGCACGCTTCCTTTAACCTTTCTGGAATCGGATTGATCTCCATCCTCTCCCTGTATTGTGCTATGTGTTCCTCAGGATCCGTTGAACCATCATACAGCTTCATAGTTGGAATATGGAATCTTTTTGGTATCTCAGCATCACAAATTGGTGGTGCAAAACGAGATATCTTATGGCTTCCATCTGCAATCTCCGGGATAGGTTTGACCACCCCTGGAACACTTGATATCATATCCTTCAGTTTTTGCAGTTCTTTGGCCATATCGTGGTTGATACCTGCATCCTGCATGAATCCATGGTTAGTGGTAAGAGGATTATTAAAAGTGTTACCTCCCATTGGGTTCAAGTTAGGAACACTGGATGTGAATCCATATTGCTGGGACTCTGGGATGATGGAGGGACCAGTGGAAGCAATGGTCTGCATTGGAATAAAATCTCCCTGAAGGACATCTGAACTTCCTGTTTGCAAACTCTTCAAGGATCCTGGCATCTGGAAGGATCCCTGAAACTGGGATGATCCTGGAACAAAGGAGGATCCTTGAACCTGGGATGATCCTGGAACAAAGGAGGATCCTTGAACCTGGGATGATCCTGGAACAAAGGAGGATCCTTGAACCTGCTGTGCTCCTGAGTAGGCTCCTGAATTCATGAAGAATCCTATATGCTGAGGATAGGATCCTGCTGGCTGGAAGTATGAACCTGATGCCTAAGTCACTATTGCTGAACTGAAGTGCACTCCTCTTGGTCCACCCACATGTTGAATATCTGGAACCTCTGATGGCTGAGAAGTAACCACCGGAGTATCAAAATTCAAAGATTTGGGCACCAGTGGAGAACGATCCTCTGCCGCTTTCTTTTGTTTCTTGAGATCTCCGATTTCTTTGAGGATCCTGTCATTGGTCTTGTCCTGTTGCTGTATATGATCTCTCATCTGCAAAATCAAAGTAAATATGTCACTAGTAGTGGGAGTATAGGAAGCAGAAGAAGTTGGAGGTTTAGAGAAAATAGGAGTTGGTTTCTTCTCAGCATTTTTCTGAGATCCAGCTGGTGGTGGAGGCAAAGGTGGAATGCCCTGAGATGAATTGACCGCAGACATCTCTGTAGAGGTATTCTTCACCGATGAAGCCATGTATTCGTATGCAACGATCCGGAATGATCACCAACAGAAAACTTTCTTATGAATGAAGCACCAATTGCCCCACGGTGGGCGCCAAACTGTTTTGGTCAAAAATCACACAAGGATAATGCAACCAAACTCTCTGTTGTGACAACTCGTACTTTACCGTCTCTTACATTACGTGTAACTGTTGAACTAGTTGTGATTACGTGAACTTTAGTAATGGAATGTTACGTTTATGTGATATGTGTGTATTTTATGTTAGTATAGTGAACGAGCCCAAACCGCACACCATAACCCAATCGCACAAGGCTAACCGGTCGCACAAGCCCATTTGGGCCACACCTTGAAATCGGACATCATAGGGCAGCCGAGTTGGGCTCGGCCCACTCCCCTTTTACGCAAACAAACACCCTCTAGGGACTTGTTTTCTCATTTGTTGCAAAACATAACACACACAAGTTACACCAAAACCCTAGAAGCTCTCTCCCTCTCTCTCGCGACTTTTGGAACCCGACGGCAAGCATCCTTCGAAGCTCGTGAACCCAAATCGATCCCCTACTTTCATCTCGGTTAGTATGATGCCACTAATTGTATGCTTATATGTTTTGTTAGTTATCGAATTACATGATCGGTTAGGGTTATGCTAGTAACTCGGTTGATATGTTGTATATATGTGTATGCATGATAAACGGATTGAAGTTTGCTATCCTTGTTATTGTTCTTGCTGCAAATCGGATTGCATGATTTGAACCGAATGGATATGTTTAATCGGCTGTGTCATATTTGAACTTGGTTAATATGTTTAGATGGTAGGGTTTAATCCGGTTGGATGATGATAAGTTGTTCATGCTATGTTTAGTCTAGGGTTCATACGAATTAAGGTTTGGAAACCCCCGTTTGATCGATATTGTGTTAACTGCTTGGGTGGAATCGTGTTAATTGGTTGATGTAAACTTGGAAACCTGAATAAGTGTAACCGATCTGCATGAAATCAGGAAAATTGTTACGAATTGATAGACTCAACATGGTTGCGAGTCGAGACCGTGTGATCTCGACCTGAGCATGATAACCCGAGACCGACCTTTCGAGTCCCGTTGCGACTCGAGACCTCACACCGACACACAACAACACAACTCGAGACCGTGTAGTCTCGAGTGGACCATGACGAGCCGAGACCAGCCCTCTTGCGACTCGAGACACTCCTGTTGCGACTCGAGATCTCGACTCGAGACCATATGCACGTGCACACACAATTGGACTGTTTTGTTTTTGGGCCGAGGAAATATTTGGATTGCTTATGTTGTTTGGGCCGGATGGTTATTGGGCTGGACTTGTACGATCGCACAACACAAATCGGATCGCACAAGTGCACTTATGTGTTATATTTTTGGGCCGAGTACTATTGGGCTGATAATTATTTGCACAAGCTGAATGGATTGCTTTGATTATTAAACTGTTGCCATGATCAATACGTGTTAGTAACGTGTTAACCATGTATGACTTATACGTGCATTACTTGAAGTCAAAACCTGACTTGTATAATAACCATGATAGGACGTGGTTGACCACTTACTAGCTTACCTGTACTTTCTGTGTATCTGCCGAGCAAACCAAGGTGAGTTCACACAGCCAAGGCATGGGATTCCCGGGTTGGGAATTGGGTTGGAATGTTTGATATGGAATGATTACTCGTACTTACGCAATCACTAGACTATAGACCATCGTCCTCAGGATAGTCAGGACACTTACGTAAAACCTACGTAAACTAGTATCTACCATTGTCTCCCGGGTCGGGAGGACACTTACGTAAATCCTACGTAATCTAATACCCACTACTGTCTTCCGGGTCGGAAGGACACTTACGTAAATCCTACGTAAACCCCACGCGTACCACTGTCCTCGGGGAAAGGCACTCACGTAAATCCTGCATGACCTTGTACGTATTCCTGTTCTCAGTTTAAGAAGAACACATGGTTGCAAATAGTCTAGTAAGTACCATAATGGGAAGCCCCCGTTAGTAAAGATAAACGTGGGAAATCCCCCCACTAGTAATATATACACAAGGAATGGGAAACCCCCACCATTAGTACATACATGCATGGGAAGCCCCCAACTAGATGAACATACTCATTACTATTACGAACTTATTTTCTGTGAACTCGCTCAACTAGTTGTTGATTATCTGCTGCATGCCTTGCGGGACCTTAGGTACATTATGGAGCTTGCACAGGGAGGAGCAGGTCGTTGTGGGATACGGATTGTGAACGATATTTGAACTTATAACTTATTTTGGGTTTTCATTATTATGCTTCCGCTACTTAAACAAGTTTGGTTTGAACATCAATCGTATTGATTTGGGTTTTATAAACTACTTAACTATTATATGCTTGTTCAATATGATTGGTGGCTTGATCCTGGTCAGTCACGCTCCCAAGCGGTGGTACTCCGCGTGTGGACTTTGGGGGTGTGACTGATTGGTATCAGAGCCATTGGTTATAGAGAACTTGGTTTTAATATGGGGAAAACGTTTTTATTAAAACCAGACTATAACCAGAACAGTGCTCTCAACGATCCACAACGACGCTTCGCTCCACGTGCAAGACTCGATATCCTAGGTAATAAGGTTTAGGATTATTACCTGCATGCTAGAACTATATAGAACTTTGCTCGCATTACGTTTAGATACACATGACTTTATTACATGAGAATACCTACGTGCTTACGCTTTTCTGTCATCGCCCTATTCGCGAACCACTCTCACTTACGTTACTTTTACTATGAAGATCATGTCTGGACGAATTAACATGACTCAAGCCCAGCTAGAGGCTCTCGTTCAAGCTCAAGTTGCTGCGGCACTTGCAGCTGCTCAAGCAGGTAGTATATCCTGTAGTCATAACTTACACTAGGATCTTTAGATCCTACACTCCTAAACTAGCCCTTGTATTTAAACTTTGCCCTATTCGTAAACAATAGGCCAACCAGCGCAGCAGCAAGTTTGCACCTTCAAGAACTTCATGGACTGTCGTCCAAGTACTTTCAGCGGCACAGAGGGGGCAGTGGGACTCCTCCACTGGTTTGAGAAGCTGGAGTCAGTGTTCGAGATGTGTGAATGCCCTGAGGCTCGCAGGGTGAAATACGCCACTGGCACGCTAGAAGGAATAGCACTAACTTGGTGGAACGCCCAAGTTCAGATTCTCGGGTTGGCAGCTGCTAACGCTACCCCATGGAACGATTTCAAAGAACTTATCAAACGTGAGTACTGCACAAGGGATGATATCCACAAGTTGGAGAATGAGTTTTATCACCTGAAGATTACGGGGTCAGAGATAGAAGCTTATACGAAGCGGTCAAACGAACTAGCCATTCTGTGTCCAACCATGGTAGACCCTCCGATCAAGCGCATCGAGTTGTATCTCAAGGGTCTAGCCTCAGAAATTCAGAGCCATGTTACATCGGCTAACCTCAACAACATTCAGGATATCCAGCGTCTTGCTCATCGCCTCACGGATCAGGCGGTGGAACAGAACAAGTTGCCCAAACGCATCAGTGCTACCACTTCGGCCGCTACTCCCACTACACCCAGTGACAGCAAAAGAAAGTGGGATGGGGATTCCAGCAAAGGTTCAGCATCTGTTCAGTCTCAAGCTCAGCAACAGAAGACTGACCACTACCATAGTCCTAGTCAGCAATCCTCTGGTGGTCATAGACAGAGAAGGTATCAAGGGTTTCACCCCAAGTGTCACAACTGCAACAGACATCACAGCGGCCAGTGCAACAAGGGTCGTTGTCAAAGATGTCTCAAGATGGGTCACGAGGCCAAAGACTATAGGAGCCCACGGCCTGCAAATCAGAACCAGCAACCGCAACAACCAGCTCCACAGAACCCGCAGCAGCAGCAGCAGCCACAGCGTGGAAACCGGGGATGTTTCCAGTGTGGGGCTGAAGGTCATTTCAAACGCGATTGTCCTCAGTTGAACCAGAATCAGAACCGCAACAATAACAATAACCAGGGCAACGGACAAAACAACGGGGGAAACAACAACAACAATGGCAACGAGGCAAGGGGTCGAGCTTTCGTGTTAGGACGAGGAGATGCAATGAACGATCCCAATGTGGTTATGGGTAAGTTTCCCCTTGATGATATTTATGTTACTGTTTTATTTGATTCGGGTGCGGATACAAGTTATATTTCTGTGAAAGCTAGTAGATTGTTAAAACGTACATCAACACCCCTAAGCACCAAACATGTCGTAGAGTTAGCAAATGGTAAGAGTTTAGAAGCCACGCAAATAGTCAAGGGTTGTAGTATTGTCTTAGCCGGTCAAGTTTTCTCCATCGACCTTATTCCCATAGTCTTGGGAAGTTTTGATATCGTTATTGGGATGGATTGGTTATCCCAACATCAGGCAGAGATTTTATGCAGTGAGAAGATCATTCGTATTCCACGTTCTGGTCAAGAACCCCTCGAAGTTCAAGGTGACAGGAGTGGTGCAGTGGTAGGCATCATCTCTTTCTTGAAGGCTCAGAAGTGTCTGCAGAAGGGTCACACCGCAATCTTGGCACTCGTTTCAGATGCATCAGCGAAGGAAAAGAAATTGGAAGACATTCCAGTTGTACGCGACTACCCTCAGGTGTTTCCTGAAGACTTACCTGGCTTACCGCCTCATCGTCAGGTCGAATTTCAAATCGAGCTCGCTCCAGGAGCAGCACCCATAGCTCGCGCACCATATCGTCTAGCTCCATCAGAACTGGAAGAACTGTCAAAGCAGCTACAAGAGCTCTTGGAAAAGGGCTTCATTCGTCCAAGCTCTTCGCCATGGGGAGCTCCAGTACTATTTGTGAAAAAGAAAGACGGTACGTTCAGAATGTGCATCGACTACCGTGAACTCAACAAGGTGACGGTGAAGAACCGTTATCCTCTTCCACGCATAGACGACTTATTCGATCAGTTGCAAGGGTCGTGCTACTATTCGAAGATAGACCTGAGGTCAGGTTACCATCAGCTGAGAGTCTGGGAGGAGGACGTCTCCAAAACAGCATTCAGAACTCGCTACGGTCACTACGAGTTTCTTGTCATGCCGTTCGGGCTAACGAATGCGCCTGCCGTATTTATGGACCTTATGAACAGGGTGTGCAAACCCTATCTTGACAAGTTTGTAATTGTCTTCATCGACGACATTCTGATTTACTCCAAGAGTCAAGAGGAACACGAGCAGCATCTACGCCTTATTCTGGAACTCCTACGGAAGGAACAGCTGTACACTAAGTTTTCGAAATGCGACTTCTGGCTTCGTGAAGTCCACTTTCTAGGCCACGTAGTAAACAAGGATGGGATCCATGTCGATCCATCCAAGGTAGACTCGATCAGGAACTGGCCTGCACCACGTACACCAACGGAAATACGCCAATTCTTGGGTTTGGCGGGTTACTACAGACGGTTTATTAAAGACTTTTCAAAGATTGCTCAGCCACTTACGCTACTGACACAGAAGGGTGTCACCTATCACTGGGGAGAGCCCCAGGAGACTGCTTTTCAGCACTTAAAGGATAGACTTTGCAGTGCACCTATCCTCTCATTGCCAGAGGGCACCGACGATTTTGTGGTTTATTGTGATGCATCCATTCAGGGTCTTGGATGTGTGTTAATGCAGCGCGACAAGGTCATCGCTTACGCTTCACGCCAACTTAAGATTCACGAACGGAACTACACGACGCACGATTTAGAGCTGGGAGCTGTTGTTTTCGCGCTTAAGATATGGCGACACTACCTGTACGGTACCAAGTGCACAATTTACACCGATCACAGGAGTCTCGAGCATATTCTTAAGCAGAAGGCTTTGAATATGCGTCAACGGCGATGGGTCGAGTTACTAAACGATTACGAATGCGCTATCAAGTACCATCCAGGCAAGGCCAATGTTGTGGCTGACGCCCTCAGTCGGAAAGACACTTTACCTCGGCGCGTGCGAGCGCTGCAGCTTACGATTCAGTCTAGCCTTCCTGCACAGATACGAAATGCTAAGGTAGAAGCATTGAAACCCGAAAATGTCAAAGTTGAAGCCTTACGCGGCTCACGACAACGAATGGAACAGAAGGCAAACGGCGCCTACTATGTAACGGGGCGTATTTGGGTCCCACTCTATGGCGGTCTACGAGAACTTGTGATGGACGAAGCACACAAGTCTCGCTATTCGGTACATCCAGGATCGGACAAAATGTACCACGACATCAGAACTACTTATTGGTGGCCTAGCATGAAGGCCCACATCGCTACGTACGTTGGAAAGTGCTTGACCTGTGCGAGAGTCAAGGTTGAATACCAGAAACCAGCGGGCCTACTTCAGCAACCCACGATACCGCAATGGAAATGGGAAGAAATTTCCATGGATTTTGTTACAGGCTTACCTAGATCCCAGCGTGGGAATGATACTATATGGGTGATCGTGGATCGACTCACCAAGTCTGCACACTTCCTAGCTATAAAGGAAACGGATAAGTTCTCCACTCTCGCAGACATCTACCTCAAGGAAGTTGTTTCGAGGCACGGGGTGCCCACCTCCATCATTTCGGATCGGGATGCACGATTCACGTCAGAGCTATGGCAAGCGATGCACAAATCTTTCGGCTCACGATTAGACATGAGCACAGCATATCATCCTCAGACGGATGGACAGTCTGAGCGAACGATTCAAACACTTGAAGACATGCTTAGGGCATGCGTTATTAATTTCGGCAACGGCTAGGAAAAGCACCTCCCTTTGGTGGAGTTTTCGTACAATAACAGTTATCACACCAGCATACAAGCCGCTCCATTCGAGGCATTGTACGGACGTAAATGCCGGTCACCTCTCTGTTGGGCAGAGGTGGGGGATAGTCAGATTACGGGTCCAGAGATTGTAGTGGACGCCACCGAAAAGATAGCACAGATACGACAACGCATGGCGGCAGCACGCGACCGTCAGAAAGCCTACGCGGATAAGCGTAGAAAGCCATTGGAATTTCAGGTCGGGGACCAGGTTTTACTAAAAGTCTCACCCTGGAAGGGTGTGGTTCGTTTTGGCAAACGGGGCAAACTAAATCCGCGGTACGTCGGACCGTTCGAAATCATCGAGAAAATCGGCAAAGTAGCCTACAATTGAACCTACCGGCTGAACTCGGTGCAGTTCACAACGTCTTTCACGTGTCGAATCTGAAGAAGTGCCTGTCAGATGAGACCCTTATCATTCCTTTTAAGGAACTCACTATCGACGAGCGGTTGCAGTTCGTCGAGGAACCAGTTGAAATCACGGACCGGGATGTGAAGGTCCTCAAAAACAAGAGAATCCCTCTTGTCCGAGTTCGTTGGAACTCCAGACGTGGCCCAGAGTACACCTGGGAACGCGAAGATCAGATGACAGAAAAGTACCCCCAGTTATTCGAAACCAATGCAACCACTACTGAGGCTGAAGCTCCTACTACGGAATTTCGGGACGAAATTCCAGATCAACGGGGGGAGGATGTGACACCCCAGGAAAATCAGTGAACGAACGATACAACTTACCTAGCTCCCTCAGTGAGTGCGTACCAAATTTCGGGACGAAATTTCTTTTAAGTTGGGGATAATGTGACAACTCGTACTTTACCGTCTCTTTCATTACGTGTAACTGTTGAACTAGTTGTGATTACTAGAACTTTAGTAATGGAATGTTACGTTTATGTGATATGTGTGTATTTTATGTTAGTATAGTGAACGAGCCCAAACCGCACACCATAACCCGATCGCACAAGGCTAACCGGTCGCACAAGCCCATTTGGGCCACACCTTGAAATCGGACATCATAGGGCAGCCGAGTTGGGCTCGGCCCACTCCCCTTTTACGCAAACAAACACCCTCTAGGGACTTGTTTTCTCATTTGTTGCAAAACATAACACACACAAGTTACACCAAAACCCTAGAAGCTCTCTCCCTCTCTCTCGCGACTTTTGGAACCCGACGGCAAGCATCCTTCGAAGCTCGTGAACCCAAATCGATCCCCTACTTTCATCTCAGTTAGTATGATGCCACTAATTGTATGCTTATATGTTTTGTTAGTTATCGGATTACATGATCGGTTAGGGTTATGCTAGTAACTCGGTTGATATGTTGTATGTATGTGTATGCATGATAAACGGATTGAAGTTTGCTATCCTTGTTATTGTTCTTGCTGTAAATCGGATTGCATGATTTGAACCGAATGGATATGTTTAAGCGGCTGTGTCATATTTGAACTTGGTTAATATGTTTAGATGGTAGGGTTTAATCCGGTTGGATGATGATAAGTTGTTCATGCTATGTTTAGTCTAGGGTTCATACGAATTAAGGTTTGGAAACCCCCGTTTGATCGATATTGTGTTAACTGCTTGGGTGGAATCGTGTTAATTGGTTGATGTAAACTTGGAAACTTGAATAAGTGTAACCGATCTGCATGAAATCAGGAAAATTGTTACGAATTGATAGACTCAACATGGTTGCGAGTCGAGACCATGTGATCTCGACCTGAGCATGATAACCCGAGACCGACCTTTCGAGTCCCGTTGGGACTCGAGACCTCACACCGACACACAACAACACAACTCGAGACCGAGTTTGCGAGTTCCGGATTGCGACTCGAGACCGTGTAGTCTCGAGTGGACCATGACGAGCCGAGACCAGCCCTCTTGCGACTCGAGACACACCTGTTGCGACTCGAGATCTCGACTCGAGACCATATGCACGTGCACACACAATTGGACTGTTTTGTTTTTGGGCCGAGGAGATATTTGGATTGCTTATGTTGTTTGGGCCGGATGGTTATTGGGCTGGACTTGTACGATCGCACAACACAAATCGGATCGCACAAGTGCACTTATGTGTTATATTTTTGGGCCGAGTACTATTGGGCTGATAATTATTTGCACAAGCTGAATGGATTGCTTTGATTATTAAACTGTTGCCATGATCAATACGTGTTAGTATCGTGTTAACCATGTATGACTTATACGTGCATTACTTGAAGTAAACACCTGACTTGTATAATAACCATGATAGGACGTGGTTGACCACTTACTAGCTTACCTGTACTTTCTGTGTATCTGCCGAGCAAACCAAGGTGAGTTCACACAACCAAGGCATGGGATTCCCGGGTTGGGAATTGGGTTGGAATGTTTGATATGGAATGATTACTCGTACTTACGCAATCACTAGACTATAGACCATCGTCCTCAGGATAGTCAGGACACTTACGTAAAACCTACGTAAACTAGTATCTACCATTGTCTCCCGGGTCGGGAGGACACTTACGTAAATCCTACGTAATCTAATACCCACTACTGTCTTCCGGGTCGGAAGGACACTTACGTAAATCCTACGTAAACCCCACGCGTACCACTGTCCTCGGGGAAGGGCACTCACGTAAATCCTGCGTGACCTTGTACGTATTCCTGTTCTCAGTTTAAGAAGAACACATGGTTGCAAATAGTCTAGTAAGTACCATAATGGGAAGCCCCCGTTAGTAAAGATAAACATGGGAAATCCCCCCACTAGTAATATATACACAAGGCATGGGAAACCCCCACAATTAGTACATACATGCATGGGAAGCCCCCAACTAGATGAACATACTCATTACTATTACGAACTTATTTTCTGTGAACTCGCTCAACTAGTTGTTGATTATCTGCTGCATGCCTTGCAGGACCTTAGGTACATTATGGAGCTTGCACAGGGAGGAGCAGGTCGTTGTGGGATACGGATTGTGAACGATATTTGAACTTATAACTTATTTTGGGTTTTCATTATTATGCTTCCGCTACTTAAACAAGTTTGGTTTGAACATCAATCGTATTGATTTGGGTTTTATAAACTACTTAACTATTATATGCTTGTTCAATATGATTGGTGGCTTGATCCTGGTCAGTCACGCTCCCAAGCGGTGGTACTCCGCGTGTGGATTTTGGGGGTGTGACATCTGTAACGGGGAATGATGCTTGAAATGATGAATGAAGATAAGGATCACTTGAATGTAAATTGCACAAGTGACACAAAGATTTATACGAGGAAAAAGCCCTTGATCAATGAATGATCTCCGGCATAAAAAACCTCGGGTGATGGAAACTACCGATCACCAAGTTCCAATATAACAAATAATGTTTACAACTTCGGATAGTAACGAGCTAGGTTCAAGGATCACTATGGTGTGGTATGCTAGAGCGTGTAAGAAATGTGTCGTCCTCTCCAAATGCTTGAGAGTGCCGTTTATATAAGTGTATGTGGTTGAATTTAGGCAAGTCACCTAACTACTAGCTTGTTACCCCTTTTAGAAATAGAAGTAAATTTAGCCTAACAAATTATCCGTAATTTGTGCTAAGTTTCCATATTCTCCACAACGTCTATTTCTGGTTATACATGTGCGAGATTAGCGTGGAAGATTCCTTAATAATGTTGCCAAGACCAGGTCCAACTCGTAATTCCTGCAAAACAACATGAAATTCAAAGAGAACAATTGTTAGTATGAGGATCCTTAGGATGATCCATGATCCTGATCCTGAAGTTCTTCTGAGGATCACTATCTGCCACAGAAACAAGGATCACTGTTAGGATATCATGTAAGGATCACAGGTCATTAAAAATCCTGCCCAAATAATTATGTCCCCCTGTGGCGATTTTAGTAGTATACCAAGCCCTGTGCCTTTGACATTTGAGGATCCATCAGTATAGAGTATCCAAGGATCCTTGGTCTCCTCCAGCTGCTGGACTTCTAATTCGGCTTCCTTTTGTAAATCACTACTGAAATCAGCCACAAAGTCGGCCAATGCTTGGGATTTGATGGCTGTCCTAGGCTCATATCTTATATCATAGGCACTAAGCTTCACTGCCCACTTAGCCATCCTTCCAGACATCTCGGGTTTCCTGAGGACATTCTTGATTGGAAAATTAGTTTTAACAACAATAACATGAGTTTCAAAATAATGTCTCAACTTAGTAGATGCCATAATTAATGCAAGAATAAGCTTTTCAAGGTGTGAATACCTGGATTCAGCATCAAGTAAACTCTTACTTACATAATAGACAGGATGCTGTGTACCTTCATGATCCTTAACAAGGACTGCACTTACTGCTTTTGAGGATACTGCAAGATATAAGGATAACACGTCTCCTTTTTCTGGTTTCATCAAGGCTGGGGCAGAGGATAGGTATTCTTTGAGAGCTCGTAAAGCACTCTCATGCTTCTCAGTCCACTCAAATTTCTTGTTCTTCCTTAGGATATCATAGAATTCTTTGCACTTCTCCGAGGATTTGGATATAAATCTGTTCAAAGCTGCTATCCTGCCTGTTAGCCTTTGCACATCCTTAGCATTGGCAGGAGATTTGATGTTCACCAAGGCTTTGATTTGTTCCGGGCTAGCTTCAATGCCTCTCTTGGTCACCATATATCCTAAGAACTTACCTGCTTTAACACCAAAGTGACATTTCGAAGGATTAAGTTTCATGTTATATCTGTCAAGGATATCAAACGCTTCCTCCAAGTCCCTTAGGTGATCCTCAGCTTTTATGGATTTTACCACCATATCGTCTATGTAAACCTCCATTGTTTGTCCAATCTGATCCTTGAACATCATATTCACCAGCCTTTGATATGTTGCACCTGCATTCCTTAATCCAAACGGCATAGCAATATAACAATATATACCGGTTGGAGTCATAAAAGCCGTATCCTCTTGATCAGATGGTTCCATCTGAATTTGTTGAAATCCAGATGAAGCATCCATAAAAGTCAACAGTTCATGACCCGCCGTTGCATCCACCATGGAGTCAATGTGGGGTAATGGGAAAGAATCCTTGGGACATGCCTTATTTAAATCTGTAAAATAGACACATACCCTCCACTTTCCATTTTTCTTTTGAACAACAACCACATTGGCCAACCATCTTGGATACTTGACCTTTCTAATCATACCTGCCCGGAGCAATTTCTCTACCTCTTCCTGGATAATGGCATTTCTTTCCGGTGCAAACTTCCTCCTTTTTTGATGGATCGGTTTGAATGACCTGTCAATGCCAAGTTTATGAGTTATAATATCCTTATATATACGTGTCATATCCTCATGCTTCCATGCAAAAGTAGTCTTTCTTCTTTTGAGGAAGGATACAAGATCTTCTTTCATTTTGCCAAAGATCCCTGATCCAATATAGATTTTGGATTCAGGATCATCAGGATCTATGAGGATTTCTACCACATCCTGCTCTCTTGCCTCCAAGACATCCCTTGGAGGATACTTTGATTGCTATTGCTCCCTTGATTTCAAGGCTGGTTTCATTGATGAAGTGTAGCAATCCTTAGCCTCCTGCTGATCACTATCAATCTTGACTATTCCCCAAGGACTAGGGAGCTTCACACATTGATGGTAGGTAGATGGGACTGCCTTCATATCGTGTATCCAGGGCCTGCCAAGGATAACATTGCAACAAGATAAACAGTCAATAACACAGAATTTTTGATAATTATGTAATCCTTCAACATAAATTGGGAGTTTAATGTTCCCCAGGGTGTTCTTGGTTTCGCCACCAAATCCCACGAGCACGGAGGATCTTGGTATGATATCTGATTCAGGGATACCCATTTTCTTTAGAACATCCAGTTGGATAATGTTCACTGAGCTTCCTCCGTCAATAAGGATCCTGCGGACAAAATGGTTAGAAATAAAAAGAGTAATAACTAAACCATCGTGATGAGGATCCTGGATGTCAACATGATCATCCTCATCAAAGGTTATGACTTTTCCTTCAGAGACACTTGATGTTCGAACAGGTCTTTCTCCATTATCCATTTTAGCTTCCTTTGCATGCCTTTTAGCTGCTGAGAAGGATGTACCACAGATGTCTGATCCACCAGAAATAAAGTTTATCACTTGTGCATCTGCCGGAGGGGCTGGAGCTTTCTTAGGGATCCTTTCAGGATCCTGAGTCCTTGACTTTTTTCTACCCAGCAATTCTTTTAAATGCCCCTTGCTCAATAAGTATCAAATTTCCTTTCTCAATGCAATGCATTCCTCTGTTAAATGCCCAAAATCCTCATGGTATGCACACCACTTTGATTTGTCTTTGGTTTCAGCCGGTCTGTCATTTTTTCTAGGCCATCTGGCTTTATCTCCTAGATTCTGCATCGCAAGGATTAGTTCATTGTTATCAACGGAAAAACAATATTCAGAAATTGGAGGATAATCCTCATCATCCTCTTCTTGATCAACAGCATGCACATTCTGATTATCAGATCTGTTATAGGATTTGAATTTGTTGTTCTTGAACGAGGATCCCTGCTTTTCTTGTTTTGAGGATCCTGCTAATCTCTCCTGGATCCTTTTCTCATCCTCTAGCCGGATGAACCTGAGTGCCCGGGTTCTTACCTCATCTAGGTTCCTGCACGGTGTCATAACAAGATCATCGTAGAACAACGAATCCCTAAGCAATCCCATTTTGAAGGCCTCAACAGCCGTGGCTATATCCAAGTTGGGAATGTCTAAGGATTCTTTACTAAATTTGGTTATGTAATCTCTTAATGATTCATTATGACCCTGGGTTATCCTATATAGATCACTAGTTAATCGCTCAAATTTTCTACTACAAGAAAACTGATTATTGAATAAGTTAACTAGATTATCAAATGAGGTAATAGAGTAAGGGGGAAGACTTAGCAGCCATTTGAGAGCTGGTCCAGTAAGAGTGGATCCAAATCCCTTGCATAGGCATGCTTCCTTTAACCTTTCTGGAATTGGATTGATCTCCATCCTCTCTCGGTATTGTGCTATGTGCTCCTCAGGATCCGTCGAACCATCATACAGCTTCATGGTTGGCACATTGAACCTTTTGGGTATCTCAGCATCACAAATTGGTGGTACAAAACGAGATATCTTATGGCTTCCATCTGCAATCTCCGGGATAGGTTTGACCACTCCTGGAACACTTGATATCATATCCTTCAGTTTTTGCAACTCTCTGGCCATAGCATGGTTGATACTTGTATCCTGCAAGAATCCATGGTTAGTGGTAAGAGAATTATTAAAAGTGTTAACTCCCATTGGGTTCAAGTTAGGAACACCGGATGTGAATCCATATTGCTGGGACTCTGGGATTATGGAGGGACCAGTGGAAGCAATGGTCTGCATCGGAATAAAATCTCCCTGATGGACATCTGAACTTCCTGTTTGCAAACTCCTCAAGGATCCTGACATCTTGAAGGGTCCCTGAAACTGGGATGATCCTGGAACAAAGGAGGATCCTTGAACCTGGGATGATCCTGGAACAGAGGAAAATCCTTGAACCTGGGATGATCCTCTAACAAAAGAGGATCCTTGAACCTGGGATGATCCTGGAACAAAGGAGGATCCTTAAACCTGGGATGATCCTGGAACAAAGGAGGATCCTTGAACCTGGGATGATCCTGGAACAAAGGAGGATCCTTGAACCTGGGATGATCCTGGAACAAAGGAGGATCCTTGAACCTGGGATGATCCTGGAACAGAGGAAAATCCTTGAATCTGCTGCGCTCCTGAGTAGGCTCCTGAATTCATGAAGGATCCCATATGCTGAGGATAGGATCCTGCTGGCTGGAAATATGAACCTGATGCCTGAGTCACTATTGCTGAACCGTATTGCACTCCTTTTGGTCCACCCACATATTGAACGTCTGGAACCTCTGATGGCTGAGAAGTAATCACCGGAGTGTCAAAATTCAAAGATCTGGGCACTAGTGGGGAATGATCCTCTGCCGCTTTCTTTTGTTTCTTGAGATCTCCGATTTCTTTGAGGATCCTATCATTGGTCTTATCCTGTTGTTGTATATGTTCCTTCATCTGCAAAATCAAAGTAAACATGTCACTAGTAGTGGGAGTGTAAGGAGCAGAAGAAGTTGGAGGTTTAGAGAAAATGGGAGTTTGTTTCTTCTCAACATTTTTCTGAGATCCAGCAGGTGGTGGAGGCAAAGGTGGAATGCCCTGAGACGAATTGACCGCAGACATTGTAGTAGAGGTATTCTTCAATGATGAAGCCATATATTCGTATGCAATGAACCGGAATGATCACCAACAGAAAAACTTCTTAGGAATGAAGCACCAATTGCCCCACGGTGGGCGCCAAGGATCACTATGGTTAATCGTGTAAAAGTGTGAGATTTGTTAGGTGTTTGTTGAGAGCTTTGAGACTGCAATTGCACGAGAGTGTGTGTGTAACCGAAAATGGCTAAGTGTTCTAATTTTAGCTCGTCACCCCTTTAAAAATGAAAGCTAACTAAGCTAACTAATTGTCCGACTTTTGTGCCATGCTCCCACGTTCTCCACAACGTCCATTTCTATTCGAATGTGTGCGAAATACCCGTGGAATATTCCATAGTAACGTTGCCAAGACCAAGTCAAGCTCAATACTCCTGCAAAACAAAACAATACGAAACACAAACAGCCAATCGTTAGTATGAGGATCCTTAGGGTGATCCATGATCCTGATCCTGAAGCTCTTCTGAGGATCACTATCTGTCACAGAAGTAAGGATCACTTATTAGGATAGCAAATAAGGATCACTAATTGTTAGAAAATCCTCCCCTAACATTATCCTAGTGTGATTTTTGACCAAAACACCTTGCATCACCTGAACCAGTATTAATCTCCCGTTACATCTGTGGATTGATCGGGGAGATTAGGCGTGTAGTCAAGGCAGCTAGACCTCAAACCATAGAAGAAGCTGTAGAATTAGCAAACACCTTGAGTGATGAATTAGTGCGTACACGAGAAGAAGACCAGATGAGAAACCTAGCTCAAAGGCTTACCCAGGAATTTCGCTATGGAAATTCCAACCATAGGAATGTAGGTTCTACCTCTGCACCCTACTGCAAGGCTTGCAAGAAGAAGCATTCGGGAAAATGCTCCACTTGCTGCAATTTCTGTAAGTTACCAGGACACAAGGAAGAAGATTGCAGGAGGAAACCTAATAATGGGATGTGCTTCAACTGTGGAGAAAAAGGTCACATCAAGCCAAACTGTCCGTAATTGGCTCCAGCTACGAACAACAAGAACGCTAAAAATGTAAGAGCATTTGTTCTGACGGCCGATGAAGCTAAGATGATTCCAGACGTAATAGCCGGTACGTTTTTACTTAATGATGTTTTTGCTAAAGTATTATTTGACTCTGGTGCGAACCAAAGTTTTATTAATACTTCGTTTTGAAAACTTCTTAATCAATCATTAACTAAACTCCCACAAGAATGTCTAGTAGAGACAGCCAATAGGGAAACCATTAGGATTTCTGAAATCTTGCAGGGAGCAAGAATAGAATTTTTAAATCAAAAGTTAATTGCAAACCTTTACCCAATGAATCTGGCAGGATTCGATGTCGTTTTAGGAATGGATTGGCTAATAGCCAATAAAGACAATATTTTATGTGATCAAAAGTCAATTCAAGTAAATTCACCAAGGGGTGAAAAGGTCACAATTAAAGGAGATAAACCATCTAAGTCTACAAAAATCATCTTTGTGATGAAAACAGCAAGTTATATAAGGAAAGGGTTATTAGTGTATTTGATTTCTATAATCACTAACACTAAAGGAAAAGAACTAAAAGACATTCCAGTGGTGTCTCAGTTTTCAGATGTGTTTCCAGAAGAATTACCAGGACTACCGCCAGACAGGGAAGTTGAATTCAGAATCCACCTACTACCAGGGACAGCACCAATTTCCAAAGCACCTTACCGTTTGGCACCCGCAGAAATGCAGGAATTGAAGAAACAGTTAGACAAATTATTGGAGAAAGGATTCATACAGCCAAGTTCGTCGCCATGGGGAGCGCCGATTTTATTCGTTAAAAAGAAAGACGGATCGATGCGTATGTGCATTGATTACCGTGAACTGAACAAGGTCACAATTAAGAATCGGTATCCATTACCAAGAATCGATGATCTGTTTGATCAATTGCAAGGAGCTCGATTTTTCTCAAAAATTGATTTAAGGTCAGGATATCATCAATTAAAGGTACAGGAAGAAGACATTCCTAAGACTGCGTTTAGAACAAGGTACGGGCATTATGAATTTACTGTCATGCCATTTGGTTTAACCAATTCCTCAGCTGCATTTATGGATATGATGAACCGAATATGTAAGCCATATTTAGATAAATTCATAGTTGTCTTTATAGATGATATTCTCATTTACTCTAAGAGTAAAGAAGAACATGCACAGCATTTGCACGCACTTCTAAGTTTATTGAGAAAGGAAAAGCTTTATGCTAAATTTTCAAAGTGCGAGTTTTGGTTAAAACAGGTACAGTTTCTTGGACATTTAGTCGATCATGAAGGAATTCATGTGCATCCTACCAAAATCGAGGCAATTACCAAATGGAAAACCTCTGAGTCACCAACCGACGTCAGAAGTTTCTTAGGATTGGTCAGTTATTATAGAAGATTTGGTCGAGATTTTTCTAGAATAGCCATTCCCTTAACTAAGTTAACCTATAAATCCATTAAGTTTGAACGGCGACCAAAACAGGAAGAAGCCTTTAGAATTCTTAAGCAAAAATTAACCCATGCACCCATACTAGCGTTACGAGAAGGAACTGAAGACTTTGTAGTCTATGCGTCTAGACAACTTAAGAGTCACGAAGAGAATTATTCAACCCATAATTTAGAGTTAGGAGCCATAATTTTTGCTCTAAAGATTTGGAGACATTACCTTTACGGTAGTAAGTTTACCATTTTCACTGATCATAAGAGCTTAAGGTATGTTTTCGAGCAAAAAGAGTTGAATATGAGACAAAGACGCTGGATGGAGATTCTTAGTGATTATGATTGTAATATCCAGTATCATGCAGGAAAGGCCAATGTAGTGGTTGATGCTTTAAGTTGAAAGTATCATGAAAAGCCAAAAAGGGTATGTTCTCTTAAATTAAATCTACAAGTAGATTTAAATGAACAGATTAGAAAAGCACAAGAATCAGTAATCAAGGATGATACTGAAAAATTAAAAGGAATGATTAAGGAACTAGAACAAGGAACAGATGGAAGTTGGAGATTCCATAAGAAAAGAATGTGGATACCTAAATTAGGAAACCTACGCCACTGTATACTAGAAGAAGCCCATAAGTCTAAGTATACGATGCATCCTGGAAGCGATAAGATGTATCAGGATTTAAGAAAGAATTTTTGGTGGATAGGAATGAAAAAAGACATAGCAGCCTATGTTTCTAAATGTTTAACTTGTTCACAAGTTAAAGCTGAACATCAGAAACCTCCAGATTTGCTGCAGCAGTTAGAAATTGTAGGATCGAATTCGAACCCAATTGAGTCTATCAGAAGAACTATTCCTGATTTGAACGGCAGAAACAGACAAATCAGGTTCAATTCACCGAGTATTCACTTTTAACTGTTGATTCTATTGATCTGAATGACGTTTACAATCGACTCAACACTTCGGCAGCACTTCGTGGCAACCGGAATGACAATGACCCTAAGAACTATGTGATTTCGCTCCAATTGACACCCCATTTATAGTCGGTCTGATTCCGCTCCAGCATGTACAAGCGAAATCACCATTAGGAGCGGAATCAGGTGATATCTTTCGAGCGAAATCAGGACCTTAGACACTTCGGGCGGAATCAGAATCTAATGGGGTTTCGCTCCAAATGACAAGATGTCATTTGGAGCGGAATTACACCTAAATACAATTTCTTGATTCTCGTGCCCTGATCTAACCTATTCTAAACAAGACTCGATACAAGACGTAGACGACAGACGGATGCACTAACAAACTCCCCCTCGGATGTTGACGGAGTCTTCAGTGTCGAGTCTTCCCATCTTCAGTCTTTATCAGTCTTCTGGGCTTCTCTTTGAAGTATTTGACGCTGTAAGCATCCTCAATCTCTATCTTCTCTTTCTCTTTCACTACCAACAAACTTCTTCTCTCGGATGTTGATCTCTTCAATCTTCATCAGTAGAATTAATCTCAGGATCAGAACCTGACTCTTTACAACTTAGACTCCCCCTCTCAATCTGCTGGGATCGTAGTCTGGAAATCACAAATTCAGGATCTTTTCCTAGCTCTTATCCTTCAAAACTCTACCCAACACATAAGTTTTATGATAAACATTTAAGCATTCAGACATCACTTTTAGATCCTATCACAAACTGATCTATCAATTAGTTTCTGATGAACCACTTGTAAATTTTAACTTTAAATCTTTCATATTCACCACTCCCAAACCAGTTCATCAAGTTTAGCACTTGGGATTTTGAAAATCAGCTTTTCAATATCAGTTATCGAAAATCTTTTTGAATTTTTCAAAAATTTATACTAAAACACACTTAAAATCTTTTTGGATTTTTGAATGAAAATAAATGCAGAAACGAAATATTTACAGACAATATTTTTGTGAGTTTGTGCAAGAGGATCATATCAATTTTGAGACATATCACTAACACCGTTAAGCTTGATTTCATTTTAAGCTCTAAACAATTCACCTAGATTGTCAGTATGTTTGTCCTCTTAAATTTTCACACAAAGTTCAACTGATCCGAGATACAATGTTAATGTTTTAAACACTTAAACTTATCAGTGTGTCCCACTACTTGAATATACTCCTGTATCCAGATCCCAATATTCAGTCTTACAGGTGAGTATACCTAGATGATATCAGTAAGGGGTTAATTGTGAGGGCCGTGAGAGCTCAGGTCGATACTTCCGTATACGCAGAGAGATGACGGCTTCGACTTTTTGTGTGTCCCCTTTAGAGGATCTTTTGTTACAACAGCAGTGACTATCAATTTCATTGTTTAATCAACTTGCTGAGGGCAGTGCTATGTTTCAAGCATTTGCGGAAAGTATTATCCGGGGACTAGGTCAGTATTTCCATACAGCAGAAGTCCCGGGATAATACCCCAGATATCACTGAGCATAAAGACCTAGTATCTCAGAATAAGGGACCTTTCAAACAAGATTTCAAGGGTTACCTATATATCCAAGAAGTTGTTACCCACAGAATAAGCAAGTTTGAATTTAGATTTATATCTCGTCACAATCTACTAAATGTGCAAAAACCTACTGGCATATCATCAGTGAGATTGTTTATCACATTTTAACTTTCCATTTCTTTAGCATGTTGTGACAATCCACTGATGTACTATCATTTCCTCTTTTATACAACAAAACTCATTTTTGAATTTTATCATGTTTTTGGCTTTTTCAAATTTTCTAATGTTTTTGGATTTTCTGAAATTTTCTACTCCCCCTAAAATGCAAACACATTAAAGAAAATTGAAAAACAACTGTATAGAAACTTGACAACCGATATTAAATCGCATCAATTCGCCATTCACTTGGCATAAACAATCAGAACTCCCCCTATCAACAAACTATTTTCCCATTTAGATTTCAAAACACTTAAGTTTGTTTTAATCAAAATGGTTTTTCCGGAAAATAAGTTTGGTTGATTTTACCACTTGTAGGTATATCAATAATAGATCCAGGGATGTGGTTCATCATATTATCTTTCAACCACTAGTAGGAAAATGCAAGTACAAATTAATGTCCTTGATTTACCATATGCAAGTATGCATAATCAAATCTCCTAACCACTTGTAGGACAAACCTTTTTACCATTTGTATGATGACATTACCGTAGTCAATTCCTCAAGAAAGATGCCGATTCCTGATCCACGATTACAAACTTGGGATCTCCGGCAAGTCAGATTTTTCTTATTCAAAGAAAATATCCACCCAAGCCTGACCAGCCTTGGGTGTCACCATCACTCGGTTTCTTACCTCCTCTCTTTGTTTCATAGAACTCTTTAACCCCTTTGACTTTTCGGTCAATCATCTTACCAAAGATATGCTTTACCTTGGGGTTAAAGACCTTTTCCACATCAAAAACCTGTTTATCAGAATAAAATTGGTTAGAAATTTCAACTTTACCAATTTTCTTCTTATAATTTTCAGCCCGAAGTGATGGAAAATCCTCCTCATTCACAGTCGGAACTGATTTTTCATCTTTCAAAATAGCTTCACTTTTTGAATCAACCTGTGGCTCCTCTGATTTTGTGGAATCAGATTCATCACCAGAAGATAGCTCCTCTGATTTTGAAGAATCAGAATCATTGCTAGAGCTTTCAACAGACTTCTTAACAACCTATTTCTGGTTGTCAGATTTAGCTCTCTTCTTATAAAACTTGTTTGAACATTCACCAATTTCAAATTTAGAGTTTTTAAATAGTTTAGTTCAATCAATTGGTGGTTCAAACTCAACAACTTTGTTCTTCAGTTTACGAGATACTCCCTGTTTTGGTGCTATTGCCTTAGAACAATCTCTGGCAATATGTCCAACAGTGTTGCATTTGAAACAGTTTCTCGTATCTTTCTTCTGCTCAGCCATCTTCTTCATTTCATCTTGCTTCTTTGCAAGGAATTCATTGTTTGACTGCCTCCAGAAATCTTTCTTTTCTTCTTCGTCTGCTGATGTTCCTGAAACAAATGTCATTTTGGATTTAAAATCACGAACATATTTTTCATTTTTCTGTTTTTCTGTTGGAGTAAAACCAAGACCTTTCTTTTTGAAATTACCGTTATGGTTCAATTTCTTTTGAAAACCTGAACCAGAACTGTAACTTTTTTTCTTATGTAATCTCTGTTGAACTCTTGAGGTGTATTTTTTAGGTTTTGCATTAAGACATAAGTCTTTTATTTCAGAAATATTAATTTCTGTAAGTTTGAAAACCTTTTTTATCAGTTCGGTTTTGACACCTCTTATTGGAAATTCCTCATCAGAATATAATTTTTCAGAATCATTTAAAGTATAAGCAACTTTAAACGTTTCATCATCCAAATTAGATTTTGATAACAGGAATTCTTTGTCATAAACTATTTTGCCTTGTTTTTCTGTTTGACTCGGAATGCTGGACTCAGACTTTGACTCTGAACTAGACTTCGACTTTGACTCCTCTGTCTCATCGTTATCTAACACATGATCCACAACTTTCTTCATCAATTGAGATTGTTGATCAGTGTCAGACGATGTAAAAACGACATCAATGTTTTCTGTCAAATTGACTGACGACTCCGACTCCCACTGCAAATTTGTTGCCTTTTTTACTCTTTCATCATTTGGATTTCTAGCCAAATATCCATTTTCCAGCGGGGGTGGACACTTGTTGTAACTGACACCTTGTTTCTTACCAGAATTCTTCTTGTCAGTCTTTTTCTTTGTGTCACTCTTCTTTTCAACTTTCTTCTCAGGAGCCTTTCCTTCAGCATCTTTTCCATCTTTTTCTTCAGTTACTTCATCTTTTTCCCATGCCTTCATACTTTCAACGGTAGGATATATCCTGTCAATGACATAAGAAGTACATAAGTAACTTTTCAACAAACGATTTACTCTTTCAGTTTCAATTCTTTGAAGTTCAAGTTTTTGTTCAAGAGCAGCACAATTCTCGATGTAGTTGTTCACAACTTTTTGCTTGACCATGAACGCTCCCTGAAGTGTCTTCATTGTAGTTGCTTGCTCTTCACTTGTATCATTGGACATGTTCATCGCTTTATTGAGCACATCATATGACTCCTTCAACCTGTTCATATTGTGAATCAGCGAACTGTTTTGTTTCTTTACAGCTTCACAATTTTCACAAGTTACTGGACTCTTTTTTGCAACAGCTTCTTCATTAATCTCAAACTTTGGAACTTCTTTCACTTTCCTTCTAATCACCTGAACCTCTTCATCATCACTACTGACAGGTGTCTTGATTTTCTTCTTTTTCTTCTTAGCTTTCTCATCCTCGCTGTCACTTTCTGCCAACATTTTCAAATGATCTCTCATTTGTTTAGCATAGTACTCAGTGCTATCATCATCACTCTCTTCTTCTATTCTGGCAACAAAAGCTTTGTGAACTGGAGATTTGTCAGGAATATATCATCATCACTCTCTTCTTCTATCATCATCACTCTCTTCTCCCAGCTAAATCCCTCAGGTAGCTTTTCATCATCTTGATCGATCACACAAGCTTTTCCATCAGCTGATACATATTTATCCCAGTTGAATGGTTTCTTTTCATTTTGATTAACCACACAAGCTCTTTTTCCAGAATCTTCAATCACATTTCTTCCATGTGCAGTTTGAGCTTGATGTTGATGTTGTTGAGAAGGTTGTTGAGCAACTTGATGGTAGACGGCTTTTCGGTAGTAATCATTGTTGTTGTTGAAAGGATTCTGAGCTCCACTTGCTTCGCGGTTGGTGCACTCCCTCTTGAAGTGACCTTTCTCTCTGCAACGAAAACAAGTGACTTTAGATTTGTCAAAACCCAAAGTAGAAACATTAGCCTCACGAAGATCATCTCTCCCCGTGATCTGCTTGAATTTCTCAGCTCTCCTTAACACGCTGGCCAAACACCATTTTATGTCCATCAGCTCCATCTCTTCAGCATCTATCTGGTCGTAATCCTGCTTTGTAAGCATAGGATTCCCAATACGACCTGCAACAAAACTACTGTAAGATTCTAAAACCATTCCCAATAAAGACATTTGATTTTTAGCAACTTCATCTGAATAATCTTGATCATTCTCAAGATTTAATACAATATTGCATTGAAGTTTTCTTCCATTCTTTGTTGCTGAAATGTTCGGATCAAATGATGGAAATGATGAGAAACTTGTTTTGCTGTTTGATCCTGTTGAAGAATTTCCAGATGAATTCTTGGCATTGTAAGCAGTTTCCACTTTTGGAGATAAATTCGTAGATTTCTCATTCACCCCTGCTTTGTAGTACAACCCAATATCCTGTTCACCGTCGAAATCTTTCATTCGAACAATCTTTCTTTGCTCCATCTCTTGAGCTTCCAACTTCTCAATGAATTTGCTCAAGGTTAACGTGCTAAATCCTTTCTTGTTTCTAAGCATCATCAAGTATGTGCCCCATGTTTCGTGTGGTAATGCATCTTCTAGCTTCTCTATCAGTTCTTCATTGTCTTTGTTGATGCTTACCCTCTTCATATTCACCAACAAATTGCAATATCTTTCGATGATTTGCTTTGTGCTCTCATTCTTCAATCCACGAAACAAGTCAAATTCTTTCTTTAACAGAGATTTCTTGTTTTTGATCATTTCCTGACTACCAACAAACTTTGATCTAAGAGCTTTCCAGATAGAATAAAAACTTCCGTTATGCTGTAATAAGACCATAATATCCTCTTTCACAGCTTGTTGTAGCAGACTTAACAGCATCTTCTCATTTTTTATTTCTTTTTGTCATCTGCACTCATATCCTTGATCGCAACTTCCTCTTCATCGTCATTTATCGGTCTCACATACTTTGTCTCAACACATTTCCAAGCGTCAAGGTAATTAGCTTGTACCCAGTTTTCGAACCGACCTTCCCAACCCTTATATTCTTCAATGTTCATGAGTTTGGGCGGTTTCTGCATAGTACCCGTTTCGTTTTCCAACATTGTGTTCTGTACCAGACTAATCGGGGTAACCGGAGTAGCGAATGCGTTGTAGAATTCTTCGTCCATTTTTCAGATTTCAAAAATTTCAAAAAAAAGTCTTGGTTCAAGCGAAATCAACAATTTAGGTGGGATCACTGTTTGGAGCGGAATCACAAAGTAAATGAGATCACTGGTTGGAGCGGAATCAACAAGTTCAACAGGAGCGAAATCAGAAAGTAATCTGGAGCGGAATCACAAAGTGATCAAGAGTGGAATCACGATGAATTCTGGAGCGGAATCACGATGTATTCTGGAGCGAAATTACAATGTATTCTGGAGCAGAATCACTATGTATTCTGGAGTGGAATCATGATGACTTTGGAGCGGAATTACGGTTCTGAGCGAAATCAAACTACAATTTCGAGCGGAATCATATGTGACGTCATCATTTCTCGAACTTGTTTCAAGCGGAATTAGCAAATTACTCAGTTTTAGTTCGAATTAACTGCTGATATTTTTAAGGCTTTGTTAAATTACTATTCCGAGCACACTGTGCAAAAATCAGAACAATTCGACAACTTTTTCCTGGTCAATTTGCAAAAGACGGTGTAGAAGGTGTAGAAAAACAGAATTTTCGGCTGAATTGGCAAGAGCTCTTCCTCCTTAGCTCTGATACCACATGTAGGATCGAATTCGAACCCAATTGAGTCTATCAGAAGAACTATTCCTGATTTGAACGGCGGAAACAGACAAATCAGGTTCAATTCATCGAGTATTCACTTTTAACTGTTGATTCTATTGATCTGAATGACGTTTACAATCGACTCAACACTTCGGCAGCACTTCGTGGCAACCGGAATGACAATGACCCTAAGAACTATATGATTTCGCTCCAATTGACACCCTATTTATAGTCGGTCTGATTCTGCTCCAGCATGTACAAGCGAAATCACCATTAGGAGCGGAATCAGGTGATATCTTTCGAGCGAAATCAGGACCTTAGACACTTCGGCGGAATCAGAATCTAATGGGGTTTCGCTCCAAATGACAAGATGTCATTTGGAGCGGAATTACACCTAAATACAATTTCTTGATTCTCGTGCCCTGATCTAACCTATTCTAAACAAGACTCGATACAAGATGTAGATGACAGACGGATGCACCAACAGAAATGCCAGTGTGGAAATGGGAATTGATAACAATGGATTTTATTACCAAATTACCCAAAACAAAGAAAGGTAATGATACAATCTGGGTGATTGTAGGCAGGCTAACTAAGTCAGCTCATTTCCTACCAATGAAGGAAACTTTCAGTATGGAACAATTAGCTAAGTTATACGCATGGTTGTAAAACAAGGTTTCCAAGGCCGAGTACTCCCCGAGTAGTCGCTACAAGGTAGGCTGCCGAGGCGACTTTCTTCGACTCCGCCTAATTACTCGGAGTCGGTCAAACGTGGTCAACCTCAGCCAGAATTGGATCAAGTAGGTCAACTCGGGCCTAGTTTGCCTTAAATAATAATAAAACATAATTTCTATACCTATCATATTAAAGAATGAATATTATTTACACGTATTTTGTTATAAATATTAGTAAATTTATGTTATTTGACATATATTTAATCTCTAAAAAGTAATTTCTTTATAATTTAACATGTCCGAGTACTCCCCGAGTACTCTCCGCCTAGACCGAGTACTCTCAACTCCCCGGTCGACCGACTAGGGAGCGCCTAGCGACTTTTGCAACCATGGTTATACGTAAATGAAATAGTTTCATTACATGGAATTCCTTTATCAATTGTTTCTGATGGAGATAGCCGTTTTACCTCTCATTTTTGGACAAGTTTCCAAAAAGCCATGGGAACCAAGTTGAATCTAAGCACAGCCTATCATCCTCAAATGGACGCACAAAGCGAAAGGACAATTCAGACAATGGAAGACATGCTTAGAGCTTGTGTGATTGATTTCGGAGGTAATTGGGACGATCATTTACCGTTGATAGAATTTTCTTATAATAACAGTTATCACACAAGTATCAATGCTGCACCATTCGAAGCACTTTATGGACGAAAGTGCCGAACTCCAGTCTGTTGGGCAGAGATTGGAGAAAAGTAATTATCTGGACCTAAAATAGTACAGGAAACAACCGACAAGATTATTCAAGTCAAGGAACGACTGAAAGCAGCACGTGATCGACAAAAGAGCTATGCAGATAACAGACGAAAACCGTTGGAATTTCAGATAGGAGACAAAGTGTTATTGAAAGTCTCTCCTTGGAAAGGAGTGGTAAGATTCATCAAAAGGGGAAAGCTAAATCCCATGTATGTTGGACCTTTTGAGATTATTAGAAGAATAGGACCTATAGCCTATCAGCTTGTTGGTGCATACGTCTGTCGACTTCGTCTTATATCGAGTCTTGTATTAGAATAGATAGATCAGGGCACGTAGTACGAGAAAAATGTCAAATATAGGTGAAAAGGGTATTTCGCACGAAATAGCAAACTGCTATTTCGCGCGAAATCATCAAGTCATTTCATGCGAAATGACTATTTCGCATGAAAGTGATTTCGCTTGGAGTGTTTCGTGCGAAATCACCTTCCCTATAAATGCCCATCGTGCCATCTCATTTGTAACTTTCCGGTTTCAGTACCGAACTGCTGCCGAAGTGTCGACTTGCTGTAAATCATTGTCAAATCAATAAAAAAAGACATTTAAAGTGAATATCTTGCTGAATTGACTAGATACGTCTGTTTCCACCTTTCGTATCGAGCAAAAACTCTTCTGAACGACTCATTCGGGTCAGAAAACGATCCTACAAGTGGTATCAGAGCTCAGGAGGAAGAGTTCTTACCAATTCAGCTGCAAATTCTGATTTCTACACCTTCTTTTTCAAAATTAACAAGTTTTCACGGACAAAATGACTTGAATTTCACACATCATACGCGCAATAGTGTTTTAACAAACCCTTGAAAGTTTCAGACTTAAAATCGGACTAAAACTTGGTCAATTTTGTCAAAAACAGCTCGAGATGATGACATCAGCAGTATTTCGTACGAAATAGGAATTTCATTTCGCACGAAATAGCGTTTTCAAGGTGTTTTCGCACGAAATCAGTAAGGTTCTTTCATTTCGCACGAAATCAACAAGGTATTTCGTACGAAATCAGTGTTTTCGCATCAAAATGGTATTTCATTTGAGTATTTCGCAAAAAATCACCTATTTCGTTTGAAATTGTGTTATTTTGCACGAAATCAGTCTTTTCGCATTAGACTGGGTATTTCGTTTGAATGAGTTTATTTCGCTTGAAAGGGTATTCCGCACCAAGGAGTCTATTTCGTTTGAAAGATAAGTTTGTGAAGTTTTTGAAACCGAATCATGGAAGAGGAATTCTATAACGCGTTTGCTACTCCGATTACTTTTACTCAGCAAGCAATGTTGGAAAATGAAACGGGCACTATGCAGAAACCGCCAAAACTCATGAATATTGAGGAGTATAAAGGATGGGAAGAACGATTTGAGAATTGGGTTCAAGCAAATTACTTGGATGCTTGGGAATGTGTTGAAACTAAATATGTTAGACCAACGAATGATGATGAAGAGGTTGTTGCAATCAAAGATCTTAGTGCTGAAGAAAAGAAGAAATACAAAAATGAAAAGATGATGACGAGTTTATTGCATCAAGCTGTGAAAGAAGATATTTTGGTTTTACTGCAACACAAATGAACTGCTTATTCAATTTGGAAAGCTTTAAAATCAAAGTTTGTTGGAAGTAAAGAGATGATTAAGAACAAAAAATCACTTTTGAAAAAGGAATTCGATCTATTTCGTGGTTTGAGAACTGAGAGCACCAAGCAGATCATCGAAAGATATTGCAACTTGTTAGTCAACATGAAGAGGGTAAGCATCACAAAAGATAATGAGGAATTGATTGAAAAAATGGCTGATGCGTTGCCACATGAAACTTGGGGCACATACCTCATGATGTTGAGAAACAAGAAAGATTTTGGGAATCTAACACTGAGTAAGTTCATTGAAAAGCTTGAAGTTCAAGAGATGGAACAAAGGAAGATCACAAGAATGAAAGATTTTGATGGAGAACAAGATATTGGTCTTTATTACAAAGGAGGTATCAGTGATAAGACCAACATGTCACCAAAGGTTGAGACTGCATTTAATGTTAAGAGTTCATCTGGAGGGTCATCTAAAGGATCAAACAGCAAAACAAGTTTTTCGTCATATCCGTCATTTGATCCAAACTTGTCAACAATAAAGAATGGCAAAGTTATTCAATGCAACATTGCGTTAAACCTTGAGAATGATCAAAATTATTCAGAAGAAACTGCAAAAAGTCATATGTCTTTTTTGGCAACTGTTTTAGAGTCATACGGGAGTTTAGTAGCAGGAAGGATCGGGAATCCAATGTTGACAAAAGAGGATTACGATCAGATTGATGCTGAGGAGATGGAGTTGATGGATATAAAGTGGTGTTTGGCGAGCGTGTTAAGAAGAGCTGAGAAATTTAAACAGATCACAGGAAGAGATGACTTCCGTGATGCAAATGTTTCTACTTTAGGTTTTGATAAATCTAAAGTTACTTGTTTTCGTTGCAGGGAAAAAGGACACTTCAAGAGAGAATGCACGAATCGAGAAGCAAGTGGAGCTCAAAATCCGTTCAACAACAATGACTACTATCGGAAAGCAATTTATCATCAAGTTGCTCAACAACAACAAGAACCACAAACTGCACATGCTAAGAAGGCGATCGAGGAATCATCAAAGAGAGCTTGCATGGTGAATCAAGATGATAAAAAATCAACAAAAGGATCCAGTTAGGATAAATATATTTCAGCTGACAGCAAAGCATTCCTGATAGATCAAGATGATGAAAGATTACCAGAAGGCTTTAGCTGGGAAAATTTTAGTTGGGATACTTATTGTCCGGATAAAGAGATTTTAAAAGCAAAAGCTTTTGTTGCTCGAGTTGCTGAAGATAGTGACAATGATGATGATTATTATGCAAGAAAAATGGAAGAGCACTTGAGAATGATGGAGGAGAGTGACAGTGATGATGGAAAAGTTACAAAGAAAAATAAAAAAGCTAGAAAACAAGTCAGCAGTGATGATGAAGAAGTTCCGGTGATAAAGAGAAAGGTAAAAGAAGTTCCAGCTTTCAAAGTTGAAGCAGAAGTTGATGCACAAAAGATTCCGGTGAAATGTGAAAATTGTGAAGCAGTGAAGAAGCAAAACAGTACTTTGATTCATAACATGAACAGATTGAAGGAGTCTTATGATGTTCTAAACAAACTGATGAATCAGTACAACCAATCCAGCAGTGAACAAGCAACAGCCATGAAAACACTTCAAGGAGCTTTCATGACAAAGCAAAAAGTTGTGAATAATTACATTGAGAAATGTGCTGTTCTGGAACAAAAACTGGAAACTCGGAGAATAGAAACAGAAAGGGTAAATTGATTGTTGAAAAGTTACTCATGTACTTCCTATGTTATTGACAGGATTTTTACAATTGTGGAAGGCATGAAGGCATTTGACGAGGAAGTGTGTGACAAAAAGATTCCTGAAAAGAAGAAAGATACTAAAGTGAAAGACTCTGGTAAGAAACAAAATGTCAGTTACAACAAATGTCCACTCCCGCTTGAAAATGGATATTCGCCACGAAATCCAAATTCAAAAAGAGTCGAAAAGGCAACCAACTTAGTGTGGGAGTCTGAACCATCAGATAATTTGCCAGAAAATATTGATGTAACTTTCACCACGTCTGACACTGATCAACAATCTCAATTGATGAAAAAAGTGGTGGATCATGTGTTAGATAAAGATGAAATGGAGGAGTCAAAGTCAGAGTCAAAGTCAAAGCCTGAGTTCAGCACTCCTGGTCCAACAGTCAAAAAGGACAAACGGGTTTACAATACAAAATTCATGTTATCAAAATCTAATTTGAATGATGAAACGTTCAAAGTTGCATACACTTTGAATGACTCTGACAAATTATATTCTGATGAGGAATTTCCAATAAGATGTGTCAAAACTGAAATGATCAAAAAGGTTTTCAAACTAACAGAAATTAATATTTCGGAAATAAAAGATGTAAATCTTTCTGATAAACCTAAAAAATACACCTCAAGAGTACAACAAAGAGAAAACAAGAAAAAGGGTTACTGTTCTGGTTTTGGTTTTCAAAAGAAACCAAACCATAATGGTAATTTCAAAAAGAAAGGTCTTGGATTTACTTCACCAGAAAATCATAAAAATGAAAAAACTTATAAACCAAAAACTGTATTTGTTTCAGGAGCAAGCTCAGAAGAAGAGGAGAAAAGCTCATTCTGGAAGCAATCTAACAAAGAATTCCTTGCAAAGAAGCAAGAAGGAATGCAGAATGGAGCTGTTCAGAAGAAAGAAACGAGAACCTGTTTTCAATGCAAAACAAGTGGTCACATTGCCAGGAATTGTCCAAAGGCAATTCAAACAAAACAGGGAGTCTCGGAAAAATTGAAAGAAAAAATGGTTGAGAATGAACCACCAACCAAACCTTTTATAGTTTTAAAAAATTCAAAATTTGAGGTTGGTGAATGTTCAAAAAGGTTTTACAAGAGAAAAGAAAATCTTGACAACCAAAAATGGGTTGTTAAAAAATCTGATGATAGTTCTAGCAATGATTCTGATTTGTCAAAATCAGATGAGCCATCTTCTGGCGATGAATCTGATTCCACAAAGTCAGAGGAGCCACAAGTTGAATCAAACGTTGAAGAATCAGTACCTCCAATGGATGATGCAAATTTTCCACCATTGAGGGCTGAAAATTTTAAACAAAAGGTTGGTAAAGTTGAGATTTCAAATCAATTCTTTTCTGAAAAGAAAGAATTTGATGTTGAGAAAGTCTTTAACCCTAAAGTGCAAAATATTTTTGGAAAAATGATTGATGGGAAGGTCAAAGGGGTTAAAGAATTTTATGAGAAGAAGATGAAAGGCAAGAAACCGAGTGTTGATAACTCGGAATCTCCCAAGGTCTGTCAGGCTTGGGAGAATCTCTTTAACTGAAAAACCTGACTTGTCAGAATTCCCAGGTTGGTAATTGGGGAGTAGGAATCGGCATCCTTCTTGAGAAATTCACAGGTTGGTAACTGTGATATTTCGATCTACAAGTGGTAGTTTTTCTTGATATTGTCATATCTTATCTTTACAAGTGGTATGTTTGGGTTGTGAATTTTCAAAAGGTTGAAAATGAGGTTTTCACCTACACGTGGTAAATCAGGGACATTAAGTTGTACTTGATTTCCTACAAATGGTATTTGTTGGTTAAACTAAAATTGTTAAATCTACAAGCGGTTAAAAAAATGAACAATATGATGAATTGATCCCCAAGCTTACAAATGGTAATATCAACAAAACTTATTTTCCGGAAAAACCATTTTGATTAAAACAAACTTAAGTGTTTTGAAATCATAATGGGAAAATAGTTTGTTGAAAGAGGGAGTTCTGATTGTTTATGCCTAGTGAATGGCGAATTGAAGCAATTCACCAAAGTTGTCACTTTACTTGTACAGTTTGTTGTCAAATTTCTTTTAATGGTTTTGAATTTTAGGGGGAGTAAGAAAAATTTCAGAAAATCCAAAAACATTAGAAAATTTGAAAAAGTCAAAAACATGATAAATTTCAAAAACCGAGTTTTGTTGTGAAAAAGAGGAAATGATAGTACATCAGTGGACTATCACAACACGCTAAAGAATTGTAAAGTCAAATGTGATAAACAATCTCATTATGGATGTGTCAGTAGGTTTTTACACATTCAGTAGATTGTGTTCGAGATATAAACCTAAATTTCAAACTTACTCATCTCGTGAGGAACATCTCTCGGATATATGGGTAACCCCCGAAATCTTGTTTGAAAGGTCCCTCTTTCTGAGATACTAGGTCTTTATGCTTAGTGATATCTGGGGTATTATCCCGGGACTTCTGATTTTGCGGAAGCAATGGCCTAGACCTTGTATAATACTTTTCGCTTGCTTGAAATATAGCATCACCCTTAGTACAAAAAATGATGAAACATTGAAAAATGCTAATCATGTGCTGTTGAAGAAAAGATTCTCTAAAGGGAACACACTTAAAAGTCGAAGCTATCATCTCTCTGATTTTGCGGTAGCAATAGCCTGAGCTCTCATGGCCCGCGCATTTAACCCTTTACAGATATCATCTAGGTATACTCACCTGTAAGACTGAATGTTGGGATCTGGATACGAGAGTATATTATGAGGTGGGACACGCGAATAAGTTTAAGTACTTAAAACACTAAATTCGTATCTCAGAACAGTTGAATTTTGTGTGAAAATTTAAGTGGATCGGCATACTGACAATCTAAGTGAATTTTTTAGAACTTAAAATGTTTAAAGCTTAACGGTGTTGGTGATTTGTCTCAAAAACTGATATGATCCTCTTACACAAACTCACAAAAATATTATCTGTAAATATTTCTTTACTGTTTTTTATTCAAAAACTCCAAAAAGATTTTTAGTGTATTTTATCATAAAGTTTTGAAAATCCAAAATGATTTTATTTCATCTTATTTTCGACAACTGATGTTGAAAAGCTGATTTTCAAAATTCCAAGTGCTGAACATGATGGACAATCTGTGAGGGGGAGTCTGTTTGGAATAAGAAATGAATTTGAAATAATTTTTTCTACAAGTGGTTCATTAGAGATTGAAATTGTTAAATCATTTATTGTTAATTGATGTATACCTGCAAGTGGTGTATAAATTTGTCAAATTTTAAATTTGTGAAATTTATTGTGAGGTAGAGAATGTACAGGTAAGCCAGGTTTCGATTCCTGAGGAGTCTATGAGTAGAGAGAGGCAGATTTCGATTCTGAGCAGGATATGAGCCAGGTCAAGATCTTGAACTTGTGAAAGTCAGACTAATATCCCGAGCACAATTTAAGGGGGAGTCTGCTAGTAGATCAACATCCGAAAGGGAGTCTGAAGTTGTATAGAGCCAGGTTCTGGTTCTGGACCTGTGGTTCACAAGCTGCTAATGCTGATGAACTTAAGGAATCAAGAGATCTGATCAAGAGAATTAAAGAGAGAAAAGAGCCAGATCGAGATCCTGGAGATGAAAAGAAGAGAGAGAATTGAGGATGCTTTACATTGTTAGATACTTTGGAAGAGTTCGAGAAGACTGATAAAGACTGGAGATTGAAGACTCGACACTGAAGACTTCGTCAACATCCGAGGGAGAGTCTATTGGTGCATACGTCTGTCGACTTCGTCTTATATCGAGTCTTGTATTAGAATGGATAGATCAGGGCACGTAGTACGAGAAAAATGTCGAATATAGGTGAAAAGGGTATTTCGCACGAAATAGCAAACTGCTATTTCGCATGAAAGTGATTTCGCTTGGAGTGTTTCATGCGAAATCACCTTCCTTATAAATACCCATCGTGCCATCTCATTTGTAACTTTCCGGTTTCAGTACCGAACTGCTGCCGAAGTGTCGACTTGCTGTAAATCATTGTCAAATCAATAAAAAAGACATTTAAAGTGAATATCTTGCTGAATTGACTAGATACGTCTATTTCCGCCTTTCGTATCAAGCAAAAACTCTTCTGAACGACTCATTCGGGTCAGAAAACTATCCTACACAGCTACAACTGCCAGAGGAAATGGCAGGAATACATGATGTATTTCATGTATCTAATCTCAAGAAATGCTTAGCTGATGAATCACTTGTAGTGCCTCTAAAGGACATAGAGGTAAATGAACAACTTAAGTTTGTAGAGAGGCCTCTACAAATTGAAGACAGGAAAGTCAAGAACCTCAAGCACATGAGATTAGTTCTGGTCAAAGTAAAATGGGACACCAAAAGAGGACCAGAGTACACATGGGAGCTTGAATCAGAGATACAAAGGAAATATCCACACCTGTTCTAGTAGATCTCGAGCACGAGCTCTAAAACAAGGTGGGGAGGATATAACAACCCTCCTAAATTATTCTGACGCCCTAAAAAATATCCCAATATGTCTTAAAATACACCCCATATGCGAAAACCGAGCCCAAAATACGATATATCATTAAAAATAAAATAAAAATCAAATTTTTATGTCGCTCGCGGGCCGCGTAGACCCCTTAGGGATCTTACGCGGGGCGCGACAGCTCCAAACTCAGACGAAACCTAGCGTGCCACGTGTCATCATCGTGTCAACCCTAAACTCGACGAATCAGCAACCCTAGCCCCTATTACTCTACTACGCGGGCCGCGTAGACCTTGGTCTCACCTTACGTGGGCCGCGAGAAACCCGATTTCAGCTCCTATATAATGGGAGCTCGGGCCTTCAGTTTTCGTCGCTCAATCTTTTCAATTCTCTCTCAATTTCTACGTAGTATACACTATTCTCGGGTATAATACCCCCCTAAACAACGAAGTTCTGCTCCGTTGTAAGTATCATAACCCATGGATACGTATTAGATACTCTGCCCGATTGATCTAGGGTTCCGTAACGGCTGTCGTGGTTCTGCCCGACGTAGTCGTTTGAATGTCGTCTCGGGGAGGGTATTACTAATGTTAAAATGGGTTATTATACTAACACGTGTGCATTTGTTTAATTTATAGATTGTCACCAGGAAACCCTAAAGGATAATCTAAGACAGCAATGTGAGTGATCTCCTTTTTGTAAATTGTTTTTACAAAACCTCACACAATTAATAATATATTAAGCAGTTATTGAGTATTTGTAAGGATACAATTATCGTCGGTATGTTGGGGTTTTGTATACAAAATTTGTTTCTGCCTTGCGAGGAGTAACATTTCCACAAGTCAGGTTGATAGTACCGTGGGTGGTAATTAGTATGACTTGGAAACAAATGTAATTGAGCGATCGCCCTCAATACTGTACAATGGGTTTTACTTAAACTTGATTAAACTGGGATTCACTCACCAGTATTTCCCACTGACAAAATGTTTTTAAACGCGTTTCAGGTAACAAAATGTGAAAGCCAAATAGAAGCCAGCTGGACAGCACTGAAGACTTGGAAAAGTGGCAATAAAGTTACCTAAAATAAATAGATGTTTTTATTAAATAAAATAGGGTTTATCCCTATGAAAATGTGTGTACTTGAAACTTGGGATTTTCCCATGTGTTTAATATATTAAAAGCGTGGTATTTTACTCTGATAAAATATTTCCTAACTACGGTCCTGATGTTAATTCCGCTGCCAAAATTGACAAACACCAGATACCACCGAAACTAGCCGCGGCTGCCCGTTCCTGTGACAGTTAGGGGACGAGGGTTGCGACAATATCCTTCTTAAGTGCGTCAATCTTTTCATAGAGAATTTTATTGTTCTCTCGAAGATTGATGCACTTTCCCATGGCGCTGTTGTAATCCGTGATCAATGCAGAATTTTGTGATCTCAGAAGAGCAACTTTCTTTCTATAGTGCTCAGTACATAAAATAGAGTTTAGCGTTTCAGAAAGTGATTTCGGTTCTTCAGTCTGGGCCTGGGGTGCTGGTTTAGCCACATCATCGGGATGAGATCCTGTTGATTGTGGAGCCTTCACATCAGATGATGCAGCAGTCACAGGTGAAGATGAGGGAATCTGAGCGGTGTTGGAATCAGTAACGAGTGGTGAAGTAGCAACGGCCTTCTGACAGTTAGACATAGACGACGATGTGTTTGCGAGATTCTGACTCCCCTGCTTGTCTTCCTGAACATATTCGTTTACTAAGGAAATCACATATCTTGTTTCCGTTGTACAATCATTGCATGTTCCCATGATAACTGCAACACGATAGTCTCATGTCTTGCTACGTGGCAAACCGTATACAAAAGCCCTGTTAATCCTACCAAGTGTCACATTTAATCCGCTCTTCTCGATTTCAGAAAGCAGTTGCGTAAACCTTCTGATCACATCTTCTACGGTTTCACCCTCAATATATCCGAAACTATCGAGTTGTTTCCAGACCAACTCACGTTGAGAAACACTGCTTGGAGAGTTCATCGTCGAACCAAGCAATAACCCGTAAACTCGTTAACTCAAACACTCCGCAAACATATGAACCGCTTCCTGTACCGCTCATCAAAAACCTGTCAAAATTTTTACCCGAAAACAAAACAAAACAAGCCCTTTTTATTTTAATTTTATTATTAAAAAAAAAACTCGTATATTGCACGTGTTTAATAACATATAATGTCATATGTTAACTCATACAGTCATCAAAATTTATCTTTTAAAAATGAACTTTAATGTACTATTTACTTATTATAATATTTTACTTCGTTAATATGTATTCTAAACTATTTTTTTGTAAAAAATAATAATTATTATTTAATATGATCATAAAAAATAAACGTTTATATTTTTATCTAATTTTTGTTTAAAATTATTATTATTATTATTATTATTATTATTATTATTATTATTATTATTATTATTATTATTATTATTATTATTATTATTATTATTACTATTACTATTTAATATGATTATGATTATAATTAAAATAAATGTTTATCCTTATCTATATATTTATTCTTATCTAATATTTTTGTTTAAAATTATTATTATTACTTAATATGAGATAAATAGGAAAATAAGGTGAGAAAGCATCAGGAAGTGACACGTGTCCAAAAAAAACTTTTATTTATTAGTATAGAAAGATTATATAATTAAAAAAACTAAACGACAAATGTAATGTCGTTTCTGTTGTTTCTGTCTTCTTCGTAAAACAACTTCCCAAACCCTAATATTTACGCCGCCGCCGCCAAGGTTGTTAACCACGGAGGAGATCGAATGTCTTTTTGAGATGACCGGAGAAGGAGACGGAGAGGATGACCGGAAAAGGAGACGGAGAGGATGATGATGATGATATCTTTTATACATTTGTATCTTTGTTTTCTATTAAATTCCTTATCTTTTGCTTGCTTTAGGATCATGAGGAGGAGAAACCAGCAAATCCTTGGGGAAAAGGGTAGCTTTTGTACTTTGCAACCCATGAAAAAAGACTTATTTTGTAAGCATTAAAACAATGGCTGAAATCTAAATCAATAAATATAGCAAAAAAGTGTCTTATTTTAGCAACATGGCTGGTATACATGCATTATAATTTGCCACAGTGTGGCATAAGAGATTATGCACGTATGTCATTGCTAAACCAATTTATATACATACTACAATATACTTTTTGTAAGAAAACTATGAACAAAATGAAAAATTATAGTCTGTAACCAGTTAAAACTAAAACCACAGAGCGCAGCTGAAATTTTAGTTATGAATAACGCTATACCTATATGTCTTTTATTCGTATAATTTCAATAAAAGGGCGATAAAGAGTTTAAAAGCAAAAGGGAAAAAATTCAACTAAAATGTAACCAAATGATTACACGGATCTTATGCGAACTGACGGGTGGTCCGCAGGACAACCCTTAAATGGTTTAAAAAGATTAAAATTCCATGCTTTACTTGGTTATTTGCTTGAACTTGGTAACTACGAGTTGTTTGGTTTTGCAGGTACTTAAGTGCATAAAATATGCCTTTATAATGATTAAATGGAAGTTGCAAGAAGCGGAAGCAAGTTTGGACTTTGAGAGATCAAATAAAAGAAACAAGGGAGAAAATGTCAGCCGTCACCGTAGCCTACGGCTGACATCGTAGGCTACGGTAGATAATATAAGCACACATGTTATTGGATGGAAGATTGAATATGTGAAAAAAAAAACAAAGGAATAGAGTGGGGATCCACGTGAGAAGTCAGCCAAAGAATCATCACAGCTGACATTTAGACTTTTGGAGATGGATTGAACTTAGTCGCACACGTGGACTTGGGAGGATACAAAAGTCAATCATATCATCATTCTCAATTTTGGGGGAATCAAATTGTGGCAACAATATTAATGATCATATATCACCACACTCATTCACGTGACTTTTGGGCTGACAACCTCGCATGAATAATGAATCCATACATACACATGTGGGCTTGTGGACGCATGGAGTCTTTGGAGTGGGCCGCCAACTTTAAGATCCATCACTAACATCACGTGTGGAGTCAAGGGCATCATCATATATACACGCACATCTGGGCTTGATTGGTTGGCAGCTTTCACTCTTGGACGGCATATGTATTTGAGGGTGCACGTGAGTTGTTTATTTTATGTTTTTATAAATCATCTCAATAGTGGACAACTACATCCATTGGGCCGCCATCACATGTGGGGACTAAATACATCAACACAAGACACTGACTTTGGGGGCGGCACATGAGAAGATATCAACATCACATAGTCAACAACTATCATCCATAGTCACGTGAATGATACAAGGTTTGAGGATTTTCAATAACATTAATAAATTCCAACATCATCATTATATACATACAAGACAAGAAAGGCAGTGGTCCAATCACGTGAATGGGCTAGCAGATTTCCTTGAAGGTTTCGAGAGGCACACATGGGCTTTGACGGCAAAGAGGTTGTCACCGTAAATTACGGTCCCACCGTAATTTACGGTGGACTTGAATTTGACCACTTTCTCACCGTAAATCAGTAGTGCAGCACCGTAACACTTTACGGTGGAGCCGTAACTTACGGTGGAGCCGTAAGTTACGGTGGAGCCTGACGGAAAAAGTGTAACTGCCACATTAAGTGTATTTTGATGGTGTCTTTTCATCATTCCTCATCATTGAACGGTTAGAGAACATCTTGGGGGCGATTTTGGCTGTCTAGGCTTGGTTTTGAACAATTGCTAACATTCGGTTTGTGTTTATGATTCCTATGAACATTAGATTTGTTGGTATGATGATTCACCAAACTATGTCCGGCTAAACTTTTCGGTGATCATCTTAGGTGAAGGTTTCTTTTGAACTTTTGTGTGTTTATTTCTGAATTTCTAGAATGATAACTTGCATTGCTTGAATATCATGGTGTATGTTTAATTGCTTGTAACTTGTTAATCGATATTGCAATTTCTAGTCTTAATCGTACGTTCTTGGTGCCGTTGGCAATCGAGATATCACGGGAAGGGTTAGGGTTGGTTATTTGTGACAACTCGTATTTCGAACCCGTCTTTGTAATGAATGTAACGTATGTGAACATGTGAACTTGATTAACTTATTGGATGTTATGACATTGTGATATGTTATTATGTGTATTATGTGTGTATGTTATGTTATATGTTTGTATAACCCGGATCGCACAACACACACATAAACCGAACCGCACAAGCCCTTTGGGCCACACCTTGTAATCGAACAATAGGGCAGCCCATGTAAGGGCCGGCCCACCCCTCTAAACCGTGTAAACACCCATAGTTGGGGATTGGTAATCTCATTTGTCACAAAACACAATACACACAACAACCCTAGCTCTTCTCTCTCTCACGAACCGAAGGCAGCCAAGAAATTCCCCTCCACCGAAAGTCCTTGTGCTTGGATAAATCCCATCTTCCCTTGAATCGGTTAGTGTATTGCTTTTGGTTTCACGATTTCTGTTGTGATATGTGTGCTATTATGATCTTGTATGATAAACTAGGGTTTTGATGGCATGATAATTGATTTTGTCTTGTTAATCGGCTATGATTTGAATCGGTTAGATTAGATATCGATCCATTGTTAGTTTGAAGGATTGGTATTGTTAACATATTAGTGTGCTAGTGATTCGGGCTATAATGGATTAATCGGTTGCATGTTCATTCGAATTGTTAAGATCTTGTTCATGAATTGATTAGGGCTCATATGGATTAAAGGATAGATGCCTTGTTTTGATCGAATGATTGCCATGTTTGATTGATATTATGTTAACCGAATTAATTAGAATTATGTTAATTGTTTTGTCAAACTTGGAACCGATTGACTGTGATTGATTGTTGTATGTTTGGAAATTGTTAAATGATGTAACCGTATAAGCATAAAATCCGGAACTTAGTTACAGTCGCACAAGATCAGTCACACAAACTGATCTAGTCGCACAAACCTTCTCATCGCACATGGTAGTTCACTCGCACAAGAAGACTGGATCGTACAAGCCACGCAACATGTTGGGCCGAGCATGTATGCTGGGCTGGGCTAATACGGACCGCACAAGGCATGACCCATCGCACAAGCGGAAATGTTCTATGCGGTTGGGCCTCAAGGCCCAAAGGCCGATCGCACAACCTAGTCAGTCGCACAAGGTTTACTGATCGCACAAGTTATATGTTTTATTTAACATGTTGGGCCGAATGACATGTTGGGCTGGGTATTAATCGGATCGCACAAGGCACACATACACTACTTAATTTGGGCCGAGTATGTAATGGATTGTTTATGTGTTTGGGCCGGGGTATTGAATCGCACAACATGTTGTGGATCGCACAACATGTTGGGCCAATTATTATTGGGCTTCTTGATATTACTTGACTGATTTTGTGTTGCCATGATAAATACATGTTTTCCATGACTTATACGTGCATTACTTGAAGTCAAAACCTGACTTGTATGGTAACCCTGTTAGGACGTGTTGACCAACCTTAGTTCAAGAACTCTTTCTGTGTATCTGCCGAGCAACCCAAGGTGAGTTCACACAGCCAAGGCATGGGGTTCCCAGGGTGGGAATGGGATTAAATGAATTATACGTACATACTTAGTTAATGGAACTTAATGATATGAGTCCTCCGGGTGAGGATGGTGAATGATAAGATACGGCTAGACTAGTATACCTACTTGAACAGATCTTCGCACACACGCCAAGGGTTGGCTGCGATAATTATGACTGATCTTCGCACACATGCCTCGGGAAGGCTGCGAACTAAACATATTAGAACTTCGCACACATGCCAGGGTGGCCAGCGATACAAATATACATAGTCTAGGATATTTGGGAGTATTAACCCAAATCTTCGCATACATGCCGAAAGGGCCCGCGATGGAAACCAATACTATACATGAACAATGAACGAACTAATACGATACATGATTAGATGAACGAACGCAATGCTTGCTATACCACTTCTATTACTGAACTTACTTTCTGTGAACTCGCTCAACTAGTTGTTGACTCTCTGCTGCATGCCTTGCAGGACCTTAGGTACTTTATGGAGCTTGCACAGGGAGGAGCTGGTCGTTGTGGACAAGGATTCGTGAATGCTTACTTAACACTTATGTTTTGGGTTTACCTTTAATGCTTCCGCTACACTTAATTATGTTGGTTTGATAAACACCTTTCGTATTGATGGATAATTATTACTATTTATTACATGTTCGATATGATTGGTGGCTTGATCCTGGTCAGTCACGCTCCCAAGCAGTGGTACTCCGCGTGTGGGATTTTGGGGGTGTGACATTATTGATTAATTGGTCATCGGGAAACAACCTCGCGTTTATATAATCCGAGTACTTTGTTCCCTTTTATCACTTCAATTATCTATACACGAGTTATGTCTATGTAACTCTTTCTAGTTGGAATTACACACAATTGTTTAAAGAAACTGAAACCTAAGATGGTCATTGTTCTCTCCTAATCTGTTTTACAACCAACATTTGATTTGAAATTAGTTTTTAATTTAGTTTTCTAAAACAACAATCCAAACCATTGATTTTTATTTTTCTGCAAATTAGATTAATTGTAGTTTAAGTGTAAAGCTATACAATCGACACACTTTCCACATACTCCCTGAGTTCGATACCCTCTTACCACTATCTATAGTTGTTTTGGGGATTAAATTTGATAGTGACCACGACAGCACGTCACGAACCATCAACGAAGCTAATAAGAACCTGGTTGAGTTTTACAAAATCAAAGAGGCCCATATTAAAGGGCATGGGACAAAATTACTGAAAGATATTCAACAAAAACATGGAAAACAATTTATTAAATGGGTACCTGTGGTTTACCTTCTACAATGTATTGACCTCATTTCACAGCAACAAGCTCGTTAGCCAGTATGTTTTCAAGATGATCCAATAGTTTCTTAGCCTACTTTGGCCCAAAATCTTTATCAGCATCTTCATATAGTGCCAAACCATTGTAGTTTCTTTCTTTTCAATATAAGAAGCATCAATAGTTTTTGTATAAAGATTCATAACCGGCTCAGCCATCTCCATCCACCCGACACTATTCTCACGTGCGAACATTTCCGGTTCTTTATCAACCGCCCACCTGATATGATTTCATAAAATAAATACTCAAGATTTGTGTGGTTTTGTAAGATCTGCATGACTACTAATATATGAGTTCAAAACAACATTAGCTATTAGTTATACCTTATAAAGTATCCATGCTGAGCTGAAATGTACTGGAAGCAGCATTTCTGTTCCTACAGGGTAGAGGTAAGGCTGTCTACATCTTACCCTTCTCAGACCCTATCTTAGCTTTGCTATTGATGGGATTTACTGAGTATATGATGATGATGATAATGAAATGTGAATTACTAAGTGCATAAACAGGGGATATGCTTGCACCAGTTGCTATGTTACTATTAATTTGAATAAACCTTGAGCACAATCAAGCTACACCAAGAGAATGAGAAAGAGTCAGATAAAGAATTATTTTCACTGAAAGGCACAACTTCTTCTCCATAAGATATAACTATGAAGATAAGTATTACATCAGTGACGGACCCAGAAAATTTTTTCTGGGGGTGCAGAATATTTTTAAATGTTTTAGGCCCCTAGCTATATAAAAAATCGGTTTATAGCGTGTCGGGTCATGTAAAATAAAAGAACATCAAACTAAAATTTAATTATTCATCAAAAGCACGTCAAAGTGTTAAATGTCATTACAAACTGTAAGACCCATCTCATTACATCATGAAATTACTTCTAAAAATGCATTTAGTTTTAGGAAAATACGAATTAACAAAAACTTTGTTAATTTAAGGTTCCTACATGATTAAAGTATTTAGGATTTACATCCTTACTAGTTAAGACATACATATTGTGACATCAAAAGTTACATGTTCCATTTTGGACAAAAACAAAATGTATTAACGCGGAAGCTTCAAAAGTGTAGTATTCGGTTCTTGGAATCTTGCTTGATTGCCATCCGGAGTAACTCCAACTTCACCTAATGTCAAAACCATCCTAAATGTTAGTTTTGACAACAAATAAATAAGTATATCCAAGTTCCAATATCAAACAAATGAAAATAAAAACAAAATTCCGGAAATAGGTCTCTCGCGTGACGCGAGAGACTCATTTAAATCCTTTGCGGGCCGCGAGCGGCCTCACGTGTCGCGCCAGATAGAGCTTGCCCCGTCGCGTGCCGCGGGGGAGTCATTTTTCCAGCAGGTCCACTCCCTGGACCTGCATATCTGCCCAGCTCTAATTTTTTTTACAAAACACAACTTCAAATGTCCATAACTTTTTATGTAGAAGTCCGTTTTAGGTGATTCTTTTTCCTACGCGTTTGTAATAAAAATTCACATCAATTTATTCCATTTTCCGCATATGAAACCTGAATTATAAATGAATAGTTTATGATTTCTTGTTTCATTTATTCGACCCATTTGTTTTATACTTTGCAAAACATGGTAATCATTCATTTCTAAGTGTATATACCCATTCCCCGGGCTCGTGAACTTCAGCGTATTATTACCATTCCATGGTTTTACGCTTTCATATCTCTCAATTATAGAGTGACGTTCACGTCACATTAATATTACCAATTTACCCTTGTTTTGACCCATTTGGTCATCTAATGGAAACCTCCATTTTTTTATCATACTAACTTATTCCAACAAACATTTTGACTCAATGCCATGCCTAATGAACTTCGTCATTTTGGCATTATACCAATTTCACTATTAGACTAATTCAAGTTAACTAATTATATTCAATATACAAACATGATGTAACGGAACCAAGTTACATACCTTCAGAGCGGTCCTTTCAAACGCGTATCGCCTCCGGCTTCTCCGCTTGAAGGCCCGGTTTCCTTGCCTATAGAGTTCAATCCACAAACCGTTTAGAACTCTACTCATAACACGCAACACATCATTTGTCATATCATTCAAATATGCGTTTTTATTCGATATTTACTATTTTAGCTTTCTCTTAGGCGTTTTAACAAATACCTTATGGGTATTGTTTTACGGAATCCATTATCAAGTTCATGACTTAACTATTTAACCAAAATCAAACAATTTTTGCAAGTTCAATACATCTAACATGCATAATAATATCAGATTCACTTCATGTAAACCACTAACGTTAATTTTTATGATCACATTTCTAGTGTTCTTATCATTCTACAAAAACCCATTTAACACTTAGATGGGTGAACATGAGTTTTCATAATTTGAGCATCAATTCAGCAAGTTATTGGCTAGGGTTTACTCCTAAACACGTTTCCATCACTAATTTCATCTAAACATCAACTAATCAAGTTTAGATTTCAATTTTGCAAATCATCAAGAAGTTGAGATGAAACCAAATTGTAATTTTTGACATACCTTATGATCACTTCACTGAGATGATCACTAATATATGCTTGGATATCGATTTGGGACTGATTTGGCCTTTCAATTTGATCAATTTTGAGCTAGTTAGGGTTTGATGTGGAGAGCCCCTGGCTTCTCTGGAGAATTCCACCAGAACACACACTTAAAGTGTGTGTTTTGGTGTTTAGTGTTTTAATTAAAACAAACTTGTTTCAAGTTTGCTACAATTGGCCCCTATACTTTATTTGAAGTTACATGTAGTTTATTTCAACAAATTTCCTTATTACTATAAGACTTATGATTTAACTAGGTTATTTATTCCTAGTTACTTTATCTTGTCTATTTCCGATATTAAATTCTTAATATAAAACTTTTTATTTTTGGGGTGTTACAAGTCCAACCCCCTTAAAAAGGGTTTCGTCCTCAAAACCGTAATACGTACCAAATAATGTAGGGTAGAGACGTTTCATTTCTTCTTCGGGCTCCCACGTAGTATCCGAACCCTTTCTATGCTCCCATTTGACCTTTACTTGGTCAATCTCCTTGTTTCATAGACTCTTAACCTTTCGATCTAGAATTTCAATCGGCTTTACCGCATAATTAAGGCTATCATCCACTTCGATGTCGTCGTAGTGGATATAAGTCGTCTCTTCGGCTAAACACTTTCGGAGATGTGATACGCGGAATGTGCTATGGATTCCACTCAATTCCTAGGGTAGTTCGAGACGGTATGCGACTTTACCAACCCAATCAATTCACCATCAACAACAAACAATCTTTACTTACCCATTTTGCCAAAACAAGCATAAATTACTATTTCATGAACTTGAAAATTTATAAAAATTTGTAGTAACTTACTAGTGTTCTTAGTAAACCTTGTTACCCTTTAAAGTGTGATTGATTCTTTAAAATCATCATTTTTAAAGAAAGTAGATCTTTACAACTTATATTCATGTTTTCTAAAAATGTTTCTTCATGGATTTTTCTTGTTACCCAAGTGTTTCTACACTTTATTAACCACCAAAATGAGGTTTATTTATGTGAAAACCAAGATTAAGTAAAACTCGTATTTTTAACTTGGTTTCTTTGAAAAATCATCCATGAAATATGAGATCTATAAGATTTATATCTTACCTTAATCATCATTTTACAAGAAAACATTTTATTCATTCAAGTTCACGACTTTTGTGAGGATGATCCATTAATCTTAAACACTTTCATCCTCTCATCTTGCTAGATTATGTTTTTAATCATGATCTAGCAAGATTATATGATGATCTACATCATTTACACAAGTAAACAACAATCAACAAGTATAAAAACACATAAATAAACATGATTTCTTCATGATTTAAGCTTATGTTTATGTTTTCATTCTCTTGATTCTTAGTGTTCTTCAAGTTAATCATCTTGTATCATCTTTTAACCACTTAAAATAGATGTAAAATAGTATGTATGATGTTCTTACCACTAGCTCAAGGCTAGGGATGATCAAGAGGAGAAAACAAGTGGATAAAAGCAAACGGTGAAGGTCCTTTAGCTTCCGAAGGTTCCAAGCTTCCTAATGATGCTAGAGACACCTTGTGAACACCTTAGAATGGAAGAGATTGAAGTGAAAATAGGTGGTTGTGTGTGGTGGTTCGTGGCCGTAGGTATGGAAGGAGGAAGAGAAGAGAATTGTGTTAGTGTGGTAAATGAGAAATGAATGGTTAAGGTGCTTATAGTTTACTTATAAATCCATCTCAAGGCTTTATCTCATGGTTTATATGTCTAAGGTGGGGGAACATGATCAAATATAATAACAAAATAAAATCTTGAGTGGGCCATGCTTAGTTGGCCGATTATAGGTGGGGAGGGGGGTAGTAGACTAGGTTTAAACATTAAGTTACTTCATAGTTGGAATGTAAGTATTCTAGTTAGGGACTTAGTAATTAGATATTTATATGATGTGTTATGATGTTCGGGGACCATAACTAGCTTGGTAATGTTAAAACAATGCTTCTAGTGTAATTTGATGTTTCAGGTAATGTCCGGTTCTTCGGTTGGTTACCGGTTCGTTAAGGTGCTAAACTACGCAGTTTAGTGTGCTTTATGTTACCTTTTGTGACAGTTTTGATTCTCGACGCTTAGGAAAGCATTCAGGACCATTTATCCATATTTCTGCATGATATTAGTTTGTTTAAATGCTGAATTTGCTGATTTTCTGCAGAATTCTGCAGTTTATGTGAGTTTTAGGAACTTTCCGGCACTTAAACTATCACTAGAAAGGCAGTTTTGTGATCCTTACTTTCCTACACACCATACTAGTGTAATATTTGGTTTCTGGCTCATTCTGTGTCTCAATACAATGTCTGTCTATCTACTGAACTCTGTCAGCATTTTTCTGATTTGCCGGATAACTGTGCTGACTGTGTTTCGTGCATCGTTTGAGTCAATAAAGTTTGTATGCAGTAATGATATGTCATTTGCAGTATATGATGCACATGTATGTATATGGTACTAATCAGAAAGCAATTCAAGTAATTAATTGCAATTTAGCACAATCATTAAGCACTAATCATTATTAAATAGTCGTACGGACGCATGCAAATTTGACAGTTGTCACATAATGTTTCAAGGATGGCTAAACTTGATTCTGATTTAAAACCTATCACCGTCAGACTTCTGCATCTGACTCAGCAACAGGAGTTTACCAACCGTACGAGACGTGAAAAGAAAGAGAATGGTTTTCGTTATGCTTTAAGCAGATGGTCGAGATTCATGAAACATGCTGGCATTAAGGTGGGTGACACGGTTCACTATTCTTCTGATGAAACTGATCAAGTCTTGAATGTTGATTGGTTATACCTCACATCAGGCGTACTAATTAGTTCTTTTACATTTAGGTTTGGATATTTGGTTTTCATATGATATACATTAACTTTGTTATGCTTATTAGTTTTTAACATGGTTAATGGTTTTGAATTTTAAGTTATTACATCTAATCATATCTTAGTTTACTATTAGTGTTCCTTTTAATGGATAACACAGTTTTGACATTATTCACTGTGCAAACTTTATCGATAATTGTTTCGACTTCGAATGCAGTTTTTGTTATGATATCGATTCATATAATCAGCCACAAACGGTTTTATCATTTATTCATCCACCTTATTCATCATGCAATTTTTCGTTTATTAATATATATGTATATATTTATTTGTTTAGAAAGATAGATTAACAACCCGTGAGTATTCACGGGTTATAACCTAGTATATCTATATATTATGTAGTCTTTAGTAATCCTCGGTAGCATATATCTATATACTAGGTTAGAACCCCGTGTATTACACGGGATGAATAAATGTAATTTTATATATTAAATAATAAAAAAGTTATATCTTTATGAACCTACATATCAAATAATAAAAAGTTATATCTTTAAAAACCATGTGTATTACACAGATTAAATAAATGTAATTTTGTATACTAAATACTAAAAACGTCGTATCTTTGAAAAACCTCGTGTATAATCGGGTTGAATAAATCTACCAAATAATAAAAATTACATCCTTAATAACCTCATATATTACACGTGTTGAATAGATCTAAAAAAGTGTTATATCTTTAAAAACCATATGTATTACACAGATTAAATAAATGTAATTTTGTATATTAAATAGTAAAAACGTCGTATCTTTAAAAAAACCTGTGTACAGTCAGGTTGAAAAATCTACCAAATAATAAAAATATATATCCTACACAAATGTAATTTTGTATATTAAATACTAAAAACGTCGTATCTTTAAAAAACCCGTGTATAGTCGGGTTGAAAAATCTACCAAATAATAAAAAAAAATTATATCCTTAAAACCCCCGCGGTTTACACGAGTTGAATAAACATAATTTTGTATACCAAATAATAAAAAAAGTTATATTTTTAGTAAATTAGAATAACATTCAATATTAATTTATTATTTATATATTTAATATAATATAAGTAGATAAGAGAGATATTTGTTTTAAAAATATATTAAATTAACAATTTAGATTTGAGGATAATATTTTATTAAAGTATGATAAGATTTAATATTAATTTATTATTTATTTATTTAGATAAATATAGATTTGATGATACCTTCAATAAATGACACGTGTCCAAAAGTTGGTTTCTTTTAAAGTAGTAAAGATTAGATACATAAAGATAAAAATATGCTTATTCGATTTTTTGCTAAAAGCAATAACCATATAATATACTAATTTGTTCGTTAATAGACCCTTTTTCTTGACATTAATTTTTTTTAATTTAATTTGTAAATCTTTTATAATTTTTAGTAAAAAATATTTTGTTATCTTTTATTGTATTAGATTAGATTTTAGATTTGATTAAATATTATTAATAATAAAAATTTGTATTAATTTAGATTAAATATTATTATTATTAGTATTATTAATAATTTTAATCAATTAAATGAGAGAATGACAAGTGCCCCAAAACAGGTTTCTTTTATTATATAGTATAGATATAGATTATATAGTCTTTATTTGTTTTGTTCGATGTTTTTCAATTATAATAAAATTCCAGTCATTTTTTCTTTATACATGTTTATCGTTTAAACAATCTATCTACTATAATAAAAGAAACTAAGTTTAGGACACGTGTCACTCATTGAAGGTATTCTCAAATTTATATTTATCTAAATAAAAAATAATAAATTGATATTAAATCTTATCATACTTTAATAAAATATCATCCTCAAATCTAAATTGTTAGTTTAATATATTTTTAAAACAAATACCTCTCTTGTCTACTTACCTTATATTAAATATATAAATAATAAATTAATATTAAATGTTATCCTAAATTATTAAAAACATAACTTTTTATTATATGGTATACAAAATTATGTTTAATGAACTCGAGTAAAACGCGAGGTTTTTAAGGATATAATTTTTTTTATTTGGTAGATTTTTCAACCCGACTATACACGAGTTTTTTTAAAGATATGACGCTTTTAATATTTAATACACAAAATTACATTTATTTAGGATATAATTTTTTTATATTTGGTAGATTTTTCAACCCAGCTATACACGGGTTTTTTAAAGATACGACGTTTTTAGTATTTAATATAAAAAAAATACATTTATTTAATCTGTGTAATATACATGGTGTTTTATAGATATAACTCTTTTTTTATATCTATTCAACACGTGTAATATAGGGGGGTTTTAATGATGTAATTTTTTATTATTTGGTAGATTTATTCAACCCGATTATACACGGTTTTTTTTAAGATACGACGTGTTTAGTATTTAGTATACAAAATTACATTTATTTAATCTGTATAATACACATGGTTTTAAAGATATAACTTTTTTATTATTTGATATATAAAATTACATTTATTTAACCCGTACAATATACAAGGTTCATAAAGATATAAGTTTTTATTATTTAATATATAAAATTACATTTATTCAACCCGTGTAATACACGGGGTTCTAACCTAGTTAGCATATATATTTAAAGCGTGAAAGAAAAAGTAAAACTTTCTAAAATTCTATACAATAAAATAATAATCTAAAATAATATTTTTCTTGTTATCGTTTAAACAATTATCATATATATTATTCTTTTGTCACCTATCATATCTACATATCTAAATCTAATCTAATCTAAAATAATAATATATGAAGATCATACTAAACTTTCTTAATCTAATCTAAATCTAAAATAATAATATATGAAGATCATACTAAACTTTCTAAAATTCTATACGATAAAAAGATAGAATTTTTATTTGCTTAAAAAAAACAAATGCCAAGTAAATAAAGTCAAGATAGGAAAACTTCCCGACAAGGTTGGCACCTCACTTTGACCTTTTCTCCTCCAAGCTCACCCCTCACTTTGACCTTTTCTCCTCCAAGCTTACCCGCTTAAACATAAATAAGGTATCAATCATTGCCAATTTTAAAATTGTGTTGTTAAGAAAGTCGTCTCAAAGACACCAACCATACTCAATATTTTCAATTCCTTTAGGACTTGACACTTCAGGAAACTAAATGATTCAAAACATATTATTAAACTTGATAGCTTCAACCTCACAAAAGTATTACACAACTTAATATTTTAAACAAATGTCCCTAAGTTATTAGTGCTTCATTACATATAACAATTATTTCCCACATTATACCTTATCATCAATGTTTTAAAAAAATGGATCGAAAACAGCTCTAACGATTCACCAACTTAACCAGTTGGCTCAATTTTGTTAGCCATCGGGTTTATCCGGATTACTTAAAATTAACCGGTTCATTAGCTAGTACTAAACAAACATATGGCACCCGCGATTTCTGAAATTGTTTTCAAATTGCCAAGACTATGTGTTCTAGACTTGGAAGAAGTTGTTTTCAAATTGCCCAGACTAATTGTTGTAGGCTAGGAAGAAGGGCTCTAAAGGAGCTTTAAAATGAACACTAAAAGGAGTGTTGGGAGACTATATTAGAAATAGCTGCATATGATTGGTTGTATATTTAAGAAAAATACAAAAGGTGCCGGACGCCCTAAGCCCAGTCACGCCTTGTGTTCTCATCCTAAGCGCAGTAAAGGTGGGCGTGGTTGAGTCTAAGCCCGCAACACATAGGCTTAGCAAGAGCATTAATTTCAAAAGACTTCTATGATTTTTTTTTAAATGTAACCCGATATCATTCCACACGAAAAAGGGCGATAACAAAGCAATGGTAGGTAACTTCTATGATTATTTTTCTACAAATAACATGAAAATAAAAAATAGAGTGTGTGACATACGTTCCCACATTGACTACCAAGTGATGAAGAAGTCAAGGGATTAGCAAAAACGTTAGCCCTACCACAGTTTTGTAACTAAAAAGTTTTGAATTAATTTAGCACAAAATCAAATAATTAAACAATGCTATACTTAAATATGGAAATTAAATTAAAATCCTATATATAATAAGTAATAACCACTTAAATAACTACTTTCCTAAAATAAAATTCAAAACATTGCTATCTGTAGTTGATTTTCTAACTCTAATCAGAAGTATTATTGTATATTATTTATATATTTTAATATTTATAACTAACTATGAACCAAAAAAAACTGCCTTGGGCAGTGTTTGGCTCTGTACAACAAGAACAATAATGGCGAACAACACTATATTGTATCCAAACAGACGAATTAAATGCCCTTTTTCTGGAAATTTACAAAAACAGGCAATAAGTTTCTCGTAATTTTGACTAAAACTAGTACAAAAATCAAACACCCCAAACACCCCAAATCCTTTCCCCAATAAAGTTAACAATCTTTCTTACAGACCCTTTTTCCGACGACCCAGTGACCACTTCATCTTCACCCTCAATCCTACTTTGCTCCATTCTTAACGGCTCACAACTCATGTTCTCCGCCGCAGCCGGCGGCGCGTGTAAACCACTCGAGGAACTAGAACAAGAACTTGAAGAAGAAGAAGAAGAAGAAGAAGATAAACACTTGTTATTCTTTCTTTCTTTTTTGTTCTTACCATTTTTCTTGTTGTGAACTAACCCATCTTCATAAGCGTCTATGATTTCATGGATAACTTTTCGGTTTGGTGAAGCATCCCAACGGACCCAGAAACTAGTATAACATCTGAAACAGTTGCAGTTGAACTGTGGAGGGTGGTCTGCGCCGGTGGTGGGTTTTCCGGCGGACTTGGTGGAGGGTTTTCCGGTGGTGGTGGTGGCGGAGATGGAGAGGAGGTAGGCGAGGACTTGTTGGTCTTGTGGTGGGAGAGTGGCGGCGAGGGTGGCGATGGCGAGAGGGAGGAGGGAGAGGTGGTGGTAAGGGGTGGTGGTGGGTGGTGGTGAAGGGTGGATTTTGCCTTTGGTGTGGTTGTAGAGCTTTCTCATTGTGGTGGTGGATTGTTTGAAGATTTTGTGGAGGAATAATAATGCTTTAACTTTTTCTTTTAGGTTACCAAATAAAGAGCTTTATAGGAGGGTTAGATATCGAATTAAAATAATGAGTAGGTAAGGGCATACCCACTCGCTACTTGGAGTGTGAGCATCAATGTCAAATAATTTTACGGGAAATATAATTATTTATTACTCGGCTGACTCTTTGTTTGGTGGCATCGGGTGTTTATTTTTTTTAAACCATGCGTAGTGGGCATGATCTTCGACGTTTTTCCTCTCAATCGCGCCTGAAAACGCCCAACTCCCACCCCTATGGGCGTGATCCGGCGTTTTTTTCGAAAAAAACCTCCCTGGCGTGTTTTGAATCACGCTTTGAAGGAGAAAACTTGGTCAATAGCATTTCATCTTCCTTTTTCTTGTCCAATAGCTTTTTTTGTTGTGTTTTTTTATTTTTATTTAATTCTTTACAGCTGAAGAAACACTTACCTTCACGGTAGTATCCAACTAAGGACTTCAACTCTTGACGATCCGAACTGTTAACTGCAAAACAGAACACCGTTAGGACTCGTTACAGGAATGTGGTTGTTCCTGTAACCACCCTCCGGCGTGAGAATAAGTCTCGGTTTGGGAGAAAGAAAGTATGAATGTAGAGAGAGAGTAAACGAGAGCAAGATGAATCATACCTTAGATGTTTACCTCTATTTATAGTTTACAATTAGGGTTTTTCCTAACTTGGGATGAGCTCCGATAAGTTAGGGATTTGCATGATCTTCCCAGAAGAATGTGGATTTAGTTACATGATTTATCCATGCAGAAAATAAATGTTTATAATTAATTATTTATAATAAAATAATAGGTAATGACCCGGTCGGTTTAGCCAATCCGGGTCATACCTCGTCAACAGCCTTTAACATAATGCTCACATCCCACTACACCCATCTTAGAAAAAGTCCAATAATGCCCCTTGCTGACTGTACCGCCACATGACGGAAAACGCCCAAGGGTGGGGGCATTATTCACCCTTACCACTACGCATGGTCTTAAAATTTTATGGCTTCAAATTCGGCGTTAGATAATTTTAGAAGTAGATATTATATGGTGGTGTGTTCGTCCAAAAAAAAAATATTTGCTATGTGTATATGATATTATTTAGATATTGTTGAAGCAACAAATAATAGACCAAACGTAGTAGCAAGGATGGTTAGGCAGAAGGGTTAAAGGGTTTAACCTTGCCTAACGCAGGTCGTGGGGTCCCCCCACGTTTGCAAGACGTGGAAGGAGGTTCACTAGTTTGTTTTTGTTGTTTGAAGATCCTACTCTGAAGCGTGTTCAGAAAAGGATGAAGAAACAAAGAGAATAAATGTGAGTTGGATGTGAATGAGAGCAACTTGCATGAAGCAAGTACACGATGTGAAGGACCAGAGTTTAAGGAAACAAGTCTGATCGGAATGTCCCAACTCGGTGAATGAAGTGTCAATTATACAGGAGAAGACATCTCCCAAAGAGGCATTCATTTGACTAGTGACCTAGCTTGCAGCGAGGGGCTTACCCTTTCGGGGGTTGAAGCCTTTTGACCCTTGGATAATAGCATGTGCTCTGTGGACCTGTGTTGCTTTTACGGCTGTGGTTGGTGAGACTGTCTGGGGATGTGACTTATTTACTGCTCCCGTATTGCTTTACTTTATCTTCTCAGCTTTTCCAACCATTGAACCTTTTAACCTTTTGGGCGTTTACATATTTAGTCATTTTATTTAGTCTTGGGCTACCCCCGTCATCAGCCCCCAAGTCAGAGGTTTTTGGGAATAGCTCAAAGACTTCTGACTTTTATGCATCTATTTTATTGCCTGAGGGTTTTAAGGGTTCAGTGCTTGAAGGCTTGGAAGGTTGTCAGCAGTTAATGTTTGAATTTTGAATGTCTGACAACTGATTTGATTGATGTATGGCAGTTCGTAGGGTGGCGGTTTTTGCAGGGGTTATTGTTTTACCATTATTACCCCTATATTAGTTTATTACATTTACATTTTTTCATTTGCTTTCCTCATAATTCCATCAAGTTTCTCTCTGCAATTCCCTTCCTTTTTCTCCAAGGTTAGTTTCGGTTCCCTTTATTTCGTTACATTCTTCATATTTTCTTTGCAAAAATGGGTGCTCTTAAGGATTTAGCAAAATCCTTTTCCCGATTAACCCAGGAAGAAGTAGAGTTATTTTGTATGGAATATGGTATTGGGACTAAATTTAAACCTACTGCTCCTGCGTGCGATGTTTCGATTGACAAATGTCCGGTTGGTTTTGTCGCTCTTTATTGCCGTCATTTCGAGTTTTCGAACCTCCGTTATCCGTTTTCCTTGTTTGTGTTGAACTTATTGGAGTATTATCGAGTCTCCTTTGGTCAGATTCATCCGAAGGGCATGGCTAGGGTTTTACATTTTGAGGTTTTGTGCCGTGCACTCGAATATGATCCTTCGTTATTGCTTTTTCGCCGTTTTTACCGTTTGGCCAAAAATGGCGATTGGTTTACCTTTGAAGCATCCAAGGTTGATTCTTGCCTTATTTCGTCTATGGTTACAACACTTGGGACTTGGAAGAATCGTTTTTTCTGGGTTTCCGATACTATTGTTCCATTTAAAATGGTGTGGAGGCACCCGGATGCTGTTCTCAATGAACCGGAACCCCTTGAATCTGATTTGAATGATGCTTTTCTGAAAGCCATCCGGGAATGCCCTTCAAGGGTTCGTCCCTTTCCTGAGCATTTGCTAGTCTTGTTAGGGGTTAGTAAGTTATGGGAAAAAGCTAATCGGGATCCGGTTCTGATGAGGGATGGCACGGGTATGCATTTTCTTTTCCACTTTTCTTGTATTTTTCTTAATTTATGTCTTATGCTCTGTCTGTTTGTTGCTTGCAGTTATGTCTGCCTTGGATTTCATTAAGAGTGACGACACTTCAGATGTGGTTTTTGGAGATGTTCCCAAGTTAAGGGTACTGAACAAAGGTTTGAGGGTACTGGATATGTTAGTGTTTCCAACGTGAAAGGTTTTTCTAAACCTCTTGTCCCCAAGACTTCGACCCGGCGATCTACTCGTCGTTTAAAAGGTGTTCCCCAATCCACCTTTACTGAACCGGTGGAGTTGAGTGATGATATCGAAGTGTCTGGGGATCGAGGTGTTGAAGCGGGTTCTAAGAAAGAGAAGAAGCTAGTTGTTCATGGCAAAAAGGCTTCGGCCAAGAAGGTTGCTGCTACTCCTGTTCAGGGTTCTTCAAGCATGGATGTTGAAGGGTTGGATCCGGATGCGGTTTATGTGCCAGGTTGGTCGGTGAAAATTGACGACAGTTTTAAAGACGTTGTTGTTTGTGAAGATGCCTTGAGTCATATTGCTCCTCCTTCGGTTCATAATACTATCTCCGAAATGGATGATGATGTGATGCTGTCTCGTATGATTCTAATTACTTGTAATCTTGCTGCCATGCTTCCTCAGGGCGTTGCCCGTTTTCGTCAGAGGATGCAAGAGTATGAAGAGTTTTCTAAGAAGAAAGACAAAATGAAATCTTCGATGGCCGCAATGAAGAAGGAGATAAGTGGTTTTGCTGAGAAGGAGGAAGCTTGGTCGAAAAAGGTTGAAGACTTATCGAAGCAGCATGAGATTGAGATGAGTGATTTTAAGAAGAGTTTTGAGGCCGATCGGTTGAAGCTAAAGGCAGGCAAGGAGGCTTTGTCTGTTGCTAAGAAAGCCTTTGATGAGGAGAAGGAGAGCTTGAAGGCTTTGGTTTCCCGGGCAACTAGTGATAACCAGTGGTTGATTGAGCAGGGCTTTCAACAAGTTGTCACTTATCTACTTCATTCTGCTGAATTTAACTCTGCTCTTGGTGAGGTTTATACAAAGTTGCTCAATTTGGGAAAACACCAAGGCCTCATTGCTGGTTATAAGTTGCATGAAGCTGGGCATCCTCTGGAAAAGTCCCCCTTGTTTCGTCCCGAAGCTTCTGATGTTTTTAGGGGCTCAGTTGAACAGATGGAGAGGCTGCCAACTTGTTGAAGCAACAAATAATAGACCAAACGTAGTAGCAAGGATGGTTAGGTAGAAGGGTTAAAGGGTTTAACCTTGCCTAACGCAGGCCGTGGGGTCCCCCCACGTTTGCAAGACGTGGAAGGAGGTTCACTAGTTTGTTTTTGTTGTTTGAAGATCCTACTCTGAAGCGTGTTCAGAAAAGGATGAAGAAACAAAGAGAATAAATGTGAGTTGGATGTGAATGAGAGCAACTTGCATGAAGCAAGTACACGATGTGAAGGACCAGAGTTTAAGGAAACAAGTCTGATCGGAATGTCCCAACTCGGTGAATGAAGTGTCAATTATACAGGAGAAGACATCTCCCAAAGAGGCATTCATTTGACTAGTGACCTAGCTTGCAGCGAGTGGCTTACCCTTTCGGGGGTTGAAGCATTTTGACCCCTGGATAATAGCATGTGCTCTGTGGACCTGCGTTGCTTTTACGGCTGTCTGTCTGGGGATGTGACTTATTTACTGTTCTCGTATTGCTTTACTTTATCTTCTCAGCTTTTCCAACCATTGAACCTTTTAACCTTTTGGGCGTTTACATATTTAGTCATTTTATTTAGTCTTGGGCTACCCCCATCATCAGATATTGTTATATTTATATAAAAAATAAGGGTATTTGAACCACGAACATTTTATGTATGAAGTTGGAATTCAGGCTCCATTCTATAGTTTATGTTCTAGTTTGGTTTGAACTCGTTTTCAAATCCTACGAAGTGGGCGCTAGGTAATTTTAGAAGTAGATATTATATGGTGGTGTGTTCATCCAAAAAAAATATTTGCTATGTGTATATGATATTATTTAGATATTGTTATATTTATATTAACAATAAGCGTATTTAAACCACGAACAATTTATGTGTGAAGTTGGAATTCAGGCTCCATTCTCTAGTTTATGTTCTAGTTTGGTTTGAACTCGTTTAAGCTCTGTTAAATAAAAATTTTAACAATTTGATATAAAGTAGTTTACACATAATACATATATTAGTATGTAGACATATTAGTAGTTGATTTACTTATCCGACACTCGTAGCGCTAGCAAGTAGGAACATCATGGAGATCTCCACCGCTTGCAAGCTTTGTGGTGAGTGTTATGTGACAGTTAATCACTTTGAATTCGTTGTTTTGGTGTCCGGTTGGTATTGGCTAATAAGTATGTAATTTTATTTGGGGATTAGATGTTCCGGTTTCTTTAGCTCTGTAATCGTTTTGTATGTTTTAGAGTTTTAGATTGTTGCTAGCCCCACGTTAATAAAAGTTTCTTTGACCATTAAAAAAAATAGCTAAGTCCACTTGGTATTTATCCTCTGTATAAGATAAAATTTAGCTTTTTATATTGGTAACAACGTATGGTTTAGGAGTGTTTGATGCATTTGGATTGTGATTAAGACAAGTTTTCTGTTTGTTTGTTTGTTTTTTTTTTTTTTTTTTTTTTTCATTTAGTGATTATTGGGGAGTTAATTATGTCGGGTTGTGAGTAGACGATTTCAACATGATCCATATTTTTATTTCATCAAAAAGTAGTAACTCTAACCTACACATGCTTAAAATTATATAACTCGAACATAACTCATTTAACCAATTTATCTAAACTTGTCAAGCAAATTAACGGGTAATAATCAAGCGATAAACGTGTAAATTGGGTTCATGAGTTTAAAAAAATGGGTTAAACATGTCATAAACGGATTAGTGGGTTAACCTCTTTAGTTAAATAGATTGACGAGCGTACCTGGTTAAACTAAACGGTTTAAACATGTCAACCGAAACACAATCCACTTTCTAAACAGGTTAAATATTTTCATCTAGCGTCAGAAATTATGATACAGTTTAAAACATATTCGGTAAAAAAATTATATATAAAAAAATTCTTCTGCATAACCAGTCTTACAAACCAGCTTTTTTTATTAGAAAACTGATTAAGGGGCTGTTTGGTAGCCTCTGAATGGTCATTAAGATGCTACCTCTTAATGGAACCATTAAGAATTTTACCAATGAGAAGGTAGAAGAATGTGACATGTAATGATTTACCATTCAGAGGTTACCTCTTAACCATTCAGACTTGAGGTTACCTCTTATTCATTCAAAGGTTTAAACCATTAAGAGGTAGCATCTGAATGGGTATTAAGAGGCTACCAAATAGCCCTAAATGTTATTATTTAATTTGTGTAATATAAAGTTTTGGCGCGTGAAACGCAACGTTAAGTGGTGGTGCGTGTGAGTGGAGTGTGAGTGAGAGGAGGGAATCAAACATTTTTGAGGAACGACCAAAGTAAATGGATGCCTTTCGGCGGGACACAACATAAGTTAACAGAGCCACCGTCTTCTTTCATATGTCTCACCGTAACTCTTTTTTGAAATTTCCAAGGTTTCTATTCCTAGGGTTTGTAAACTTTTTTTAGTTATGAACTAAAATCATATAGTTCGGTTCTTTAAATCATTTTTATCTTTTGTTATGAGTATTTTGAAAACCCGTAACGTATTCGTTTTTAGGGCCGGTCCCTTAGTGAAATTAGGTTAGGCAACGGTTTAGGGCCTCCAAAATTAAAAAAAATAATAATCTATATGTATAAAAAAGAATGTTATATTTAAACTGATAATTGTTAACATTAATATAAGTGTAGTCCAGTGGCGGACCCAGAAATTTTTCTATGGGGGTGCGAAACATTTTTAAAAATTTTAGGCCCCTAGGTATATAAGTAAAAAAATCGGTTCGTATCGGGTCGGGTCGGATCATGTAAAATAAACGAACATCAAACTAAATTTATATAATCATCAAAATCATGTCAAACCTTGTTACAAACATAATTAAAACGTCGACGCCCTACGGGTTTTCATTTTTTGAAATCTATCCAAAATATCATCTAAAGGATTTGGGCTTTAGTTATTTTATTATAGTTTGAAATATTGTTGGGTTTGGTTAATGGGCTAAGATTTAGTGGGCTAGCTAGTTAGGAATTATAAGCGGGTAAAGGTATGGCCGTATGGGTATTTGGGTTTAGTTAGTTAGGTATTAAAAGTTAAATAATTTAGGTAGTATTTTTTTTTAAACATAAGAGTTTGCTAAAAAAATTTAAAATATAAATTGATAACACTTTTTACCTAAGGGGTGCGGACGAAAAATTTTAAGGGTGCGGTCGAAAAATTCAAGGGGTGCGGACGAAAAATTCCAAGGGGTGCGGACGAGATTTTTGACGGAATTTAGCACTAATTTTTTTCCCCGGGGGTGCGCCCGCCCACCTTCGGTTGGGCTTAGGTCCGCCCTTGGTGTAGTCTGATGGTAAGAACAAGATTTGATTTTTGTAGAGGGCTGGGTTCGAATTCCACCTAATAGTCTAATACCCACTTTCAAAATTATTAATCACCTTACTACTCTTTTAATAAAAGGTTATAAATGGATCTTTTAATCACCTCTCTTAATTTAATAAGCTAAAATATTTTGTTGACACAATTTTTAACATGATACGTCCATGTAAACTTTTATTTTTTAAAAAAAAAAAAATCGTTCCTAACTAAAAACAATAGTATACTTAAAATAAGTAGCATGTTTTAATTTTTTTCACAAATAATGTAAGTTGTTATTTGTTAGGTTAAACTCTTTTGATGAACTTAGATTTGATTTATGTATTAGATCCCAACATTGTTTGATTATGGAAATAATCTAATTTATATAATAGTTAAGTGCTTTATAAGTTTCTTACTAATAATATTTCATGTCAGATACAAACTGAAATTACGAGCCTAAAAAAATTAAAAAAAGGCCTCAAATTTTTAATTTGCTTTGGGCCCCCAAAATTCTAGGACCGGCCCTGTTCTTTTTCTAAGAGAAATGAGGGTCCCTATGTAACACCCCGTGTTTTCGAATGTCAAAGTCAAAGTCAAAGTCCAAGTCAAGTTTGACTTCTTTGACTGTAAATAGTCTATTTTATGTTTTGTATTATGTGGAGTAAGTGTTGTCAATCAGAGAAAATCGAAGTAATCGAGTGTTTAATCGACGCAAAACGATTTACGACTGTGAATAGTAGGAAGTAACAATGCGATAAAGTTAATCAATCAATACTCAAATTAATCGAATCATCAATCGAACTCGAAACTCGAATTATGCGAATTTGGTGTTACATTACGTGTGTTTTTGCCTTATGTGTTACCTGTGCGTGCTTACTTTATGTTATGTGTGGTGATCAATCGAATCGAAACTCGAAATTCAATCGAATTCAATCGAAATCGAAATCGAATATGGAATGTAGATGCTTTTATGTAGATATAGTGGTTGGGACTAAAAGTAAATTGAATAGGAAACTCTATCGTGCTCGTATTGTCTGCAATCGAAATCGAAATATCAGAAATCGTTGCGCCGAACACTCGAAACAGGCTGTGGATCGATCAGGCTCCTAGCCGATCGGACAGACTGTCCGATCGAGCAGGCTGTCCGATCAGGATGCCTGGCCGATCGGCCAGCCCTTTCCTCTTTGGGAAGCCTATAAATAGGCCTGTCATTGTCATTCTTTCCACTTTTGGAAACCCTCTGACCGACCAGCCCGTGCTCCCCTTATTTTCTCAGATTTCTTCCGATTTCGGTAAGTTTTCATCCTAAATCTTGTACTTTCTTGATCAATACACACTCCTACACCTTTCTATCTTTCAAATCTTGATTTCTAACCGTGAAATCATCAAGATCTAAGCATTCTAGGATGATGTCATCATGGTGTTCTTCAAGAACCTCATGTTTTGGCCTCAATCCACCAAGAATCACTTGGATCTAGCCGATTTCCACATAAAAACACTAAGATCTACCACAGATCTGAATATATTTACATAGTGTGAAGGATTGGAAGATGGATTTTCCAACTTTCTTTCAACTCTTTTACACTCAATGCCTTCAAACCGGGAGAAACGGAGCTTGAGCCAACTCACCAATCATTCTAATGGTCAAGTGGTTCAAGATTCGGATTCTATCTACGAGGTTCACCGATTCCGGGTTAAACGTTAAACTGCCGTTCCGAACCGTTCACCGGCCGGACTAAGGTGATTCCTGTCCGAGCAGGGGAAACAAGTAAGAACGAAGGTCCCATGGTTCATCCCGTTGTTAAAATACCTCGATATAACGTCAAACAATCAAAACAGCCAAGTGTTAGACGAACAGGTCGACCAGGTCAGGATGCTGACCGATCGAACAGGCTGTTCGAACGAACAGCCCAACCGATCGGACATGTCAGTCGATCGACCAGACCAGCCGATCGGCTAGCACTAGGGGTGTTCAAGATCGGATAATCCGGTTTTCGGATATCCGAAAATCGGATATTCGAAATTTCGGATAGTGAAATATTGACATCCGAACCCGAATCCGAAATTTCGGATATCCGAAATTTCGGATTCGGGTTCGGATATCTAATCGGATATCCGAATATCCAATTTTTTATTTAATTTTTATTTTTTTATTATTCTTTAATATTTGGAACCAGATTTTTCGGATAGTTTCGGATATCCGAATATAAATTTCGGATATTTTTCGGATGTTTTTTCGGATATTTCGGATATTTTTCGGATACTTCGGATATTTTTCGGATACTTCAGATATTTTCGGATATTCGGATATCCGAAAAAAATAAAAATTAAATTTTCGGATATTTTCGGATAATCCGATTATCCGAAAATTCTCAAAATCACTATCCGAATCCGAATCTGAATTTTCGGATTATCCGATTTTCGGATATCCGAAAATTCGGATATCCGAAAATTCTGATATTTCGGATACGGGTTTTCGGATACTTCGGATTCGGTTTCAGATTCGGATTTTTTTGAACACCCCTAGCTAGCACATGGCCCCACACTTTGACAAATTCATGATGTATAGTATTGAACGAGGTGATGTTCGATCGAATGAGCGGTTCGATAACATTACTCGTCGGATCATGAGATACTATGCTTCAACCCTTAATCGATTTTGCAAATCGTTCGATGTATTGGAGTGCCACCCGATCGACATACTATTCGATCAGGTGACATCCTGCTGAGAACTACTACTGAAGTGTCTAACCGATCGCTTAAGCCGGCCGATCGAACAGACCGTTCGATCGATCGACCTGAAAGGTAAGAACACTTCAATGTTCTCAAATACTACAACGAAAACTTCAAAAGAACAAGTCATCATACACAAACACATCCTACTCAAAGGAAGAAACAATCCACTCGAACAGTCCAACCGATCGAGCCTACCGGCCGATCGAACAGGCTGTCCGAACGGACTGTCCAACCGAACGAACAACCCGTTCGATCGAACCTACCGTTCGATCGACCAGGCTGTTCGACCCATCATCACTTGTTTCCATTTTACATGTTACTCATCGTTATGCTATCGAACTATTCAAGCTAACCCTACTCTCAAGCGCTCCCTTAAATCCATCAATCAACCGCTGTGAGTATACTCGAACCCTTTTTGGCTTTAGCACTTTTGGGTGTTACATACGTTACTTATCTAAATCACAATCGATCACACTACTCAATTATTTGAACGCTAACCGATTCGCATGTATTACGTGACTAAATGAATGCTTGTTGTTATGTTTATACGTGGAATGCTGTCTACCTGCCTTAACGACGTAGTACTATAGTTTGGACTCAGCACCCGTTCACACGGGGGTTGTTAAGGACAATTACTTGCATGGATTACGGTGGTAATCATGTATTGTGAACTGTCTCAGACAGTCAACCCGCAGTCATTGGTATCGATAGATCCATGTCGATAATTAACATGCATCGTTTTCCTCTGTGTACGTGCTGGTTATGCGTAAACTATTTCGAACTCTATATGCTATATCAAACTTGTATGCTCACCTTTACATTTTATGTATTGACTTTATTTTAACGTATGTGACAGGAAATTAGGATGCTTATCTACTAGGAAGGCAAGCTAGGAATAAGCGTCTAGAGCATAGTTGTCTGTAGATCTTGCAGATCGAGTCTCTAGAAGCAATTAAACAATATTTATATTTTTATTTTAAATCTGAGTTGTCGGAACAGAATATTTGGCTAGATGTTATTTGTAATAATTTGTTTTGCCATTTGAGGCACGGTATGGGACGTGTTACATAAATTGAATGGTAATGATAGTTGTTATGGAAACTCCTGGACAATCTGTTTCGCTCAGTGCCATGCCCCGATGATTCCGCCATCGGTTGGGGTGTGACAGATTGGTATCAGAGCCATAACTATAGGGAATTAGGCTAGACACGACCTAGTCTGGGTCACTGTCTTAGAAACCTAGACTATAGTTAGGAACCAACAGACCAAGCTTATGTGCAATATTCTAATATTCTTCGCTATCACTAAACTCGAATTTTCAAATGGAGTCAAGCGATTTAGTCAAGATTAGGTGTGAAAGCCGCAAACTCTCGACTAGATCGTTTGGTCAATGCTGATTTTATCCATTTATCAATGATTTCCTCATCATTTTCGACAACAAACGAGGAGAATTATACCAAATCAGGAGTGAAATCCATATTTTGATGAATAATCTTCTCAATTTTACTAAAACAAGGAAGAAGTTGCTAAGCTAGGGGTGAAACCCTAACCTTGACAACTTGTTCCGGAATTTTATTTATCTCACCAAAGCCTCGACGGACTCCAACGACCTGAACTCACAAATACGACCTAGGGAACACATGCTGAATGCCCAAGAATCGAGGCAACAACACGAACCTGAAAGTCAAAATGTGACGACAAGTCCATTGTGAATAGTCGAATCGCTTTGGGTAGTCGATGTCTAGTAGCCACAGACAATCTATTTCTCGATTTTATGTGCTTCGATTCTGAGCCCGCAATTGCTGACTCTGATAATTCGTCGATTTTATGTGCTTTATGTGTGATTATCTGTTTATGTGTTTAATTTTGGTATTTATTCGATTTTTGCTATCACTTCGATCAACACACACGACTCGCATTGCCCTTCTATCTCAGTACGCTAACAAGTCGCTGCAATTTTAGGCAATATTATGCTATACGATCATACTATACTACCCGACACGCTATACGATTATATGATACTGCTCAATATACTATACGAATGACACGCGAACTTGGAAGGATAGGTTTCTGTATTCTGACTGCATCTGTGATTAAATGCGTAGGTGTTTATGTGCTTCTGTGATTCTGTGCTCTACGTGCTTATGTGCTTCTGTGACTACGTGAATCTGTGGTTATGTGCCTACGTGTTTATGTGATTTACGCTTTATCGTGTTCCTGAGCTTTAGTAAGTAGTAGTAGTAGTAGACGTGTGAGGTGAGATCCGATTTGTTGTGTCTGAGACCTACGACGATGTCTGCTGCAGACCATGTCGTCATCTGGACACCGAACCCCACTTACTCGCCAAGAAAAGAGAGACAAGCATCTCACTTCTATCATCGCCAAGCAAGTGGCAAAAGCTGTAAGCGAGGTGTATGAAAACGTCAGCAAATCGTCTGAGGAGTCACGAATCGATGCTCCTAAAGATGTTAACAAGACCGTTTTCTGTTTCAAACAGTTCAAGGCATGCGGACCAAAAGAGTTTACTGGAGAAGATGGCCCTACCGCCATGTTTCAATGGTTTGATTCGGTTGAAGTCACTCTGCGCCAAAGCGGCTGTCCTGAAAATATCCGTACCCTCAATGCGACCGGTGTCTTCCAGTCCCGAGCTCTAGACTGGTGGACGGCCGAACGAAACAAACGCGGAAATGATGCAGCTTATGAGCTGACTTGGGAAGAGCTAAAGGCTATCATGATGGACGAATTCTGCCCTCCCCATGAACGCCAAAAGCTGGAGGACGAGTGTTGGAACATCAAGCAGAAGGACGGAGACAACGCTGCTTTAACTGCTCGCTTCAAGCAGCTTAGCATTATCTGTCCCGATCAAGTCAAGACGCTAGACATGGCCATCAAGAAGTATATTCGAACTCTACCTGATTGTGTTGCCGACTTTGTTCACGCCGCCAAGACATCCTCAATCGAGGAGACTTACTTGCTTGTCGCCGAAATCAATGACAAGCGGGGTAAAGTCTGGTTTCTGGGATAAGCCATCCAAGTCTCTGCATCAAGCTACAACTGCACCAACAGCAGCTCCAACAACAAGAACTGTGCTGTCACAACAACTGCTGCCCCTCTGCAAGCCGTACAGGCTCAGCAGCAGTCTTATCATCGACCAGCTCCAGTGACCAATGCACCGCCAGCAAAGCGTGCTTACACAGGTCCCCACCCGCTTTGCCCGACATGCTCATATCATCATCCGGTGGGAATCGCCTGTCGTTTCTGCGCTCACTGCAACCTCTACGGTCATTTCACTGCGAACTGTCGCTATGGTCCTCGTCAAGCCCCAGTTCAAGTCGCCGCTCATCAAGCTCTACTCCCAGCCCCTCAAGGCCAACCCGTAGCTCAAGCACCCACGATCAATGCTCGAGTCTGCTTTGCATGTGGTGATCCTAACCACTTTGCCAACATGTGCCCGAACAGGGTTGTGAAACAAGAGCCCCAACCGCAGCAGCAGCAGCCTCAGCAGCAGCAACAAGCAGCCCGTGCCAGAACCTTCAACATCAATGCTCGTCAAGCCCAGGCTGACAACAACGTGGTTAATGGTACGTTCCTTGTGAATGGTATTTATGCATCATGTTTGTTTGATACTGGAGCCGATAACTGCTTTGTGTCGTTTGAATTCGAGAAGCTCCTTAGTCGTAAGCGTTCTTATCTCCCCTCGTCATTCGAAGTGGAAGTCGCTACTGGAAGAACGGTCACCGTTAATTCTGTTCTCCGTGATTATACTCTCGAGCTCAACAATCACATCTTCCTAATCGACCTTATTCCGATGCAACTCGGAAGTTTCAATGTCATAGTAGGCATGGACTTTCTTCGCGAAAACCATGCCGAAGTTGTGTGTTTTGATAAGATGATTCGATTCTCGCTCGCGAATGGTGATCTATTATGTGTGTACGGTGAAACAGCTTCGAAAGGTCTCAAACTCATGTCATGCATTCAAGCTAGCAAGTATCTCCGCAAGGAATACAGAGCTTTCTTGGCTAACATTGTAGTAGCGGAGAAGGAAAAGAAAATGAAGGCCGAAGTCAAGGACGTTCCAGTGGTCCGTGAATTTCCTCAGGTGTTCCCTGATGATCATCCTGGACTACCGCCAAGTCGTGATATCGACTTTCGTATCGACCTTATTCCTGGAGCTAACCCTGTAGCCAAAGCCCCTTATCGACTCGCGCCATCCGAAATGCGGGAACTCTCGAACCAACTCCAGGAATTGCTTGAAAAAGGCTTTATTCGCCCGAGCACCTCTCCTTGGGGCGCACCAGTCCTTTTCGTTAAAAAGAAGGATGGGTCGTTCAGGATGTGTATCGACTATCGGGAGTTGAATAAGTTAACCATCAAGAACCGTTACCCTTTGCCTCGAATCGATGACTTATTTGATTAGCTGCAAGGTGCCAAGTGTTTCTCGAAGATCGATACGGCCATCATGAATTCGTTGTTATGCCTTTTGGTTTAACTAACGCACCCGCGGTTTTCATGGATCTGATGAATCGCGTGTGTAAGCCATTTCTAGACCGTTTCGTCATCGTGTTCATCGACGATATCTTGATCTATTCCAAATCGAAAGCCGAACACGTGCAACATCTACGTTTGGTTCTCGAGCTACTCCACGGGAATCAATTCTATGCCAAGTTCTCCAAGTGTGAATTTTGGCTGGAGGAGGTTCAGTTTCTGGGTCACATCATTAATAGTCAAGGTATTCATGTCGATCCCGCGAAGATTGAAGGAGTTAAGAGTTGGATTACGCCTAAGAACCCGTCTGAAGTTCGTTCTTTTCTCGGACTAGCGGGCTATTACCGACGATTTATGAAGGTTATAGCTTACGCATCTCGTCAGCTCAAAATCCACGAGAAGAACTATACAACCCATGATCTCGAGCTAGGCGCAGTTGTTTTTGCATTGAATATTTGGCGACACTACCTGTGTGGTACCAATTGTATGATCTTCACCGATCACAGGAGTTTACAACACATCTTCAATCAGAAAGAACTTAACATGCGTCAACGCCGATGGGTAGAACCCCTTAACGATTACGACTGTGCGATTCGTTATCACCCAGGCAAGGCAAATGTTGTTGCCGACGCGCTCAGCAGACGGAGTTATTTGCTCAGTATTCGCAATACCCAAGCCCATCATAATCTCGAAACCCTCATCCGCGAAGCCCAGCATGCTTGTTTTAATGAACGCACTTTGAAGAAAGAGAGGATCTATCACGATGGAGCTCAGTTTGTAAGCAAGGCAAATGGGATTTTCTATTATCTGGATCGAATTTGGATCCCTAAGCGGACCGATTTGCGAAAGATTATAATGGACGAAGCCCACAAATCCCGATATTCAATTCATCCCGGTGCCGACAAAATGTACCAGGACCTTCGATACAAGTACTGGTGGCCGGGAATGAAAAGAGATATCGCCCTTTATCTTGGAAGTTGCCTGACTTGTGCGAGAGTTAAGGCTGAACATCAACGACCTTCTGGCTTACTCGAACAACCTCCGATCCCAACATGGAAGTGGGAGAGTATAGCTATGGACTTCATAACCAAACGTCCACCCACGCCATCAGGTCACGGCAGCATTTGGGTTCTAGTTGATCGTCTGACCAAATCAGCCCACTTTTTGCCAATACGGGAAGACTACAAGGTAGAACGACTAGCCCGAATCTACACCGACGAGATCATTTGTAATCATGGTACGCCTCGTGACATCATTTCAGACAGTGATGCTCGGTTTACTTCGCGATTGTGGGAAACGTTTCAAGCAGCTCTTGGTACGTCGCTTAACCTAAGTACCGCATTCCATCCTCAAACCGACGGACAGACTGAAAGAACGATCCGTACTCTAGAAGACATGCTCCGTGCGTGTGTCATAGACTTCGGTGGTAGCTGGAACAAATACCTACCGTTAGTCGAATTCTCGTACAACAACAGCTATCATGCCAGCATACAAATGGCACCATTCGAGGCTTTATATGGAAGAATATGTCGATCGCCTATTGTATGGCACGAGATCGGTCACTCGCAACTAACCGGTCCTGAGCTACTACAAGAAACGACTGACAAAATCCTCCAGATTCGAGACAACTTGTCGAAAGCCAGGGATAGACAGAAAAGCTACGCCGATAGAAGACGCAAGCCCCTTGAATTTGACGTTGGCGACTACGTACTCCTAAAGGTATCACCTTGGAAGGGTGTGGTCAGATTCGGCAAGAAAGGGAAACTAGCGCCTCGATATGTTGGACCTTTTAAGATTCTGGAAAGGATCGGAAAAGTCGCCTACAGACTCGAACTACCGGAGGAACTTAGTAACGTCCACCCGACTTTCCATGTGTGTAACACCCTTATTATTATATTAAAGGTTTTCGTATAAATAACGAAAATAAACATGTGATTACGATTTAGTATCCTTAGAAAATACGAGTAATTTAAAACTTTTACAACTTAAAAGTTTTCAACATAATATAAATAAGTTTGTCGTTTAAAAGTTACGACGTTACGCCGTGCGGAAGCTTTAATCTCGTGTGTTCGGTTCTTCATCGAGCTTGATCTCCATCCGGGCACTCTTGGCGATCACCTATGATCAAAACCAACTTAAAAGTTAGTTTTGATAGTTAAATAATAAGTTCACACAAGTTACATGGGTCAACAAACAAAATTTAACATTTTTTGGATTCAGGGGGGGCTAGACGCCCCACCTAGGGGCTAGACGCCCCACCTAGCCCCCTTTTTTACAACAAGTTATTATTATGTTGCTGCATATTCCCAGCATAACCCGATTTCACGGAAACGAACATAACTCTCTCGTTTTTAATCCGTTTTACCTGATTCTTTTTCCTACGCGTCCGTAATTCAATTCTCCATCTTATGAAGTTGAAATCCAACATCCAGCATAACAAAATTCCAGACCTTTAAGTCTTGGACTTAATACCTTTTTACAAAGTTTTGACCCGTTCATGCGTTTATCAAATAAACATGTTTGTTTGATCCCAAATTCACATGAATCTTATAATTTCAATGTTGTCTATCATATTAGGTTCAATTCACGAGTTTATGTATATTCTTAAACCCGTTTGTACTTAAAAGCTTATTTTGACCCGTTAAGTGTATTTGAGCACTTTTCCGCATAATTCATACTCGTTTATCTCTAGCATCTTATTTTCACAATATTTATCAAAGGATCTTCCACCACAACTATTTTTACGGTGGATTAAGCATAACTAACCTATTATCCCAAAATTTACCCATCGGTTGGTCATTTTACGCAAATGACCATTTTATGCATTTGACCCTTGATTGTGTATTCCTGTAACTTTTATTCATATCTAATGATTCCATAATCTTGATGCAAGTTCCTAAACAACCCCTATGGGTCGTTTACCCAATATACCCTTCAAGGGTGTTTTGGTCCACTTTAGTCCCTCACTTTACGCGAAGGACTTTCGTTAAATATTTGACCATAAATTATATGTTTAACTAAAAGCTTATTTATGCGTACCTGGCTCGGATCAACAAGTAGACCCGATTTATACCTCGTTTTCATTATCACACAATCAATGGTGACGCAATTATCCGATTTGCTAATCGGTCCTGTTAACATAAGACTTGATAACCACATTAGTCGATATTGTCAAATGGTGTTATCACCACCATTCGACCCGTTTGGACTATATGCCCAACGTTATCTATTTAATCAAAAACATTGTTTTTGATTTCCAATTCATACATCCATCCCATCCCAGATTTTATTACCATACCCTTTTTCTTTTAAACTCTTTTCTTACAAATTCAACCCATTTCGGCTTATGCCATGGGTATCCTTTTAACCTTGATTTACATTAGTCGACACTTGACCAAATTCCATTTTTGCCCTTTTTCCCTCATTATTAGATTACACTACAAGGTAATCTTAACGAAAATCCATATTTCCAATATTATCGTTATCACATTTATAACGTATAGAATAAACGAGTATTCTATATAAGTGTGTAAATTACACTTACCTCGCATCCACGCCACGCTTTTCTTTCCGTACTTGCTCCGTTTGACCCGTTCCCTCCTTCAAGCTTTCACCTAGCTTGTTACGCGTCAAACTATTGTCAATCATTTACAAGGCGGTTAAATTAGTCATTAACAATCACGACTATTCCACCTCACTTATTTTCTATGTCGAAGCTATTGTTCGACTTCATGCTTAGTTAACTTAGTTTATCAAAGTTAACTACTTTAAATCACAAGGTTTACAACATTAAGTCTAAATCAACATAATATTTAGAACCTTTATCACTTCATATTACGCGTAATTGCCATATCATTCAGATACGCGTTTTCACTCTAATTTCAACACTTTAGTTCTCATTTAGGCATTTTAACAAACACCTAATGTGCATAATTTGTATTCTTCTTTTATCAAGTTCATGGTTATTGCTTTAACATCAATTAACATGTTCACATCAATTGTTCGCATCTACAACATCATAATTCAGTTACGAAAATTCAAATTACACTAGAACTACTATCAATTTCTAGTGTTTAACATGTTCATGCAAAACCCACTTATCACCTTCAATGGTGATCATGAATTTACAAGGATTAGGCCTAATTTCATCATATACTTGTCTAGTTCTTGATTAACTTCCAACCAAGTTTCAAGCATCAATTTCAAGCCTTTATGTCTAGTGTTTATAAGTTACAACTAGAACTTGCACTACTTACCTAATGTTCATCTATTTTAACACTATAATTCTAGTGTTCATCCCATAGTCATAAAACCCACTTAGCACATACAAGGGAAATCATCAAATCCCTAGTTTTCAACACTAATTCATCAAGTTTTTTCATCTAGGGTTTGTTTCCAAGCCTAAATTCAACACATATCACTCACACACTCCATTTTCATTCACGAATTTTGATCATGAGTGTTCATAAGAAATTCTAAGACATCACCAAATTACAAAATTTAACATACCTTACGATCCCCTTGACTTGGTGATCGTTTATACGTGATCATGCATTCGATTTGAGCTACTTTTGCCCTCCAATTTGGTGAAATTGAGATGAACTAGGGTTTACTCCTTTTTGGTCGCCCCTGATGATCGATCCACACACACATCTTGTGTGTCTGGTGTGTTTTTTTTAATTATATAAAACTTGTTTCCTTTTTAACTTTTTTGGTCCCTCAAGTTTAATTTTAATTATTAGGGACTAGAACTCCATGTTTTATAACTTATTTACACCTCATTAACTAGGTTAATTATTCCTAGTTAACTTAATGGGTTCGGGAAGCTATAACCCGTTATATTTTAAGTCCCGTTAACTCGGGCATTTTTTTAAATACTTTGTTTTCTCAAAGTATTTATCTTTTTTTTATATTAGGTTTGTTTATTAAATCCTAATATTCATCGGGTTAATTTTACCACTAACGGTATTTTACCCGTTTTTACTATTAACGAGGTTTGATTACCAAACCCGTTTTCGGGGTGTTACAAGTCTATCCCCCTTAAAGAGGTTTCGTCCCCGAAACCTTTTCTTACATAATTCATTGAGTTTAAACTCAATGTATTTGATCCGAGAAATCTTTTAAACATTACTTATACTTTTAACCAATTGTTAGTATTACCAGAAAAGTATGGTAACATCTTTTTGGTTACTAATTATCTACGTATCTCATACGACATAGTGCAACTTGAAATAACGTAATCTCGTTATTTCCTCTAGTTTAGTTAACTTAGCGATATCCATCGCTTTTATATACTATCGAATTCTTTATGAATCCGTTACTTTGACCGTTTAAAGGTCTTTAGTGAAATCTTTCACTTTTAGCAACGATTTCTTTTTGTTTTCAAATTTATTTATTCGGTTTAGTTATACCGAATCCACCACTTACAAGCAAACCAAATTTATTTAAATGACCTTAACCGGTCTCACTAACTAGACTTATTAGTCCGGTTACTTTTTACCGCTCGCTTGGTTATAGTGTGATTCTACTTCATATTGCATTTCTTGACCGTGATCATGTCACATCATGCCAAATTTTATATCAACTTTTATTTTCAAAAATATCACTTTTCAAATATATCGTCTTGCACCTATCAGTGTCAAGACTTATATCTTTCATGCTTACTATGTATATGTCTATCAGTATTCATATTTGTAAAAATGTTATTTCTTACCAAAACTGAAGTTTTAGTTTAGCGTCTTCTCTTTAACCTTTGTCAATTATCCATACCGGGATATTGACAGTCCAAAATTTATTCTTTTTCAGTCTTTGTTTTATGCGAGGATCCTCCATTTATTCCCTCGCTTTGTCTAATTAACCCGTAGGTTTTATCACTTAGTCTATGGGCTATTTTATTAGACCTTCACCTCTTTAAGGCGAGGTCCTTATAATCTATCTCTTTCTAGTCATGACTCGTGAGTCGTTTTAGTCTCGAAGACCTTTCCATTATTTATAATCCCCAAAGGTTAGGTTGATCCCGTAGATCATTTCTTACTCATGTCATTCTTAAAATACATGTTTGGTGTCAAGGCACCCTGTTTTTGTTTGAAGAATCATTTGGTTTCAAGCTTAGGTTCCGTTAACCTTAATTGTAGTTTCGTGGCTACAATTGTTTTCTTTCGGACAATTTTTTTTCCCGATTTTATGACTTCTCACGTCATTTATGCGTCAGTTCTTCTTATGCTTACTGTTATTTGATTTGCATATATTCTTATTTGGTTATGTCCCATTACCGGGCTCATTACTCTTTTGCTTTTAATGTTACCATTATCCCGCTTGCGTTTACTCATGCCGTCAGGCATGATATTATATTCGACCCATTCAACTTAAAAATAGTTGAACATAATTTATTCAAAAGTTCTAATTACATTATCTTATCGTCTTTTATTTATGACTCAAAACCCGAGTCTTTTAACCTTCCATCCGAGTTCCCGTTTCTCGGTCTACGCATGTGTTAAATTCTTACCCATCAACCGGGTGTTTTACCAAAGTCGTTATTATTGCAACCCTCCCGTTGTGCATTAAGACTTCGCTTCGATTTATTTGGTTGTCTTAGCGAAATCCATCGCTTTTATTCAACCGTGTCTTTTATTCTTTATATGACCGTCCTTGACGCCCTTATAGATTATGAGTGACGATTATCATCATCATCCTTTCCTTGCTACAACCCAAATTAACAACCTTGATTATCCTTTCATGTGGGCAATACCTTCGTTTTTATGACCCGGCGGGTCACCTATACTACGGTTTTACTTGCCCCTTTTTGGTCCACCATGGCTCTTTCATCCATGATGACTTATTTTCACGAAATTTCCTTAGGTCGTTCATTTATATTTCTATTTACATTAATCTTTGTCCCTTCTCTCGGTTTCATTATTCTAATGTAATACCTTTCCGTCACCCAGCTGTGCGTTTACATTATTGTCAACTATTTTGTTCATTTGTTTCATTTGGGTACTTTTTAATTTGTCCCATTCACCCCTTCCTTACTACATCGGATATAAGCATGTCCATCATAAAAAGTTCATGGTACCACGTGCTCACCACTTACTTGGCCAGAGTAAGCGATCAATACCTGGTATACATGACCCTTTTATAATTTTCACATTACACCCATGTAAGTAATGCCTCTATATGTTTCTCTTGGAAACAATATCCCGAATAGATTTTTTATTCGGGTTTTTCCAAGTTTTTTAATCTACGTGTGCAACTTTCAATCTCTACGTTTTTGTTGCATATTACTATTTGTGCAATTAAATTTAAAATGTGCACCTCGTAATGCTTGCCCTAACGGGATTCTCTTACCATTAACCTTGTTCGCGGTCGTTACGCGATTTAGTCCTTGGTGAGCATGCTCCTCTTGTCATACTTCGGACCGTTCCTCTATCATATCCGCAATTCGTTCAACTCTCGTCATCTTCAGACGCGAGTGTCCTTAAATTAAAACATTAACAAAAGTTAGTAGTGTCACCTTCAATAATTGCCCGTATTATAATACCAGGCTTTTTCTACTATACGCGTCAACGCGCGAAATTTCGTCAACTACTTCAATCATTTGATTGGGGTAACGTGTATTACACGATAACCCTATGTGTTGTTTACAACACCTTAATACGCTAAACCATTAATATACATGTACTTACCGGATTTGCGATCAAGCCTCGAACCGAACACTTTACCCTTCAACCTTGGGCTCTGATTACCAACTTGTAACACCCTTATTATTATATTAAAGGTTTTCGTATAAATAACGAAAATAAACATGTGATTACGATTTAGTATCCTTAGAAAATACGAGTAATTTAAAACTTTTACAACTTAAAAGTATTCAACATAATATAAATAAGTTCGTCGTTTAAAAGTTACGACGTTACACCGTGCGGAAGCTTTAATCTCGTGTGTTCGGTTCTTCATCGAGCTTGATCTTCATCCGGGCACTCTTGGCGATCACCTATGATCAAAACCAATTTAAAAGTTAGTTTTGATAGTTAAATAATAAGTTCAAACAAGTTACATGGGTCAACAAACAAAATTTAACATTTTTTGGATTCAGGGGGGGCTAGACGCCCTACCTAGGGGCTAGACGCCCCACCTAGCCCCCTTTTTGACAGCAAGTTCTTATTATGTTGCTGCATATTCGCAACATAACCCGATTTCACGGAAACGAACATAACTCTCTCGTTTTTAATCCGTTTTACCTGATTCTTTTTCCTACGCGTCCGTAATTCAATTCTCCATCTTATGAAGTTGAAATCCAACATCCGGCATAACAAAAATTCAGACCTTTAAGTCTTCGACTTAATACCTTTTTACAAAGTATTGACCCGTTCATGCGTTTATCAAACAAACATGTTTGTTTGATCCCAAATTCACATGAATCTTATAATTTCAATGTTGTCTATCATATTAGGTTCAATTCACGAGTTTATGTATATTCTTAAACCCGTTTGTACTTAAAAGCTTATTTTGACCCGTTAACGGTATTTGAGCACTTTTCCACATAATTCATACTCGTTTATCTCTAGCATCTTATTTTCGCAATATTTATCAAAGGATCTTCCACCACAACTATTTTTACGGTGGATTTAGCATAACTAACCTATTATCCCAAAATTTACCCATCGGTTGGTCATTTTACGCAAATGACCATTTTATGCATTTGACCCTTGAATATGTATTCCTGTAACTTTTATTCATATCTAATGATTCCATAATCTTGATGCAAGTTCCTAAACAACCCCTATGGGTCGTTTACCCAATGTACCCTTCAAGTGTGTTTTGGTCCACTTTAGTCCCTCACTTTACGACGAAGGACTTTCGTTAAATATTTGACCATAAATTATATGCTTAACTAAAAGTTTATTTATGCGTACCTGGCTCGGATCAACAAGTAGACCCGATTTATACCTCGTTTTCATTATCACACAATCAATGGTGACGCAATTATCCGATTTGCTAATCGGTCCTATTAACATAAGACTTGATAACCACATTAGTCGATATTGTCAAATGGTGTTATCACCACCATTCGACCCGTTTGGACTATATGCCCAACGTTATCTATTTAATCAAAAACATCGTTTTTGATTTCCAATTCATACATCCATCCCATCCCGGATTTTATTACCATACCCTTTTTTCTTTTAAACTCTTTTCTTACAAATTCAACCCATTTCGGCTTATGCCATGGGTATCCTTTTAACCTTGATTTACACTAGTCGACACTTGACCAAATTCCATTTTTGCCCTTTTTCCCTCATTATTAGATTACACTACAAGGTAATCTTAACAAAAATCCATATTTCCAATATTATCGTTATCACGTTTATAACGTATAGAATAAACGAGTATTCTACATAAGTGTGTAAATTACACTTACCTCGCATCCACGCCACGCTTTTCTTTCCGTACTTGCTCCGTTTGACCCGTTCCCTCCTTCAAGCTTTCACCTAGCTTGTTACGCGTCAAACTATTGTCAATCATTTACAAGGCAGTTAAATTAGTCATTAACAATCACGACTATTCCACCTCACTTATTTTCTATGTCGAAGCTATTGTTCGACTTCATGCTTAGTTAACTTAGTTTATCAAAGTTAACTACTTTAAATCACAAGGTTTACAACATTAAGTCTAAATCAACATAATATTTAGAACCTTTATCACTTCATATTACGCGTAATTGCCATATCATTCAGATACGCGTTTTCACTCTAATTTCAACACTTTAGTTCTCATTTAGGCATTTTAACAAACACCTAATGTGCATAATTTGTATTCTTCTTTTATCAAGTTCATGGTTATTGCTTTAACATCAATTAACATGTTCACATCAATTGTTCGCATCTACAACATCAGAATTCAGTTACGAAAATTCAAATTACACTAGAACTACTATCAATTTCTAGTGTTTAACATGTTCATGCAAAACCCACTTATCACCTTCAATGGTGATCATGAATTTACAAGGATTAGGCCTAATTTCATCATATACTTGTCTAGTTCTTGATTAACTTCCAACCAAGTTTCAAGCATCAATTTCAAGCCTTTATGTCTAGTGTTTATAAGTTACAACTAGAACTTGCACTACTTACCTAATGTTCATCTATTTTAACACTATAATTCTAGTGTTCATCCCATAGTCATAAAACCCACTTAGCACATACAAGGGAAAAATCAAATCCCTAGTTTTCAACACTAATTCATCAAGTTTTTTCATCTAGGGTTTGTTTCCAAGCATAAATTCAACACATATCACTCACACACTCCATTTTCATTCACGAATTTTGATCATGAGTGTTCATAAGAAATTCTAAGACATCACCAAATTACAAAATTTAACATACCTTACGATCCCCTTGACTTGATGATCGTTTATACGTGATCATGCATTCGATTTGAGCTACTTTTGCCCTCCAATTTGGTGAAATTGAGATGAACTAGGGTTTACTCCTTTTTGGTCGCCTCTGATGATCGATCCACACACACATCTTGTGTGTGTGGTGTGTTTTTTTAATTATATAAAACTTGTTTCCTTTTTAAAGGTTTTGGTCCCTCATGTTTAATTTTATTTATTAGGGACTAGAACTCCATGTTTTATAACTTATTTACACCTCATTAACTAGGTTAATTATTCCTAGTTAACTTAATGGGTTCGGGAAGCTATAACCCGTTATATTTTAAGTCCCGTTAACTCGGGCATTTTTTTAAATACTTTGTTTTCTCAAAGTATTTATCTTTTTTTTATATTAGGTTTGTTTATTTAAATCCTAATATTCACCGGGTTAATTTCACCACTAACGGTATTTTACCCGTTTTTACTATTAACGAAGTTTGATTACCAAACCCGTTTTCGGGGTGTTACAATGTGTCAAACCTCCGAAAATGCCTAGCTGATCATGATCTGATTGTACCTCTCGACAACCTTCAAGTCAATGAAACGCTGCATTTCGTGGAAAAGCCTGTCGAAATCATGGATCGCCAAACCAAGCTACTCAGACGCTCGCGCATCCCTATCGTGAAAGTCCGATGGGAAGGCAAACGAGGCGCAGAGTTCACTTGGGAACTCGAAAGCGACATGAAGGCTAAGTACCCGCAGTTGTTTAAATGAAGATCTGAAGCGAGAAATTGGTAAAACGTTCACGGTGCTGTGCAGCTTCGATCCTAATTTCGGGACGAAATTCCCTAAACAAGGGGAGGCTGTAACACCCCTTGTTTTCGAATGTCAAAGTCAAAGTCAAAGTCAAAGTCCAAGTCAAGTTTGACTTCTTTGACTGTAAATAGTCCATTTTATGTTTTGTATTATGTGGAGTAAGTGTTGTCAATCAGAGAAAATCGAAGTAATCGAGTGTTTAATCGACGCAAAACGATTTACGACTGTGAATAGTAGGAAGTAACAATGCGATAAAGTTAATCAATCAATACTCAAGCTAATCGAATCATCAATCGAACTCGAAACTTGAATTATGCGAATTTGGCGTTACATTACGTGTGTGTGTGTGCCTTATGTCTTACCTGTGCGTGCTTACTTTATGTTATGTGTGGTGATCAATCGAATCGAAACTCGAAACTCAATCGAACTCAATCGAAATCGAAATCGAATATGGAATGTAGATGCTTGTATGTATATATAGTGGTTGGGACTAAAAGTAAATTGAATAGGAAACTCTATCGTGCTCGTATTGTCTTCGATCGAAATCGAAATATCAGAAATCGTTGCGCCGAACACTCGAAACAGGCTGTGGATCGATCAGGCTCCTAGCTGATCGAACAGCCCAGCCGATCGGACAGACTGTCCGATCGAGCAGGCTGTCCGATCGGGATGCCTGGCCGATCGGCCAGCCCTTTCCTCTTTGGGAAGCCTATAAATAGGCCTGTCATTGTCATTCTTTCCACTTTTGGAAACCCTCTGACCGACCAGCTCATGCTCCCCTTCTTTTCTTAGATTTCTTCCGATTTCAGTAAGTTTTCATCCTAAATCTTGTACTTTCTTGATCACTACACACTCCTACACCTTTCTATCTTTCAAATCTTGATTTCTATCCGTGAAATCATCAAGATCTAAGCATTCTAGGATGATGTCATCATGGTGTTCTTCAAGAACCTCATGTTTTGGCCTCAATCCACCAAGAATCACTGGGATCTAGCCGATTTCCACATAAAAACACTAAGATCTACCACAGATCTGAATATATTTACATAGTGTGAAGGATTGGAAGATGGATTTTCCAACTTTCTTTCAACTCTTTTACACTCAATGCCTTCAAACCGGTAGAAACGGAGCTTGAGCCAACTCACCAATCATTCTAATGGTCAAGTGGTTCAAGATTCGGATTCTATCTACGAGGTTCACCGATTCCGGGTTAAACGTTAAACTGCCGTTCCGAACCGTTCACCGGCTGGACTAGGGTTATTCCTGTCCGAGCAGGGGAAACAAGTAAGAACGAAGGTCCCATGGTTCATCCCGTTGTCAAAATACCTCGATATAACGTCAAACAATCAAAACAGCCAAGTGTTATACGAACAGGCCGACCAGGTCAGGATGTTGACCGATCGAACAGGCTGTTCGAACGAACAGCCCAACCGATCGGACATGTCAGCTGATCGACCAGGCCAGCCGATCGGCTAGCACATGGCCCCACACTTTGACAAATTCATGATGTATAGCATTGAACGAGGTGATGTTCGATCGAACGAGCGGTTCGATAACATTACTCATCGGATCATGAGATACTATGCTTCAACCCTTAATCGATTTTGCAACTCGTTCGACGTATTGGAGTGCCACCCAATCGACATACTGTTCGATCAGGTGACATCCTGCTGAGAACTACTACTAAAGTGTCTAACCGATCGGTTAAGCTAGCCGATCGAACAGACCGTTCGATCGATCGACCTGAAAGGTAAGAACACTTCAATGTTCTCAAATACTACAACGCCATCATACACAAACACATCCTACTCAAAGGAAGAAACAATCCACTCGAACAGTCCAACCGATCGAGCCTACTGGCCGATCGAACAGGCTGTCCGAACGGACTGTCCAACCGAACGAACAACCTGTTCGATCGAACCTACCGTTCGATCGACCAGGCTGTTCGACCCATCATCACTTGTTTCCATTTTACATGTTACTCATCGTTATGCTATCGAACTATTCAGGCTAACCCTACTCTCAAGCGCTCCCTTCAATCCATCAATCAACCGCTGTGAGTATACTCAAACCCTTTTGGCTTTAGCACTTTTGGGTGTTACATACGTTACTTATCTAAATCACAATCGATCACACTACTCAATTATTTGAACGCTAACCGATTCGCATGTATTACGTGACTAAATTAATGCTTGTTGTTATGTTTACACGTGGAATGCTGTCTACCTGCCTTAACGACGTAGTACTATAGTTTGGACTCAGCACCCGTTCACACGGGGGTTGTTAAGGACAATTACTTGCATGGATTACGGTGGTAATCATGTATTGTGAACTGTCTCAGACAGTCAACCCGCAGTCATTGGTATCGATAGATCCATGTCGATAATTAACATGCATCGTTTTCCTCTGTGTACGTGCTGGTTATGCGTAAACTATTTCGAACTCTATATGCTATATCAAACTTGTATGCTCACCTTTACATTTTATGTATTGACTTTATTTTAACGTATGTGACAGGAAATTAGGATGCTTATCTACTAGGAAGGCAAGCTAGGAATAAGCGTCTAGAGCATAGTTGTCTGTAGATCTTGCAGATCGAGTCTCTAGAAGCAATTAAACAATATTTATATTTTTATTTTAAATCTGAGTTGTCGGAACAGAATATTTGGCTAGATGTTATTTGTAATAATTTTTTTTTGCCATTTGAGGCACGGTATGGGACGTGTTACATAAATTGAATGGTAATGATAGTTGTTATGGAAACTCCTGGACAATCTGTTTCGCTCAGTGCCATGCCCCGATGATTCCGCCATCGGTTGGGGTGTGACACCCTATTGTAAAGCTAACTGATTTACTGAAGTGATTAAAACGACTGTCGCTAGAATGGTTTAGCTGGTGTACACCCTTTATATTACAAGTATGTAATGTTGTATTTAGGGTTTTTCACAAGCCGAACCGAGCCGAGTCAGGGCTATCTCGGCTTAGCTTGATTATAAATCGAGATGGCTTGGCTCGGATTCAAAACCGAGCTTGAAATCTAAGCTCGTACTCGGCCTAGTTTGGCTCAATTTTGAAAAGAAAGATTAACACATAGATTTTAAAATTTAGTAGTCTAAAATATTATTTAATAATTAATAGTTTAAAAGAACGTATCCAAAATAAGCTTAACCTAATACATTAGAAGACAAAATCAAGTTCAATAACATAAACAAGAAAGATTAATGCATAGATTTCAAAATTTAGTAGTCTAAAATATTATTTAATAGTTTAAAAGTACATATCCAAAATAAGCTTAACCTAATACATTAGAAGTCAAAATCAAGTTCAATAACATAAACATATTCTAAATTTCAACAAAATACAATATAAGTTTGTTAGCATGATAATCAACCTTCAAATATGTTATAGATATCAAATTACACTTTTAAATACATGTAAATAATAATCAGTTTTTTGTGATATAGTATAGATGTATATAAAAATAAAATATATTAAAACTAAAATAATTTGAGCTAAGCCGAACCGAGCTAGCAAGCGAGCTAAACCGAGCCAATCCAGCTTGTTACGAGCCAAGCCGAGTTAGGCTCATTTTTTAACCAAGTCGAGCCGGCTCGGCTCAGTTTCAAACCAAGCCATATCCAGCGAGATTTTTCCAATTAAATCTGAACAAGCTCCGAGCCACGAGCTTTTTCAAGAACCCTAATTATATTCTGGTTGTGTATTAGCTTTCTGTCTCCTGACTAGATTTTCTAAAGAAATTACTGTCAGAGCCGGCCCAATGGGCTTCCAACCCTAGGCTTAGGCCTAGGGCCACCCAAAATGAAAGGCCTCCAAATTTTTGGATGGTTCTTTGTATACTAGGCCCATTTTCGTTATTTATACTAAACAATAATTAGAAGCCCAAAGAAATAAAGGCTAGTGAATAAAAGGCCTAAAAAAAAAAATCCTTGTCTCGATCTCCCACAAATTTAACAAACAGAATCGTCGCGTATCTCGGTCTCTCAGAGAAGAAATAATGAACGGCCGCTTTGCAGGTTGGAAAATGGAAATCCCGCTGTCTTCCCCTCAATCGTCGCCTCAATCCCCTCGATTGCCATTGGTTACAGGTATTAATATCAGTTCTTGATTTAATTTGATATACCTTCTCACTTCTCGATTTGAATTGAATCATTGATATAACTTCCTTGTCTTCTTGATTTGAACCGTTCAATCTCGATCAGTTTTCGATTTGTATTGAGATAAGTTCCTTGTCTTCTTGATTTGAATCGTCGATAGTTCTTGTCTTCTTGATTTGTGGCAGACGTGGTCCCGTGGTTTATCTGTTCTCGGAACTCAGTGGGCAGTGGCATCGAGTCTCAACACTCAGATTCTCGGAACTCGGAAGTCAGTGGCACAGCCGCACATGTTAGATATCTGATTTTTTTCATAGTTTGCTATTTTTCATAGTTTGCTATTTTTCTGAATAAAGTTGTTGTTTAGGGAATTAGGGCTTATTATCCATCTCTTAAATAGATTTATATTTTAGCAATGTCAAATCGAATTCGATCTTTTGAATCCGGTCATTCAAAAAGGCTAAAAAGACGTAAACAAGAAGCTTTAATCGAATCACCAAAAGGGAGCACTTCTAAAATTTTGTACACCTACAACAAGTAATCCTACAAACGATACTGATACACCTACAAATAATGAACCTACAAACGATAGTGATACACTTACAAATAATGAACCTACAAACAATATTGATACACCTACAAATAATGAACCTACAAACGATAGTGATACACCTACAAATAATGGACCTACAAACGACGAAAAACCTACGAATGATGAATTTACAACCGATGAAATACCTAAAATTTTTGTTGATCCAAGTCAATGGAATAATATTAGTATTGATCTAAGAGATATACTCGTAGAAAAAGGTCCGATTAAAATTCATGATTACGATTTTCCACAAGATGAAAACTCAAGAAGTTTTAATACATCTCACTATATGCGAACATTACCAAATGGTGAAACGCTAGAAAGAAAATGGTTGATTTATTCTATAGATTTAGATAGAGCGTTTTGTTTTTGTTGTAAATTGTTTAACGTAAATTAATGTACTAGTAGCTTAGCTAAAGAAGGTAATAACGATTGGAAAAATATTAGTAGTAAATTAAAAGAACATGAAAAATGTAACGTACATATTAACAATATGAGAACATGGATGGAATTAGAGATAAGATTGGTGAAAAATAAGACAATCGATAAACAAAATCAAAATCAAATAAATAAAGAAAAAGAACATTGGAGAAATGTGCTAAAAAGAATTATTGCCCTTGTAAAGAGTCTTGGTACACATAATTTAGCATTTCGTGGAACAATTATATGAAGAAAACAATGGTTTATTTTTAGCCGGTATTGAGATGATTGCAGGATTTGACCCGATAATGCAAGAACATGTTAGACGCATACAAAATAAGGAAATTCATAATCATTATCTTGGACCCAGAATGCAAAATGAACTAATACATTTATTATCAAATGAGGTCAAAACAAAAATTATTAAAAAGGTTAAAGAAGCTAAATATTTTTCAATTATTCTTGATTGCACACCCGATATAAGCCACAAAGAACAAATGTCCATTATCTTACGATGTTTAGATATTTCGCCAACTTCAATAGAAGTTAAAGAATACTTTTTAGAATTTTTAATAGTGAATGATACAACCGGTAAAGGTCTTTTTAATTCTATTATTGAGGAACTTAATAGAATAGGATTTTATGTGGATGACATTAGAGGTCAAGGTTATGATAATGGTTCGAATATGAAAGGAAAACATAAGGGAGTACAAAAACGATTGTTAGAAGTTAATCCTAGAGCCTTTTATGCTCCATGTGGTTGTCATAGTTTAAATTTAGTTATTTCTGATATGGCTAGCGCTTGTGACAAAATTCAAGATTTTTTTGGAACCATACAACGTATTTATTCTATTTTTGCATCATCCACTAAAAGATGGAAAATTTTACAAGATAATATACCTTATTTAACTCTTAAATCATTATCACAAACACGTTGGGAAAGTCGATTAGAAAGTGTTAAAGCAATTAGGTTTCAAACTCCAAAACTAAGAGATGCATTAATGGATTTGTATCGTGATAGTACCGAGGCTAATGTTAAAAGTGAGGCTAAATCTTTAGTTGAAAATGAGTTGGAAAAATTTGAATTTTTATTAGCGATGGTTATTTGGTATGAGGTTTTACATGCTATTAATGTAGTTAGTAAAAACTTACAATCAAAAGATATGTGTATTGATATTGCTATAAAACAATTAGATGGACTTATTATTTATTTTAAAAAGTTTAGGGATGAAGGATTTGAAAATGCTATGATTGAGGCTAAAGAACTTGCTTTAAAGATGGACATTGAACCTAGTTTTCGTGAAAAACGTGTTATTCGTAGAAATAGAAGATTTGATGAAAATGTTGATAATGAGACTTTGAAAACTCCTATTGATTGTTTTAGAACGGCTTACTTTTTATACATAGTAGATCAAGCTAGTGTTTCACTCGAAAGTAGATTTGCTCAGTTTAAAGAGTTCGAACAAATTTTTGGTTTTTTGTTTAGTATAAAAAAGTTAAAATCTTTAAATCAAAAAGTTTTAAAAGAGAAGTGCATTTATTTGAAAAAGTTTTGGAACTATGATAATCATATTGATATTGATGGTTTAGATTTTTTTGACGAACTAAAAATGCTAAGAGAAATTATACATAGAATCTGACACACTTACTAATATATTAACTTATATCAAAAACTTTTTTTCTTTTCCAAATGCATATATCGCCTATAGAATTGTGTTAACCATTCCTATAACCGTTGCTACCGCACAACGTAGCTTTTCCAAATTAAAACTAATAAAAAATTACTTAAGATCTAGAATGTCACAAGAAAGATTAAACGGTTTAGCTATTATGTCAATCGAAAAAGATTTTTTAAAAGAACTTGATTACGATAATTTCATCAAACAATTTGCCTCGATTAAAGCTAGAAAAATAGATTTTATTTAAACATGTACTATAATTATAGAAAACATATGACTTTCAAAAAAAAAAAATAATTTAACTACGCCAGTTATAAACTTTTTAGTTTATAATTGCCGGTCCCAAGCCCGGATAAAGGAGGAGGGTTTTTGTTACTAAATATGTTGAAAATGATAATTTTGCAAAAGGGCCACCACTTCATAGTTCGATTAGGGCCTTGAAAAACATAGAAACGGCTCTGATTACTACTGTAGTCTTTCAAATAAAATATATTTTGTTCTTTGATAAGCTTATACACTTGTGTTTAAGTATTTATTATAACATTATTTATTTATCAAAATAACTTTTAGTATCCTCGTTAACAATCACTTTAAGTAGTGTTTTATTACGAAAAGAAACAAGTAAAGTTAAAACTTAGTTGGAATAGGTCTAAAAAGACATTACGTTTAGTTTTTTAAATATAAACACCAAATAAAATATCTTTAAGCACTTAGTTAACCAAGTTTAATTTCATGGAAAAGCATGCCCACCTTTTGATGTATTTGAGGAAATTTTGTCTAGCAGATGCTTTACATAAACTGCGGATGCTACCATAAACAATATTTTAATGCAATAATTTTAATAAGATCCAAATAATAAAATCCAAACCCCGACCTTCTTTTTCAATACGGTTGAAAATAGAGAGAATATCTAAGAGCATTCACATCCTAATCATCAAATTATGTGAGGAGGGGTTTTTATATTATAAAGGGTATAAAAAGTGGTTGTGAGTAGAGGAGAGAGAAAATGTTACTGTTTATCTGTATATTTGGGGGGACACTGTTCACCCGTTATAATTTTTTAATATATTTTGAAAGTGGTTGTGAGTGGAAGTTAGGGAAAAATGTAATGATAATATTATTTAATTGAAAGGAGAGAGAAAAAGTATTTGTTTTTAGTGGAAATATATTGATATAGGAATTGTTTTTTAGTGGAATGTATGTATAATTTGATGGATTGGATGTGAATGCTCTAAGACAGCTCAAATGTTTAACTTTATATTAATTTTTTACTAAGTGATATGATTATTTAAATTAGTTTATGTATTATATTTAGCTTGTATCAATTCTGATAATAAATAGCAATTGTGGCTTTGAGTGTAAAAAATATACAAGTTTAGGGCACCCAAAATTATGTAAAGCTTGGTTACATTTGATTCACATCTATTTATTTTTCTTTTCTGATTACAGCTCTCTATTTAATCTCCCGATTTTTTTTTTTTTTGGTTGGAATTGATATATATTTTAGTTTTTGTTTTCACTTTCATAAATTGGATGTTATAATAGGTGATTTAGGGTTTAACTTCATTTAATTGTCAAGTTTGATAAAACGAATAAACAATCAACATACTTGAAAAACTTTTCTTTTCTTTTTTTCTAAAAGAGTTAAATACTATTTTAGTGTTTGTGGTTTGGGTCATTTGCCAGTTTAGTTTAAGGTTTTATTTTTTTGCATGTGAGTCCAAAAAGGTTTCACCGTTGCCATTTTAGTCCACTGAGTTAACTTCATCTATTTTTTCTATTAACGAGAAGGGCAATTCGGTCATTTTATATGTAATATTGTTTACTATAAGGCCAATTCGGCTATATAAAATGACCGAATTGCCCTTCTTGTTAACAGAAAAAATGAATGAATTTAACCTAGTGGACTAAAATGGTAAGCCATTGAAACATTTTTAGACTCACAGGAGAAAAACAAAGCCTTTTAACTCAATTAGAAAAATGACCCAAATCACAAGGACAAGGAGTAAAATGACATTTAACTCTCTCTAAAATTACCCACTCTATATGATTGTGTGTCTTTAGAAATCGCATACAAAAAAAAAAAAAAAAATTGACATCATATTTCACACATTAAAATTTTAAGCAAACAAATACTTTCTTTTTTTAGAAAAAGGACCTGGATCCTCTAATTCACTTTAGTCCATCTAAAAGGTTAAGTTGAAACTGAGTCTGTAAACAAAACAAACCAATGTTTTAAAAACCAGTTCAAATCGATCGGTTGTATCAGTTGAATTGTTCGATAGAATTGGTTAAATCGTCCGGTACACCCGATTGAACCGCCCAATACACCCGGTTAAACTGTTTATGAGCCAAATCCGGTACGGTATAAAAACCGGATTTTAAAACATTGAAACAAACTAGATGACGAATTTAGCATTAAAAATCTGAAAAACCGATAGATACTCTTAGCTTGGTTATGTTTTCTATTTACCGAGTAAAAGTTTACCGACTATTCGTATATGAAATTAATTAAATATATATTAAAGATAAAGGTTGTTGGCTATAGTGCCACCAACCCTAAGACTACCCACTATGGTGACCAAATTGCACAAACGATTACCATTTGGCAAATAAGACAAAATTGTAAGAAATTTGTTTAATTAAATAATTGAAATTTATTGACAACCAGGTTGGTATGGTAACCAATGGTTGCAACCAACAACCAACATAATATTAATTCTTTATTCTTTTTTATATTATTTAACTTCTATTTCTTTATAATATTTAATTCTTTTTCCTTTTTTATTATTTAACTTCTATTTCTTTATATAATAAAATACTAGTTTAGGTTGGATTGTGATAGTGAGTGAAAAATTGGATTGGGTTGGGTTGTGTAGGTGGAAGAGAGAGAAATTAATATTTTAATAAAAGATTGGGTTGGGTTGGGTTGGGTTGTGATAGTGGATAGTCTAATCTCATATTCTTTTGTCTTGCTGTTGAAGCTAAATTGGGTTTTCAACTATTTTTTTGTTTTTTTTCTAGAGACATGTGTGTTTCTGGTGATGATGATAAGTTTTTGTTTATTTATCTTTTTTTTCATCCTTATTCAACACTATTTCATAACCTGATGTACTCGAAAAAGGTTTTTGTTGAATGCACTTTAATGTAATTTTGTTTGGAAATAAGGCGAGTCAACAATATAAAGTTTTACTTTTATATACGTTTTGAGTTGCACTTTGTTTTGTCGTAAATTTTGTTTGGAAACAAATCGGTCGAAATATAATACGTTTTCATTCGACGATATAAATGAGTTACTATACGTTTCGACGTAAGTTTAGTTCGGAAACGAGTAGGGTCGATTATAGCCTAGAGTTATCACGTCGCGTACGGTGCCAACACACGTGTATATTTTTTGTGCATTTTGAGTTGGTCTACGTTTCAACGTAAATTTTGTTTGGAAACAAGTCGTGTCAGATATAATACATTTTTATTCAATGGTATGAATTTGGATTACTCTACGCTTCAACATAAATTTAGTTCGAAAACGAGTCGCGTTGATTATAATCTATAAATTTATCACGTCACGTACGGCGGTGCCGCCGCAACGCGGAACGGGTAAAAAACTAGTATTATGTTAAGATAAAACAAACAAAAGAGAATGATTTTTAATGAGACAAAAGTATATGATGGGAAATAGTAGTAAGGTATACGTTCTTGGTTCAAGTCCTATATGCAATTTTATGTACTCTTTCCCTTGTGTCAATTTTCAAACGTTTGACTGATTCAGTTTACTAGTAAGACCGTTTACACTTTCATCCTTGAATGAGTCGAGAGCTTGTGCATTTGAGAGTGACTAATGATAGTGTGACCACCGGGCCATTCAAAAAAACAAAAACAAAAAAAAAAAAAAGATAGTGTGACCACCTTTTAATAAAATTCCACGTACTCATCGAGCCATTTTAGCTTTCACTTTGACTTGAATAGTTAATTTATCATCATCATACTTAGTAAATCCCACCAATAGCAAAACAAAGGTAAGATCAGAGAAGGGTAAGATGTAGACAACCTTACCTCTACCCTGTAGGAATAGAGAAGCTGCTTCCAGTGAAACCCCGGCTCAGTAGTAGTTTTGCATCAAGTCTTGGACATAAGGCACATAACACTCAGCAATCAGGACAAAGACCGATTAGTGCATGTACCCTTTTGTTTTTCAGCTATCAACGCCACCACATGATGCATGATTAACCATCCTCAGCTTTTAACGTTATTTTCACGAAATTAATAAAATACTACTACTGCTACTGCTGCTACTGCTGCTACTGCTACTACTCCTATTCCTATTATTATTATAGCTTTATGGTACACATGGTTGAATAAATTTTTTATAATCAGCTTATACTAGGTAAGCAATTTAAAAAAAAAAACATATTATGCTACATTGATGAAAAATGGTGACAAATAAATGTTTATAGAAGATGCCCCGCCCCACGTTATTGCTAGAGGAGAAAGTGATGCTAAGAAAAATGCTTATAAAAAGGTTAATGTCCTAAATCGCTACAAGTATAAAATGATGTCAAACAGAACACCTTTAAATTTAATTGGCACCATCTCATATTGTTTAATTATGTCCAAATGAAAGACACCATGCCACGAATGCTCCGACTCAAACGTAACTGACCCTTTTTAGTCGCATTGGTTGTGGATATTGATCGATGCATTTTAGGTACACTGCACTAAATATTAATTATTTAGTAAAATGCATTGGTATTAATATTAAATATACTATTTTTACTAGTATTTGTATTCTATAGACTATAAAGAAAAATGTGCTTAAACAATACAATACGAGATAAAAAATATATTAATGGTCAAAAAGAGATTAAAGCTAACATATACATGTTGGACATTGAAGTGTATAAAATGAAAGAATGACCATTTAATCTTAAATTCACTAAATGTATTAATGTGCATTATGTATTCATAGAAAATATTCTTTTTACTTGTAAACAGGGGCTTGGACTTCAACTGAAAAGGCACCCACGAGCCACCAAGAAAATTAAAACAACATAGTGGGTCACAAAGCCCAAGAGGAAAATAAGTAGCAGCTAACAACCCAACACAATGAAAAGAGACGTCGGTTCAAATTTTAGAATAAAAGAGGGTTGGGTCGAAAGGAGTAGGAATTATCGCACAAGCATGATCAGCTAGGCTCCTTATGGTTGTGGCTTTCTTCACGCGAACGATTCGTAGGGTTTAGTAATTTTCTCAGTTTTATTCACTTTTGGATTTATTTTTGACATTGACAACGTTTTATAAACAATTGATCTATGGGTTTATTCAAACTATTTGCATGTGTTTTGAGTTCTTGCTTTACAACTTTTTCGGTTGATGGGAAAACCTAGTAGCTTGTTGGGTGACATAGAGTAGGTTGACCCACACTAGTAAATATGGTAATTGAACTGTAAAAAATCTAATGACAAAGACATATTTTTTATTACCACTTAAATTAACCGACTTTTCAACACCATGTCTATGTGGTGGCCAATCAACTGAGTAAACTGAGTTGGTGTAAACCTAGAATCTAAAACTTGGAGGAGGTTACTTTTTTCTAAACCTTTTGTGACTTCCCTTGGATGATCGATTGCTACGTTTTACATGATTAAACTTTGTTTCTGATTCTTATTAATTTGTAACTTTAATCCCTTATGTTGATTTTGTGAAACGTTATTATATTTGAATCGTTTGTCGTTTATCAAGTGTATGGGCGATTTCCTTGCATCGTTAGCGGGTTGATAAATTGGTGGGTAATTGATATAATCAAACGGATTGTTAGGTTGTTATAATTTATTTAAAAATTGTCCCTAATAATTAATCAAAGTCATTAATTACAAGGCCATGTCTTTGTGGTGTTTTGAAACAGTAAACAGATTTTTGTGTTAAACTTGCAATCGGGTTTTTGGGTGGAGGTTATTTCTTCTTAATCTGATAGCGCTTTTCTTAGTTAATTAATTAGATAATCCAGCTAAGCACTAACCACATATTCCCTGTGGAGACGACCTTACTTACCCATACCAGTATAGGTATTTAAGTCTAAAAAATACTTGTTTTTTATTAGCCAACGACAGCTACATCAGATATAGGAGAATTCCATAGTTAAACGTGGGCGCAATCTATAATGAGTGATCTCCTAGAAGGGTTGACAAAATTGGTTATATGAGAGGTCATATATTACAAATGGTATCAAAGTCACTAATGTTATATTTTGTTTATAATGGTGGGGTAAACCTCATAAAGAATGATGAGTCTCACAAAGGGGTGTTTGATGACACCTTAGCCAAATCACATATCATTATTAACCATAATGAATGTGATGTCTGAATTATTATCAGCATGGTTGTAAATGAGAGTGAACTACATAGTCAAGTGTGGGAATCTATGAATCTATGATCTATGTCCCTTTGGAAACTTCTCACTTAGATAAATGAAAAAAAAATATATGATTGCTCTTTGTATGCAATCTATGACGTATGACCCTTTTGGCTTTTGTTATATTGTAACCCCGTAGACGTTTTATATTGCTTTATAATTGGTTTGTATCTAGTCATAATTGTTCTCACATGTGATATCTAGTGGATTGTGTGTTCATTGCTTTTGCTCTAAAGTTGTTGATTGATAGCCTATCATAGATAAAGCTTCTTAGATATGATAATCAGCAACTTTTTTGCAAAAATGAAAATTCTATAAACTTTCTATCCGTATTGAATGTCGCCACTACATTTTTCGACTTCTAAGACCATGTGTAGTGATATGGCAAACTACATGCTATTTTTCGCCACGTGTCAGCCACATCACCTAAGCCATTTCATATGGTGAAATGGTACTGTTCATCCCCTTCATTAATTAATATACCAACAAAACCCACTTTCTATACACACTCACCCTCTCTTTCACATTAAAATCACCAATCCCTATCTCTCTCACACTCGACCAAAACCACGAGTTCACCCCAAAAAAGCCAAACCACATGAGGAGGAAGTGGTGTTGAGAATGTGGTTGCATGAATGCAAATACTATAAGAATTCCCATTTTGTTCTCTTTCTATTTGTAGTGAATCCCGACGCTACATTTTTTTGACTTCTAATTACAATAACATTCTATTTGAGGAAGAGTTAAATTGGTTGATAATAACAGGCACCAACCATCATGCCACAAAGCGCTCCCGGTGATTTGACAATTGACACCGATGATAGTGAAGACGATGGTCTCGGCTAAAATAATTTTGGGTCATGATTAAAGGTGTACAAAAAAACAGGTGCCGTTCGAAAAAAAATAAGCCGTTCGGAAAAAAAAAAACAAAAAAACAGGTTTGGGCCCGACGACACCAAAAACGACCTGGTAAAAAACTGTTTGGATCCACCTGACCAGGAGGTGTAGTACATGTTTGAGATTTTTGTGTTGAGAATCGGTTTCAACCCGAATTGGTTTGAGGCCGCCAAAAAACCGTTTTAAACGCTAAACCGGTTTTTAAGCCGTCCAAATTGATTTGGGTGGGTTGGGGTTTTCAACCCAAAGCCAGTTCTTACCTGAACCGGTTTGTGCCAAACTGGTTTAAGACCAAACTTAAAAAAAAATCAGGCCAGTTTATAAACCGAACCGGTTTGGGCCCTAACCGGGTTTTGTACACCTCTAATCATGAAAACTGTTTTATAGTCCAGCTTATGCCTCTAGGCTGAATGGTGATGGATCACAGATCAGATCCACAGTATACTGAACAGCAACCAAAACTTGGACCTATTCACCATTGTCTTGGGCCTCACCACCTCGTTTATTGGACCCCCATTAGCTATTAAACTGACGAATAAATTTTGGGCACCCACATATGCTTTGGCGGCTGGTTTCGAGTTTTGAGCATGGTTAACTTAGTGGTCCGATATGTGTATATATACAAGTTTACTAAATTCGTTAATCCACTTATATTTTAACGAGTGACAAATTTGCCTCTTATATTTTACATCCTTTGTATTTTTAATGTTTGTGATTTTCGGATGGATGAATTTAAGGTAAATTGGAAAGTTCATATAACAAAAGATGAAGAAATGCTTTCTCAAAGAAATTATTGGACTTTTTTAGTTCGAACGTACGTTTTAAGTAATGGTAGCTGTTACAAGACTTTTTATATTGCCAGAAAAAAAATTTATATAACTGAGCAATAATAATAACTAGTTTTTTATTCTTCGCGCTTCGCGGCGGAAGTTTGGTCGTTTCCCCTAAGTTACATGACATAAGCTTCGTCGTTACCGGTTTGGAGAAGGATTGGGTTCGTTATGACACCACAACGATAATGTCATTGGCTATAACTTAAAATACAAAAAAATAACTTCGTTTTCAAACTTACACAACACAAAATATTTGATTCTAAATATAACTTTGTTTTCAAATAAAAAGAAAGTCAGTTTTATAAATACTAATACATATTGATCTATTAAAAAAGTCATTTTCTAAACTTACTAAATTCACCAACAAAACAACTACTGTTCATGGTGAGTTTGGTTTAATATATACAACTAGTGAGTTTCCTTCGCGCTTCGCGACGGGAATTCAGTCGGTATCAGCTCGGTTCGTTGTGGTACCAACGCTCGTTATAGTAATCGAAAGAGAAAACATTAAGAAAAAAAATTACATCGATCATAAACAAATATTGATACCGGTACCGAGTTTGTTCGGTTGATATCGGTTCAGTTCGTTTGCATTCTTTGTTTATTTTATTTCAACATTATGTTATATATTTTTTTCGAAAACAGATATCGTGCCGCTATCGTTCCAAACCAAGTGAACAACATCTGTATCGGTACCCGTATTGATCTTTATTGTTTCTGCTTTCTATAAACTGATAACATATCGCTACCATACCGTATCGAAGTGAACCGAACAACCTCGTACCGGTATGTATCATTTTTATGAGAAAAAAAATATACGTTTACAATCAATTAATGTAATAAGAAAACAATAAAATTTTCTACTTTCGATAAACTCATAACATATCGCTATAAACCGTATCAAACTGATTCGAACAACATCGTACCGGTATGTATTCATTTTTATGAGAAAAAATATATATTTACAATCAATTAAAGTAATAAGAAAACAATAAAATAATAAAAACTTAGAAAAAATAATATTAACTTAAGGTACTGTTCATGGTCACCTTCTATTAATAATAACAGTGATGGTCTCCCGCGCTTCGCGGCGGGGATTAAGTCGGTATCATTTCGGTTGGTTACAGTATCTGCACTCGATATAGTAATTGAAAGCGAAAGCACTACATTGATCGAAAAAAAAATACATATTGATATGGTACCTATATATGTTGTTCAGTTGATATCGGTTCAGTTCGCTTGCATTTTATATTTATTTTATTTCAACATTACGATATTTTTTTGAAAACGGATATTATGCCACTATCGTACCAAGCCCAATCGAAACCAATTGAAAACATTTGTATCGATACCAATATTTTTTTAGTTTTTTTGTTTTCAATAAATTGATACTATATCGCTACTATATTGTACCGAACATCATCGGTATTGGTATACATTCCGTTTTATTGTTTCCTGTTTGATAAAGGGTACTTTGATCGTATCTTAAAAGTATCTTAAAAGTTATATGAGATAACAAAATATACTTAAATCAATAAAAATAACAAACTAATAAAATAATAAAACCTTATAAAAAACAATATTGAAAGAAATCAAAAACAATTGTTCCCCTCTTTATATTTCAACATTACGATATATATTTTTTAAACGGATATTGTGTCGCTATCGTACCAAATTCAATTAAAACCGATTGAATAACATGTGTATCTGTATCAATATTTATTTTTAGTGGTTTTGCTTTCGATGAATTAATATCGTGTGGTTTTGCTTTCGATGAATTAATATTGTATCGCTACCATACCGAACTGAACAACATCAGTACCAGTATAAATTCATTTTTATGATTTCTTGTTTGATAACGGGTACTTTTATCGTATCTAAAAGTTATATAAAAATATATACTTAAATCAATTAAACAAATAAATCAATGTAATAATAAAAACCTAGAAAAAAAACAATATTAAAAAAATAAAAATCACTGTTCATGTCCTCTTTGTTTTAATATGTATAATATGTATAATAGTTAAATTAAATTCCCCCGCACGTTGCGGCGGGTATTCATTCGGTATGGGTTCAATTCATTACGACATCGGTACAGTATCGTCACTCGGTATATCAAGCGAAAGATAAAACCCAAAAAATAAAGTCACCATACGACCAAAATAATATCGATATGTGTTTTACATTGATCAAAAATCATTTATACCGTCGAGATCGCCAGGGCATCAATGTACTAAGACATTATCTTAAATGTTATATGAGAAAACTTAAAATAATAAAATAATGAAAACTTAAAAAAACTATAACATTATATGAAAAAACTTAAAATAATAAGATAAGAAAACAATAAAATAATAAATTAAAGGAGTCTAATAATAAAATAAAGAAAACTTAAAAAACTATAATATTAAAAAAATGTTGAAGTTGATCATCAGTTTATAATTAATAATAATAACTAGCTGAATTTGCCCGCGCAATACGGCGGGAATTCGGTCAGTTTGGTTTGATTCATTACGGTATCGTTATGGGTTGAAAGCGTATATTATTGTAAGTATATACCGATACCGCACTACTAGAAAATACACTTCTCTTGACACGCGAACAATGACACGCGCATATTTTATGACATTCAAAAGCGTATGTCAAGAAAAAAATGTCATGGTTTACAAAATTTAATAAATCTATGACATTTTTTTTGTGTGTCATGTTTTTAGCGTCATAAAAAAAACAAGATTCATCTTGACACGCAAACAATGACACACACTCATTTTATGACATTCGAAAGTGTCTGTCAAGAAAAAAAATGTCATGGTTTTACAAAATTCAATATATTTATGACACACTTTTTCGTGTGTCATCCTTTTAGCGTCATAAAAAAACAAGACCTATCTTGACACGCGAATATGACACACGCTTATTTTATGACATTTAAATGCGTGTCAAGAAAAAAATGTCATGGTTGTACAAAATTTAATAAATTTATGAAACTGTTTTTGCGTGTCGTCTTTTTAGCGTCATAAAAAAACATTATATAAACATAAGGGTTAATTTCCTATAGCAGTTATTGTTTATGTAATATAGACATCATGGTTAATTTCCAGTAGCAAATCATGTGAAAACCTTGAAAATTGTTAAAGAGAAAAAATTGTACGAACTTATGAAAAGTGATATATATCTAATATATTAATTAAAAATTATATTAACAATGTCTCGTTTAGGCTCATGAGTTGGGTTGAGCTCGGACTAGTTTACTTAACGAGCTTGTTTTTTATAGGTTCAAGCTCATTACAGTTAGGCTCGTCATAGTGGTTTTGGGATGGCCATGCCATTTGGTGTTGATTTTGGAAGGTACCCTATCACTACTACAAAATAAAAATTCTGAGCGGCTAATAAAATAAATTTGGGTGGTCTATACCATTATGCCGCCCAAAATAATGTTTCACAATTTTTCTAGATCATAACCTGCCTAAAACAATTGCCCACCGCCTAAAATATACATGTTTTGAGAGACCCATTAGGTCATACGTAATGGTTAATGGCCCCCATAAGGGGCATTTTCCGCCATATCAACATTAAAATGCCCTTTAAAAATGTGTAATGGTTAACCCCCCCCCCCCCCTAATGCCCATATCCATCATTACTTTGCAATTTTGTTATCCTCATTGGGCATTATACTAGAAAACGCCCCTTTCTCTTCATGCTCATATAAAGCCCACGGGGGTGGTGTTGGGGGCATTATCAAGCCACTTCACGCCCATGTAATGCCCATTACTCATGGTCTTAGATTTTGGGCGATTTTAGTGTGGACTGTCCAAAAACAATCCATTCATTTCACTACAAACAGAAAGCCATTTAGTGACACACACTTTTAATGACATTTAGCTTTTGTGCCACTGATTTGGGCTTTTAATGGCACTTTGCGTATGCCATATTTGCTTAAAACACACATTTGGTGACATTTAGGTTTTGTGCCACTAATTTAGATTTTTAATGGCACTTTGTGTTTACCATTGAAAAGTGCGAGCATTTGTTTATTTTCTTAATGTTATATGAGTAAATTGCACAAAACATCCTTTGTATTCTCTCAAACTTGCAGGTCCCATTCTTCATGTTTAAAACTTGCTAAAACCAACCTTTACATGTATTTTTGTTATGGGTTCAATCCTTTACGACTAACCAAGTTAATTTTATTAGTTTAATTCCCTCAAATGCCTAACATGTGAGGGTATATTCGTCATTTTCTCTCCCCTTATAAAACCCACAAAAAACCAAACTTCATTCGAAATAAAAACCTCCGTTCAAAACCCTTCTGATCAACCACTATCGATTTTCCGATTACAACCACCACCATCGATTTACCTACACATCCAACACCATTGTACCCAGATCTGAAACCCACATCCATAATTATCTCCCCACTATCGTTTGATGACCGTCATTAATTGTGCCTAAAACCCACGCAAATTGAACGGTGGTGAACGAGTCTAATATAAGGTGGGCTCAAAAAATTGAATGGAGATATGGTGTAAACGCAAAATCGCCTAAAACCCACGTAAAACCACCTCTGTTCTAGCCGGAGATTTGGTCAAAATATAATTGGATCTCCTAAATTTCTGGGGCATTCACATGGAGCAAATCCCTGTTCTTTCTGAACCATCAACATTCACATGGACGAAAGATCCAACCCACGTGTCGCCGACTAAACACCATACAAGCCAGATTTGCAGGTTAATAGCCCCACGTCAGTTCTGTATGTGAATTCAAATTGAAAAGTCCAGGTCATTTTTTGTAATTGTATTCCCCTTCGCTGTTGATTATTTGATTGAGAATACAAGCAGTGCGTTCTAAATGGCGAAGAAGAAAGAGGTGGAAGGAATTAAACCGAGGAATTAAAATGACAAACATACCCTAACATGTTAGGCACGTGAGGGAATCTAACTGAGATAATAACTTGGTTAGTTGTAAATGATTGAACCCGTAACAAAAATAAAAGTAAATGTTATTTTTAGTAAGTTTTAAACATAACGGCTGAAACCTGCATGTTTAAGGAAACATAAAGGACGTTTTGTGCATTTTACTCATGTTATATTCACATACTTGTTATTAGGGTTATTCAAAAAACTCGACGAGGCACAAGCTAGCTTAGCTTTTGACGAGTCGAGCCCGGTGATAACATTTCGGCTCGTTAAGATAAACAAGACGGCTCGGCTCAACTTGGCTTTTAAATGAGTCAAACCCAAGCCCACCCTAACTCGACTAGTTTACAACCCTATTTGTTATATTAAATTATATTATATTTACTTTTTAAAATTTAATAGGAAATCAGTAACATTTATTTTTATTGGTTTTTATCTACCATGAAATCAAATACACCCAAAATTTTCAATTCGGTCGTTCCCCAAATTGACTTAACCCAAAATTTTCAGTTCCCCGCTTCACCAAAGTGACCCGCCATAAACGAACTTTATTCTCGCGCTTCCCAATTTTGATTCAAGTCTATTCCAATCGATCCTGTACTTCTTTTGGTTGCAGTTTTTGATACGGCGATGATGAACAATCGTAGCAGCAACAACAAAAATGCCGCGGTTGTTCCACCCACTATTGCATCAAAACAAATTGTCCCAATCCCTAAGACCGTCAATACTCTGAAGGTCGTCAAAAGGTTTATGTCTTTCTAATTTATGTGTTGACTTGTCATTTGCTTTAAGATTGCAGTTATTTACTATATACTTTGATTGATATTAGTTACATTCTATGAATCGATTATTAATGATTGATTTTGGGGTTCTAAATTGGGTGTCAGTTTAGAGTTTCTTCATGCCAATTATTTGGGAATTTTTTTTAGATTTTTCTGTTCAAATGATCTTATGGCTTTTTAATTTGGTTAATGGTGGTGAAAGGTAATTTCTGACTTTCAAAAAATAAAAAAAAAAGATGACTAAACATCGCCTAAAATCTGGTGTTTTAGGGCTTTGTTATCCGTAGATATTTTAATTGAAAGAACTTTTAGGACAAATGGTCATCTATTTCTATCCAAAGTCTTCTCGGAGGTATTATTAACAAACTGAATTGAAAGTTGAGGCTGTTTTCAACTTCTTAATTAACTGTTTGTTTTTGTGTTTTTTTTTTCTAACTGCAGAACCAAACACAAGTGATATATATGGGTCTAAGGTAAACTTTATAATACAAGTGGTCTTAGGGATTGGGACAATTTCATTGCTAAAACCAAGTGGTTTACTAAAAGCTACTGAATTAGTTATCTTTTTTACCATTGAAAAGTGTTTACTGCTTCAAGATTACACCAACTTCACCTGTTGGCCAAACACATTGTGGTGGCTACATGGCCAAAAAATTTATGCCTGATACACATTCTTCTGACTAGAGTTTTAGGTTATGTTTTTTATTAATTTTTATGTCTACAAATGATGAGTTCACCGGATCCACTTTATCGAATTTTTTTTTTTTAATTGTGTTCAAATAGGATTTTAAGCCATCCGTGTTCTGACATGGACATATAGTTTACTGACACTGTCATGTCGGTATGCTATAAACATGCTATGGATAGGGGTGTGAATTTCGGCCACGACCCGAAAACACGACACGAAGCTAAAACGAAATTCGCGGGTTTAGGTTTAAGTCTAGATGGGTTTGGGTCAGTTGCAGGTTGAACACGTGAACCCGCTTAGGTTAACGGGTCATGTTCGGGTCAACCCGATCAGGTTGGCGGGTTGACCCCTTTAACACATTTATATTATATTTTAATTTTTTACAACGTATTTTATGTGATAAATTAAATGGGGTGTGTATTTTATGCCATAATAACTTAAAAAGAGAAATTAGCGTAAGATTTTATAATTTAATAAAATTGTGTTATATACATTAGTGTTTTTTAAGTAAATTTTAATTTTAATATATCAATTTAAAAAAAAAAATCGGGTTGAACGGGTCGTGTTCGGGTCAACCCACAAAACTTCGGGTCGTGTTTGGGTTCATATGTATGATACGATTTTCGGGTTCGGGTCGGGTTCGGGTTCGTGTAAATTTTCGGTTTTCGGTCGGGTTGAACCCGCCAACCCACGAACATGGCCCGTTTAACACCCCTAGCTATGGATGAATGGGCCCTACAAAGCAGATCTAAAACAACTAATATCTTGCTATTAATTTTTTTGGTTACTAATACTAGAACATTTTGTAATGTGAACATCACTTTTAGAAAAAAAATCTTTAATGTACATTAACATATTGTAGCAGATGAGGATACCGTTGTGATATTTTAGATATATAAGGACTATCAGTTGTGCTTGTAAACTATGGGGATGGACCTTCTACTTCTAGCACATTCTTAATTGTAATCATTTTGTATATTACTGTATCAAAGTATCTTTTTTGAGCTACTATTTTTTCTTTTACTATTACTAGTCTATGTATTAACATTTGTTTTCATTTATATGTTTTAGGTCTCTAGTATCGTCAATGTTTCTTCTGCCTCCAATGTTTCATTAGGTAATTTTTTTTATTACTCTCTTAATCGTTTGCTATTAAAGTTATGATGGTTAAATAAAAACTCTTGTTGTAGTTTGTTTTCTTTTAGTGGGATAAAGAACCTTGTTATAAGCAATTCATCTACAATTTTAGGTTTTGTTGTTCTAAGTTTAGATGTGAAATTTAATTTCTTGATATTTTAATTGTGTAGTGTCCACGTTAGCCATGAGGTACTGAATGCGGCTACTATGTGATGAAGTTCATGAAAGAGATAACTTACCAAGGAGTTGAATTACTTGATAATGATAATGTAAGTTTATACATATTTTAGTCTGTATATTAGAGAAATATGTACTTATATAGTTATATATCCAAACGAATGCTTAGATTCATGTATTAGGATTAAATTCTGATTTTTAAGATTTATTTTATTTAATTGTTGTCTCAGGTTGGGAAAGGAGTAGAGGAATACTCGGCTGCGGATATGTATGGCATACGTGAAGATTGGTCGACTTATGCGGTTACTTCTATTTTTAAGTGACAAATCGTATTTTAGGTGTTCAAGATATGTTGACAAACAATTCTTTTTTCTCTGTTAACGTTAAAATATTTGTAGTGTACTTGACAAATGATTAAGTAATGGATAGTTTTGTTATATATATATATGTGTGTGTGTGTGTTTGTTTTATGAAAAAGATTTATTGTTTTGTTATTATGCATGTATCCGGGACAAATTAGTAATTTTATAAAAAAATTTAAACAGTTAAAAGCATGACACGCGTAAATGAATGTCATAAATGCTTGTCATGAACGCGTGTCGTTAAAAACTGTCATAAAATGAGTGTCATGAATGTGTGTCATTAAAAAGTGTCATGAATGCGTGTCATTAAATGTGTGTCATGAATGCGTGTCATTAAATGTGTGTCATAAAAACATGACACCCAAATGCATGTCATATTAATTTTATGACTTCTCAATCAACGACTCGCATTTGCGTGTCATAAAGACCCTTTTATGACACGCAATGCATGTCAAGAAAGGTGTTTTTTCTAGTAGTGCCGGTTCCGATAATACTGATAATGGTATTGACGTGGTTAGGTCGGTGTCAGTTTTGTTCGTCATGGAACTGATATGACATCGGCACTTGATATAGCCCACAATACCAAAAAGATTATATTTCAATCACAGTCGCATTTTTAATAAAATTTAGAGTAAATTACGTTTTTAGCCCCTGTGGTTATATCACTTTTACTATATTAGCCCAAAATAAGTATTTTTAACATACCTGCCCTCATAGTCTCTATAACTAACCATTTTGGCCCCTAAGTCTAACCATTTTGGCCCCCATGGTCTCTATAACTAACCATTTTGGCCCCCATGATCTCTAGACTTAGGGGCCAAAATGGTTAGTTATAGAGACCATGGGGGCACATATGTTAAAAATTCTTATTTTGGGCTAATATAGTAAAAGTGATATAACCACGGGAGCCAAAAACGTAATTTACTCTAAAATTTATATAGAAATGTCAAGAAAAAAATCAAGCACAACTTCGTTTAGTTTTTTGTAAGCAAAAGAATGCAAGTATCTGAGAAAAATCAAATTATTAAAAAGTTAAATGGTTAAAAGCATACAATATATATAGTATAGGATAAAAAATAATTATTATAATAATTAGTTATAAGAATATACTAATAATAAATATAATAACGATAAACTAATAGTAATAAAATAGAACCTTTGAAAAAAAATACTAATAAAATAGATTAAAATGTTCTTTGCCTACTGTTCATGAGAACTTTTAATTAATATAGATAAAATTTATATAGAAATGTCAAGAAAAAAATCAAGCACGACTTCGTTTAGGGGCTGTTTGGGAACATCTAAATGGTTAAGTGCTGAACCAGTAAGAGGTCCGCCATTAAGTGCTGAACCAGTAAGAGGTCTGAACCATTAAGAGCATGTATAATGCTTAACCATTCAGAGGCAAATGTCTGACTAATTCAGATTAGAGGTCTTAACCATTCAAACTCTGTATAAATCTTAACCATTCAGAGGCAAATGTCTGAACCATTCAGATATCTGCTCGTGAAACACACAGTCTGAACCATTAAGTGCTAAATCAGTAAGAGGTCTGAACCATTAAGAACCTCATTAAGAAGTAAACAAACGGCCCCTTAGTTTTTTTTAAGCAAAAGAATACAAGTATTCGAGAAAAATCAAATTATTAAAAAGTTAAATGGTTAAAAGCATACAATATATAGTATAGGATAAAAAATAATTATTATAATAATTAGTTATAAGAATATACACTAATAATAAATATAATAACAACAAACTAATACTAATAAAATAGAACCTTTCAAAAAAAATACTAATAAAATAGATTAAAATGTTCTCTGCCTACTTTTCATAAATACTTCTAATTCTAATTAATATAGATAATAGTGAACTTCCCCCCGCGCGTTGCGGCAGGAAGTTAGTTGGTAGCGGTTCGATTCAATAAAGTACCGGTATCATAATCGAAACTTTGTATAGCAACCGAAAGATAAACCTCAAACAATAAAGTCATGATATGCCCAAAAACATATAGACACATGTTTTACATCGATCAAAAAATGTAAAAATAAATATCGATAAAGGTTTTAAAAGTATAATTATTGGTATTGATGTTCATTTAAAATTAACGTGGTACCAATATTGTTCGGACGGAATCAATTTTGTTCGTCACCAATACTCATTATAGCTTAAGATATAAAAGGTACTCTATACGGCCACCAAAGGTGTTGAGATAGTTTTGATTCAATTTGTCACGATGATAATCAAAAGAATCAATTATAATTGACTCGATCAATTTTGAACAAAGCTTTATCAAAAGCATGTCGCAACAGTATATTAATGGATATTAGAATAATGAAAGAAGGTTAATGACATTAATTTATAAAATATTGTATCTTAAATGTAATAATAAAACAAAATATGTGTAAAATTAGAAATAAAAAAATATTTCTCAAATAAACATAGTCGCGGAGTTAGATTTTTAAAATAAGTTAACAAACACAACTTATTTAAAAAAGTCAAATTAAATAATGAATAAAATTTCATTAAAAGGGATTACTAAAAATATAAAAAAATAAAATAAAAAATAAATATACGCTCAAATTTAGAATAAAAAATAAATAACTACTTAAAAACCCTATATCACTGTTCATGATAACTTTCTATATATAATCAGTTGGTAGGGGTTCGGTTCGTTTTGGTATCGGAAATCCCTATAGTAGCTAAAAGAGAAAACTAAAAAAAAAAAAATAAAGTTGTGATATGCACAAAATGATATATATTAATATCAATCCAAAACCATAAAAAGAATACCGATTCCGATACTATCGATGTTGGTACAAAGGTTGTTCGACTAAAATCGGTTCGTTAGTCACGTATCAATACTCAAATACAAAAATATATGTTTTTTTATATTTTTATCGGTACACGTATAATTTACAATAATAAAAATAAATCACTATTTATTTTTAATATAAATCAAAATATAATATAATATAACATAATATATAATTAGTTATAATAAATATAATTAAATTAATTTAGATTTACTGTTGATGAACAGTTATATAATTAGTTATAATAAATATAATTAAATTAATTTAGATTTACTGTTGATGAACAGTTTATATTCATATAATAATAATAAAATAATAATAATAATAATAATAATAATAATAATAATAATAATAAAAACATGTCAAATTGTGGGGATTCGATACCCTTAGGTTGACATGGTTCTCTTAGTAGGTATACGCTTCTGATCTTGTCTCGTTGATTCACGTTATGTGACACAATTGGCTTGCGATCATGAGGGTTCGAAGGAAGAGTATCCACATCAACGAATTCAGTAGTTTTGAAAGATGATTCAACCCTTTTCCTCTTCAGAAATCGCGTAATAACATCCCTATTCATGGTTCCTATCACATATAAAACAACACTAAACACTTAAATGCTTAAACAATCATCAACCATGGACCATAATTTTCAAACAATCAAGCAGCAAGATTGAAGCCCTAATTTTAAATGTTGATTACTTGTAACTAATCATTTAAGATAACAAAACTTTAAATAAAACATCAAAATCATACCACTAGAAGTCTAGAAACAACAAAAAAAACACTTTAAAATACAAAAAAAAAAAAATCAAACCCTTTTACATCTCTTTTCTCCTAATCAACACATAAAAAACTATAGATAAACAAAGCATACCTGATTTTTAACAGATTCTGGCGATAAGATGCTTGAAGGTGGCTGGAATTTTGGTTTTCCGAAAACAAAAAGCCTGCTCGACGACTACCAGTGTCACACCCCAACCGATGGCGGAAACATCGGGGTGCGGCACTAAGCGTTCAGATTGCTCATGAGATTCCATAACAACAAAAGTTTCAGTATAGATTAATTAAGTTTCATGCAAAATTTGTCTAAAACAACATCACCAACAAAAGTATCAAATACAACCATAAGTCATTGTTCAAATTCTAGATTAGACTAGGTGGGTTTCTAAGCATCAGCCCTAGCTTGATTTCCATGATTCAGCATCCTATCAGCCTGCAACATGTATTAAAATAGAGTCAGTACAAAATGCACTGGCGAGTATACAAGTTTGAGTATATAGCATAATAGATTCAAAAGACTCATATCCATGATGTAAATGATAACAAAATAGTTTCAGCCATGCTAGTGTTCACAGTCCAAGTGATAGCCCAAGTGTCCCGATGCTTTGGTGTTTTCCCAAGACTCAAGGAAAACTAGAATCCTCCTAACAACAACCCCGAGAATAATGGGGAGGTGCATCTTTCTATAGCGCTACTATTGTTAAGGCGGAACTACACACTCTGGATTAAACGTCCACATAGCACAAAGAATCAAGAATCAAGAATCACAAGTTTCACATACACATAGGATAGAGTTTAGATTCAAAAGTATCAAGTTCCATAGTTTAATAGAATACATGTTGCATCCTAAAGTTTAAAACAAAAAGGGATCGAGTATACTCACAGTTATTGCTTAACAGATTAACTGCTATTGGATCAAAGGGAGCTCTTTAGGTTTAGCCTGATTAGATTACAACAGATAAGTGTCGGACAAACTAACGAGATTGCGCAAAGATCAGTCATTGTTGAGACTAGCTGCAAGACAGTAGACTTCCTCAATAGTATCGAGCTGAGCTGCTTCAATAGAATCACGCATAGCAGGAGGTAGGCCATTGATGTACTTGGTTATCATGCGCTTATGAGTAGAAACCAAGTGAGGAACGATTAAGCTGAGCTGCTTGAAACGAGTAGTATAACCCAGATTATCATCACCAATCTGCTTCAAGTGCCAGAATTCTTCTTCAAGCTTCAGTTGTTCATGGGGAGGGCAGAACTCAAGCATCATTAGTTCACGCACCTCGGCCCATGGAAGAGCATAGGCTTCTTCATTTGAACGGATGTTTCTCTCATTTGACCACCACTCCAACGCTCTGCCTTGAAACATTCCCGTTGCACTCCTAGTCTTTAGATGATCTAGGCACTCGCTGTTATTGAAGGTAACCTTGATGCTGTCAAACCACTCGAGCATTGTGGTCACCCCATCACTGCCCGTGAAAGGCTTAGGGTTACAAGAGATGAAATGTTTGTAGTTGAACTTAGTGGGCTTTAGCTTCTCGGCTTTCGAGTCCACAGAGGATGGACGAGTGTTTGATCCTTGGATCTCAGAGACGATCTTTGGCACGACTCGAGCGATCTTGTCGGCCATGAAGGGCATCATCTTGTTCTGAGACTTCTCCCTGGATCTCTTGAGAGTGTCGGATAGCTTATGAGAAGACATCTAAAGATCCAACAAGAGGATCGTATAAGTCTAGATTCACAAAGTCTTCTGAGACTTCTCCCTGGATCTCTTGAGAGTGTCGGATAGCTTATGAGAAGACATCTAAAGATCCAACAAGAGGATCGTATAAGTCTAGATTCACAAAGTCTCACAGTATATTCACACACGATAGATTAAAGACTCAAGATTCAACCAAGATTCACATAGATTAGAGATTCAAGTTTCCATAAGTCTCACATAGGTTCGAATAGATTCAACACTGCAAACCCACAACCTTTACATGGCACGTTGTACGAAGTTTGGCAACATGTCAGAAACGCTTATATATAGGAAGTACTAGCGGCGTATCCACCACACTTCGGGCACATCGCTTCCGCCTCGTACTCGGTGTCATGTTACGTATCGCAATTGCCAAGCATAGCAACACACTCATCATCATCATCATCATACACACGTAGATTAACCCAGTAGATTCAAATGGATTAACCCAATAGACTCACATAGATTCCAATAGATTCCAATATATTACCCAATAAATTCATGTAGATTAGAGTTAACAACCTCATCACAAAACAACGAAATCCCGCATGGCACGTGCTACGAAAGTTCGGCAACATGAAGGAAGCACTTATATATAGGAAGTACCAGCGGCGTATCCACCATACTTCAATCATGCCACGTCCGTCTCGTCATCGGTGTAATGCTTTGTTAACCACAACAATAGATTCCATCACATCTCACATAGATTAACCAAGTAGATTCAAAAACATGGATTATCCCAGTAGATTCAACAACTTCAACCCGAGTCCACAAAACTACGAACTTCACTTAGCGCGTAGTACGAAAGTTTGGTAACATGCCAGAAACACTTATATATAGGAAGTACCAGCGGCGTATCCGCCATGCTTCAGACACGTCACTTCTGTCTCGTATTTCTATGCCATGTTCCGTTTAGTGTTTCACAATTGCAATAATGCATAGGTTCATCAAATAGTTTCACATAGTATCGTAGTTGATCAAGATTCCCACATAGATTAACATCATGAACAAAGCTTCATAAATTTAGTTTGATTCTGAGATTAGAATTAGTGTTTTAGATTGCAGACATACGTGCGAACAACATAAAAAGTCTCAAAATAAACGAAGAATTGAGTTTAAAATCAAACATAAAAATTGAGATAACGTAAAAGATAGGATTGTTCCGGGTAGAGGAACTGTGACTAACCAAAGTGATTCGAACCCCTTTCAAATTGAGGCAACGCGTCTTGACTTACTCAGACAAATACGTCATCGATGTTAGGCCTACGATATTCGTCCTTTTGGTCATTTCACGTTCCTAATTGATTGGAAGTTTCGAGACTTTGGCGAGACATAAAATCAAAGAGTGGGACTAGTTATCAAGGTCTGACTTTCACCTCTATCTTGACAACATCGTACCCTAATAGCGTCGGTACTTATCAACAGATAAGACCTACTAGAATATAATAGGGAAATTTCCCATCAAGGTTCGGATGTCACTCATGACTTGATGGCAAATCTCGTGCAAAATACAAACACCGATTAACAGTGTTTTCAAAGTATCAAGTGTATATTGTAGCAGCCTTAGGAAAGGCATGTAAGTCTAACAAGAAAGTGTGCTGCTAGGAAGCAGATACGGTAGAGCGCATAAGTCTTAAACAACAGATAAGAATCAAGATTCCTAGAACTATAGACTAGGGCAAATATTCCTACTTATCCTAATTCCCTATAGTTATGGCTCTGATACCAATCTGTCACACCCCAACCGATGGCGGAAACATCGGGGTGCGGCACTAAGCGTTCAGATTGCTCATGAGATTCCATAACAACAAAAGTTTCAGTATAGATTAATTAAGTTTCATGCAAAATTTGTCTAAAAAAACATCACCAACAAAAGTATCAAATACAACCATAAGTAATTGTTCAAATTCTAGATTAGACTAGGTGGGTTTCTAAGCATCAGCCCTAGCTTGATTTCCATGATTCAGCATCCTATCAGCGTGCAACATGTATTAAAATAGAGTCAGTACAAAATGCACTGGCGAGTATATAAGTTTGAGTATATAGCATAATAGATTCAAAAGACTCATATCCATGATGTAAATGATAACAAAATAGTTTCAGCCATGCTAGTGTTCGTAGTCCAAGTGATAGCCCAAGTGTCCCGATGCTTTGGTGTTTTCCCAAGACTCAAGGAAAACTAGAATCCTCCTAATAATACCCCCGAGAATAATGGGGAGGTGCATCTTCCTATAGCGCAACTATTGTTAAGGCAGAACTACACACCCTGGATTAAATGTCCACATAACACAACGAATCAAGAATTAAGAATCACAAGTTTCACATACACATAGGATAGAGTTTAGATTCAAAAGTATCAAGTTCCATAGTTTAATAGAATACATGTTGCATCCCAAAGTTTAAAACAAAAAAGGGATGAGTATACTCACAGTGATTGCTTAACAGATTAACTGCTATTGGATCAAAGGGAGCTCTTTAAGGTTAGCCTGATTAGATTACAACAGATAAGTGTCGGATCAGTCATTGGATCGGATGGTAGTTCGATCGGAAGACAGTCCGATCGGATTGCCATTCGATTGAGGTGGCTGTTGTGAGTGAAGGATGGATTGCCATCTGATTGGATGGTCATCCGTACGGATGGCATCGAATGGTCATTCGATCCAAGCATTAGCTTTCAAAAGATTACCCAGTGTTCGTATTAGGTCAGTTCGATTGGATGGTCATCCGATCGGACGACAGTTCGATCGGATTGCCATTCGATCATGGAAGTTTCCAAAGTTTCAAAGTCTTGAAGTTTCAGATTCCAAAAAGATTCTAAGTGTTTAAGGGTCAAGATACATATACCACCCCGATCGGATGGCCGTTCGTTCGGACGACAGCTCGATCGGATTGCCATTCGATTGGGAGGCCTTGTCCCGTTCACACTCTTATAAAGTTTCTAAGTTTCAGGTTTGACGGTGACGACACGGTACGTCTTGAGACAACGGTAAACACATCAATGTTCAGCCGGTCTTGCTCGAATGAGAATCACCCCGGTCCGATCAGTTGTTTGTTCGTGACGGTGCTTATGTCGGAATCCGTACTCCGGTCATCTTCTCCGGCAAAAATCCATTTCCAAACCAACTTTATACTAATCATCAAGTCTACATTCCGTTTGGGTCCGGATTCCACCGTTTCAAGTAAAAGTTTAAGAACAAGATGAAGAAAAACATAAGTTTTAGCATGAAAAAGTCTAGATTTGTCAAGATACGCTGTAAAAGCACATGAAATTCCTTAGATCTGAGCTAGATCTTGAATGGAATGACATCACTCAATAGTTTGTACAAACCGCCATGATGACGTCACCCTCAAGAGCTCAAATCTCAGAGATTTCTCGGTGAAAATTGAGATTTCAAAGGAGAATCTCGTAGAGAATAGTGTAGTGATCAAAGTTGTACAAGAATCTAGTTTAAAACGTACCGAAATCACCGAGAAATGGAAGAAAAGAGGAGCGCGTGCGTCTGGTTTGAAGGAGGCTGTCACATCCGTGCGAAATGATGTGACAGCTCCTATTTATAGTGCAAGGAGGAGATAAAGGCGGTGTGTAGTGGATCGGATGGCAGTTCGATCGAATGACCCTCCGATCGGATGGTCATCCGATCGGATTGCCATTCGGTCAATCCCATCCTTTCCGTTTCACCGTCTTTGATTCGTTTTGCGAGTTGGTTCAGCGTTGCGTTGTGTATTATTGTGTAATAGTGTTACATAACTAGATTACATTATTAACATAAAAGTTTCCAAGTTTCATAGTTTCCGCCAGTGACAGGTCTCCAGTCTCTCGTTCAACCAAGTCTCAAGTTGCATGAGTCTCAAGAGTCAAGCACCAAAGTATCAAGAATCAAAGAATCAAGAGTCTAGTTTCCAAGAATCAAGTATCAAGAATCAAGTCTCAAGAATCAAGTCACATAGTGTTAAACATCAAGAATCAAGTTTCTAGAATCAAGCATCATAGTATTAAGAATCAAGAATCTAGATTTAAGCATCACAAGTATTAAAAGTGTCAAGTATCACATAGTTTAGGGACCAAAATTGACAATAGCTAAAAGTCTAGGGACGCAGGCGTTACAACCAGTATGTTGCGTCACTGGGATTAGGGGGTGGGATTGGAATTGTAAAGGATGGTTGGGTTGGGTTATTTTATTAAGTTCAAATTTGATTGGGTTTGGACTTGGGTAGTTGGGTTAATTACCATGGATTTTTTTTATTGGGCTTCTAAGTTATAAGTGTATGGGTAATTAGGGTAATTGGTTAAGAGGTTAAAGTGTTAAAGAAATAAAGAATACACGTATAAATTAAGTTTATAATCAGTGTTCAGAATTTTTTTTTATAAATTTATAATACTTCTTTAAGGGGTGCGGTTAAAAATTTTCAAGGGGTGCGGTCAGAATTTTCGGTGAAATCTAACACTGTTTTTTTTTTCAAAAGATGCGCCCACCCATCCACGGTATAGGGTGGGTCCGCCCCTGTTCGCGTTAAAAATTGTATTTTCCTTATTAGAGTTGTCACATTGATATGGGTTATGATTTTGCATATTCATCTCAAAGGAAATCAAGTATGCGAAAGAAATAGGGTTATTGGACTTAAATAATCCGAATTTTCATCATTTATCCGATAGCATTCTCAACTACGATTTGTATCAACTACGATTTGTTCCACGCCACTCCAAATTTTTAACTTATTTTCTTCTGACACTTCCAACTAACTGAACGGTAACTCAGTTAGTTTTTTTTTTTTTTTGCTGACGTGGCACTTGTTTAGTGACGTGGCTTTGTTTAACGACGCGGCATCTACCGTCGCACGGCTAAGCTAGTTTGGGAGTGCTAAAGAGAAATTCTAAGTTGAAAGTTAGAAGTGATGTGATACAATTCTTAAGTTAGGAGTGCTATCGACCAAATAGTAAAATTTAGAGTTATTTAAATCCAACACTCATAGTCATAGGCTCATAACTTATATACGTGGAGCCACATAAGAGAAGCATTAAAAATCCGACAGTTCAATCCTATGCAAGGTGTAGATTAGGAATAATTTGGTGTAATGTATGAGTGAGTAAGCATTGCCATTTAAAAAAAGGGTTGCAACAAGAATATTATTTTGTATGGTTGGGTTAGGATTTTTTGTAATTGTTCTGGAAACTCATGTAACTTTGTAAGTATACTCTTTGATATAGTTATCAGATATAAATTTTACTCATGGCTTGGTAATCTATATGATTTAATTTCTTCAAATAATTTTTTAGTACATAGACCAACATCTTTCTTAATCGTTTTATTTTAGTTGAATTTGTTAAGTATAAAACCATAATTAGATCATGTGTAGTGGTCAAGCTCCATAAACTCCATAGATGTGGAGTTATACGACACGTGTCAAATGTGTAAGAAAGGATAGTTATGGGGGATTAAATAACTTGAGTGTGTAGTGGCGTTATACCCCTTCAATTGTACATCTATACGTATGTATATATATATGTGAGAGAGAGAAACCAATGTTGGCATCGCTATGCATATCACGACCATGTTCCATAACCCTCCATAACGTCGTGGCGCAGTGTTCCGGGCGCTATGGGCCTCTTTAGCCCAATATAACCCCTGTATAACTCCCCACTACACATGGCCTTAGGTTGTAAATGAATCAAACATTTAGCGAACAATTCGTGAACTATTTGACGGGAAGTTCGTTTAAATTCGTTCGTTTAATAAATGAACGGATATGAGCAAGAAATTTTGTTTCAATTCGATTATTTATACGAACGAAAATGAACAAATTTCTTGTTTTTTCAATTGTTTTCGTGAACGTTCGTTCATTTACGATCATTCATTTTCATTTGTTTATGTTGTTCACAAATGATTTTTGTGCATTTATATTATTTAATTTATTACCCTAACAATTAAAATAGAAAACCTTATTCACAAATATTTTTATACCGCTCCTCTTTACTTACTCATCTATTACGTATAATAAATGAAAGTGATTTGGGCCACGTGTCACTTGATTAGGGCATCCTCAATCCCTTTTTCCTGCCCAACAGTGTTCCATGCCTTTATCTCACTCCTGAAAACCTAGATTTTCTAATTCTTCTTCCATACTTTTCTCTTCTCCCTTCTCTGGCGATTCAAGAAGACCAGATGCGATTCCTCTTTATATCTGCGATTCCTCTTCTTCAGATCTATGATTCATCTTCTTCGTCGGCAAGGTTCTTCCATTTGAGGTTTAATTTGTATGTTTATAGATCTGTGTTGATTTCTTCTTATTTTCATACAAAGTTTCTAATTAAACCCTAATTTCTACTGCTAATCTCATCATATGGTTCCAAGGTTGTTGTCGTCGATGGTCATCAAAGTTGAGATCCGCTTACCTGCGGCTAGATTTCCGCCATGAACTGGTATGTTTGAATATGTTCAGAAACTAAGGGTTTTTTTCTTAATGGTCATGATATGAGTACAACATCTGTTGATTATTGATCTGTGAATATGTTCACCGATTATTCTTTTTGAAATTAGGGTTTCATTTGTTTGAGATTTGAATCTTCCAATTGTTGAAGCCTTTGAAGCCGATCCTTTTAAATTTCCAGTTCCTAAGGTATGATCTGTTTGTAACAGCAGTGGTTCAGCATCTACAGTGGGTATGATTTGTTATACAACTACCTGATTTCATATTTCATTATGATTTGTATGCTTTTAGGGTTTGATTTTCTATTGGTCATCACATTAATGGTGAGTACTCAAGAATATTGGATGGTTTAATTAGTTTTATTTTGGGTATTTTTGGATGATTTCATCCATTTCTTTAGATAGTTCATGATTGCAGATGCAGTTGAAGTTATCATTTGAGTGAAATGAATGTTGATTTATCAAAAGATGCAGTTGAAGGTATCTTAAATAAGGTAATAATTGCATTACATCCCTGTTGAAAAATAGAATTGATAAATTTAGGGAAAGTGAGGTTGAAAGATGATAACCCAACAGTGGAGATCTCATTCTACAGCTTCGATAAATTGAGCGGTATTCTCATATAATTCTTCCTAGATGTTTCCAATGAAGCGGCACTTTGGACATCTGTTGTCTTCAAACATCTGTTATGTATTATCTATTATCTATTCTATCTATTATATACAATAAATGATAGTTATTTGGGCCACGTGGACCAAATAACTTTCATTTATTATATATAATAGATAGAATAGATAATAGATAATAGATGTTTGAAGAACAATAGATGTCCAAAGTGCTGATTCTTTGGAAGCATTCAGGAACCATTATTTGAGAATACCCTTGAATTTATCGAAGCTGTAGAATGAGATCCTCCACTGTTGGGTTATCATCTTTCAACCTCACTTTCCCTAAATTTATCAATTCTATTTTTCAACAGGGATGTAATGCAGTTATTCCTCTCAATTAAATAGACCGACCCTTGCTTCCTCTCAAAGGGTTATGGAGTGGTTATAACAGCTGATCATGCTAAGGATTGTTATAACTAACCACTGCTCCTTATAAAGACTAATGGACTTAAAGATTGATGAGACCTATCCATTGTTGAAGACAAATCCCTGTTAAAGACAAGCACTTATGTATCTCATCTCTGATTATTTGTTTCTTTGTTCTTTTATTATTTGTTAGATGTACAGATTCTACAGAATGTAGTTAAGAGCCACACATAAATCTGACCGGTTATGGTTTCGGTAAGTATCGGTAAATTGTCTTTGATTTGTTATTGTTTATTCAGATGTTTGCATTGGTGTACCATGTGATTACCAGTAGATTGATTTTGATATGTTTGTAGTTTTTGTTTTTCACAATCTGTTTTGTTGTTTTATTCACCCTTGTTTCATTCATAGATCTCTATAATCCATATTTATGGTTTCAAATCTGTTTCTTGAGTTATATACAGTTGTAGCACACCAAATATTTATTATTTGTATTGAGTTGGTATATTGGGATTAAATACTGAACTGGTGGAATTGTAGCAAGTCCAGGTTATGCTTCAAGCTGTCTCGATCTCTTTGGAGCTGGATAGGTGGCTTTGGGAGGTCTGAAAAAAAGAATTGATAGATTTAGGGAAAATGGGGTTGAAAGATGATAACCCAATAGTTGAGGATCTCATTCTACAGCTTTGATAAATTCAGGGTTATTTTCAAATAATGCTTCCTAGATGTTTGAAGACCGACAAATGTTCAAAGAAGCAGCACTGTGGACATTTGTCTATCTTTGTCGTTCTTCAAACATCTAGGAACCATTATTTGAGAATACCCCTGAATTTATCGGAGCTGTAGAATGAGATCCTCCACTGTTGGGTTATCATCTTTCAAATCCATTTCCCCTAAATTTATAGATTCTGTTTTTCAATAGGGATGTAATGCAATGAGTCCTCTCAATTGAATAGACGGACACTTGCTTCCTCTCAAAGGGTTATGGTGTTGTTATAACAGCTGATCATGCTAAGGACTGTTATAATTAACCACTGCTCCTTATAAAGACTGATGGACTTAAAGACTGATGAGGCCTATCCACTGTTGAAGACAAAGCCCTGTTAAAGACAAGCACTTATGTACCTAAAGCCTGATCAACGAAAGGAAAACCACTGCTCAGTAGCAACAGTGGTTCAGCATCTACAGCGGATTCAACTTTAGTATTTATGTATCAGTGTTTCTTATGTAACAGTGTTTAGTGTAGCAGTGGTTCCCTATAGTTTATCACTCGAGACAAACCCTTATACAAACTTAAAGACGAACCACTGCCCAACAACAACAGTGGTTTAGCATCAACAGCAGATATTCTACCTTTGTTTATGTTAACAGTGTTTATATGTAACAGTATTTATCACATCAATATTTTATACTCTGTTAGATTGTTAGATGTCATATCACTGAGATGTTTATATGTAACAGTATTTATCACATCACCCCAGCATGCTAACCGATCCGTATGAACAGTGGTTTGATCTTTATACTACTAAATAAAAATGAAGTACACTTAGATGATTATTAAGCTCCTCATTTTGATTGTTTGGGTATAGTATTCTTGAAATTGGTCTTTTTTGCAAACAGATGTTTATGGGCCAACTTCTTTTTAAGGTCAAACATTTGTTTAAGCGCAAACATCTGTTTATGTCCAAACATATGTTTAAGGTCAAATATTTGTTTAACTCCAAACAACTGATATAGAAGGTCAAATATCTGTTTAAGGTCAAACATCCTCAAATATCTGTTTGAGTCTGTTACAACCACTGTTTTGGTTCAAACATCTGATTGTTAAATGTTATCCACTGCTGAAAGACAACCTATGTTTCTTCAATCTTCATGTTGACCACTGACTTACTAAACATCAGTGTTTCAATCACTGTTGGCTATCCACTGTTAGTTAAAAAATAGTCACTACTCACATTTTTATTGTTGACATCCACTGATATTGACCATCATTGGTTTTCCTAAAAAACATCCACTGCTCACATTTTTATTGTTGATGTGGTTAATTAATTATAGAATGAAATTATTGATACGTGGTTGTAAACCGGTGCTTGTTATTGTTTAACTTAATGTTTTTACGTAAGTTTTAGTTTCGAATAGCCTACTTTTAATCAAGAATGTGTTTTGCAGGTTTGATGAAGTTTAAGGAGCTTTTCGGGAGCTTTACGGGTCACTGGGTCGAAAACCGGAGCACTGGGATGCGTTACGGATCAATCGAGAGTGCAAGGAGCGAAAAATGAAGAACGGAGTTTCTAGAGGCCGTCGGCGACGGGGGTATACCCGTCCCGGACGGGCCCCAGAAAACCCCGTAGACCAAAAATCTCCGTAACCAGTCATTTAGGCCATCGGACACACATCAACTTTTGGGGACCCGTCGGTGACGGGGTCATGCCCGTCGGCGACGGGTGATGGTTTTTCAAAACGCGAATTTTGATGGATTAAGGGTCAAGCTCGAATGTTATTGGCTCTCACTCATTGAATTCGGGGGTTACACTCTATTTTGAGTTTTGAACTTGATCTTGGAGCCTAATTTTCATCTACCACCTACCATTCAACTCTCTTGATCTTTCAAACAACGGAATCATAATCAAGAATCACCATCAATCATCCCCAATTTCCTCCATTAAACTCTAATTCTCCATCCATCATCCATCTCACTATTATTCTTCACCAAACCTTCAACATCCATTTTTTCGCCATCCAATCAAGCTTCAAGATGAACCCTTCCGCTTTCCAAATATCCGGTGATCAAGCTTCTTCAACCATGAGCGGCTAATCATCTCGGTTTCACCCCGGTGTAGGTAGTTGTTAATTCTAGGGTTTTGAATTGTTCTTGTTTTAACTTAGTGACAATTTGTATTTGGTTTTTGAAACTCTTGACAATAGTATTACATTTGTTACGAATTCGTGAATTGTCGAGCGATGTTAAAAGTTATGACTTCGCGAAACGGTGATATGTAATTGTACATTGTCATTGTTAGGATTTACTTGTGTTGATTACAAAGTGTCTTTTTGTCCGTTCTTCGGGGCGTTGATAGTTAGTAGCACCTAAGTCACGGTACACTAAATCCGTTAATCAAATGCAATTGAGTTGAAACTAGAACTTGTAGAAATCCTAGGTTAATAATTACCGAAACCGGGTGTGATTCCTTTTTATTATTATTGTTCTAGTATCCAAAATTCTTGCAATCGTTAAGTAGTAGTTGTTAACTAAGTAATTCAATTTCAGTAATCCAATTTCACATCTTTCAATTAAACGAAAACCCAAAAATACTTTAGCAAGCTTCATAAATTGTGACAATTGTTTATAATTCATTCGAATCCATACACAAACCACATACTCTTCATGGATCGACCCCTTACTACCACTAACACATTGTTAAGGGTAATTTGGGCTTATAAATATTATCTTTGATCGGAGCGCGACACTCCGATCAAATTTTGGCGCCGTTGCCGGGGAGTGCGTGCGCTTTGTGTTTGGATATTGTTTGAATTGTTGTGATTAACTGTTTAATTTGCTTAGCTTTCTTTTTGTACTTGTCTTTTTCCTTGTTACGCGGGGTGTGTTACTTGTGCAGGTTACAGGTAGTGCATGCGTACACGAAATTCCGGGAGGACTTCACCTTTAGTCTACGAACCGGAGATTGAAAGACTTGCATGAAGGAACCTAGCAAGCCGGTTAGAAGCAACTCTTGCTTCTAATCAAACCAACCAAACACCACCACTCACACCGACCATTGAAACCGATTCAATGGCAAACCACAACTCCAACCAAGACTTTAACCCCAACCAGAACCTCAACCCAAATCAATTCCAATCTCGAGGAACCTTTTATCCCGCTCAAGAACAACCGGGTGGTAACACCAATGCAAGACCACCTACTCCACCTTTCCGAAACCAAAATACCAACAACACCCAACGAACACCTCAACAACAACCCCTTCACCGACAAGCATCGTTACCTATCAACCTTGATGATCGGAGTGTCAACTCCGATCGTAGAGGTAACCGTGATCGCGACAATCCCGCAAATGAAGACCCGTTTTTCAACATCGACGATTTAAGGAATGCAATCCCCGATGGTGAACCGTATAGTGTTCCCGGTTATCAATCGCCGGAACACGTAAGCATTCATACGGAAAATTCGGATGATGGGGGGTATTACGATGATCGGGCTAATGATGATGAAGATTGGGGTTATGTGAATAAGGGAAACGTCTACAATGCTAGAAGGTATGACGATGAGGAATTTGGTTACCAAAACGCCAATTATGTTGGGGAAGATGAATACGGTTACGGAAATGGAAGAAACGATGGTTATGGGAACAACCGTCAACCACAAAACAATAACCAAAGGAACCGGAATGATGGGTTTCACAACAACAATAACAAGCACCGGTTTACAACCACGTATCAATTATCAAATGAAAACTAGAATTAGAATGAAATTACAATTTTATCTAATCGTTACATTCCAATGAGATAAGAGTTCCTCGAATATTGTTTTGGTGATATAAATTAAAGTTAAAATAAAAAATAAAAAAAAAACTGTTGATGACATTTCGTTGCATATCAAATCAGTAATTAATGCTATTTTATTTTCTTGAGCTTTGGACATTGAAAATATGCAAAACGGGAATTTCAAATTGACGGTTATTTTCTCTTAATTAAAGTTAAAATAAAAATTAGAAATGTCATGATGACAATTGCTTTCAAATCAAATCAATAATTACTTATTATATCAATAACTTTTGAAATTCAAAATATGCAAAATGGTAATTTAAAATTGACGTTCTCTCTCTCTCTCTCTTTTTTTCCCTACAAACGCAACATAGAATCATAAGATTAAAATTTATTCATTTATTCATGACATTAAAAGTCCAATTATTACAAAACATACTGAACAACTAAACTTTTAAATCTAACAATAACCGTAAGAATTAAGAAATGTCAGCTTCAACTCCATGGATTGCTGAACCTCTCGATGTATGTCCTTCAGCATCACCATGAACTCCACGTCTCTATCACCGCACTCTATATACGCGAACAACACAAAGCTCACGAACTGAAGTTGAAGGCATCCGCATAAGATTTCGGGAAACCTGCTCTCTCGTGAACAGGCCAACTTGCAATCCATCAAAACATTTCTTCAGCTCTTGAAGAGTAGCCCTATCTTCATACAACTGTTCCTCTATATGCTTCACAAAACGCTGCTTTAAATCATCTGATTTTACAGAAGTGAATGACGCCATTTCAATAAACTATATTACTCGATTTTCTTGAATGTATGATATCTTCGTAGGAAATCGTGATGAAAAACATGTGAAGTGGCCATAAGTTTATATAAACATTTCAAAACAACAATCTTTTAATGCAAAAACCTTTTCAAACCCCAACTTTTATGGGAAAACATTAAAATTAAATACAAAGAAACCCAAGGGACAAATTTTCGAAGTTCAAAGAACAAAAGCAGATTATCATAATTACAATTAACCTCTTCATTTACCATGTAGACGCGTTTTTAAACTCTATAAAAGACCGATAATTACTTTTGATTCAAAACATCAATAAATTGTCCTGCAAATCACTGTCTGTGAAAGATTGTTCCACATCAGAAAATCCAACAAATATCTACATGGCAAACTTCAGCTTCTACCACTGGTCAAACACCAGCGATCTTAAAACCCAATTCTCGATGTGGTCACTCAAATAAAAAAGAACAGAAGAAGAACTAAACAGTAAAGTCGACATAATCAATGACACTAATTACAAGAAAACCTGGAAAAGCATAGCATTGCTTGATGAAGTCCTCCACTCTCCTCCATCAGATTTCCAGAAAAAATGCAGAAGAGTTTCTCACACAACTTCTAAAATAGGATCAGAAAATCTGCAACATGCTAACTGACCTGAAAAACAAAAGAGAGCATGAAATCACATGGAGAAAGGCCAGAGTCTACGAAATCCTAACAAGTGTCAACTCTAGCGTGTAATAGTTTATAAATATTTCATATGTAATAGTTTATTTTAATAATCTCAACATGCATCTTAACATATTCTAAAATGTCAGTGTCAATAAAAACTCTCAACATTATCAACAGTTAATCAAAATAAGAAACAAGCCTAAAATGCAAAGGTCTCCTCTCAACTGTTGTATCACATCTAACTTTTCACGATATTCATTCACAGTTTTATGATACTTCAGTGTTTATTCATTCATTAATCTAACATTGGTTTCCATCCAACTGTTGACCAAATGTCAAACAGATGTTCAAACCACTGATTGTGTTATTTAAATTTATGTTGAATAGTAAATGAGATGTTGACCAAAACTGAAACAGATGTTCATCAAAAGTCAAACTAATGTTCACCAATAGTCAAACAGATGTTAACCTTAAGCAGGTGTTTGGTTTAAGACTAAACATCTGTTTATGGGCAATCATCTGTTTAAGGTCAAACATTTGTTTAAGGCCAAACACACTACTAGAAAAGTGGTCATTTTGCTACGGAAATTTCCTACGCAAAAAAATGCGTCACAAATTCTAACACATTTACTACACATTTCCTACGGAAAAAAGACCATGATTTTTTTGGGCAATTTGTGACACAATAGTTACAAATATACTAATTCTAAGTATTGTGTCAGAAATGCGTAGCAACTTGTTACGCATTTCCGACGGAAACAATATTTATTTGTTGGAATTCGATTTATATGTTAAATTCATTTAAATATTAATTGTTGCGTCAGAAATGCGTAGCAACTTGCTACGCATTTATGACGAATTATTTATTATTATACTTAGATTATATTTTAATGTTTAATCAACATTATTATTAATTATTGCGTAGGAAATGTGTAGCAACTTGTTACGCATTTGTGATGGAAAATTTATTGTGTAGGAAATGTGTAGCAACTTGCTACGCATTTGTGATGGAAAATTTATTACCATATTGTGTAGGAAATGTGTAGCAACTATCTACGCATTTGTGATGGAAAATTTATTGTATAGGAAATGTGTAGCAACTTGCTACGCATTTGTGATGGAAAATTTATTGTGTAGGAAATGTGTAGGGTTTAGATGTGCAATGGACCGTTGGATTGAAAATTAGGTGAGCAATGGACCGTAGATGATCCGTGTGAAGTTTAACTAAAGCTTTTGATTGGCTCAATTAGGTGAGCATGGAATCTATTACTTGTATTATTATTAACTAGTTAATTAATGAAAAAATATTATTATTATTAATATGGTGGCACATAAATTATATCCAGTTTTTTATAAACTTGTTATATCAATTTGTTTTTATAAATCACATTAAAAGTGTAATTATATCAATTTGTTTTTATAAATCGTATTAAAAGTGTAATTATATCAATTTTTTTTTTGAAAATCTCCCTAAGTATAGAGTACAACTACCCAATGCATCAACATGTTGATAATTTATAATGTATAAATATGTTTCATATTTTATTATTACCATATAAACACGTGATTTACGGCTCTTAATTTCTCGCAAAATAAGCATTAGAACGATAATAAATAGTGTTTAAGGCGAACGTTACCTCTGTTCATATTTATACATTATAAATTATCAACATGTTGATGCATTGAGTAGTTGTACTCTATACTTAGACCGTGGGGTATGGGGCGGGGGTTTGGGCGTGGGTTGGGGTAAAACGCCCAAGCCACCACCTCGGGTGGGCTTGGGTTTGGGGAGCGGTGTCCTTTACTAGGTATTTTGTTGCACACCCCCGTTCCCCTTTCTCTCTTGATGTACTGCAACCCTCACACACCCCCGCTCCCCTAGCTAGTGACTTCCTGCAACTCCGACAACGGAAACAGCCGGCCACCACCATCTGGTGGTGGTGTACGGCGGCGAAAACACAGAGAGAGGAGAGAGATGAAGTAGAGAGAGAGAGATTAACTTAATTAGGCCTTATGAAGTGCCTAGGAACGTCTATCTGGTTTTACAGTGCGCGTATGGTGATATACGGAAAAACAGCGGAACGATAAGCGGTAACAAACTGACACCGGACAAAACACTGACAACGCCGACAAATACGAAGCTTATACGTATAACTTATACATATGAATGCGGCTTTGCGGAAATAACACGCTTTCAAACATCACAAAGCGCAAATGTGAACGAAAACGCGACTGTAGGAACGCACCGACAACGAAGCGGAAGCATCAGACTAGCATGTGGCTTTCAAAACTGAAATATTATGACATATTTAGTTTCTTTTTAAATTATATTATCCGTAGTTGAAAACGGATCAGAAACGCATCAGAAACGCCAAACGGGGCATTTACTGGTTATGACACAATCTATGAAATACGCGTCAAAATATCGATTTTCGACGTGGTTTTGCGTGCTTCGACTTAACATTATAATTTACAATGTTTTACAAAGTTTGGATTTGATAAACGGGCTTCAAAATTGTTACTGGCCGCGTGAAACGGGCTTGTGGGCCTAGGCCCAAACACACTTTAAACCCTATGTATAAATAGTAAAAAAAACCCTAAAACCTCTCATTTATGTTAACAACATCTGCGCACACCATCCTCAAGACCCATCCCTTCCACTTCTTTTCTTTATTGCTTATCCCCACAAGAAGAAATTGTCTTCTACCCCCTCCTTTCGATCACTACTTGCAGACACAAGGGAAAAGCCAAACACACTCTCACACTTACTCCATCTCCTCTGTAGCCGGTGAGCGGAGCCGCCGTTCCGGCTGACCGACGCCGTAATTGAGATTTCTATTGAGATCGGTGGTTTCAGCGTCTACAACGGCAGGTTTTATTGAGATTTCGCCGGTGGTTTCAGCCGCCGTTCCGGCTGACCGACGCCGTAATTGCTGATAAGAATCGACGGCGACAGGTTTTGACGGTAAACAGCCGGCGACTTTTATTGAGATTTCTCTAGTGGTTTCAGCGTCTACGGCGGCGGCGGTGCCTCGGTGGTGTACGGACAGTAGGTAACAATCATCTTCTTCTCTTTTCTTTAAGATCTATCTTCTCCGGTCTGTTGTGGTTGTCATTTCAGGCGATGGTGTGGGGATCTTCACGTCTGACCAGTGGCGGAGGAAGTGTGTTTCTAGCTTCATGATGGTTCGGGTTTTGTTTCGGCTCGGGTCACTGTTCGGTTCACATACGTTGAGATAGTGAAGGCATCACATAAATTTAGAGAAAAGATGATGACAAAACAAGCTTAGGATGAATATGTAATTTTATTTTCTTTATGTTTGTAGATTTTATATATTTTTTGTTCGTAAATTTGTATAAATTTATGATTAATGTTATTGAATTTGTATAGTTTTTAGTTTTATTTGCTTTTGTATAGAATAAAACTAGAAAAAAATATTTTTTTTAAACAAAGCATATTTTTACTCGGGTTTGTGACACAAAATCCATTGCTGAAAACCTTTTATTTCTTCATTTTTTTTATTACAAATTCGTCAGAAATGCGTAGTAAACAGGTAGTAGGAAAATGCGTAGAAAATGTGTAGCAATGGATTTTCGTGACAATTGTGTAGCAAAAATTAAAAATTAAATTTCGTGACAATTGTGTAGCAAAAATTAAAAATTAACTTCTGTTAAATGGGTAGGAAAATGCGTAGAAAATATGTAGCAATTTGTGACAGCCCTTTTTCTGTAAGAAATGGGTAGGAAAATGCGTAGAAAATGCGTAAGTAACCAGTTTCCTACGAGTGGTTTTCCTACATATGCATTTTGTCACAAATTCATAGAAAAACGCGATTTGTGACGCATTTCCTACGGAAAATGGTGTCAGAAATTTTAATTTTTCTAGTAGTGACATCTGTTTATGGCCAAACAACTGTTTATGGCAAACATCTGTTTAAGGTTAAACATCTGTTTAACTCCAAACATCAGTGTTTGAATCATCGTTGGCTATCCACTGATTGTTGGTTTAAGACCAAACATCTTTTTATGGGCAATCATCTGTTTAAGGTCAAACATTTGTTTAAGGCCAAACATCTGTTTATGGCCAAACATATGTTTATAGCCAAACATCTGTTTAAGGTCAAACATCTGTTTAAGTCCAAACAACTGATATAGAACGCCAAACATCTATTTAAGCCCCACACCTATTTAAGTCTAAACAGATGTTTAAACATCTGTCAAAACAGTGTTCAATCTAACATGGGTTTCCATCCAACTGTTGACTAAAAGTCAAACAGATTTTCTAACCACCGATTGAGTTATTCAAATTTCTGTTGAATACTAAATGAGATGTTGACCAAAACTCAAACTGGTGTTGACCAAAAGTCAAACAGATGTTGACGAAAAACTAAATGGGATGATCCGACCCCGTTACATGGGATATTTTTAAACCTTCTAACTTTTTAAAGATCCTCACAAAATCTCAGTTCCTTTCTCTCGGGGGGGGGGGGGGGGATATTGCACGGTCCTCCCAACCGCTGGAGTGATCTCACTCCACAAGCTAGCTTAGCCCCATAGCTGCCTGGCGGTTACTACCCAACCGGAAGCGAAAGCCTGGAGGGTGTGCCTGCCAGGATTCGAACCCGGGTCCTCTGGGAAGAGGTGGGTGAGGCTGGCCACTGGGACAACCCAAGAGGTCGGTTCCTTTCTCTTTCCACGTTTCTTTGTACACTTTCTCCAAGAAACTCTGTCATCTTCTTCGATTTCTTCCGATCTTCATCAATATCATCTCGTATAATAACAAAGGTATTGTTAAATAATCTGATTTGTTTTGTATTTTTTTCATGTTTATTCTTTTAGTTTTGAATTCCATAGCCGATTATGGTTCTTGCTGTTTTAATGAAGAAGTTGTAATCGACGGTGGTGTATTCAGGTATCTCCCTATTTTTTTCAATCCATTGTTGGTTATGATTGCGTTTATTGTTGCGGCTTATACTTGAACAACTTCTGATAGTCCTAATTTTTTTGTATATCCGATTACTATGTAGTTATTATGCATGTTATGATAGACATATATGATTATAAAAAAAGTGATCTGCATTTCGTGTATCTACCATTTGTCTTATTTTGATTAGTAGTTGGTATACTGTTATTCTGAAGTATAATATAAATTTCCGATTTTAACTGATGTATTCTCATGTGTATATGAAAAGTTGAACTTATTTTGATTAGTAGTTGGTATACTGTTTTTAAGTTTTTTTTGATATAGACACAAGTCACTATCCTGTCTTTCTATACAATTTATTCAGCTGATGATCCTGCATGTGTATTTGTGATACTTAATCGGAAAAGTAGGTTTTAAGTTTTAATTATATGATTTGCTGTAAAAAATATATATATTTCGATATGATAAGAAATTACATGTATTCTCACCTTTTTGATGTTGTTTATTGTTATTTTGATATATATTAGTTGTATCATCTTTTATTTAGATGTATTGCATACTCTAGTGGATTGTATTCATTTGTTTCTTAATGTTATTTATTTTGATTCTATATGATTGATACTGTTACAGTTTTACGTGAGAATGATTTATGGATTTCCGTGTTACCTTGAAGACAGTAAAAGGAAATGTTTGGTTAGTAGTTTTATCCGATCTTTGTTTAACACTTAATTTTAATTTTTTTTGTATGATATCTAGCAATAAAAGTGTTTCTTTTATTTACGCTTAGATTTTGCCAAAACAGTATCAAAATTGGATTCAACAGTTTAATTATCCAACTGGAAATACAAACATCCAGACCACAACTAGAAATGTTTTTAAAGTCAAGATCTATCCTCTAAGCAATGGCAGATACTATTTCTATATGGTTGGTGTCAGTTGGTAGACAGTTTGAAAATACCTTCAGATTCATGGTTGGTATTTCATTATGAAGAAGCATTAGAAAGTTTCAGAATATTGTATTTTTATCAAGACATTGCTCTTGCTCCTTGTGAAGATTTTTACTACAAACCATCTGGTAACGAAGATTATGTGGTATGTAACTTCGAAGATTATTCATCATGTAATTTTTTTCGAGATACAGTTGTTTAATTGTTGTTTTTTATTTATTTACTTAATTTTCTTATATATTTTTACTAATGTACTATATAATGTGTTTTATTCTGATTGTAGAGTATTAATCGTTCTTTTGTTCATCACAAGATGTTAAACACTATTCTTTCATATCCGGTTCTTATTAAAGGATCTGGAAATCAGAACTGGTCTGTACGAATGGAAGATATCAATAATGAACTTTACATAACTACCGGATGGAAGGAGATAAAGAATGAGTTGTTACTAACTACTGATCATCTCATTGTCTTTGGGATGATAGATCTTCAGACTTTTCATATCATGGTTTTCAATTGTGCTACTTGTGATTTAGTGCTTCCACCGGAGGTCTGCGCTGTTGTTAAAGAAAAGGTGATAGAAGAGATTGACTTGAGTTCAGATACTGAAGCTGTATAGGACATCGTTAATGTCAATGAAGGTGGTATGGTTGTTGTAAATGAAGATAACCAGATCGTACCCATTTCTTTCCGTGTTGACGGTCATTTTGTAAGTTTTTGATTATGACTTTACTAATATATCATAGTTTAGTAATATTTTAAAGGTGTGTTAATTCTTTGTTTATTGAATTGTTCGTTGTTTGTTACAGCGCCTTTTTAAAAAACAGGCTGAAGATCTTGGACTTAATCGTAAGATGGGTTTGAAGATTGTGGACGTGGCAGGTGATGTTTGGAATGTTCAAGCTGCTATAGTTTCATCTCGAGGTCAACCAAGATATTCTCTGCAAGGAATGAGAAAGTTTGTGAGAGATAAAGGCATGGCTCCAGGTGAAGCATTTACACTTAACTTTGTGAAAGGTAAAAAGCTTTTTATGTTCGGATGAATGTTCATGGGATTGAAAAAGGCAAATGCATAAGCATACATTGAACCAAGTTTTTGGGTTGTAGTTCTTTGATTTTCGAAACTGATGGTAGACTTATTTGTTTAGTTTTGAAGTTGTGATTCTAAAACTATATATGTACATGTAAATTATTAGGTCCATGTTTAGTTTCGGGTTGTAGTTCTTTGATTTTCGAAACTGGTGTCTACAATTTCCAAACTAAAACTGAAATTGATCAAATGACACATGTTAAATATGTATAAGAAATCATGTATGGGTCACTTCGTTTGACTTTTGGTGAACATCTGCTTGACTTTTGGTCAACATCTGATTGACTTTTGGCCAACATCTCATTTAGTATTCAACAGATGTTTGAATAACTCAAACAGTGGTTTTAACATCTGTTTGACTTTTGGCCAATAGTTCATGGAAACCCATGTTAGGTTGAACAGTGTTTTGAAGAGGAAAACAGTGCTAAAATATAAGAAGACAGTGGATCTGGTTGAACATCTGTTTCACTTTTGGTCAACAACTGTTTGACATTTGGTCAACATCTGTTTGCCCGATCAGATTGGGTGTTAAACTATAGTTCTTTAAGTCATTGTTTTGTTTTCTTGAATTCTATGTAATTTTGTTAAGAAGTACAAGAACAAACATTTTTCCAAAATCCCAAATCACCCGATCACGTAAGTGCATTGATGAAACAAAACGTAACATTCGTGAAGTGTGCGACATAGATAATGCATTAGGTTGCTCCTCGCAAAGCGCCGCATGAGTGATGAACTGTCTCAGGATGAAGATGCTGGTGTTTCGACGCTTTTGATTCCCAAGATTGAGAAATAGTTTTCTCTGTATTTTAAAATACATTTACGTGTTGATTTCATATGCTGTTGCCACGTTGAACTTATGCTTTTCGTTTTGTTGGTTTTGGGTGTTTGGTGTTGTTATGTTTTGGACTGATTGTGTGGTTTTGAATTCCTGAAAACTTATCTGCTTATTATACTGTTATGTTCTAATATTATAATGAGTATGACCTTTCTTTGCATATTATAATGTATATGTTAAATAAATATTAAGATGTTCAATATTCAATATTTATGTTTAAAACTTATGTGTATGACTTTTCTGCATCATGTTCCAACTAAGGATCAGTTGGCAGATGTGCTAACAAAAGGATTAGACACATCTACCTTTGAAAGCTTGATCTCTAGGATTGGCATGCTGAACATGGAATAACAAGCAAAATCTTCTTTTTCTATGAATAAAAAGCATTAAAATGTTTTCAGAAAATCAAAAATCCATCCTTAAAAATAGCTAAAAATGAAATTTTCATTAAATCCTTAAAAGTCTGCCATAACCACTGTTTTTGTTCAAACATCTGTTCTGTGAATACTGTCCACTGCTGATAGTCAACCCATATTCTCTCATTTCCTTGGTAATCACTGTTGTTCAAAATCAGTGTTTTAAACCACTGATAGGCTATCCACTGATAGTTTAAAGTCACCCACTGTTTTTATTATAACTGTTGCAACCACTGATATTGCTCCATCAGTGGTTTCATAAAACAACTGTCTTCCATTACTCATCAGGGGTTGACACGTGGACAGTACATAGCGGTCAGATCTTTTGTAACCGCTGCCATGTCAGCATTCACTTTCCCCCCTATAAAACCCTGATCAAAACCCCAAACAGGGTTTTTACTGTCGAATCGAATTCAAAATTCCTTTCTCAAAGCAGTTACCATCAATTTCTCTGAAAATCACTCATCGTCTTCATCCGTTCTTCATCACTTTCAAATCACCATGGCTCTTCCACTCAAATCCTACATAACTACTTGGGTCTACTCGAAAAACGCACTCACGCTGAAACCTTCAATTCCATCATTGATACTATGTCGTCTTCAAAGTACAAAACTTTGTTGACTTGTGATGCTCCGATCTACATGGATACCCAGCAAGAATTTTGGAAAAATGCTAAGTTAGAAACTAAGGATAAAAAGACCTTAGCCATCATTTCTTCGATAAAGGGTGTTTCTGTCACCATTACACCACAAACCATCTTCGAAGTGTTTGAACTCATTGATCTTCAAGGTAAAACTTCTTTCCCCAAAACAAAGTATCAAATTGATTTTCTTGAGAGAGGGTATGAAGAGGAAATGAAAAAAGATACTTTACAAAAGGGCAGCTTTCCTCCTGCCATGAGGTTTTTGTTTCATACCCTCCTTATGTGTGTCTCAAATAAAACAACTGCTTTCAATGAGATACCATCGAAGATACAATACCTGGGTTATGCTATATTACATGGAGAAAATTTTAATTATTCTCAGGAGATCTTCAATTATCTTGTTACAAATGTTAATAAGAAAGCATTTTTGTTATTCCCAAGGTTTTTAAGCTACTATTTTAAAAAGAAATTTTCAAAGGATAATGCCCATGTGCTTATCCAAGGCAGCCCTTTTTCAATAAACAAATTAACCTCTGAAACCTTTACAAGGCTGTCCAAACCTTCCAAAACACAAGTAGAGGTTCCTGAGCAGACTTCAGCAGCTACCACTGCTCAAGGTGATCACAACAGCAAAACAACTGCTGTGAAACCCCCACCTAAAACCACCAAAAGAGACTGACCCTCAAACCCAAAACAAAGGTAACTCTGGAAGATGAGATCCCAAAGCAACTACCAGTGACAACACAAAAGTCAGCAGAAACCACTGCTGCTACTTCCTCACAGCAGTTGATAGAAAAATCTCAACCTGAGCCTCAAACTCCTCCTGCTTCTTCTCAAAAAGAACAGGTTGTAAGAACAGGGACACCAAATTATGATGCTCTGGAATCACTTGATTCCATCATCCACAGCCCACTGCCCGGGGCAAATTTGCTTTCTACATCTATTCTCACCTCTCAAATTCCCCCACAAACAAAACTTTTGTTGGATGCAGTTGATTTAGCCCAGACACAAACCAGTTCTTCTCAAACACCTGTTAATGAGAATATACCCCAACAAGTGACTGGGTCTGGTGTCTCAATCATTGCTAACCCACCAACAACTGAGGAGGTTACACTGCAGGTAGTACAAGTACTTCCTGTCAGTAGTTCAAGTGGAGCAGCTACTACAAGTGTTGAACCCACTGGTTTACACTTGGGCAGTAGTTTCATAAGTGAGACTCCCTTGAAGGCAATTTCTTCTATGGGAACCAGGGTATTTCCAGCTTTCACTGGTCACTAAAACTGGTCACCCCTACTGAAGTTAGAAGTCTCCGGTACCAAGAAAAAGGGGCATCAGTGGATGACTTTTGGGATACATTCCCTAAGTCAACTGCTGATACAACAACTGCCAGCGGGAAATCAGATGATCCCATTAACTTGGGTGATGGTTTAATGTACCAAGAATTGACGGAGAGGGTAGACAAACTTGATACATCTGTTGGAAAAATCAAAGACATGCTACAACAGTTGTTAAAAGCACAAAAGGCACCACTCACTGCTGCATCAACTGCAACATCTGCTCCATCATCTGCTCCTACTCCCACTAAGCTTTGGGCATTATTTCAACATATGCTTTACCAACAAAGTCATATTGCTGATCAACAACATGAAATACAAGTTCAAAAGATCAGAAATATGATGGAAGCTAGGTTCATGGATACACAAGCTGACATAAAGGCAATGAAGGCCCACTTGCTGAAAACCACTGGTTCTGCTCCTCTTCCTATACTTTTTTGTTGATAATCCTCCACCAGGTGATTCCAAAAAGGGGGAGAAAATGAAGCAACTAAAGAAAAAGGGATATGAAGATGGTTTGTACATTGCACCAGATAAATCAAGTATGCTTGCAGACATCCCTAAACCAGATGGTTCTAAAAAGGTTGATGTGACCTTAAATGCCATTGCAAATGAAAAAGCAAAGGTGAAAAAGATAGAGAGGCAAAGGGAAAATCAAGGTTTGAACAGGAAAAGAAAGTTTATATGGAAATGGAAGAGCTGGGTGTTTCTGAGCCCATTGATGAAGAAACTCCTGAGCCTAAAAGCAAACAGCCCACTAGCTCCACAATGAATCATACTCCCAAACCTCCTAAAAGCTCCACACATCAAACTTCCAAACCAACAGATGTTAAAACACCTGTTGTATGAACAGGTGTTGGTACTTTAGTGGTTTCAACATCTGTTACCCAAACAACTGCCACCACTACCACTTCAACACATACTCAATCCACTGCCTTACCACCACCACCAAAAATCACCTCACCACCAAAAACAACTTCTTTACCACCAACACCTCCTGCCAAAAAGCAGAAGACATCAGATGACATATCATCTATTGTAATGGCAACAGTGGTTGAAACACCAGTTTTTTCAACAACTGTTAGTCAGCAACCAACAACTCAAATCACCACCACTCAACCCACCAAAACACCACCAACCTCTCGTAAACCTAAAAGGAGAAGGGTAACCAATGTTGTCCTAGATGATGACTCTTCACCACCACAAACATCCACACAACCACTGTCCCTTGTTACTGTTCCAAACCCTGTTCCACTCTCTTCAGCACAAGTCTCAAATCCAGACACTGCCATTGTTCCTGCAGGAGTCCAGTATCCATTAGATCTTCCAGCAGTTAGAGAGGAGATCAAATCCTTCTACTCTGAAGATGACCCTGCTAAAAGGAACCTGCCATTTGTTCAAGGATGTCCAAGGCCTAATAAAATTGAAGAATACTTGAAGTTAAAGGCTCAACAAGCAGAGGATATCTCCAAAAGAAATACAGAAGGAAAATCTGACAGAGAGATTCAAAGATACTACCAATATCTGTTGACCCAAGTCAAAACTTTGGAGCAGTTTTCAAAAGATCTCTGTTAGAATTTATCAGAAAGAGCTGATGAAACCTTGAGGAAAGACTACTTTGATTATATCATAGCTTACAAAAGGTACAAGGGAGAAAGGTACCAATACAAAGAATGGACCATTAGTGAGCTAGAAAGTGAAACAACCCGAATTCAAGATATGATCAAAAACAAGGTGAAGCAGACTCCACCAATCTGGGCAAAGTTTAAGAAAAATGTACCAGAAAGAACTTTGCAGCTGAAAAAAATGAAAGAAGAGCTAATAACAGCTGATTTTGGGTCAAGGAACCAAGTGACAAGGTGGTCAGAGGATAAAGTGTTTGCTTCTTACAAAAAGCTGGAAGAATTGAGAAAGAAAAATCCTAATGTTCCTCAAAAGCCTGTTTACCCTGAAGCAGTGGTTCCAGCTAAGCCACAAAAGCTACAAATCAGGAGATCCACTGCTCCACCTGTTGCCATCCTTTATCAAAGAAGGAAACAAAAGTAGATGGATGCAGAAACAACAGAAGATGTAGTAGCAGGGGATTACCTTGTAAAAATAGGCCTGAAGCATATGATAGAAGAAAAGTCTGAATTAGCAAAAGATACAAATACTGCTGCTCAAAATGTTATAACCAGGCCATCATCTCCAAACTCATCTGCAATAAAACCTCTCCCAAGAAACCCACTGGATTCAAAAATACTAAACTAGAAATCTGACAAACAGACCCACGTATTGACTTTGATCAAATCCAGTTGTGATGTGAAGAAAATATCAAGGGATCAAGCACTAGGCCTGGGTGTTGAAGATCTGCAAGATCTCCTTGATCTTACACTGTGCAGGGATGAGGATGACACAGATTCCTTGGACTTTGAATTACAATTCAAAGGGCAAGTCAGGGAATTATTGATGAGGCAATAAAGATCCAGTGGTTTGAACAGTGGTGATGTAATTTTGTAATTTTGTAAAGAAGTACAATAACAAACAGTGGTTTGAACATTTGTTTGCCTTTTGGTCAATAGTTAATGGAAACCTATGTTAGATTGAACAGTGTTTTGAAGATGAAAAAAGTGTGAGAAGTACAAAAACAGATGTTTGGCCATAAACAGATGTTTGGCCTTAAACCAAACATCTGTTTAAGGTCAACATCTGTTTGACTATTGGTTAACATCTGATTGACTTTTGGTCAACATCTGTTTGAATTTTGGTCAACATCTTATTTTGTAAAGAAGTACAAAAACAAACATTTTTACAAAATCCCAAATCACCTTATCATGTAAGTGCATTGAAGTAAAAGTGGAAATGATATTATTCATGTAGTCATGTTGTGCTTTTGTTTGACCTCTAATATGGGTTCATGATCTAATCCGGTGATTTGAAGACATTGTTGTTGAATCGAATGAGATGGTTGAAATAATGTGGTCATATTAGTAACAAATAGTAATTAATATAACTAAGTTTCCAGAGCCCGGGAAGCAATCCCGGGTAAAAACCTAGTTATTAACATAGATGAATATATTCACATCTTGTGTTTACACCGTTCCTCTTTACTTACTCATTATTAACATAGATGAATACAATGACCTCTTCTCCATTATTAGAACTTCAAGTTCCAGCGTTGCACCCTCTGGCTCCTTCGCCAATTTTATTTGTGTTTGTAAACACGTTCCTATCCTTAATGAACGAACACGAACAGAAAATCCCGTACGATAAGTGTTAATGAACTGTTCGCAAATATAATATTTCCTTAACGAACGAACATAAACATCTTGCTTGTGCTTGTTCAATTCACTTACAACCCTAACCATGATGGTAACTTACTTAAGTATGACCAAAAAAAGTTACGTATTCTGATATTCAACAGTTTTTGGCGTACTTATTGCAATAAAAACTACTATTTTTCAACATTCTTTTGAATGGAAATGATTAAAGATTACTTTAAAACTATTTGTAACCGTAAATCACAACCAAGAAACCATGCCCTTTCCTTTCCTGTAAACCATAGCTTGCAAGATACTAGTCAATAGGACTCTAAACGAATCAATGTTCAGCAAACAGTTTGTGAACCGTTCGGCAGGAAGTACGTTTATATTCGTTTGCTTAATTAATGAACGAACACAAACAAGATATTTCGTTCGATTAACTAAATAAACGAACACGAATAAAGGTCTCGTTTGTTCGACTGCGTTCGTGAACGTTCGATAATATGTTCCTTTATGTCCGTTCATGTATTATGTTAAAAGTTTTTAATATTTCATTCCCTCTTAAGTTTTACTTTCACTAGTTTTTTACTCCCCCCTCCCCCTAAACATTAGTTATTAATTATATTAAAAAAATTGTAAAATGTAAACTCTTATCTAAATATATGAAGTTGGACACTAAAGACATTTTTGGGATATGTTTAAGTAACTTTAGATAATCAGGTGTTAAGTTAGCTAAACTTGATTTATCGTATAATGCTTGTAGTAGACTACTTGTGTCTTAAATTCTTGACTTATCAAGTAACGATAGTATTATTTGTGTCGGATGTTTAAGGTCAATGGTGTTTTTTATAATTCAAGTTTAATGTTCGTTTGTGTTCATTTGTGTTTGTTTATGTTTGTTTAAATTTTTTAACAAACGAACACGAACATAAACTTCTGTTCGACATGTGTTCGCGAATAATTCCTTAACGAACGAACATGAACCGGGCCACTTTCGGTTCGTTTACAGCCCTACTAGTCAAGCATAAATATTATTTTTATATGTCAGGTGTATTATACAATGCATACATTATCAACGAAAATTTGATATAATAAACGGAGGATCGTAAACAAAGTTAAATAAACTTAGGGACCATATATTAATGTAAGTATCTGGAGAAAACCCTACAAATGAGAAAACCTAGGAAACTCTGACCTCCCGATTATTTTTTTGAAAAAAATTACACATATAATATACATGTTTTTAAGGATTTTGGGCAAAAAAAATCAAAAAAGCGCCGAATGGATATTTTTTGAAAAAATAAACAAGTTCCTGGGTAACATATATCAGATGAATGTAACATATGTTACACCAAAATTTGTTTATTTTTTTTTAAAGTATCCACTAGGCGCTTTTTTGATTTTTTTTTGCCCAAAACCCTTAAAAACATGTATATTACATATGTAATTTTTTTCAAAAAAAAATCGGGAGCTTTGAGTTTCCTGGATTTTCTCACCACAAGTGAATTTTCTATACATCCTTCCCCCAATATATTATATATGATATATAACATGCGTTGTAAAATTGTCATGGTTCAGGACGTAGATTAATGCAAAGATACGACTATACTTAGTACATTTTATTTTATGTATGATAGAAGGAACTTGCATAACCGTCTACTACATCATCTCACTAAATCATCAATATTCAATAACGGATTTTTTAATGGCACACTCCCTGTCTATCTGCACACTTTTTCAATTCAATACGCATCGTATAGGCCTATACGATGCATATTGATATAAAGTAAAAGACATGGCAGGCTGACAGGTGCAGGTTATGTCTGGCGGCGGGCTTGATACGCATCGTATAGGCGTATACGATGCGTATCAAGGCACTGATTTTTTGAAGTTTATTTTTTGTTGTGTTGTGTCGAATGCGAACCCGAGAAACAAAAGGGATTTCGAGCAGTTGGTCGATGACATGATAGATAAAACGCTTCTCTAGACAATCTGGGATTATGTTCCGTTTTATGACACATGACACATGATACGGCACGCTTACCTTAATCACATCTTCCATGGAGTCACAGATCCGACAATAGGGCCCACGGATCTTATGCCCACCCGAGACCGACCTCTGGATCACACATGGGAGAAAAGACCAACACCCTTGTCGTTCCGTATTTTCTCCTTTTCTAATTCTCGAAGAATCTTGTAACTTATTCTCTGTTTCTCTAAATCGTCTGTAAAATTATATAAAAAAAACAAACTAGTGGTTTATCACCCTGTGTGAGTAATGGAAGCCCGACAAACAGTCTTGCAATTACATCTTCAATCGAGACCGCATTATTAATTATAATGAAGCAATGAAGATTGAATGTGCAAACCGCAACCGTTTTTACTACGGAAATGGTGGCTATGGAAAATACAAACCCGACATGTCTTCTATGATGATTCGAAACATTCACGAACCACAAATGGACTCAGACTCATACTACTCTAATATGACACATGATAAAAGCGCTTCTTTAGACAATATGGGATTATGTTCCGTTTTATGACACATGATACGACACGCTTACCTTAATCACATCTTCCATGGAGTCATAGATCCGACAATAGGGCCCACAGATCTTATGCCCACCCAAGACCGACCTCTGGATCACACGTGGGAGAAAAGACCAGCACCCTTGTTGTTCCGTATTTTCTCCTTTTCTAATTCTCGAAGAATCTCGTAACGTATTCTCTGTTTCTCTAAATCGTCTGTAAAATTATGTTTCTCTAATATGACACATGATAAAAGCGCTTCTTTAGACAATCTGGGATTATGTTCCGTTTTTATGACACATGATACGGCATGGTCAAACCTTTCTAAAAGTGGAAAAAAATAAAACAGAAGAAAGTGTTCCTCTTTGTTACCAAGCATGTCATCTGAAACAATTAACAGGACATTGTTAATAGGGAGAATCTATTGGAACACCTGATCGAGAGAAACTTCTTCGATCTAATTGCTGATATATCATCCTTCTTATCTTGCTATTAAACAAGGTTCTTTATATGTTTCTTTCTTGATGCATGTCTGTGTCGAGCAGTTTCTCCGTCGCTAATTTCTCCACTCACCGTGAAATCGAACAGTTTCTTAATAGATTCCGTCCGGTTTCAAAGCCGGTTGAGGATTACGAGTGTTCTAGACTCGTTCAAGGCATGCTTGTTTGTTTGTTCAAGGCATGCTTGTTCAGTACTTCCGAGACGATTCAAGTGAGTCCTATGAAGCAAGTGTCTGTCTATTCAATTGAGAGGAATCATTGCCTTACATCCCCGTTGAAAACAAGTGGTTGTAATGATGGAACCCTTGATTCGAAACACATTTTTGAGAAATTTATACTTTAATACGCATTGTATAGGCCTATACGATGCGTATTAATCGATGAATTTACTAAAATACCCCTGTTTTTCTGATAAATTCAGGGGTATTTTTGAGAAAATTGAAAGCTTAATACGCATCGTATATGCCTATACGATGCGTATTAAGCTGATATACGATACGACATAGGCCTATACGATCGTATATGGCATAATTTCAAATTTAGTTTTATCGTGTTTCCCTTCGTTCGACGCGTATACGTGTCGTTTTTTGCCGAGCTTTCGCGTATTTTGTCATTTTATGATGTATACCTTCAACATACGTCGTTTCGGTGCCGTTCGGTTGCGTGCGAATATCGTATTCTATGATTACGTACAGTTTTGTTTGAAATCCACTTATACTCCATAGTGTCGTGTTATATGTATACGTGTGTGGAAATATCGTTAGTCGCGTATTATGACGTATTTTTGCATATTTTGACGTATTCTAACATACCAGTCGAAAAGAAAATGCACCTTAAACAGAAGGGGACACTAGCCCAGTTAAGAAAAGCCACCCTATAGACGTTTATTTGCGTTCAGTCGCAAGAAAGCATCTCGAAGCATTCTTCGTTCATAAGAGTTGAGCATATTCTTACGTATTTTAGCATATTTTAACCTATTTTAGGGTATTTTTACGTATTTCGACGTATTTTAACGTATTTTCATGTATTTTTTCATAATATGACGTATATTAACATATTGTAGCGTATTTTAGCATATTTTCATGTATTTTATCATATTTTAACGTATTTTAGCGTATTTTAATGTATTTTAGCGTATTTTAGCGTATTTTTTGTATTTTAGAGTATTTTAGCTTATGTTGAAGGATAACGCAAACAAGTTCTCCACAGTTTGTTATTCAGATCTCTTATCTTTCCAAACTACAACACACGATAAGTTTAAACTTTATAGTGTGTGATTTGACCAGAAATGGATTGGAGGTGATTTATACTTTTAATAAGTTGTCGCATTTGTCAAATTTGTTGCGTGCATTCATATTGTTTAGACAACAACAGATAATGAACGGATTGTTGGACTTCTTGTTCCAATTGCAGCTGTAGGATCCATACTTAAAGGTCTCTCCAAAATATGCAACCGAGACTGCCTTGTTAATTTTAATGAAGCAATGAAGATTGAATGTTCAAACCGCAACCGTTTTTTACTACGGAGTTGGAGCATGAAGAAACGAAACCCTAACATTCATTGAGTGAGAATGTGTGCAGACTGAAACATCTTAACACAATATAATTGCAAGACTGTTTGTCGGGCTTCCAATGCTCACACAGGGTGATAAACAACGCTGATATGAACACATACCAACTGATTTAGATTTAAACAATGCATGCCTCAATTCATCTTTTTTACTCTTTTCTTCGATTTCAGCAAATCTTTTCAATAATCAGTATGCAACAAATCTTTGTGTAGTTATTCGGAATGTTTCAGATCATCATAGAAGACGAAACTTCAGCAACCATTTTTCCTTTTCCTTCAATTTCGAGAACATTCTCCGTAACATGAAGACGTGTCGGGTTCTTCTGCTAGTGGTTTCTGTATTGAACTGAGAATATGAAGTTCACGGTGCAAAGAGATCGCCTTGATAATTTTAATGAAGCAATGAAGATTGAATCTGCAAACCGCAACCGTTTTACTACGGAAACGGTGGCTATGCGAAATATAAACCGCAATCGTTTGTGACTATGGGAAACACAAGTTTTCTTTTTGAGCTTGATGGATGTCCGTTATCTCAACGCTTCTCCTTACATTACTGATCTGGAATTGGAGAACCGTTGTGTATTTGCTTGCTGATCTGGAATTGGAGAACCGTTGTGTATCTGAATCAGGTTCTCAAACAAACACTACTAAAGATGAGTTGGTATTGAACCAAGAATATGAAGATCACAATGTAGACATGTGGGAAGAAAGTCATTGGACTGCCGCAGATGAAGTCAAATGTGATATGTGACAACCGACACTTTCTGCTAATTTTCGTACAACTAAAACAGTCATTTATATTATATAACTATGTGTTTTGAACGTTAGAACTGCATGAATTCATGTCATACATCTAGAAATCTTGCAGAATACATTTTAATGATGCATATTATTCATTTTATTTGTCGCATCTCAAACAATTTAAGTGGCGCACCGAAACAACTAGTACATTTACCGTTTATACTAACAGTACTAGCACGGTTCCGGTACTCAACTAGACGACAGATTTAGGACCTAGAATTAAGTTCGACATCAATGCTATACTAAACCCCAAGTGGGAAAACATGGATATGCACTAGCATCTTCCGGATAATGCACTAGATCTAAAAATGTCCGATTCGGACCATAACTAACAAGTTGTCCGCAAAATCCAGCATTTGGTAAATTACACTAGATGAAAAAAATGATGATGTTAAACATCCTAAACTACTTAAAAGGTGTCGGGAATATTATCTAGACAAAAAAACGCATCATACGATATAAGTTACACAACTTAACATCTTAGTGATCCGTTAATGAAACTAGCACCCGGTTAAACACCCGAACATCAACTAGGCACAATTTAAATACTAGAAGACATTGTCTAATAATGTAACACCACTAAAACCATTAAACACCTTAAACCACACAAAAAAAGATTCACCACCAAATATCTTCTAACTAAATCCCTTAATTCCTAACTAATCACCTAACTACCATTTGAAACAAACTAAATCACTTTCCCCATGCATATGAACAGTCAACAAGGGGGCCTACATGCTCCCATTTTTGGTCTCAAGATAAGGATTATTACATGTTGGTTAATTGTGAAAGTTAGTGGAGAAAAGAAATCTTGACAAAGTTATAATATCCTAATCCTATCAACACTTACAATTACCAAGTATTCAAAAAAACCAAACTTCTCCTCTCATCCACATTACCTATAGCCACAACATCACCCCACTCAACCTCCATCTTCAAGTTATTTTACTAGTAATCTAAATGTACTCAAAGGTGTTCCAAGACATTCTAGGGAAGGTGCAAGTATTAGAAGTTCAATGACCACTTCAAGGAGCTATTATCCACCATTTTCTTCTCATCTTTATCTTCATTGTTTTTGGAGTTCATCCCTAGCCTTGTGCTAGTAGTGAGTGTTCTTAATGACTATTTTTTTACTTCTTGTTATTAGTAGACTATAAATGTACAAGTGGAACCATCAAGAGCTCTCATTTAAAAGGATGAACACCATGAACAAGCTAACAAAATCTAAAGAAATTAATATTCTTGAAATTGTTAAGAAGTTGTTTAGTTGCTAGTTTGGGATGTTGATGAAATATATTACATGTACACTTGCTAAGAAATATTTAAAGACAAGACTTAGCAAGTGTACATACGGATCTTACAAGATCCATAATAAATAGGTTGATGAACTTGATGGACATGAAAAATGTTTATTTTATGGAGTTGTAAATACCTAAACTTATGTTTATGGACATGTGAAAAGTGGATGAACAAAGTTTCAAAAGTGATTTTCTACAAAGTTTACAAAACATAAAAAAATAAAAGAGATGGTTATGTTTTAAAAGAATGGACATGTTAAAATGTAGGCTTAAAATACTACATGTTTTTATAAAGATTCAAGTTCATTATGGCATGAAAATGCGTTTTATGCATATGTTTATGTCGCAACCCCCGACCCCTAGTTACCTGGGAACGGGCGGCCGCGAACTCAGATTTAGTGGTATCGGTGTTTATCAATTTGGTAGCGGAATTTACATCAGGACCGTAGTTAGGAAATATTTTATCAGAGTAAAATACCACATGTTTATAATATTAAACACATGGGAAAAAGTTTCTATTACAAACGTGTTTATAGGGGTAAACCCTATTTTATTGAATAAAAACATCTTCTTTATTTAGGTAACTTTTATAGCCACTTCTCCGAGCCTTCAGTGCTGTCCAGCTGGCTTCTAATTGGCTTTCACATTTGGTTACCTGAAACGCGTCTAAAAACATTTTGTCATTGGGAAATACTGGTGAGTGAATCCCAATTTAATCAAGAAGAGTTTTATCATTTCACAGTATTGAGAGCGATTAAAATGTTTATATCTACACAATTACTCATTCAGTATTGTCACTCCTGACTGGTGGGTCATATTACCCATTGGCTATCTCTTTGTCCAATGGTAACGTGTTCCGCATTTTGTATACAAAACCCCAACATACCGGCAGTAATTGAAGAATTACAAAGACTCAATCACTGCTAATTATAATTTTAAATAATTAAGGTTTTGTAAAAATAGTTTGTAGGAAGGTTTACAAAAAGGAGATTACTCACATTGCTACTTTAGGTGTTTTTCCTGTGATTTCCTGGTTATAATCTATTAATTAAACAATGCACACGCGTTAGTATAATAACCCACATTTTTACATTAGTTATACCCTCCCCGAGACAGAACTCCAACGACTACGTCGGGCAGAGCCTCGACAGCCGTTACAGAGCACTAGATCAATCGGGCAGCGTATCTAATACGTAACCAGGGGTTAAAATACTTACAACGAGGCAGAGCTTCGCTATATTAGTGGGTATAATACCCGGGAATTACTTATACTATAGAGAAATTGAGAGAGTTTGAGAAATTTTGAACGGTTTCAACTGAATGCCGATCCCATCTACTTATAGGGTCTGATCTGGACTTTCTCGCGGCCCGCGAAGGATCTACAAGGGGCCTTCGCGCCCCGCGACGTAGGGTATGCAGGGCCTAGCTATGTCAAATCACAAGTGTAGGTTTGACGGATGGCATGACATGTGGCACTCTAGGGTTCCGCCTGGTGGTTTAGCTGCCGCGGCCCGGGACGGAGCTAGCCATAGGCTTCGCGGCCCGAGTGATGAAAATTTGTTTTTTATTTAATTTTTATAAAAATAAAGGTATTTAGGGCCATTTCTCGTATACGAGGTGCATTTTAGGGTGTATTGGGTCGTTATAATTATTTTAGGAGGGTTGTTATATCCTCCCCACCTTGTTTTAGAACTCGTCCTCGAGGTCTACTGGAACAGGTGTGGATATTTCCTCTGCATCTCCGATTCAAGTTCCCACGTGTATTCTGGTCCTCTCTTGGAATCCCATTTCACTTTGACTAGAACCAATCTCTTGTGTTTGAGATTCTTGACTTTCCTGTCTTCAATTTATAGAGGCTTCTCTACAAACTTAAGTTTCTCATTTACCTCTATATCCTTAAGAGGCACTACTAGTGATTCATCGGCTAAGCACTTTCTGAGATTACATACATGAAATACATCATGTATTCCTGCCATTTCCTCTGGCAGTTGTAGCTGATAGGCTACAGGTCCTATTCTTCTAATAATCTCGAAAGGTCTAACATACCTAGGGCTTAGCTTTCCCCTCTTGATGAATCTGACTACTCCTATCCATGGAGAAACTTTTAATAACACCTTGTCACCTACCTGAAATTCTAACGGCCTTCGCCTGTTATCAGCATAACTCTTCTGACGATCGCGTGCTGCTTTTAGTCGTTCCTTGACTTGAATAATCTTGTCCGTTGTTTCTTGTATTATTTCTAGTCTAGACGATTGCTTTTCTCCAATTTCTGCCCAACAGACTAGAGTTCGGCACTTTCGGCCATAGAGTGCTTCGAATGGTGCAGCATTGATACTGGTATGATAGCTGTTATTGTAAGAGAATTCTATTAATGGTAGATGATCATCCCAATTTCCTCCGAAATCAATAACACAAGCTCTAAGCATATCTTCCATGGTCTGAATTGTCATTTCGCTTTATCCATCCGTTTTAGGATGATAAGCTGTGCTTAGATTTAGCTTGCTTTCTATTGCTTTTTGGAAACTTGTCCAAAATGAGAAGTAAAACGGCTATCTCTATCAGAAACAATAGATAAAGGAATTCCATGTAATGTAACTATTTCGTTTACATATAACTTGGCTAACTGTTCCATACTGAAAGTTTCCTTCATCGGTAGGAAATGAGCAGACTTGGTTAACCTATCTACAATCACCTAGATTGTATCATTACCTTTTCGTGTCTTAGGTAATTTGGTAACAAAGTCCATTGTTATTAATTCCCATTTCCATATTGGCATTTCTAGTTGCTGCAACAAACCTGAGGGTTTCTGATGTTCAGCTTTAACCTAACAAGTTAGACACTTGGGAATATAAGCTGCTATATCCTTCTTCATTCCTATCCACCAGAAATTCTTTCTTAAGTCTTGATACATTTTATCGCTTCCAGGATGTATCGTATACTTAGACTTATGAGCTTCTTTTAATATTCGGTGGCGTAGGTTTCCTAGTTTCGGTATCCACATTCTTTTCTTATGGAATCTCCATATTCCATTCCTTGTTCTAATTCCTTAATCATTCCTTTCAATTTCTCAGTATCGTCCTTGATTACTGATTCTTGTACTTTTCTAATTTTCTCATTTAAATCTATCTGCAGATTTAATTTAAGAGAACGTACTCTTTTTGACTTTTCATGATATTTTCGACTTAAAGCATCAGCAACTACATTAGCCTTTCCTGCATGATACTGGATATTACAATCATAATCACTAAGAATTTCCATCCAGCGTCTTTGTCTCATATTTAATTCCTTTTGCCCAAGGACATATCTTAAACTCTTATGATCAGTGAAAATGGTAAACTTACTACCGTAAAGGTAATGTCTCCAAATCTTAAGGGCAAAAATTATGGCTCCTAAATCTAGGTCATGGGTTGTGTAATTTTCTTCATGATTCTTAAGTTGTCTAGAGGCATAGGCTATAACCTTTTATTGTTGCATTAACACACATCCATAACCTAACTTAGAAGCGTCACAATAGACTACAAAATCTTTAGTTCCTTCTGGTAACACTAGTATGGGTGCGTTGGTTAATCTTTGCTTAAGAATTCTAAAGGATTCTTCTTGTTTTGGTCCCCATTCAAACTTAACAGATTTATAGGTTAGCTTAGTTAGAGGAATGGCTATTCTAGAAAAATCCCAGATAAATCTTCTATAATAACCGGCTAGTCCTAGAAAACTTCTAACCTCCGTTGGTGATTCAGGGTGTTGGTGCACATGTCTGTTGACTTCGTCTTGTATCGAGTCTTGTAATAGAATAGATAAACTAGGACACGTTATACGAGAAAATCGGGAAACAGGTCTGAACCAGCCACCTAGCACGAAGTGGATTGGCCACCTCGCACGAGGTGACAATTTGGTGCGACCTGGCCAGGTCGTGCGACCTGGACCAGATTGTGTGAGATGGTTCGTGCGACCTGGATATCCTATAATTAGGTGAGTCTTGGATTTCATTTGTAACATTCTGATTCCGGAGACGAAGTGCTGCCGAAGTGTCGAACGATCTGTAATCAGTTTCAAATCAATCTAAACGACAGTTAAAGTGATTCTTAGTGTTAAAAAAGCTGCATACATGTCCAAATCATTGAATTCCGCCTTTGGTTTGGATTAGAACTCTTCTGATCGACTCATTAGGTCGAGTCTTCGATCCTACACAGGGGTTGTCGCAACCCCCGTCCCCGTGTACAAACCCGGGAACGGGCGGCCACGACCAGTTTCGGTGGTATCTTGTTTTTATCTAATTTGGCAGCGGAATTTTCATCAGGACCGTAGTTAGGAAATATTTGATCAGAGTAAAATACCACATTTTCATAATATTAAACACATGGGATAAAACCCAAGTTGCGGTACACACATTTTTATAGGAATAAATCCTATTTTTATTTAATAAAAACATCTATTTTATTTTAGGTAACTTTATTGCCACTTTTCCAAACCTTCAGTGCTGTCCAGCTGGCTTCTATTTGGCTTTCACATTTTGTTACCTGAAACGCGTTTAAAAACATTTTGTCAGTGGGAAATACTGGTGAGTGAATCCCAGTTTAATCAAGTTTAAATATAACCCATTGTATAATATTGAGGGCGGTCTCGTAATTATATTTGTTTCCAAGTCATACCAATTACCACCCACGGTACTGTCAGACCCGACTTGTGGAAATGTTACTCCTCACAAGGCAGTAACAAATTTTGTATACGAAACCCCAACATACCGACGATAATTGTATCCTTACAAATACTCAATAACTGTTTAATATATAATTAATCGTGTGAGGTTTTGTAAAAACAGTTTACAAAAGGAGATTGCTCACATTGTTGTCTTAGGTTTCAGTAAGGATTTCCTGGGAATAATCTATACATTACAGAAATGCACACGTGTTAGTATAATAACCCATTTTAACATTATTAATACCCTCCCCGAGATGGGATTCCAACGACTACGTTGGGCAGAACCACGACAGCCGTCACGGAACCCTAGATCAATCAGGCAGAGTATCTAATATGTATCCAGGGGTTATAATACTTACAACGGAGCAGAACTTCGCTATTTAGGGAGATGTTATACCCGAGTATAGCTTCTACTATTAAGAAATTGAGAGAGAAAGTCGAGAGATGAACGATTTGGGACTGAAGCCCTTCGTCGCAATTCATAGGGCCTGATTTAGCTTTTCTCGCGGCCCGCGTAACAGTAGGCTAAGGCCTACGCGGCCCGCGTAGTAGGTGGCCTAGGATGTAGCTGGTCCGGGTCACTTAGTAGGTTCAACACGTTGATGACACGTGTCGGCACCGGGTTTCGCCGCGTTTGACGATCGCTCGCGGCCCGCGTAAGCTAATGGGGTGGCTTACGCGCCCCGCGACAGCCCCAAAATTTTGATTTTTAATTAATTTTATTAATATTAAAGGTATTCGGGGTCCGTTTTCACGTATGGGGGTATTTTAGGACATATTTGGGATATTATAAATATTTTTAGGGTGTCGGAAAATATTCTGAGGGTGTCGGTTTAGGGTTGTTATATCCTCCCCACCTTGTTTTAGAGCTCGTCCTCGAGGTCTACTGGAATAGGTGTGGATATTTCCTTTGCATTTCTGATTCAAGCTCTCATGTGTATTCTGGTCCTCTTTTGGAGTCCCACTTCACTTTGACCAGAACTAATCTCTTATGCTTGAGATTCTTGACCTTCCTGTCTTCAATCTGTAGAGGCCTTTCTACAAATTTGAGTTGTTCATTTACCTCTATATCCTTAAGAGGTACCATTAATGATTCATCAGCTAAGCATTTCTTGAGATTTGATACATGAAATACATCATGTATTCCTGTCATTTCTTCTAGCAGTTGTAGCTGATAAGCTACAGGTCCTATTTTTCTAATAATCTCAAAAGGTCCAACATACCTGGGACTTAGCTTTCCCCTCTTGATGAATCTTGCTACTCCTTTCCAAGGAGAGACTTTTAACAATACCTTGTCACCTACCTGAAATTCTAACGGCTTACGTCTGTTATCAGCATAGCTCTTTTGTCGATCACATGCTGCTTTCAGTCGTTCCTTGACTTGAATGATTTTGTCGGTTGTTTCCTACACTATCTTAGGTCCAGATAGTTGCTTTTCCCTAATTTCTGCCCAACAGACTGGGGTTCTGCACTTTCGTCCATAAAGTGCTTCGAATGTTGCAACATTGATACTAGTTTGATAACTGTTATTATAGGAAAATTCTATTAAAGGTAAGTGATCGTCCCAATTACCTCCGAAATCAATTACACAATCTCAAAGCATATTTTCCATTGTCTGAATTGTCTTTTCACTTTGTTTGTCAGTTTGAGGATGGTAAGCTGTGCTTAGATTTAACTTGGTTCCCATTGCTTTTTGGAAACTTGCCCAAAAATGAGAGGTAAAACGACTATCTCTGTCAGAAACAATTGATAACAAACCTGAGGGTTTATGATGTATCATTACCTTTTCTTGTTAGCCTATCTACAATCACCCAGATTGTATCATTACCTTTTCTTGTTTTGGGTAATTTGGTAACAAAATCCATTGTTATCAATTCCCATTTCCACACTGGCATCTCTAACTGTTGTAACAAACCTGAGGGTTTCTGATGTTCAGCTTTAACTTGTGAACAAGTTAAACATTTAGAAACATAAGTTGCTATATCCTTCTTCATTCCTATCCACCAGAAATTTTTCCTTAAATCCTGATACATTTTATCATTTCCTGGATGCATTGTATACTTAGACTTATGGGCTTCTTCTAATATACGATGACGTAGGTTTCCTAATTTAGGTATCCACATTCTTTTTTTATGGAATCTCCAAATTCCATCTGTTCCTTGTTCTAATTCCTTAATCATTCCTTTTAATTTTTCAGTATCTTCCTTGATTACTGATTCTTGTGCTTTTCTAATTTGTTCATTTAAATCTACTTGTAGATTTAATTTAAGAGAACGTATCCTTTTTGGCTTTTCGTGATACTTCCGGCTTAAAGCATTAGCCACTACATTTGCCTTCCCTGCATGATACTGGATATTACAATAATAATCACTTAATATCTCCATCCAGCGTCTTTGTCTCATATTCAGCTCTTTTTGCCCGAAAACATACCTTAAACTTTTATGATCAGTGAATATGGTAAACTTACAACCATAAAGGTAATGTAAACAAATCTTAAGGGCAAAAATTATGGCTCCTAATTCTAAGTCATGGGTTGAATAATTCTCTTCATGATTCTTAAGCTGTCTAGATGCGTAAGCTATAACCTTTTGACGTTGCATTAATACACATCCATAACCTAATTTAGAAGCGTCACAATAGACTACGAAGTCTTCAGTTCCTTCTGGTAACGCTAATATGGGTGCATGGGTTAGTCTTTGCTTAAGGATTCTAAAGGCTTCTTCCTGTTTTGGTCCCCATTCAAACTTAATGGATTTACATGTTAACTTAGTTAAGGGAATGGCTATTCTAGAAAAATCTCGAATAAATCTTCTATAATACCTGACCAATTCTAAGAAATCTCTAACCTCGGTTGGTGATTCAGGGGTTTTCCATTTGGTAATCGCCTCGATTTTTGTGGGATCCACACGAATTCCTTCATGGTTAACTAAGTGTCCAAGAAACTGTACCTGTTCTAACCAAAACTCGCACTTTGAAAACTTAGCGTAAAGCTTTTCCTTTCTTAATAGACTTCGAAGTGCGTGCAAATGCTTTGCATGATCCTCTTTACTTTCAGAATAGATGAGAATATCATCAATAAAAACAATTATGAATTTATCCAAATATGGCTTACATATTCGGTTCATCATGTCCATAACTGCAGCTGGGGCATTGGTTAAACCAAATGGCATCACAGTAAATTCATAATGGCCGTACCTTGTTCTGAATGCGGTTTTAGGAATGTCCTCTTCTTGTACCTTTAATTGATGATATCCTGATCTTAAATCAATCTTAGAGAAAAATCGAGCTCCTTGAAGTTGATTAAACAGATCATCGATCCTTGGTAATGGGTACCGATTCTTAATCGTGACCTTGTTCAATTCATGGTAGTCAATGCACATACGCATTGATCCGTCCTTCTTTTTAACGAATAAAATTGGCGCTCCCCATGGCGTTGAGCTTGGCTGTATGAATCCTTTTTCCAATAATTCGTCTAATTGTTTCTTCAATTCCTGCATTTCTGTTGGTGCCAAACGGTAAGGTGCTTTGGCAATCGGTGCTGTCCCTGGTAGCAGATGGATTCTGAATTCAACTTCTCTGTCTGGCGGTAGCCCTGGCAATTCTTCTGGAAATATATCTGAAAACTGAGACACTACTGAAATGTCTTTTAGTTCTTTTCCTTTAGTGTTAGTGATTATGGAAATCAAATACACTATAGATCCTTTTCTTATGCAACTTGCGGTTTTCATCACAGAGATGAATTTTGTGGATCTAGATGGCTTATTTCCTTTAATTGTGATCTTTTCACCTTTTGGTGAATTTACTTGGATTGACTTTTGATCACATAAAATACTGCATTTATTGGCTATTAACCAATCCATTCCTAATACAATGTCAAATCTTGCCAGATTCATTGGGTAAAGGTTTGCAATAAAATCTTGATTTAAAATTTCTATTCTTGCTCCCTGCAAGATTTCAGAAATCGTAACGGTTTCTCCATTTGCTGTCTCTACTAGACATTCTTGTGGGAGATTAGTTAATGATTGATTTAAAAGTTTGCAAAACGGAGTATTAATAAAACTTTGGTTCGCACCAAAGTCAAATAATACTTTAGCAAAAACATCATTAACTAAAAACGTACCGGCTATCACGTCCGGAATCATCTTGGCTTCATCTGCAGTCAGAACAAATGCTCTAGCATTTTTAGTGTTCTTGTTGTTCGCAGGTGGAGCTAATTTCGGACAATTTGGCTTGATGTGACCTTTTTCTCCACAGTTGAAGCGTAGTCCAATACTAGATTTCTTCCTGCAATCTTCTTCCTTTTGTCCTGGTGCCTTGCAGAAATTGCAGTGAGTAGAGCATTTTCACGAATGCTTCTTCTTACAGGCCTTGCAGTATGGTGCAGAGGTAGAACCTAAGTTCCTACGGTTTGAATTTCCAAAACGGAATTCTTGAGTAAGCCTTTGGGCTAGGTTTCTCCTCTGGTCTTCTTCTCTAGTACGGATTAATTCATCTGTCAAGGTATTTGCTAGTTCTACCGCTTCTTCTATGGTTTGAGGTCTAGCTGCCTTGACTACATGCCTAATCTCCCCAATTAGTCCCCAGATGTAACGGGAGATTAATACTGGCTCAGGTGATGCAAGGGTTCGTACTATTCTAGCATATTTAAAGAATGTGGTAGTATAACCCTTACTATCTACCCCGGTCATCCTAAGGTTCAAAAATTTATTTGCTATCCACATCACCCAGATTGTATCATTACCTTTTTTTGTTTTGGGTAATTTGGTAGGAAAATCCATTATTATCAATTCCCATTTCCACACTGGCATCTCTAACTGTTGTAACAAACATGAGGGTTTCTGATGTTCAGCTTTTAACTTGTGAACAAGTTAAACATTTAGAAACATAAGCTGCTATATCCATCTTCATTCCTATCCACCATAAATTTTTCCTTAAATCCTGGTACATCTTATCATTTCCTGGATGCATTGTATACTTAGACTTATGGGCTTCTTCTAATATACGATGACGTAGGTTTCCTAATTTAGGTATCCACATTCTCTTTTTATAGAATCTCCAAATTCCATATGTTCCTTGTTCTAATTCCTTAATCATTCCTTTTAATTTTTCAGTATCTTCCTTGATTACTGATTCTTGTGCTTTTCTAATTTGTTCGTTTAAATCTACTTGTAGATTTTATTTAAGAGAACGTACCCTTTTTGGCTTTTCGTGATACTTCCGGCTTAAAGCATCAGCCACTACATTTGCCTTCCCTGCATGATACTGGATATTACAATCATAATCACTTAATATCTCCATCCAGCGTCTTTGTTTCATATTCAGCTCTTTTTTCCCGAAAACATACCTTAAACTTTTATGATAAGTGAATATGGTAAACTTACAACCATAAAGGTAATGTTAACAAATCTTAAGGGCAAAAATAGATGAGAATATCATCAATAAAAACAATTATGAATTTATCCAAATATGGCTTACATATTCGGTTCATCATGTCCATAAATGCAGCTGGGGCATTGGTTAAACCAAATGGCATGACAGTAAATTCATAATGGTCGTACCTTGTTCTGAATGCGGTTTTAGGAATGTCCTCTTCCTGTACCTTTAATTGATGATATCCTAATCTTAAATCAATCTTAGAGAAAAATCGAGCTCCTTGAAGTTGATCAAACAGATCATCGATCCTTGGTAATGGGTACCGATTCTTAATCGTGACCTTGTTCAATTCACGGTAGTCAATGCACATACGCATTGATCTGTCCTTCTTTTTAACGAATAAAATCGGCGCACCCCATGGCGATGAGCTTGGCTGTATGAATCCTTTTTCCAATAATTCATCTAATTGTTTCTTCAATTCTTGCATTTCTGCTGGTGCCAAACGGTAAGGTGCTTTGCCAATCGGTGCTGTCCCTGGTAGCAGATGGATTTTGAATTCAACTTCTTTGTCTGGCGGTAGCCCTGGCAATTCTTCTGGAAATATATCTGAAAACTGAGACACTACTAGAATGTCTTTTAGTTCTTTTCCTTTAGTGTTAGTGATTATGGAAATCAAATACACTATAGATCCTTTTCTTATGCAACTTGCGGTTTTCATCACAGAGATGAATTTTGTGGATCTAGATGGCTGATTTCCTTTAATTGTGATCTTTTCACCTTTTGGTGAATTTACTTGGATTGACTTTTGATCACATAAAATACTGGCTTTATTGGCTATTAACCAATCCATTCCTAATACAATGTCAAATCTTGCCAGATTCATTGGGTAAAGGTTTGCAATAAAATCTTGATTTAAAATTTCTATTCTTGCTCCCTGTAAGATTTCAGAAATCCTAACGGTTTCTCCATTTGTTGTCTCTACTAGAAATTCTTGTGAGAGTTTAGTTAATGATTGATTTAGAAGTTTGCAAAACGAAGTATTAATATAACTTTGGTTCGCACCAGAGTCAAATAATACTTTAGCAAAAACATCACTAACTAAAAACGTGCCGGCTGTCACGTCCGGAATCATCTTGGCTTCATCTGCAGTCAGAACAAATGCTCTAGCATTTTTAGTGTTCTTGTTGTTCACAGGTGGAGCTAATTTCGGACAATTTGGCTTGATGTGACCTTTTTCTCCACAGTTGAAGCATAGTCCGGTACTAGATTTCCTCCTGCAATCTTCTTCCTTGTGTCCTGGTGCTTGCAGAAATTGCAGTGAGTAGAGCATTTTCCCGAATGCTTCTTTTACAGGCCTTGCAGTATGGTGCAGAGGTAGAACCTAAGTTCCTACGGTTTGAATTTCCAAAACGGAATTCTTGAGTAAGCCTTTGGGCTAGGTTTCTCCTCTAGTCTTCTTCTCTAGTACGGATTAATTCATCTGTCAAGGTATTTGCTAGTTCTACCGCTTCTTCTATGGTTTGAGGTCTAGCTGCCTTGACTACATGCCTGATCTCCCCAATTAGTCCCCAGATGTAACGGGAGATTAATACTGGCTCAGGTGATGCAAGGGTTGGTACTATTCTAGCATTTTCAAAGAATGTGGTAGTATAACCCTTACTATCTACCCCGGTCATCCTAAGGTTCAGAAACTTATTTGCTATCCACATCACCCAGATTGTATCATTACCTTTTGTTGTTTTGGGTAATTTGGTAGGAAAATCCATTGTTATCAATTCCCATTTCCACACTGGCATCTCTAACTGTTGTAACAAACCTGAGGGTTTCTGATGTTCAGCTTTAACTTGTGAACAAGTTAAACATTTAGAAACATAAGCTGTTATATCCTTCTTCATTCCTATCCACCAGAAATTTTTCCTTAAATCTTGGTACATCTTATCATTTCCTGGATGCATTGTATACTTAGACTTATGGGCTTCTTCTAATATACGATGACGTAGGTTTTCTAATTTAGGTATCCACATTCTCTTTTTATGGAATCTCCAAATTCCATTTGTTCCTTGTTCTAATTTCTTAATCATTCCTTTTAATTTTTCAGTATCTTCCTTGATTACTAATTCTTGTGCTTTTCTAATTTGTTCATTTAAATCTACTTGTAGATTTAATTTAAGAGAACGTACCCTTTTTGGCTTTTTAGCCACTGCATTTGCCTTCCCTGCATGATACTGGATATTACAATCATAATCACTTAATATCTCCATCCAGCGTCTTAGTCTCATATTCAGCTCTTTTTGCCCGAAAACATACCTTAAACTTTTATGATCAGTGAATATGGTAAACTTACAACCATAAAGGTAATGTTAAAGAATCTTAAGGGCAAAAATTATGGCTCCTAATTCTAAGTCATGGGTTGAATAATTCTCTTCATGATTCTTAAGTTGTCTAGATCGTAAGCTATAACCTTTTGACGTTGCATTAATACACATCCATAACCTAATTTAGAAGCATCACAATAGACTATGAAGTCTTCAGTTCCTTCTGGTAACGCTAATATGGGTGCATGGGTTAGTCTTTGCTTAAGGATTCTAAAGGCTTCTTCCTGTTTTGGTCCCCATTCAAACTTAATGGATTTACAGGTTAACTTAGTTAAGGGAATGACTATTCTAGAAAAACCTCGAATAAATCTTCTATAATACCCGGCCAATTCTAAGAAATTTCTAACCTCGGTTGGTGATTCAGGGGTTTTCCATTTGGTAATCGCCTTGATTTTTGTGGGATCCACATGAATTCCTTCATGGTTAACTAAGTGTCCAAGAAACTGTACCTGTTCTAACCAAAACTCGCACTTTGAAAACATAGCGTAAAGCTTTTCCTTTCTTAATAGACTTAGAAGTGCGTGCAAATGCTTTGCGTGATCCTCTTTACTTTTAGAATAGATGAGAATATCATCAATAAAAACAATTATGAATTTATCCAAATATGGCTTACATATTCGGTTCATCATGTCCATAAATGCAGCTGGGACATTGGTTAAACCAAATGGCATGACAGTAAATTCATAATGGCCGTACCTTGTTCTGAATGCGGTTTTAGGAATATCCTCTTCCTGTACCTTTAATTGATGATATCCTGATCTTAAATCAATCTTAGAGAACAATCGAGCTCCTTGAAGTTGATCAAACAGATTATCGATCCTTGGTAATGGGTATCGATTCTTAATCGTGACCTTGTTCAATTCACGGTAGTCAACGCACATACGCATTGATCCGTCCTTCTTTTTAACGAATAAAATCGGCGCTCTCCATGGCGATGAGCTTGGCTGTATGAATCCTTTTTTCCAATAATTCGTCTAATTATTTCTTCAATTCCTGCATTTCTGCTGGTGCCAAACGGTAAGGTGCTTTGGAAATCGGTGTTGTCCCTGGTAGCAGATGGATTCTGAATTCAACTTCTCTGTCTGGCGTTAGCCCTGGCAATTCTTCTGGAAATATATCTGAAAACTGAGACACTACTGGAATGTCTTTTAGTTCTTTTCCTTTAGTGTTAGTGATTATGGAAATCAAATACACTATAGATCCTTTTCTTATGCAACTTGCGGTTTTCATCACAGAGATGAATTTTGTGGATCTAGATGGCTTATTTCCTTTAATTGTGATCTTTTCACATTTTGGTGAATTTACTTGGATTGACTTTTGATCACATAAAATACTGGCTTTATTGGCTATTAACCAATCCATTCCTAATACAATGTCAAATCTTGCCAGATTCATTGGGTAAAGGTTTGCAATAAAATCTTGATTTAAAATTTCTATTCTTGCTCCCTGCAAGATTTCAGAAAACCTAACGGTTTCTCCATTTGCTGTCTCTACTAGACATTCTTGTGGGAGTTTAGTTAATGATTGATTTAGAAGTTTGCAAAGCGAAGTATTAATAAAACTTTGGTTCGCACCAGAGTCAAATAATACTTTAGCAAAAACATCATTAACTAAAAACGTACCGGCTATCACGTCCGGAATCATCTTGGCTTCATCTGCAGTCAGAACAAATGCTCTAGCATTATTAGTGTTCTTGTTGTTCGCAGGTGGAACTAATTTTGTACAATTTGGCTTGATGTGACCTTTTTCTCCACAGTTGAAGCATAGTCCGGTACTAGATTTCCTCCTGCAATCTTCTTCCTTGTGTCCTGGTGCCTTGCAGAAATTGCAGTGAGTAGAGCATTTTCCCGAATGCTTCTTCTTACAGGCCTTGCAGTATGGTGTAGAGGTAGAACCTAAGTTCCTACGGTTTGAATTTCCAAAACGGAATTCTTGAAAGCCTTTGGGCTAGGTTTCTCCTCTGGTCTTCTTCTCTAGTACGGATTAATTTATCTGTCAAGGTATTTGCTAGTTCTACCGCTTCTTCTATGGTTTGAGGTCTAGCTGCCTTGACTACATGCCTAATCTCCCCAATTAGTCCCCAGATGTAACGAGAGATTAATAATGGCTCAGGTGATGCCAGGGTTGGCACTATTCTAGTATATTCAAAGAATGTGGTAGTATAACCCTTACTATCTACCCCGATCATCCTAAGGTTCAGAAACTTATTTGCTATCCACATCACCCAGATTGTATCATTACCTTTTCTTGTTTTGGGTAAGAAAAGGTTTCTTCCTGCAGTCTTCTTCCTTATGTCCCGATATTTTGCAGAAATTATAGTATATAGAGCATCTTCCAGAACCTATATTTTTCCCATGGTCAAAATTATCGTAGCGAAATTCCTGGGTAAGCCTTTGAGCTAGGTTTTTCCTTTGGTTTTCTTCTTGTGTACGTACCAGTTCATCAGTTAAGGTATTTGCTAGTTCCACAGCTTCTTCTATGGTTTGTGGTCTAGCTGCCTTGACTACATGTCTAATCTCGCTGGTTAGTCCCCAGATGTAACGGGAGATTAACACTGGTTCTGGTGATGCTAGGGTTGGCACTATTCTAGCATATTCAAAGAATGTAGTAGTGCAACCCTTGCTGTCTACTCCAGTCATTCTAAGGTTTAAGAATTTATTAGCTATCTGTTCCCTTTCATTGGGAGGACAGAATTTCCTTTCAACCATATTCTTAAACTCATTCCATTCCATATTATAGACCATGTCACTTCCCCTAGGCTGGAGAATAGTGTTCCCCCATTCTAGAGCTGCATTCTTAAATAAATTAGAAGCAAACATGATTTTATCTTCTTCTGCACACTTACTTATTTTTAAGACTGCCTCAGCCGTTTCTATCCAGCGTAGAGCTGCAATGGCTCCTTCATTGCCAGAGAATTCTATTGGTTTACAGGACCAGAATTCTTTGTAAGAACAACCATAAGACATGGTTCTTCTTCTTTTTGGAATTGGCACTTGAAGCAAGGGTCCATTGTTTACGCTGTGATCAGGTTCAGTAGGTGGTCGTTTACTTCCACTGTTACTTTTATTATTTTCCGCTTCCCTAACCGTTTTGATAATATATGGCATTGCGTCTATAATCCCTTGTGCCACTATGTGTTAGATGGCACTGTTATCTACTTGGTTTCTGTTATTATCGTTATTCGGATTTTCTTGATTCACTTCTTGTCCATCTGGATTATAAACATTTACCACCTATTAATATCACAGGACAATATCTAATGCAACAATCACACAACAAGCACATTGATCAAAATCGTCGTACATTGCGACCTTTACTCTATTTTATATATATGCGTCTGTTACAAACTGGATCTGAAATCTAAAGTACAATACTAGTATGCATCCGTAGCTATTATCTATTTTAGGGGATATACATATATATATATATATATATATATATATATATATATTTTCAACTTACAAACATATATGTATATATATTATTATTATTACTATTACTTATAAGGGTTCATCCAAAATTGCATGTTACCCTCGTCATACTTCCAAATGAGCCTTTCACCTATCTGTCTTATCATTTCACTTTCATCTAACAACTCCTCACCAAATGTTCGGAGTTCCTGCACATTCTCAGTACTCATGGGTGGGGCTGGTGCTGGTATCGAGTCAGGAAATTGGGGCATCGGTTCTTCGTGTGGGTATGGGTTCTCTAGGATTTCCCTGATATACTGGTCATTATCCCAAATATGGATCTAGAGGGTCCAAGTTGGGATAGGGTGCTACTGGGTTTTGCATGGGTTCCTCTATTGGGTAAAGTTCTTGATAATCCATGTGGTCGTCAAACCATGGGTCATAATCTGGGGGATGGGGTGTTGGGACTCTAGGGATTTGAGCTGGGTCAAAAGCAGGTACTGGAATCTGGTCTACTGGGTTTGGTTTAATTTCCATAGGTTGTGTGGGAAACAGTGGTAACGGCTGGGGTGCAATGAGTTGTTCTAAATTTGGGTCTGCAGCTGTGGTAGCTAATATGTGAAAATTTGCTAAACTCCTATTGAGTATATCCCGGGTTTGAGCATTCATTTCTCTATTGGCCGCTGCTAAGGCTCGCTGTTGCTGCAACTTTCTCATTCTTTTCCTACGCTCGTGCGCTCTCCGACTGACCATCCTCTCTTTTTAGGAGAGAATGGCTCTTCGGACTGTGCTTTAAATACAAAGATCCCTTCTTCTGTGTCAGCGGAGTACCCCGAGGGGGTAGGCTGGGAAGAAGTTCCTTCGTCCTTAGGTGAACTAGACAGTTGACGGTAAGCGTCCGAAGGTCCTTGGTCACTCATACTATAAACTAACAAATTGTCAAATAACACAAAACAATAATATACAGATATGCACGTAATCACGTAGATTATTTCCTAACATAATGAATAAAATTTTGGTATCAGCAGAACACTTCTATGGCTGAAATTAGTGGTTGTAGCTCTGATACCACCTTCTGTCGCAACCCTGGCCCCTAGTTACCTGGGAACGGGCGGCCGCGAACTCAGATTTAGTGGTATCAGTGTTTATCAATTTGGCAGCGGAATTTACATTAGGACCATAGTTAGGAAATATTTTATCAGAGTAAAATACCATATTTTTATAATATTAAACACATGAGAAATTCTCAAGTTTCTATTACAAACGTGTTTATAGGAATAAACCCTATTTTATTGAATAAAAACATCATCTTTATTTAGGTAACTTTTATAGCCACTTCTCTGAGCTTTCAGTGTTGTCCAGCTGGCTTTTAATTGGCTTTCACATGTGGTTACCTGAAACGCATTTAAAAACATTTTGTCAGTGGGAAATGCTGGTGAGTGAATCCCAATTTAATCAAGAAGAGTTTTATCATTTCATAGTATTGAGAGCGATTACAATGTTTATATCTACACAATTACTCATTCAGTATTGTCACTCCTGACTAGTGGGTCATATTACCCATTGGCTATCTCTTTGTCCAATGGTAACATGTTCTACATTTTGTATACAAAACCCCAACATACCGGCAGTAATTGAAGAATTACAAACACTCAATCACTGCTAATTATAATTTTAAATAATTAAGGTTTTGTAACGCCCATATTTCTTAATCCGAAAAGTAATATTACCATACTATTATTTAAAAAAATTTCAGGCATGACCCGTTCGTAATAAGAACAATTCCCTGTAAGATCATCGTGTAAGAACTTAAAGATAACGCAGCGGAAAAATAGCTTTAAAAATTTCTTTATGATCTTATAACAATACACACATTCATGAAGAAGCTTACAAAATTCACTTCCATTTACAAATTAATGTGTTACAAAATTAAGACTACGTAACCGTTCTTTCCGTACAATCCTTGCACTTGACTCGATCTACGCCCACTTGGTTATATTAGTCACACAGAGAGAGGCCCGTACAATTCCTGTGGAAACCAGAAACAACTAAACTGTTAGTCACTGGCAACACCATAAAACATAACTCTATATAGTTAAAAATCAGTTCATAATTCACTAAGAACTTGGGTTCGATCAATCATCTCCTCATAGTTTATAGTTCCAAGTTCGACTTCAATCTTTATGAACTCTACGTTCTCATTCCTGCATTACCTTCAAATCTCAAGCACGTTATTAGTATTCATCGATACACATACTAAAAACCTCATTCGCACATACTTGCACACATACATACTTAATCATGTATTCATACCTACGTGTTCCGTACGCATTCTTGTATACTATTTACATGTAATACATGTCCAACTTCATTACATACATCTATCATACTCTTATATAAATTACATGAGGCTTAGACTTGGGTTTACAACTTATAATCGTCAAGGGAACACTCGAAATCATGTTTGGGAGGCCCACCGTAGTCCACGGATAATATACCGAAGCCTACGATGCATAAAGCGCATAAATAATATTTTTCACAGAACCTTCACCTGGCCGTGTCAGCCCACCACCCGGCCGTGTCAGCTCTGCACTTTTCCTAGCCATTAATTCTTACCGAAACAGACATAACTCTCTCATTTTTCATCCGTTTTGCATCACGTTTCTTCCTACATGATTGTAAATTAACATTCTATCGTGTGAACTTGAAATCCAACATCCGGGTTAAGGAAATTCTTAGCTTATATGCCTTCGGCTTATTACCTTTTTTACAAAATTTTGACCCGTTTATGCATTTATCAAACAAACGTATTCGTTCGATCATTATTTCACATGAACCCTTATATATTTTAACCCATTTTCGCTCGTATGCTTATTTTGACCCGTTAAGGGTATTTAAGCTAATTAGTCTAAACTAGCTCCTTTCTTCCACCCTTCGCATTCCCGGATTGCGTACCTATAAGCAATTCTACCCATTAACCGGTTGTAGTACTGTAGCCATTTCTTATGCAACATTTCAATATAATCATAAACCTTATTTTGACCCATTGGTCTACTTAGCGAAATTCACCGATTTCATACAATCTAATCCACATTTGACTTTAAACATCATGTTTAATTAGTTAAAACGCTACATTACTTAAACAACTAAGAAGTGATTACGGAAATCACTTACCTTGAGCGACCAAGTTCAAGCATAGGTTCCATGCTTACTTTTGACCCGCTAGCCTCCGTGCTTGAGTCCGTAGACATGTTATTTATCCTTACATGTCAATACATTAATATCCTTGTTAGCATACAAGACCACACATGATCATCAATCACATTAATCCTATGCTCAACATTTGACTTTCATAGTCAAGTCTAATAAACATAAAACATACATCCAAAATCACATCTTTTCAAACTCATACAATCCATCATGTTAACACATAAAACGCATATTAATTTAGCACATACCATATGACACTATGTACCTTTCGTACTTATGATGCAAATGTACTTACAACCACATGATCATATAATTATACTCACATACACATTTACTTACATATACTTTCACATGTAAATGTTTTGTGATTCTACATTTGGCAATATAGTCTACGGTAACAATACGACATAACTCCAACATTATTACTTACCAATTAGCTATTCGTTTCTCATATCATACACATTCACTCTTAATTACCATGATTCAAGCGCATCAAATACATGGCGAGCATTACACCATTCAAGCACAAGATACAAGTTCCTAATGCATAATCTTTATCAAAACATACATTCTTCCGAATACTCATACGAATTCTATCTAAAGCACGTTATTCAAGTTAGTTTGCTACTAACCTCGTCCTTCCACAATTCATTCATAATCTCAAGCCGTTTCATATAATTCTCATGTTCTAACGTCACTTAGGCATTTCATCAAACACTTGGCGGGTTTCACACTAATAGAGTATATTGTACAAGTATCTTATGTTCATCTTCCTATTCTTGTCTTTGACAATCAAATACTATTAAAATCAACCTAATACCATACCATACTCAAATTATCTAGCAAGTATTCATCACATACAACATGCTACATAAAAGTTTGAACAAGAATTGGACATGGGTGTCATACCCATGTCGCCACTTTCATTAACCCAACTGGGTTTCACCTTCAAACATCAATTAACATCAAAATCGTGTATAATTCGCATTCCATACGATAATCCTAACATATATCCATGCTCAATTTCACACAATTTCGTGGATTGATTATAACCCAATTCATACAAACATCATCAAATCCAAAATTACAACTTACCATGTATTTGTTAGGGCTAGGTGATCTTGTATTTAGGTCCATGCACAAGATCTAGCCTTGAATTCCATTCTAATTCTTTGATTTAGGGTTAGAGAGGGGATCCCCCCTCTTTTCTTCTCCTCTGTTCGAACACACATACGCCCAGAATGGGTTTTTTAGATTTTTTATTTTTGTTTTATATTTTGCCTTTCACTTTGCCCATTTTCAACCCCTCATGTTTGTTCCTTGTTCATACTTAACCAAAATTCACACCCTTATTTGTTTTAACCAAGCATTTAACGAGGTATAATAACCTAGTTATTACATTTCCTTCTTTTAGATGTGGTAACATTCTAGCAATTTAATAATTCGAGTTTGGGGGTGTTACAGGTTTTGTAAAAATAGTTTGCAGGAAGGTTTACAAAAAGGAGATTACTCACATTGCTACTTTAGGTGTTTTTCCTGTGATTTCCTGGTTATAATCTATTAATTAACAATGCACATGCGTTAGTATAATAACCCAAATTTTTACATTAGTTATACCCTCCCCGAGACAATACTCCAACCACTACGTCGGGCAGAGCCTCGACAGCCGTTACGGATCACTAGATCAATTGGGCAGCGTATCTAATACGTAACCGGGGGTTAAAATACTTACAACGAGGCAGAGCTTCGCTATATTAGTGGGTATAATACCCGGGAATTACTTATAAACTATAGAGAAATTGAGAGAGTTTGAGAAATTTCGAACGGTTTCGACTGAATGCCGATCCCATCTACTTATAGGGTCCGATCTGGATTTCCTCGCGGCCCGCGAAGGATATACAAGGGGCCTTCGCGCCCCGCGAGGTAGGGTATGTAGGGCCTAGCTATGTCGAATCACAAGTGTAGGTTTGACGGATGGCATGACACGTGGCACTCTAGGGTTCCGCCTGGTGGTTTAGCTGTCGCGGCTCGGGACGGAGCTAGCCATAGGCTTCGCGGCCCGCGAGCATTGATGAAATTTTGTTTTTATTTAATTTTTATAAAAATAAAGGTATTTAGGACCATTTCTCGTATACGGGTTGTATTTTAGGGCGTATTGGGTCATTATAATTATTTTAGGAGGGTTGTTATAGTTTAGGCTTGTAAAATTATTGTGGATGATTTGATGAGTTTTGAATACATTAACACATTTTTTTTAAACATGGGGAAAGTTCTTGTTACAAAGGAAACCATGGCATTTTTTTTTTAATTCTAACACTTAGAAAAATATATTTTTTTGACAAGATCTTACTAGTAAATGTATAAAGATATTAAACATAATTTTTCCCAAGATTTTTATATAAAAATACAAGTTAAAAAAAGAGTTCTTTTTTTTCTCAAGAATTAACATAGATATAAACATATTTACATTTAGGGCAAAATATATATATATTTAGTTGTCACCCAAATTGTGTGCTTAATTGTATATTATGTGCATATATATGTATTTAGTGTAATTGTAGGAATTTATAATTCACTAAACTATCCTCACAAAAATACACCCAAAATACATAGAAGGTGGCTAAGTATAAAATACACATACTTACCCATACTTGGGTATATGGACAAATACAAAGAATTACACATTTATATAATTATATAAATAATTCCCTATTCAAGGGTTGGACTAAATATAACATTTGGACTAAGGACAAGTATATACATTAAGAGCAAAATATATGGGTTTACAAGAATTAGTGAAAATTCTACAAAGTCGGACAAAGGAAAAAATGTATATATTTGACAAGTATAGTGAAAATATATATATATATATATATTACAAACAAGTCTTAAAAATATCTTATTTTTTTAGAAATATAAGTTTCGGAAAAATATAAAAATCATAAGAGATGCTTCTTGTCACTAAATATATAAATACATGAGTATTTATACTCAAATACATGTATACTTTCCTAAGTATACATTTGATAAAAATGATAAATTATGCAAATAATCATACAAGCATACTTATACTAAAATAATATTAGAAATATTATTTAACAATTCATTAATATTTATTTTGAGATAATAAATACAGCTAGACATCTACTTTGACTTGGGCAAAGGCGTCAAAGACAAGGATATATGAAGGAGTATAAGTATAAATATACAAGAATAAGTTAAAAATATATATTATTTCTAACATCCATCGGTTTAAAAAAAAGAGAGACCCACAAGAAGGGCTTGGCCCATACATGTAATATAAGAGATACAAGAAAATATATATTTGATGAAATATATATAGGCATCATACATTGAAAGTACAACTCAAAGCAAACACAACTCCAAACAAGTCTTAATAAATATTTAAGACTAACAGTCGTTACAAGGACCGAAGAGTCTAACAAAACCTAGCACGTTTGTAGATTGTGATACGAAACAAGGAGATCGTACGTAAGAAAGGCAGTTTACGGAACGCAAACAAGTGAGTTCATGTCCCCTTTTCATCTTAAATGTTTTACAGTTTTACAACTATCGGGGGGAAATACATGTACAATGGTATGATAAGCTAGGAAATGAAACAACATAGATCATGTGCGAATAGGGTCGAACTTAAGCAACATTAATCTTGTTTAAGTCCACGGTACAAAGGTTAGATCTAACGGGTTTTGGCGAGCCCCACTCTTGGTTTTAGACCCACACAGAAGAGTACATTTGTGTCACAGTCGAGGGTAATCGACATAAAATCGTCTAGGTTTGGATTGCTTCCTATGTCGTCACACATATTAATGTCCTTGCAAAACATTAATGGTCAACGATTTCATTGACGCTTTACATACCGGTTTTCATATAAATTCATCTCACATTTTACGAAATCATCTTATACAACTAAAACGCATGAACTCGCCAACTTTTGTTGATGTTTTCAACTTAACATGTATTTCAGGAAACTAGTGGACTATGCGGGGAATTTCAAGTCAAGAAAGCAAGTGTCATGACTCCATGCCGCCTTTTGAAGGGTTTGCCCGTTATATGCCGCCTCCTTGCTGTGATATAGTGGACAAAGCCTTGACATTTTAAAACTTGCATTTTGATGTATGATGTTAAAACAACTTATTTACATTTGGTAGTTTTGTAAACAATATACTCAACTTTTGTTGTGTTTGAAACGATTATGGCAATGGCATTGGAGCTTGTTTTTATTCATTTAGCATGTTCACTTATATTGTATGCAATGAGAATCAATCAGATCACACCTTGCGCTTCCGCTATGAGCGGGTGTGACATGATCAAACTTGGACATCAGACGTAAATCTTGAAGCAAATATGTGGTTCCCAATTTGCGGAACATAATCCCCGATTGTCTAGAGAAGCGCTTTTATCATGTCTCATATGTTAATAAGAGTATGATGGTTCAAGATCAATTCCAATTGCAGTTTTTTCAACTCTCCCGTTCCAAATGCAGCTGATGAAACCAGAGCTGTTATCTCGGTTGTTCAGTACTTTCGTGATAAATACAACGTTCATCTTTGTTATCCTTTGCTTTTTTGCAATTCAAGCGGGCACGGATGCTAAACGTACTGTTATTACATCCGAGACGATTCAAGTGAGTCCTACGAAGCAAGTGTCGGTCTATTCAATTGAGAGGAATCATTGCATTACATCCCTGTTGAAAAACAGAATCGATAAATTTAGGGAAAATGGAGTTGAAAGATGATAACCCAACAGTGGAGGATCTCATTCTACAGCTTCGATAAATTCAGGGGTATTCTCAAATAATGTTTCCTAGATGTTTGAAGACCGACAAATATCCAAAGTGCTGCTTCTTCGTTCGCGTGACGGAAAGCTACCGCATGACAGGAAGCTACCTTGCAAAAATTAATTCGACACCTTTAATACGCATCGTATAGGCCTATACGATGCGTATTACTTTTTGGTAAGGGGACATTGTTAGCCTTTGGCACACATAGAAGTTTGAACCACCTCAATACGCATCGTATAGGCCTATACGATGCGTATTAATCTGCTATACGATACAACATAGGCCTATACAATCGTATATGGCATAATAAGAAAATTTGTTTTTATCGTGTTTTCCTCAGTTCGACGCGTATACGTGTCGTTTTTTGTTGAACTTTCGCATATTTTGTCATTTTATGACGTATACCTTCAACATGCATCGTTTCGGTGACGTTCGGTTGCGTGCGATTATCGTATTCTATGATTATGTTCAGTTTTGTTTGAAAACCACTTGTATTGTATAGTGTTGTGTTATATGTATACGTGCGTGGAAATATCATTAGTTGTGTATTTTGACGTATTTTTGCGTATTTTGACGTATTTTATCGTATTGTTGTGTATTTTAGAGTATTTTGACATATTTGAGCGTATTCTGACGTATTTTACATTATTTTAACCTATTTTTAGGTTATTTTAGCCTATTTCGGCGTATTTTATCGTAATTTGACGTATTTTAGTGTATTGCAATGTATTTTAGCATATTTTCATGTATTTTAGCGTATTTTAGAGTATTTTAGCATATTTTCGCATATTTTAGTGTACTTTAGAGTATTTTAGCGTACTTTAGAGTATTTGAGGGTATTTTCACATATTTTAGCGTATTTTGACCTATTTTAGCGTAGTTTAGAGTATTTTAATGTAATTTGGCATATTTTAACGTATTTCGGCGTATTTTAGCATATTTTAAAGGTCTCTCTCTAAAAGATGCAACTTTACGGCATGCTTACCTTACGCACATCTTCCATGGAGTCACAGACCCGATAATAGGGCCAACAGATCTTATGCCTACCCGAGACCGACCTCTGGATTACACGTTGTACATGGTATTTAAAAAAAATAAAAAAAAATATACGGGACATTTACTACACCTATATATGCTCATACAGGACCTATACCTCATCTATACTATACTACATTGTACATGGTATTTTTTAAAAAAAATCAAGAAGTTTTTATTTAAAAAAATAAATATTTTTTAGGAAAACTTTGTTAAAACCATAAACAAATGCAGAAAAAACTGTAAAAAAAGATTTAACCAATATGACTCGTGCTCATACAGGACCTATACCTCATCTATCTATACTATACTACATTATACATGGTATTCTTAAAAAAAATTAAGGAAGTTTTTATTTAAAAAAATAAATATTTTTTAGAAAACTTTGTTAAAACTATAAACAAATGTCTAAAAAAATTGTAAAAAAAAAGACTTAACCAATACGACCCATGCTCATACATGACCTATACCTCATCTATACTATACTACATTGTACAAGGTATTCTTAAAAAAAATAAGGAAGTTTTTATTTAAAAAAAAACAAATATTTTTTTAGAAAACGTTGTTAAAACCCTAAACAAATGTATACAAAAAAATTGTAAAAAACTTAACCAATACGACCCGTATAGGTCTATACGACCCGTATAGGTCTAGTCAAAAAGTCAAAATCTGTCACATCAGTCTTTATTGGAAATTGAAAAAGTAATACGCATCGTATAGGCCTATACGATGCGTATTAAAAGCGTCGACTTAAGGAGCAGGTGTGCCAATAACATGACCCTTCAATAAAGTGTGTAACATTAATCCCCATGTACAATATGTATGATATGATAACTATCCAATGAAACCGGCCGACACATTGGGTCACATCATGTAACTATAGACCCCTTTTTAACATGCATTAAACATGACATAATGACAACCACACAACCTAAGCTTTTGAATTTTAATGTCCACGTACCATACAAGCTATAGTTGACAAATGATCTCCATTACTAAGATGGTTGGTATAGAATATAGATATTGTGTTGGTTTTAAGGCATGTGTAGTTGTTGGAAAATCCAATGTCGTATGTGGTCTAGTTAATTACTAGTTTGCTAACAAGATTTGATGTGTCCCATGGCATTATAGTCTAGTTGCATCTTGGAGGTGAAATACGATTTAAGAATCATTAGGTCTTGGGTTTGATTCTCACAGAGAGACGCTGATGACTTTGTCGTGTAATGTTTGGTATCTTGATACACGAAAGGGTAACACCCAGATGGATTCCGAAAGACTCACAATGTAAATCCCCTTACCAAAGGGTAACACCCAGATGGATTCCGAAAGACTCACAATGTAAATCCCCTTACCAAAGGGTAACACCCAGATGGATTCCGAAAGACTCACAATGTATTTCCCCTTACGGCCTTACCATACAAGAAAATGATTAAAATAAAACAATTGTAATAAAGAAATAGATTAGTGATCACGCACAAGAGAGAATTCTTGTACGAAGTGTAGAAGACAAGCTCAATCATTAAACTCCCAAGTTCAATAGCTCAAAATTAGGCGGTGACATATTCGTAATTATGAAGTTCAAATAATTGAAAAAACAAATATAGAAAGAGTATTTTGGTCATTTCTTACTTAAACTACTTCCCCCTTCATTTCCAAACGGCTACAACTTTTTTATACGTTAATATCTTTTTAAAAAAAATGACACTGTATTAACGAGCATTTTATTTTCTTTAGATCGAGCAGCCTATTGATATAGTTTTCTTAAAAAATGCATGATTTTGAATACCCATTACGTTATTGCATGATTTAAATAACCAGTACATGACTACTTTATTACGTGATTTCATTATAGCATGTGAACGACAATAAGTGATTACGTAATTACGTAACAATAGTTGACTATGTATTGTTACATGACTACATGATTTTGAATACTCATTTCGTGATTACATAATGATTTCATTATATTATATTTTATGTGAAACCACACTGAGTGATTACGTTATAAGCATAATTGTAATAACATTTGTTATAACAAATCATATTAAATGTGAAATCAAGTAATGAATTTATGTTGAATGTGTAATCACGCAATGGTTTATGTTGAATACAAATCACGTGATTACACGTTCAACATAAACCATTACGTGATTACACGTTCAATATAAATTCATTACTTGATTACATATTAATTTAACCTCTTTTTACACATTTAATATGACTTAAAGAGAATGAAATGCTCGTTAATAAGGTGTATTTTTTTAAAAAAAAATATTAAACGTATGAAAAAAGTTATAGTCGTTTGAAAATTAAAGGGGGAAGCTGTTCACTTGGGAAAGGACAATAATACTCTTCCTACCAATAATCCTTGTCCTTCTCTAATTCTCACGTACACTTCGTATGGAATTTTAGTCTTGTACAAGATCCAACCTCTAAAGAAATAAACGGTATGAAGTTTCGCTTTATTATTTTTAGTTGTTAGGCTGGTGGGTGGCATAGCGAAACTTGCCACCTCGCCCTCTTTTGCGTCCCATGGCGCCCCTCCCCCATTTCCTGGGTGCTAGGGGGCGTTATGGGCAATTTCATCACCCCAATGTCTATAGGATATGCATGTGGGACCTATTCCATTTCCACCAATCAAATTTCCCCCTTTTTGATTTTCTTTTTCTTTTTTTATATTGTTTAAAAGGAGTTTTAAACCATTGTAAGGATGTGAAGAAACATTGATCTAAATGACCAGAATCAATCAGATCACGGGTCAGGTTTCTGCATAAAAGGTTAGTCCTCTCGCTCGATTCGGGTTTTTAACTGAGCTCCTTCTCCGGTGATCAATGCAAAACAAAAAGCCGTTAGACTCGCCACGGGGAGAATGGGGGTTCTCTCCGTGACCACCCTCCGGCGTGAGAATAAATACAGCGATCTCAATGAAGAAGAAGAAGAAGAAGAAGTAGTAGTAGTAGTAGTAAAAGTGAAGTGAATATAACTTGTGAGATCATACCTGCAATGTCTTATTTATAACCGGTTTTGGCGGGAAAATTGGTGCAACAGAGGAAGTAACGGAAAGCATTTTCCGCAAGCGGTTATTCTCTTTTCTGTCGATCATTAACGTCACATTCAATCACACGGATCATGAGTGTGATTGACGGCTAGGGAGTTGCCACGTGGAAAGTGGATTTGGGTAGACCCTTCTCCAAGGTGATGCCATCATCGTGATTTAGATGAGTGTCCAGGATCAGGCCACGTCATCTTTCAGTTGTAACCGAATGGCTATGCACGATGAGCAATGACAACCTTCTGGAAGATCTGCAGCTGTAATCCTTTATACCCTTGCCACGTGTCTATTCTGTTGTAACAGAAAAAACACTTTTGTCCAAGTCTTGATTCCCGGCGCGGAGATGTTTAGGATCTTGTCTTCAAGTCTAACTTTACCATTGCGCGAGCCTGCGCAAGGGTGTTAGTTGAACGTTAGTTTCGCCCTTTCTTCGGCGCATGGTCATCGAAGATTGTTCTCCTCTATATCTTTGTTTAAAACCGCTGCACAGCCACGCAGGGTCTTTGTCTACGATGTTTTGGGATAAGATTGTGGTATAGTCCTATGCGCCTGTGCAAGGTTATTGGGACCATACCCCTTCAGGATGTTAAAGGAAGAGGCTTTTTCGTATGAAGTGGCGCCTAGATGGCGTTGACTTTGCATCTAAGTAGCTAATGCGGTAAAATATCGGATATTGGTCAAGGACCGATATCTGAGATATCGGTTATCGTAGTGGGATATCGGTAATTTTAATATCATGCTAAATTTATATATATAGCAATTTAACACTAACCAATTGTAACAAGTAAGAACTGACTAAGACTTAAAACAATAACATTTAACAGTAACAGCTAACAATTAAGACTTAAAACACTAATGGCAGCAGTAAGAAGAAAAATTAACGGTAGTAATAAGAAGAATGGTATTGATATCGGGAAAATCGGTGATTTATCGATCAAATATCGGTCCTATATCGGTCAAATATAGGACAATATCGCTGATATTATCGATACTGATAATCTGACCAATATTTTGTGCCGCTATCTCGGCAGTGGACCGATAACCAATATATCACAATATATCACTGATGTATCGGTTGATATATCGGGATATTAACTACATAGCTTTGCATAATAAAGTCTTTAAGGGCTTTAAATCATACCCACCAGCCTTAAAATTACACTATGATTTACATGAATAAGAAACAATTGGTACTAGTATCTACATGAATATTATGCATTTTCATTTGTAATAAAGATCGATGATTTCTCCGTATCTATATACTAACCTTTTGTTAATGTGTAGTTTTATTTACATGTAAATACACATATTTGATACAACTTAAATGTTTGAATCGTGTCGTACCACCACCATTTGGTGCTCTTGTGCCCTAGCTTCATCGCCGCCATAAACATCCACTGGGCACTGGCCACAGTCGCCTACATACTTATAGTTTTTTGCTTCAATCTAAGCATTAGATTTCATCTCGCATTGAATATTAGGGGCTATTAGAGAGAATATATTAATTGCTGAAGGTTTATTGTTAGAAAATATGATATACCATAAGTTCAATAGCGTTCGCTAATCCATATCATAAGAATTTATTGGATTTTTTATATTTAAACTTAGATTTGTTCAAATAAAAACATAATTTAGATGATTTAATTGTAATCACTAGGAAAAAGAACATCATCATGACCCCAATAATAAATTCTAGTTCTGCCATTCCATTGATGTGTAATATTTGTTATGCTACAATGTTTTCATTTTGTTATACATGAGAATCTCTTTGATTTACAAAAACTTAGCTACATATTTTACTTTTTACATTCATATTGACATATTTAATTTTTAATACAAATGTGGCACTTAGTGTGCCAATTAATCACATTTCATATACACACATATTCTAACATTACACTTACATGCACGTCTCAAATATATGTGTATTTGTGTATGCAAGTTTATAATGATCATCTAACATTTTATCGGTTGTTGTTGGTTTGTTCTTTTGACCGTTTTGAGTCGAGTTTTAATAAAGTTTAATTTAAAAAAAAAAAACTATAAAGAAATAACAATTTTCAACTTTATACAAATCCATATAACTAGAAAAAAAATGTAACAAACACGTGTCGAAAGTGGATAACATGATAAACACAAAAATGTCCACATTGTCACGTCAACGCCATTATAAAATAAAATTATCCAAAAACTGTCTTCAATGATAACCATTCCCTTTTCCAACATATTTACAATGACACCCTCCTATCCACATCTTATTTACTACGACATGCCACTCAACATTAACGCTTTCAAATTACCAACCACATGCATTTTCCTAACCTCCTTCCTACAATAACTTTTACCACCAACCACCACCGGTGAATACTCAAACCCTAACAAACTCTCACAGTTAAACTCACCGTTACCGTCACCGTAATGCCTCATCTCCGTTAATTTCAACGGGTTCGTCGTTCGTTTATACGATCCTAACCATTTCGTTTGCATGTAACCGTTTTTTCTCCACGGTGAAACCACAATGTTTCTAGCTTTTAAAGAGTCTCGCATCGCGGCGCACATTAGCCTCACCAGTTTCTTCAACTCGTTTGGTTTGATTACTGTGATTTTAGGTATTATTTCGAGCAAGGACTGGTAGGTTTTTGTTGGTCGTGCGATTGTGAATTCGGATACGAACGCTGGATCGATGATGTAGCGGTTGCTGGAGATTAGAATGTCGATGTATTCGTACTCGCCGGCGGGATACCGTACGGTTTTCTCCCATCGTGACTTGCAGAGACCTGTGGACATAGTAACGATTCTTGATTATTGAAAACTGAAACCAAACCGTTGAAATTTAAGACTTATTAAAAATTTGGTTCCCGTTTGATTACACGGTTTGAGCTGGTGACACGATGATACTCCAGTGATCCGTCAGTTATCCTAATTTGCCGTTAAAAAAAGTTTGGTATTTGCACTTGTTGTTTTAGCCCGCATCAATTAATAAATGTTGAATAAATTGTGCTAATCCTTTTAAAGGAGAAAAATTCTTGCAAATTAATACAAGCATAGTACAAATAGCATACCCTCATTATTGACATGGTGCACAATTTTTATTTGATTTGTATTTAAAAAAAAAAATTGGTAAAATTTAGTTCCTAGGTAACTTTGTCATTTTTTACCTAAAAAAATATGTGTATTAATCTTACAATTTAGTTCCATGGTACACACATTGATTTTTTACCATTTTTAATTTACATTCCGTCTACCTGTCATTAGTCTGTAATCGTCTCTGTTTGAATGAAAACCGTATATCAAATCATCCGTTACATATTAAAATTTTAAAAAAGACAGACTAACGGAAAGTTAATGAGATAATCGATCGTTAAACCAATAGACCAGTTTGAAGAGTCTCACGGTTTGTAACCAAACTTTGAAAAGCCTATCATTGACTTTGTATATGCAAATTGCAAATTCATAAGTGTTTAAAATAAATAAATAAATAAATAAATAAATTCTCACCAGCATCAAATCCTCTCTGACGAAGTACGGTCATCAGATTCCGTTTAAACCCCTCCGACGAAGTATTTTCAAAACTCCGGCATACTTTTTCCACCTCGAAACCAATCGCACGCTTCATACGGTCATCGTCATCATCCGTACAACCGCCGATGAGATCCATCAACATTTCCTTCACGTCAGAATCCGTACCGTAAAAACTCTCCGCCTTCTGATACTCCTCCGTCTCTTCCAGATCATCGTGTTCAATGCAGGATTTACCTCGATCATTATCATCATCTTCTCCGTCGAAAAACGAGTCAACTAGAACTGAAAGATCTGTGACTGAGTTCGCGGAATGCTCGCTTCCACTGCTCTGGCATAACCGTGCCCTAGCGTCGTCATCTAAAGCCGTTGTTATCCTCTTGAATCTCACCGCCATTTTCTCTGAATTTCTTTTATAACTCGAACTTGAGAACTCAAAATTGTTTAGTAACCATGAACTTTTATGAATTTAATGATTTTGTTGTATCACCATATATATATGATTATATGTAGCTGGTGAAAAAAATGAAATGAGAAGGCGACAAAAGGTGAGGAGGAAACTTGGGGAAGTGTATTAACGGCGTCATGTTTGTCGTTACTGAATGTAGTCTTGTTTTGGAGAACGTGCGTGATAAATGATTAGTGATAGGTTAACTGTGAATAGTGAAATGAAACGGCGTTTGGAAGAGTACAAGTGTCAGCAGCAGCATGAAAGGATACGTTAGCTGGTAACACCTCGTGCTATTCACGGTGTATCACGTGGCAGTGATACCCCTACACACGATGGGGGTGGGTACCCTGGTTCTATCCGCACGCTGAAAGTAATTTGTTTCCTAAGGGTGAACCAGGTCGACGGGCAAGGCATGGGGAATTGCCGCGCGGGGAGTCTCAAATCCTACGCCGACTATTCAAGTCGCGTGTGGGATTATACTCTTACCAGAACAACTCAGAAGCCTTCCCAACCTCGCGCTGGCTAATCAGGTGTAACATAGGTCGCGCGCGAGGTCAGGGTTAACACAAGACCAGATTTGACACTTAGCTGCTTGAATGAAAACTCTTACTTCCTGTACCTTGCGCCGGCTACATGGGATATTCCCGGGGGTCGCGCAGAGCAAGGAAGCGCAGATTAACCTAGGACAAGTACCAAAGGTACAAGTGGCAGAGCGGTAGACCAATGAGCGTCCAACAGGCTGTATCCGATCATGCTGCACGATGAACAATCATACAGGAGACAAAAAGGTAGACAAGGACGCACACGTGGCACCAATCAGCGTGCGCCGCCCACTGCTCCACGATCTCACTTAGCCGCTGATGACAGACCAGACAACAAGGACAACGGTCAGGACACGTGGATCTATTTAGCGTGTGCCAACTACCCTCTCGCCTAGAAGCACCAACGGTCGTGGCAGAGGAGACATAATGGATATTCGTCGTTGTCGACTACAGGCCCAAGCCCATCAGCCCATCTCCTCCGCAAACCACATCTGCTATAAATAGTGAACTTCACCTCCAGGTTTAGGCATCGCTCTCTTGCTCTCTCACTTTAATCACACACTTTAGTCCTCAAAACAAATACTTATTCTCACGCCGGAGGGTGGTTACAAGGAGAACCCCCTATTCCCTTCCTTGTAACGAGCTTAACAGTGTGTTTAGTGTTTTGCAGGATCATCATCATCACAGCTTGGACGAGACAAAGAAGATTAATCTTATTTGTCGAGGCACAAACCACAAACTAATCACCAGAGTAGTTTGGTGTTTCTTTATTGACGCCCACCGATTTTTACAATCACTTTTATCATCTTTTCTGAGTTGTTCTATCTCTTGATCTATGGTTGATCAGGGAATCCCTTTTCTACCCATCGGTGCACGCTCTTAATTAGGTACGTTCAGGACATCTCGCACGTCCAAAACCTACCCAATGACGAGTATACCGAGGGGGGCACAAACGTTGGGGCCATCCGCGCAAGTGGTATCCGTACCACCTAAACGGTCACTCCAACAAGTCAGGGTGTTGGTCCTTCAGCACCCGCATTGTCAAATTTCTCAGCAATGTCAGGATTACCAGAGGGGGAAACTCACGCTTTGTGGTTGGCAAAAAGTATAGCGACCATAAATCTCATCTACGTGCAGCTATGTGCACAGCAAGGACTAGTTCAAGCCCAGACGCAACAATCACCATTGGTGACACCTGCACCAAGACAAGTGAATTAGGAGACGCCACCCCAGGAGCACGTACAAAGACAGCAGCATAAAAGACCCTCGTCACCAAGAAGGCAGAGTGCGCGCGACACGCGCGAGACTTATGGTGAAACTGAAAGTTACTATGAAACCCCCTCACAGGTGCAACAAAAGCGTCCATTGAGTAGCCGGCTCCGGCCGCGCAACATCAACGATGAATGGGAACGAGACACTGATGAAAACGACTCTACGTACCAACAGGAAGTAAGTTCATCAGTTTTCAATCGTTTGCAGAAAAATCACGAGTCCTATTGGCCGAGGCCGCGCATAACGTACAACGAAGTGGCAGAGCATGATTTCAGCCTTATCTGTAGGCTAGCAGCAGCAACTGAACACTCTAAGTTCATCCGGAATATCGCTTTGGCACCTATGGAAAAGGCCAAACTTCCACAAACCATGTGTAAGTTTAACGGCTTAACTGATCCGGATGATCATGTCCAGCTTTTCACAAGCGTTGGTATAGTGGGTGGATGGACCATGCCCATGCGGTGCCATCTTTTTGTACAAACACTTACGGGGGCTGCTCGCGCGTGATTCGACAGCCTCCCCACACGTAGAATCACGTCGTGGGTCAACTTTCAAAAGAAGTTCCTTGCCCATTTCAGCCAACAGAGGTGATAAAAGCGTGATGCCTCTGAAGTCATGAACATCTGGAGACGTGATAATGAGGGTCTGGAAGACTTTAACACTCGCTTCAACAAAGAGTGTTTAGAGATTGGTGGCGTTAACAAAGACTTGATGCGCGCACACTTTAAAAAAAGCGATTCGCTGTGACAATCTGATCCGGAATATCACAGGCAGAGATGGTATGCTCAAGGAGTGGGACAAATTGATGGCAGCAGCTAAGGTGGTTGTGCAAAAGAAGAATCATTGACTGGAGGCAGGTCTAATCATTACTTTGATGATCACTATTCAAGGATCAACGTGCAAGATTCAAGCAGGCGCAACAAGAAAAACAAATACCCTGGCAAGTCAAACCAGTCCAGCGGTTATGAGGAAAGGCAAAGCTACAAGGAAGATGCGTGTCACGGCCCCGGACCCGGTTTGACCCATTTCAGGAGCCGCGGGACAGAAATTCTGCGGTATTTAATTTAGGCGACAGCGGAAGTCTTTTAAAACAGGATCTTTAGTATTAAAACTGCTCGTTACATAATTTTAGGGATAAAACCCAGTAATTTACAATAATGTGATTTCCATGGAAATCTTTATTTTTAAAACATGTTCCTTTATTTATTTACACTGAGCCACTTTTCTAAGCTGGTGGTGCTTCCTGGCACTTTTCTTTGTTCACAACAGATTACCTGAAACATGTTTGAAAAAGGTTTTGTCAGCGGGGAAATACTGAGTGAGTTCATTCAGTTTTTAGGAAATGGCCCATAGTTATAAATTACAGCATAAGAGCGATTACAATGGTTCATATCTTATTTTTATCTGGCGTTCTGTCACAATGGTGACGATGGTCATACCACTATTAGGTCAATGAATTCTAATAGTGACGTTTCTCCCTAGTAGGTCAATGAACCTAACTGGGAGAAATAGTAATGTGCACAATACCCCACTAACCAATAAATCAAGATATCTACGACTTAGTCCCTGTAATTATAACACTTTGAAAATAATTTGGAGTATTGTAAAACAGTTGATAAAAAGAGAATGACTCACATTGCAGATTTAACGAGCAGTGTATAAGCCTACTGATTAGCCTTGATTATTCCTAATTTAACAATAATGCATACACACAAACGGGTTAGTAACTAATTCAGCAGTTACGTCAATTCACGAGACCAAACCCTCACATCGATTAACAAGTGCGATACTTAATAATTTAATCGGATTCACAACGAATAACAGAGCATAGTCCGAATTCGAACAACACTCAAATATTCAAGTCGAAATCACGACGAATAATCAAAGTACAAGCTCAATTTGAGCAGCACTCGGATAATCGTTGGATAGTTATAATCGATCGGATGTTGAATCGTAATAGCGATCGAGTTATTACCCTGATTGCGGCAGCACTTCGTGAACTGTGTGTGTGTTATAATAGTATACAGGTGATATGTGTAAAATACAACATATAAATCACATCAATTAAGGCATAAAACTAACCCTTTTTTAGTACTAATGTTGGAAAAAGAGTGTTTTTGTCTTCCTTTTGTATTTTCAGGATGAAATGAGCTCAAAATCACAAAAGAAGCAAAAAGACAACTAATTCTACCATAAATACAAGAAAAAGGAACAAAAGTGGACTGCCCGGACCCTCAACGGCACCTCCCAAGGCAAAGGAGAAGAAACAGAGTCTGAACACGCCCCGTGTCCAGCGAACACGGGGGCGTGCCCAGGAAGCAGCAGAAAAGACAAACCAGTAGAAGCTTCCATTGCCCACCACGGGGCCGTGTCCAGCGAGCACGGGGGCGTGGTGAAAGTACAGCAGGCGCATTAATTGTAATTCGCAATTACAATTAATGAAGTGAGAGAATGTCAGACGGGCACGGGGCCGTGTCCAGCGGACACGGGGCCGTGTCCAGCCTTCTGTTCAGCCTATAAATAGAGGAGCTTGGCTTCATTCTCTCTCATCCCTTGGCACACCACCTCTCTCACACTTCATCCACCACCCACCACCACCATAACACCATCATCCACCACCATCATCCATTGTCCATCGTAGAGTGTGTGAGTCGTCTCGGGATCCAAGATTGATCGTAAGAGTTCTTGACAATCAAGGCCATGTTTGCCTAAGTCTCTTACATCACTTGGTGAAGACAAGTGTTTAGTATAATACTTTTTATTTTTAATCTTTTGCACTTTTTATTTGGTTTTGTATTAATGACTTTAATAACTAGTTACTTATGTTGAAGGTGATCTTTCCTTATCGTTTGTCCGTGGTGTCTTGGCATTATTTTACTGTCTATATAAAATAAAAGATTTTCACCATTCATATCTCCACGGTCTATATGGAGGTATGTTGGCTACCTGGTCGGGGGTTAAGGGAACGGTTTGGTAAGGGTCTTGCCCTTGTTCAGCGTTTAGAGGTCCTGCTTGGGACCTGGGTCAAATTTAGTAGGATCTCCTTCAATGCCCATAGGTATTGGATGGCGGGGATCCAAACTCTTTGACCCCCTCATAAGTTAACTACTATTAATACTATAACCCGGCTATTTAGGACTGTATCCCTGCTGACTCGGACTACTTAGCCGAGGGTAACGTCACCGCCAAAAGCGGGGCCTACCACAATTTGCATTAATAACTTAATTCATTATCTTTCAATAATCCGACCCTTTAGGATTGTATCCTTGCTGACTCAAACTACTGGGTTGAGGGTAACGTCGCCTTCAAAAGAGGGGCCTACTACAATAACTAAGATAATCTCTTAAACAAGTGCAAAAGTGCGAAAATAATCAAAGGTTATACTAATACACGTGTCGGATCCAAGTGATTCATCTTGTCTATCTGTTTTTATTTTATTTTTATTTTCAGCATTTAGTTAGTTTTTATTTTCTTAGTTTAAAACATTTTTCTAACCTTTTTGATTTGATTAGACGTTGAGGATAAACCGGTATTAAAAGCTCTTGTGTCCTTGGACGACCTCGGTATCTTACCAACACTATACTACGTCCACGATGGGTGCACTTGCCCATATGTGTGTTTAGTGTTAGTGAATATCGTGTTTTATAAATTTAAAACTTGGTTAAAAGTGTAAAAAGGGCTTAAATATACATCAAAAATATAACACACTTCACGCACATCAAGTTTTTGGCGCCGTTGCCGGGGACACAAGGATTTTAAGAAAGTTAGGAATCAACGGCCTAATCATATTTTTATTTTTCTTTAATTTTTTAGGATTTTTTTTTTAGGTTTTTAGCCTCTGCAGAGCTCAACACGGGGCCGTGCCCGCTGAACACGCCCCGTGCTCAATCATTGGAACTGGCAATCCTGTTTTAAGTCAGACAGTAGGCTGAACACGGGGCCGTGTCTACTCAACACGCCCCCGTGCCCAAGATTCAGTTGCTGAAAACAGAACCGTTAGATCCCGGCGGTTGGTAATTTCTGACACAAACATGAGTGATAGTAATTCTTTTTACTTTCGGCACTCTTATGGTTTGTGGTGTCGAATATGTGGAGGCGAACATGAGGAATTAAAATGTTTTTTCCTCACTTATAGGCCCCACTATATAGACCCACCGATTCCTTGTAACCTTAAGAGGGGCGAAAGTAAAAATAAGCACTATTTCTCCCTCGAATGCGCCCAGCCAGATATTCTAGGAGAAATGCTCCTTGACGAGTTATTTCAACTAGAAGAACTACTTCTCAATTGGTCAAAAGAACTTAGGAAGGATTTTTTAGATCCATCCCAAGATGATGACCATGAGGAAATGTTGGAACCGCATTCCGACAACCTCGTTGCTCCCGAAAATACCTTCTTACCTAGAAAAGACGCGGACGATAGTCGTCCCTGTGCCGGTTGTGCCGTGAAGGACTCCCCATCGACTTCGTTCGATGCATACATAGACCTGAGCGATTCGGCATACACCTTCTTTAACGAGAGCCCGGGAAAGGGTTGGACTTGTCCACCTAGAATGAAAATAGGAATTACCCTCACCGACAACCTCTTGCGTTCTCGCCTTAGTATAGGACAATTAAGGTATCTTAGGCACTTTGGGGTTGTTCCAACAAGTCAAGAGCCACCCGATATAGATTAGCTCCTTAGTAAAGACAAAACTCCATAAAACAGCCTGCCGACACGGGGCCGTGCCCGGTCAACACGCCCCCGTGCTCACTCAGAAGATTCTCTGCTGATTCTGTCAGAATACGGACAAGATGTGTCAGGATTTTCTCTGCACACGGGGCCATGTCCAGCGGACACGGGGCCGTGTCCAGTGTGCTGTCGTTTTCTTTAAATGCAGCCTGAATCCTGCTCATTTTTGACCACTTCACCAAGCAGAGATTCCTGGGATCTTCACATATACCATCCTAGGTAAGTGCTAAAAGAAGGTTCCTAAGGACCATCTTGTCTTTTCCACTTTTGTTCATTTCTCCTTCTTCCAAAAATTTTTCAAACCTTACCTCCATGGAAGCTTGGAAACCCATGATTCCAACCTTCTATGAAAGGTTTGTAGGAGCTTTTTCTACGGATTCTTGTCTAAAGTTAGTTCTATAACTTTGTTTTAAATTATCTGAGCCTAAGACACAATAAAAGTGTATTAAAATAATTTAAAAACCTGGAATCGATAGACAAAAGAATCCTGCAGACAGCTGAACACGGGGCCGTGCTCACCGAGCACGGGGCCGTGTTCGAGGTACTGTTTTGCAAAAAGTTTAGTATCTTCGGTTTATTTCGCAGAAAATGGCCAGCAGAAACAGCGGAACATCTTCAAGAAATAACCGAAATGGAAGGAGATCGTCCACAGCGGAGGATTCCCTAGTAAACTACGTTTACGCTTTGAGGGAAGCCATAGACGAAATGACGGGGGTAGAGGAAGCATTGGTGGACCGTATTAATCATCTGACGGTAGGTTTGGAGGGCTGCATTCGAGAAGTAAACCTTCTGCACCAAAGGTTAAACCTTCTCGCTTCCCCGCCTTTGGTTCCAGTGATAACCCAAAGGGCGTGGAATGTAGTACCCGAGGTCATCATTCCAGCCGAATGGCACGCCATGCACCAAGTACCTCAACCAAGGGTGGTGCAAGGAGTCCCGGTGAGCGTTCCTCCTCGAGACACGGAAGAGAATGAAGCTACCTTCTACCTCCCAAGAGAGATAGAAGAATGGCTTTGAGTAACAACCGAGGAGTCATCGGCTAGGGAGTGTTACTACATCGAGAAGCTATTCCCGAAATTTTCCTAAATAAGTAGAACCCTTATGATAACCTTATGTATCCCTTAGTTATTTAGCTAACTTAATGTAATATCTCTCTATTAGCAATGTTATGATGGTTTTTAAGATTGATGGTTGTTTTGAGAATAAAACACACTCATGGTGGTAATGGATGAAAAAGGGAACGAGGAAAATGGAACCATGCACGAAGAACAGAGCAACCCGACAAAAATCTCCATCACAGAAGGCTCAACACGGGCCGTGCCCAACCAACACGGCCCCGTGCTGAGCCCCTGCAGAAAATCACCCAGTTCAGGTAACTGGACACGGGCCGTGTTCAGCGGACACGCCCCCGTGTCCAGGCTTCTGTTTCAATTCTGTAATTTTTGTTACTGGCACTTGACCACGGGGCCGTGCCCGGTCAACACGGGGCCGTGTCCAGGATGCCAGTAACATAAATCTTTGCTTTTTAACCCACTTTTATACATTCTAATCAACCAAAAACATTATTTTTGGACACATTGAGGACAATGTGTAATTTAAGTGTGGGGGGATGCTAAAACCCTTGAAATTTTGCAAAATCCTAAACACAAGCCTTACACAAAACTCTATTGGAACCGCTAAACACCCCAAATTTTTTCAAAAACTTTTTTCATTTTTTTATTTACTTGTCTTAGTTTAAGTTGGGAATAACAAGTTCTAAAAAGGTTATATTTTTACAAGTTTACAACCGATAGCGTCGTGATAAAAAAAGAACCAACATAAGAAAATTATGAAACGGCATAACAAGTCTAGTTAAAAATTCGATTATATATGCTTGGTCACATTAAAAAACCCATTCCCACAAAAGTGAGTTTTGAGCCTTTATTGAGCATAAAAATACACATATTTAGATTAAATGCTCATTTTTCGTTTCTTGTGTGAATAGCCGCTCGTTCCTTACAAATCTAGAACTTGCCACGACGATACATTCCCGGTCCTTACCAACTTAAACCCAAGTAAGTAAATGATGGAGGCATTAGGACTAACCATTTTTCTTTCAAAACCATTATTTTTCATTTTTTTTTACCTACCCAAAATCCCCCTAGATAGCCCCTTTGAGCCTAAACCTTTCATTTCATTACCCCAAAACCCTTTTTACCCACCAAAAACCTTTTTATTTTTTATTTTAGTAACAAGTTCGCTTTTTCGTAAACATCACCTTTTTATGTGACGAAAAAAAAAAAAAAAAAAAAAGAGAAAGAAAGATGATGAAGTCAAAAACAAACAAAAGCTATAAAAGCTTGTTTGGAGAAATACTTCAAAATAAAAAGTCACTAAAAACAAGGTACTTCACGAAAACCGACGCTTGTTACGATTTTCGCCCTTTTTACTAACCACTAACCAACCACCCACCTTTAAACCCAAGCCTTCACCCAAAAAGTCCTCTTGATATTTACAAAGGTAAAAAGTTAAAAAGGAGGAGGATTGATTGCTTGGCAAGCCTATGGAAGACGTAAGTTCCGTGCCGCTCTCGAGTGATTCACTAAAATATACACCTTCGGCCGAGTGTTGAGTGATCTCCCGTGAGGTATGTGAACTTGTATATAAATGGAATTTTAATAAGGCATGCTATGCCCAAATAAGTAATTCATCTTATGAAAAGTTCAAAATAAATCATAACGAATAGGATTGTAAATAAATAAAAATAAAACCTATAAAAACCTTGGATTCCCGACACTCTAGGACAAGCTAAAAAACTTCTCTTCTACCTATTCCATTTGGGAGTGTAAGCCACATTTAAAAGAGTTTTGCTTGAGGACAAGCAAAAGTTCAAGTGTGGGGGTATTTGATGTGTGTAAAATACAACATATAAATCACATCAATTAAGGCATAAAACTAACCCTTTTTTAGTACTAATGTTGGAAAAAGAGTGTTTTTGTCTTCCTTTTGTATTTTCAGGATGAAATGAGCTCAAAATCACAAAAGAAGCAAAAAGACAACTAATTCTACCATAAATACAAGAAAAAAGGAACAAAAGTGGACTGCCCGGACCCTCAACGGCACCTCCCAAGGCAAAGGAGAAGAAACAGAGTCTGAACACGCCCCGTGTCCAGCGAACACGGGGGCGTGCCCAGGAAGCAGCAGAAAAGACAAACCAGTAGAAGCTTCCATTGCCCACCACGGGGCCGTGTCCAGCGAGCACGGGGGCGTGGTGAAAGTACAGCAGGCGCATTAATTGTAATTCGCAATTACAATTAATGAAGTGAGAGAATGTCAGACGGGCACGGGGCCGTGTCCAGCGGACACGGGGCCGTGTCCAGCCTTCTATTTAGCCTATAAATAGAGGAGCTTGGCTTCATTCTCTCTCATCCCTTGGCACACCACCTCTCTTACACTTCATCCACCACCCACCACCACCATAACACCATCATCCACCACCATCATCCATTGTCCATCGTAGAGTGTGTGAGTCGTCTCGGGATCCAAGATTGATCGTAAGAGTTCTTGACAATCAAGGCCATGTTTGCCTAAGTCTCTTACATCACTTGGTGAAGACAAGTGTTTAGTATAATACTTTTTATTTTTAATCTTTTGCACTTTTTATTTGGTTTTGTATTAATGACTTTAATAACTAGTTACTTATGTTGAAGGTGATCTTTCCTTATCGTTTGTCCGTGGTGTCTTGGCATTATTTTACTGTCTATATAAAATAAAAGATTTTCACCATTCATATCTCCACGGTCTATATGGAGGTATGTTGGCTACCTGGTCGGGGGTTAAGGGAACGGTTTGGTAAGGGTCTTGCCCTTGTTCAGCGTTTAGAGGTCCTGCTTGGGACCTGGGTCAAATTTAGTAGGATCTCCTTCAATGCCCATAGGTATTGGATGGCGGGGATCCAAACTCTTTGACCCCCTCATAAGTTAACTACTATTAATACTATAACCCGGCTATTTAGGACTGTATCCCTGCTGACTCAGACTACTTAGCCGAGGGTAACGTCACCGCCAAAAGCGGGGCCTACCACAATTTGCATTAATAACTTAATTCATTATCTTTCAATAATCCGACCCTTTAGGATTGTATCCTTGCTGACTCAAACTACTGGGTTGAGGGTAACGTCGCCTTCAAAAGAGGGGCCTACTACAATAACTAAGATAATCTCTTAAACAAGTGCAAAAGTGCGAAAATAATCAAAGGTTATACTAATACACGTGTCGGATCCAAGTGATTCATCTTGTCTATCTGTTTTTATTTTATTTTTATTTTCAGCATTTAGTTAGTTTTTATTTTCTTAGTTTAAAACATTTTTCTAACCTTTTTGATTTGATTAGACGTTGACGATAAACCGGTATTAAAAGCTCTTGTGTCCTTGGACGACCTCGGTATCTTACCAACACTATACTACGTCCACGATGGGTGCACTTGCCCATATGTGTGTTTAGTGTTAGTGAATATCGTGTTTTATAAATTTAAAACTTGGTTAAAAGTGTAAAAAGGGCTTAAATATACATCAAAAATATAACACACTTCACGCACATCAACAGGCGATATCTCCGTGTGTGTTTGGAGTTTTATCGTCGTTTTTGTGCCCAGATTCAAGTCCCAGACACCCCTATTTATACCTAGAAATTGCCTCCCTCGCGCCACGCGAAAGAAACATGTGTACCCGTCGCGTGGCGCGACGGGTCTACTTTCTAGCCTAGGTTGCTTCGTGTCCAATATAGCTTAGATGAATCAACAATCGACGAAATTTACATTCTACAGCAAATTTTGAAGATAATTATCAGCTAGGGTTTAACCCCCCCTGAGTTTTAGGGGCCCTGATCCTGATTCTGATTGTTATGAAAATTTTAGGGTTAGTGCAGAATTACTTGGGTATCTCAATTATGATTTCCTAATTGACTAATTATTATCCTAATTATTGATTTTAGTGACAGTTGTTACATCCTCCCCACCTTAAGAAAAATCTCGTCCTCGAGATTTACTGAAATAGATGAGGGTGCTTTCGCTTCATCTTTGATTCCAGTTCCCAAGTGTACTCTGGTCCTCTCCTGGATTCCTATTTGACTTTTACTAGCACTAGTCGTTTGTGTTTGAGAAACTTAATCTTCCGATCTTCTATTTGTAGGGGTTTCTCTACGAATTTTAGCTTTTCATTTACCTCTATATCTTGAAGAGGTACTTACCAGGGATTCGTCTGATAGACATTTCTTGAGATTGGATACATGAAACACATCATGTACTCCAGCTAATTCTTCTGGTAGTTGTAAACGATAAGCTACTGGTCCTATGCGTTGGATTACTGGAAATGGTCCTACGTATCAGGGACTTAGCTTCTTCTCTTACCGAATTTATAAATTCCTTTCCAAGGAAATACTTTCAATAGCATTTTGTCTCCAACTCGAACTTCGACGGCTCTTGTTTATTATTTGTATAATTCTTCTAACCGTCTTCAGCCTTTCCTTCGTGATACTAAATATCACAGTCGTAATCACCGAGGATTTCCTTTTCCTCATGTTTAATTCTTGTTGCTCAAATATGTATCTTAAATTCTTATGACCCATATGGATAGTAAGCTTGCTTAGATAATGTTTCCTAATCTTAAGGGTAACTTGTGGTTTCTAATTTTTTAAGCTTACAAGTGGTAAGGCTTTCTTCGTGCTTTTGCAATTGCCTTGATGCATACACAATTACCTTTTTGTGTCGCATTACCATACATCCAAATTCTAACTTTGAAGCATTACCGTATACTTTACAATCTTATGTTCCTTCTGGTAAGGCTAGGATTGGAATATTTGTTAATTTATGCTAGAGGCTTCTTTTTGTTTGGGTTCTTATTTAGAATTAACTGTGTTAACTTAGTTAAGGATATATCTATCTAAAAGAATCCTTAATAAACTGCCTATAGTATCCGGCTAAATTTACAAAATTCCTAATTTCCATTTAAAAATTGCGAACTCTTCCATTGCTATCTTAGCAGGATCTAAGTGAATACCTTCATGATTCATCATGTGACCTTACGTGGTTTATTTCCTATAATCATAAATACTTCTCCGGCGGGTACCTGGATTTTCTATAAAGTTCTTATCACAAAGAATTCGAGTAGGGTTGGCTACTAACCAATCTATTTCTAACACAACATCAAACTCGGCTAATTTCATAGGAATTAGGTTAGCGAAGAATTATATGACCTGAGAGTTCTATATTTTCCTTTTTGCCTGTTTTGACTGTAAAGATTTGTCTAAGTTAAGAGTTTGACAGAATGAAGTATTTATAAAACTTTGGTGTGCATCAGAGTCAGATAATACTTTTTGTGTAAACGTTGTAACCTAGGACGTACCGGCTATTACATCTGGAATGAGCTCTGCTTCCTGAGCAGTCAATTGAAAGGCTCTTGCATTCCTTTTTGCTTCTTCTGCAGGTTTGGCTTTAGTGTCAGATGGTTTGTTTAGTTTTGGACAATTTGGCCTAAGATGTCCAGTTTCTCCACAGTTGTAATAAACTGAAAATTTCTTCCTCCTGCAGTCTTCTTCCTGATGCCCCGGAATTTTGCAAAAATTGCAGTATCCTTTGCATCTTCCAAAATGCTTTCTTTTGCAAAAATTGCAAAATGGACTAGTGGAGGATTGCCCATTCCCTCCTTTCTTGAAATCGTTATGGTTATCCGAACGGATTACCTGGGTAATCTTTTGAGCTACTTCCTTCCTTCTATTTTCTTCTCTTGTCCGTACTAGTTCGTCAGTCAGAGTATTGGCTAAATCCACCGCATCATCAATCGTGCGAGGTTTCGCAGCCTTGACGATGTTACGGATTTCAGAAATCAATCCCCAAATATATCGAGAAATAAGTACTGGCTCTGGCGAAGCCAGGGTTGGTACTACTCGAGCATACTCGAAGAATGTCGTAGTATACTTTCGACAATCTACATCCACCATTCGGTGGGTTAAAAATTTGTTTGTCATTTGTTCCTTTTCATATTCGGGACAGAATTTTCTTTCTACCAAGCTCTTAAATTCTTCCCAGTTCATAGCATACGCCATCCTTCTTCCTTTTGATTGTAACACCGTATTCCACCATTCTAGCGCTCCTTCTTTGAAAAGATTTGACGCGTACATGACCTGATCATCCTGAGCACATTTACTTATGGCAATTACTGCCTCAGTTTTCTCTAACCAACGTAGTGCCGCAGTTGCTCCTTCATTGCCTGCAAACTCAGATGGTTTACAAGCAAGAAATTCCTTGTAAGTGCAACCAGGCGTTGCAACTTTCATTTTCTTAGGGAGCAGCGCTTGTTGTGGTTCATTGTCATGATTAACATGATCATTGCCTCCGTTTACGCTATTACTGAAGTTATCTTCAGAAATACGTTTGCTAGGAACGAGTTGTTGTGGTTCTATTGGATTTTTAACAGCAGCAACGATGGATGGAATAGCGTTGGCTATCCCTTGAGCTATCATTGTTGGAATAGTGTTGGCTATCCCTTGAGCAACGATATTTTCTATATCCTGCCTAGTCATATATTGATCCCCCGGTTGTTGCTCAGAATCATTAACTGGTTCATTATTAGCGTTTTCCATTTGATAACTAATTTATAGATAAATAATTAGTATACAAGAAATAATCCAATATCATACTTAATTGCACATAATCACGTATACGAACAAAATTTGTAAATTTTCTAAAATTTCATGCTTCTATATACAACCGTTTTATTATTTATCTTACACATACTGATTTTACTATTACTATTACACAATAACAGTTTCATAAATCCCCTATCCTTTTGTCAATGATTTTCTAGTAACTGTGTTCCCTCTTATCATATTTCTAGGAGATCTGTTTCCCAATCTCTTGGATCCTATTCCCAATATTCATTAGTTTTTGGTCAAAGTGGCGGAGTTCAGTTATATTCTTATTACTTATTGGGGGATTTGGTAAAGGTTCTAGATGGGACTTGAGGAAAAAGCTTATAGGGATGGTTTTGTAACTGTATTTCATTAATTAACCATTCGTCTATTTGCGAGTGGATTGAAGGGTTTAGAATAGCTGGTTCTAAGTTCATTGGTAGTTGTGTGGTACGTGCGCGACTATACATATTTTTACAATGAAATTACACACGAATTGGTTTTAAATTTATAAAAGTGATTATTACTTTTACATCAAAACACACACGAAAGGGCAAGTGTACCCCGTCATATATGTAGTAAAGTATCGGTAAGAACCAAGTATCGATCCACGGAAATGGGCGGAGAAATAATACTAGACCTTTGCCACTAAATTACCGGTAAAAACATAATTTGTTTTGGTTTTAATTAATCTAAAGTAAGCATAAATAAATATTTATCAAACATAGTAGATTATATATAAATAGCCTTGCTTAATACATAACCGCAGCATGTCAACTAAATCAGTTTTGGCATTTAGAAGCATTCGGTCAATTTTCCATTTCGAGACAATTAGTATCCCTTTCGGGAATCCTAACATGACAATCATTCGGAAAGTTAAAACGATAAACACACTTTAACCACCTAAAATTGTTCTTTAACGTGCGATTGATTAATGTCTACAAAAATCTTCTAAAAATAAGTTAGTCATCCGTTAGGAGTTTTCTAACCTCACTTAATCAAGGAAAGCAACACCGATAAACACAATGCAGCCACCGAGACAAGCATAAACTAGATTAAATCACAACCGAGTTCATTTTACAAATCTTGCACATAAATTCACCAAGATAGCAATTTTGGCCGAAACTACTAACTAAGCTAACAAATCATGGCAAGAATTCGTAACAACACCATCTAACCCGTTAGAGTCCTTCCGTGAGGGCAAGCTCTCTTGATTAATAATAATTGCATTTTATTAAACCACTAACCCGTTAGAGTATCCTGGTGCCTACATTTTAACCAAGTTAAACTAGTTAACCAAATTAAAAGTTTACTAATACACGATTAAATAAGCTTCATTTTGCAACTATCTTACCTAACCAAGCACCAATCATCCAACACAATTACTTATAATCAAGAAATCAATATCAATAACAAGGTTGCAAACTAATCATCAAAGATAATCATAGAAAATACTTCAAAATGTCATTACAAACATAGATTAACATACTAATCAAGCAAGGGATTGTTGTGTTTTTGCCCAAAGGCTTACATTAATACATAATAATCAGTCTAAATGCTTGAAATGTAACAAAAGTATGGAAAGATTTGAGAAACCAAACCATAAACAAGCATAAGAATGAGAATCTGGATAGTAAATGAGCAAAACCGGGCAATGTGGCTTGAATCCGAGTGAAAGCAGCAGCCTTCGGAGCCTCAAAATCGCCTGCAGAGCTCCCAAAATGTCCAGAGTTACTAATAGAATGGTTCTGTTCTGTTTTTATGCTTTTTCGAAGTTGCACGGTCGTTCTTGGTTTGGCACGACCGTGCACTTTAAGCAATTATTGGTGGTGGTCCACCATACCGCATGACATCAGCAGAGTTGACTGGTCTTCGGTCTCGCACGGGCGTGCCATGGGTTGCACGGGCGTGCATATCCGGGATCGGGGCTGGTCATCGAATCCGCATGGGGGTGCAACCATTCGCACGGGGGTGCAATGGGTTGCACGGGCGTGCGTCTTCGGGGTTGGGGTGGCACGAGCAGCTGCACTGGTAGTGCATATCCGGGCTGGTGCTGGCCATCGCATCCGCATGGGGGTGCCACCATTCGCACGGGGGTGCGTTACCGAGATTTCGTTGCACTCCTGATCGCACTGGGTGTGCAACACCTAGCTGAGCCTTGTTGTCGCATCCGCACGGGGGTGCCACCATTTGCACGGGGGTGCGTTCCCGAGATTTCGTTGCACTCCTGATCGCACTGGGTGTGCAACGCCGAGCTGAGCCTTGTTGTCGCATCCGCACGGGGGTGCCACCAACCGCATGGGGGTGCAACTTGCCCAGATCCGATTTCTTCATAGAATCTTCGCAGCTTTGTCGTTTCACCCGAAAAATCATCGTTTTCATCATTTTCTTGTTTGGTATGCTGTTTTAGGCCTGTAAACAAAAATATACCTGATTAAGTATCCGAATGACGGTTTTACGGCCGAAAACGCATAAAATGGGGATAAAATGGGGGACTAAAATATGTGTAAATTAGTGAATATCATTGTGTTTCAAGAGAGCGATTAAAAATATTTTCATTAACAGGCTTAATAGTATTATGGCTTGCCATTATAGAATCTAACTTTTCCTGAGATGGTAACTTTTCAATTTGCCTAGAACTTTCCCCAATTTCTATTTCCTTGGGCTTGGGTTTCTTGGGAGGTAAAGCATCGAATTCTATAGGTTCTTCTATATCTGGTATATACCTATTGAAATCTCTGGAAACTTCTACTCTTACTGGATAGAGATTTAAATTCTGAAGGGCCTCAGACAAGTTACTCATGCTATTTAGTAAAATAGATATAGTCAGAATTCATAAAATTTATAGAAAACTTTTTAAATATTAGTTCCTACTGGGTACTATTGAAATTTACATCACACGAGGTTTTATTTGTAAATTTTATGATTTTCTTGATAAGACTTTTAGACTGTAGATAATAAAGGTACTAATACTTGAGTCAAATTATTTAAGAATTTGCATTACTTACTACATTGACTAGCATATAAAGATCTACTCATACTGTACAAAATTATTCAGATAATAGAACACATAATCACAAAATAGCAATTAATAAAAATTAAGTATTTTCTAAATACTTAATTGGCTTAAATCAGTGGCTTGAGAAGTGGCTCTGATACCACCTTATTTCTGTCACGGCCCCGGACCCGGTTTGACCCGTTTCAGGAGCCGCGGGACAGAAATTCTGCGGTATTTAATTTAGGCGACAGCGGAAGTCTTTTAAAACAGGATCTTTAGTATTAAAACTGCTCGTTACATAATTTTAGGGATAAAACCCAGTAATTTACAATAATGTGATTTCCATGGAAATCTTTATTTTTAAAACATGTTCCTTTATTTATTTACACTGAGCCACTTTTCTAAGCTGGTAGTGCTTCCTGACTCTTTTCTTTGTTCACAACAGATTACCTGAAACATGTTTGAAAAAGGTTTTGTCAGCGGGGAAATACTGAGTGAGTTCATTCAGTTTTTAGGAAATGACCCATAGTTATAAATTACAGCATAAGAGCGATTACAATGGTTCATATCTTATTTTTATCTGGCGTTCTGTCACAATGGTGACATTAGGTCAATGAATTCTAATAGTGACGTTTCTCCCTAGTAGGTCAATGAACCTAACTGGGAGAAATAGTAATGTGCACAATACCCCACTAACCAATAAATCAAGATATCCACGACTTAGTCCCTGTAATTATAACACTTTGAAAATAATTTGGAGTATTGTAAAACAGTTGATAAAAAGAGAATGACTCACATTGCAGATTTAACGAGCAGTGTATAAGCCTACTGATTAGCCTTGATTATTCCTAATTTAACAATAATGCATACACACAAACGGGTTAGTAACTAATTCAGCAGTTATGTCAATTCACGAGATCAAACCCTCACATCGATTAACAAGTGCGATACTTAATAATTCAATCGGATTCACAACGAATAACAGAGCATAGTCCGAATTCGAACAGCACTCAAATATTCAAGTCGAAATCACGACGAATAATCAAAGTACAAGCTCAATTTGAGCAGCACTCGGATAATCGTTGGATAGTTATAATCGATCGGATGTTGAATCGTAATAGCGATCGAGTTATTACCCTGATTGCGGCAGCACTTCGTGAACTGTGTGTGTGTTATAATAGTATACAGGCGATATCTCCGTGTGTGTTTGGAGTTTTGTCGTCGTTTTTGTGCCCAGATTCAAGTCCCAAACACCCCTATTTATACCCAGAAATTGCCTCCCTCGCGCCACGCGAAAGAAACATGTGTACCCGTCGCGTGGCGCGACGGGTCTACTTTCTAGCCTAGGTTGCTTCGTGTCCAATATAGCTTAGATGAGTCAACAATCGACGAAATTTACATTCTACAGCAAATTTTGAAGATAATTATCAGCTAGGGTTTAACCCCCCCTGAGTTTTAGGGGCCCTGATCCTGATTCTGATTGTTATGAAAATTTTAGGGTTAGTGCAGAATTACTTGGGTATCTCAATTATGATTTCCTAATTGACTAATTATTATCCTAATTATTGATTTTAGTGACAGTTGTTACAATGCGCATGCCACGTTGGATAGAATTGGGTATCGCAAGGCGATAACGAATGAGAACAGGGAGAAGCACTGGACTCCATTGAACAAGACACCTAAAGAGGTGCTTATGACGGAAAATCATGAATTTAAGGCTCCTAAACCGATGTCAAACAAAAAGGGTTAAGATCCTAATTTGTACTGCGACTTCCACAAAGACACGGGTCATTTGACTGATGACTGTATCAGTCTCCGAACAGATATAGAAAAAGCCCTAAAAAGCGGTAAGCTCGGGCACTTGGTGAAGAACGTGCGCAAGGAGACGCGACAAATACAAAGGAATGATGATGGGCGTCAGAAGAAGATTCGTTATTTAGAGAGTCACATGGTCGACGGACCCAAAAGAAGCGCAAAAAGGAAGGGCAAGTGCCCATATGAAGAGTCTTGGCAAGAGCAGCAAGTGATTTTTCTGGTGGTACGCGGGGGGCCTCGCGCCACACGCCTCGTCGTCATCACCGGAATCATCAGTCATTATGAGACAGACTATGTCTTTATCGACCCTGGGAGCACAGGCGACATCATCTATGAACAATGCTTTGATCAGTTAGATCATGAAGACAAAGCGCGCCTAGAACCAGTGGATTACCCCTTGTCTGGTTTCTGTAACGAAACAGTATTCCCTCTAGGCCAGATCAGCTTCCCGGTCACGTTGTCGGACGGGAAGCATTCAAGAACAACATATGTGAACTTCATGGTCATGCCGGTCAAGTTAAGACACGATGTCTTTATCGGTAGAGAAACTCAAGGTCAGATGAGCATGGTAACGTCCACCCCACATTTGGCAATTGGTTTCCCGACGGAAACAGGGGTGGCGATTATCTATTTGAAGAAAGAAGTTATGGTAGCCGATGAAGTTCGACCGACAAAGGCCTGCAAGGTCACTCCGCGCACGGAGCTAGAAAAATGGATCCTAAACCGCAAGTATCCCGATCAGACCGTGACCATCGGTCCAACAATTTCACAGAACATCTGTTCGTTCTTAAAGCAGCTTCTCTTTCGAAACATGGATATTTTCGCCTGTACGCCAGCAGACATGACTGGCGTCCCGTGCGACATCACAGAGCAACGCTTGAACACCTTTCCGTCGGTAGAGCCAAAGGTACAGAGAAAGCGCAGCCTTGGGTCTGAGAAGAGCAAGGCACTGAGTGAACAAGTCTGCGAATTGCTTAAAGCCGGTATCCAGCGTGAGGTACGCTATCAAACATGGGTTGCAAACCCAGTGATGGTCGAGAAGTCAACAGGAGGGTGGTGCATGTGTGTAGATTACAAGGATCTCAACAAGGCCTTCACAAAAGATTGTTATTCTCCTCCAGAGATAGAAAAGAAGATAGACTCTCTCGCACCATTCAGTTGGAAATGCTTCTTGTATTGCTATAAGGGCTACCACCAGGTTCAAATGGCCCTTGAGGATGAAGATAAAACAGCCTTTCGCATGGAGATAGGTATCTTTTGCTACACCAAGATGCCTTTCAGCCTCCGCAACGCTGGCGTGACTTACCAGCACTTGATGGGCAAAACCTTTGGAGGCGATATCAAGAAGCCCTATCCTTTTGTCAATGATTTTCTAGTAACTGTGTTCCCTCTTATCATATTTCTAGGAGATCTGTTTCCCAATCTCTTGGATCCTATTCCCAATATTCATTAGTTTTTGGTCAAAGTGGCGGAGTTCAGTTATATTCTTATTACTTATTGGGGGATTTGGTAAAGGTTCTAGATGGGACTTGAGGAAAAAGCTTATAGGGATGGTTTTGTAACTGTATTTCATTAATTAACCATTCGTCTATTTGCGAGTGGATTGAAGGGTTTAGAATAGCTGGTTCTAAGTTCATTGGTAGTTGTGTGGTACGTGCGCGACTATACATATTTTTACAATGAAATTACACACGAATTGGTTTTAAATTTATAAAAGTGATTATTACTTTTACATCAAAACACACACGAAAGGGCAAGTGTACCCCGTCATATATGTAGTAAAGTATCGGTAAGAACCAAGTATCGATCCACGGAAATGGGCGGAGAAATAATACTAGACCTTTGCCACTAAATTACCGGTAAAAACATAATTTGTTTTGGTTTTAATTAATCTAAAGTAAGCATAAATAAATATTTATCAAACATAGTAGATTATATATAAATAGCCTTGCTTAATACATAACCGCAGCATGTCAACTAAATCAGTTTTGGCATTTAGAAGCATTCGGTCAATTTTCCATTTCGAGACAATTAGTATCCCTTTCGGGAATCCTAACATGACAATCATTCGGAAAGTTAAAACGATAAACACACTTTAACCACCTAAAATTGTTCTTTAACGTGCGATTGATTAATGTCTACAAAAATCTTCTAAAAATAAGTTAGTCATCCGTTAGGAGTTTTCTAACCTCACTTAATCAAGGAAAGCAACACCGATAAACACAATGCAGCCACCGAGACAAGCATAAACTAGATTAAATCACAACCGAGTTCATTTTACAAATCTTGCACATAAATTCACCAAGATAGCAATTTTGGCCGAAACTACTAACTAAGCTAACAAATCATGGCAAGAATTCGTAACAACACCATCTAACCCGTTAGAGTCCTTCCGTGAGGGCAAGCTCTCTTGATTAATAATAATTGCATTTTATTAAACCACTAACCCGTTAGAGTATCCTGGTGCCTACATTTTAACCAAGTTAAACTAGTTAACCAAATTAAAAGTTTACTAATACACGATTAAATAAGCTTCATTTTGCAACTATCTTACCTAACCAAGCACCAATCATCCAACACAATTACTTATAATCAAGAAATCAATATCAATAACAAGGTTGCAAACTAATCATCAAAGATAATCATAGAAAATACTTCAAAATGTCATTACAAACATAGATTAACATACTAATCAAGCAAGGGATTGTTGTGTTTTTGCCCAAAGGCTTACATTAATACATAATAATCAGTCTAAATGCTTGAAATGTAACAAAAGTATGGAAAGATTTGAGAAACCAAACCATAAACAAGCATAAGAATGAGAATCTGGATAGTAAATGAGCAAAACCGGGCAATGTGGCTTGAATCCGAGTGAAAGCAGCAGCCTTCGGAGCCTCAAAATCGCCTGCAGAGCTCCCAAAATGTCCAGAGTTACTAATAGAATGGTTCTGTTCTGTTTTTATGCTTTTTCGAAGTTGCACGGTCGTTCTTGGTTTGGCACGACCGTGCACTTTAAGCAATTATTGGTGGTGGTCCACCATACCGCATGACATCAGCAGAGTTGACTGGTCTTCGGTCTCGCACGGGCGTGCCATGGGTTGCACGGGCGTGCATATCCGGGATCGGGGCTGGTCATCGAATCCGCATGGGGGTGCAACCATTCGCACGGGGGTGCAATGGGTTGCACGGGCGTGCGTCTTCGGGGTTGGGGTGGCACGAGCAGCTGCACTGGTAGTGCATATCCGGGCTGGTGCTGGCCATCGCATCCGCATGGGGGTGCCACCATTCGCACGGGGGTGCGTTACCGAGATTTCGTTGCACTCCTGATCGCACTGGGTGTGCAACACCTAGCTGAGCCTTGTTGTCGCATCCGCACGGGGGTGCCACCATTTGCACGGGGGTGCGTTCCCGAGATTTCGTTGCACTCCTGATCGCACTGGGTGTGCAACGCCGAGCTGAGCCTTGTTGTCGCATCCGCACGGGGGTGCCACCAACCGCATGGGGGTGCAACTTGCCCAGATCCGATTTCTTCATAGAATCTTCGCAGCTTTGTCGTTTCACCCGAAAAATCATCGTTTTCATCATTTTCTTGTTTGGTATGCTGTTTTAGGCCTGTAAACAAAAATATACCTGATTAAGTATCCGAATGACGGTTTTACGGCCGAAAACGCATAAAATGGGGATAAAATGGGGGACTAAAATATGTGTAAATTAGTGAATATCAAATCTCCCCACACTTGAACCTTGCTTGTCCTCAAGCAAGCTGAACTAAAAAGCAATAAAAGACGGAACAAACAAGAACGATAATTTACACACTATTTTATTGAAAACTACTATAAACGGTTAGCCGGTTTGTCGAAAGACAACATCAAAAGACTCAAACCCAACAAGCATATGCGATTATAATAGCGACAACCAAAAAGCCGTGACTTCACATTTAATTGACTCAACATGTTAATCTTCACACGACTCACAATATTGACACACACTCGGTTTTATTTATGAAACATACATAAAATGTGTATGTGCAAACACTCAATGCCACGTCAATGAAATATGCAATATCATAAGCTTGTCATAAGATCTCGTCTCCACCAACTAACATGCGAATAAGTGTAAATCAAGAGGTCTTTACGGGTTGTAACGTTAGGCTTGGGCGAAGGGTATGGAAGTAGACATATAAAGTGGCGAAAATGGTTAAAACTCGGTATTAGCGTTTAACTAGCAACAAAGTATACAACTTTACATACAAATGCCTTAAAGAGGCGACTATTGCGCAATCGAGCTTATCAACGAAATTTTAACATTTAAGCATTCAAAATTTGCTCGATTCTTATCAATTTCACCCTATTTTAGGGTGTTTTATTTTCTGTTTTTTTTTTGTTTTTTTTTTGTTTTTGTTTTTGTTTTTTTTTTGTTTTTTTTGTTTTTTTTTTTTTTTTTTTTTTTGCAAACTAATGGATTTATACAATGAATAATAAACTATAACAAGCGCTAGTTAAACGATTATTTTGACCGAGTTTCAACACTAAAAGGTTTAAAACATAAAAAGGCTAAATTTGGCTAAGTGGGCGATTATGTTGGGTAAACAAAGGTAAACGGGAAGGCTCGACATGGTTAATCCTAAAGGGTAATGTAAGGTTTACGGAAAACATAACAAAAGAACAAGGTTAACAACAAAGGGGTAATCTAAGTGCCTCTATCACTTCTACACAATTCCGCACGTTCATGGTCTTAACAAGCATACTAGTGACAAGTTCTAAATTACACATGACATCCGGCTCACTCCTACTCCGAAATAAACAAATATATATAACAATTTCAAGGCTCAAATATGCTCACGTAACGGAAGGAATGGGTAAAAGTGTGAAAACTATCATGCAAGTCTTTCTTTGTTTGTCACGTTTTCCGGTTTCCTTTTTCAAAAATATTTTGCTTGTCGAGTTTTTATCAAGTCCGAAGCTTTCTAAAACACAACCAACCGGTTTATTTACTAAAATATGTACAAAAAACTGATATTTTTGAATGATTTTTCTGGTTTTTTTTTTTTTTTTTTTTTTTTTTTTTTTTTAGAGGACAAACAAAGTTAACAATGTTAACCCCCTCCCCACACTTGAACTTCGCATTGTCCCCAATGCGAAACCCGAAATATAGAGAAAAAGGATTATAGTACTCCCCTCAAGATGATATCTGATGAAACCAGACTTCCAAAGATGTGTCTGTCATATGCTCCGGTCCAAGATATGTCGGATCTGCAAGTATGTCACATGTACACCAAAACAGAACAGTAACAGAATAAACATAAAAACCATAATGTACATAAATAGAAATACTAGAAATCCCAACAAAGACAAGACATAAAGTAAAGTGTTTGTAAATAAAATACAATCCGGGGGTGTTTGAAATACTACGCAAAATGAACACCCGAAATATAAAGTACTGAAATAATAAAAACCATCAACGAACAACACCACCATCTCCTACTCGTCATCACCATCATCATCTCTTGTGAAGGACGCGCCCGCATCACCTTAACCAGGAGGGTTCCACGGTGGGAACTGTGGGGGGTGCTGAAAGTAGTCGGGATATGCATGATGCATCTCCCCGAATAAATATGAAAATCCAGCACTCACTCCCTGGTACAAACTCTCCTGGTTATGCCTAAGCTGATCCTGAGTGGCCCTGAGCTAATCCTGACTAGCCCTGATCTGGTCCTGACTAGTCCTAATCTGGTCGATATAAGTCCCATGCTGCTCCTGCGTAACTCGCATCTGTTGGAACTGCTGGTAAAACTCTTGCCACTCCTGATGCTGGTGGTAATCATGGTGCTGTGGTGAATGTGGTGGTGTGTGTGGTTGGTGCTGCTCGTGCTTCATGCTCAGACGAACACACAGTTATGAAGATTCTGTCAAACTGATGTGGGTGTTTCGCACGGGCGTGCGAATGGACGCATGGTAATGCGTCACCGAGATCAGTGGTGGTGCGGTCTTGATTATCGGAACATTACGGGATTGCACGGACGTGCGACTGCTCGCATCACCGCACATATCCGGCACCACAGTTAAAAATCATGAACGACCCGCATACGCACGACCGTTCCATGTACAGAATGACCGTGCGATCCCGTTTTCTGCATATTCTTAACCCCAAATCAGAACAGTCAAATATTTTCGAAAATTTTCAAGTTTCTAGTGACAGGGGGTTAGGAAATCAGCCGGGTGTTCATGATTTGTGAAGTTCTTGCAAGGGCTAGGGTTTCGATTTGTTTATGAAGGGAACCCTAAAAGCCTTGAAGAAATCGGAGAATCTAACCCTAGAAAGCGATAAAAACAGGAAATCGACAAGAAAAAAAAAAAACAAACCGTGTGAGAAGATCTGAGAAACCGTTTGAAAAATGGTGCGATTTTGGGAAAAAATCGGCCAGGAACGAGAGTGCAGTAGGGTTTCGCGAATGTGAGAAGTGGATGCAGATGAGGGTTTTTATATGGAACAATGACAAAATGCCCCTGACCATGCGCACGGTCATGCGGATTTTCGCACGGGCGTGCGGATCCGATGTTGACCCATTCTTGCACGTTGACCTCGGTAATGCACGGGGGTGCGACTCGAGGTGCAGGCCAGCCCGAAATCGCACGGGCGTGCGACCCATGGCACGGCCATGCCAAATCTGCAGATGTGTCTGTTTGCTGCAGAAACCAGTTTCAGCACTCTTTTTGGTCATTTTTCGCCATTTTTACCATCCGCAACATGTTTTAACAATATTCCCACGTAGACCCTTCACTCGGCACGTATAAAAACTGTACAAACAAACGGAAACTACCAAACACTCCTAAATTACGCTAAAACTAGAAAAACACATAAAAAGACGATACTACCCCTAAAGCGCTTTTGACGCTCTTGCTACATTTTTAATCCGCGAGTCTGTAGCGTAGACTCATGCTAAATTTTTGTCGGCGAGTCGATAGCAAGACTCATGCTAAATTTTTGTCGGCGAGTCGATAGCAAGACTCATGCTAAATTTTTGTCGGCGAGTCGATAGCAAGACTCATGCTAAATTTTTGTCGGCGAGTCGATAGCAAGACTCATGCTAAATTTTTGTTGGCGAGTCGATAGCAAGACTCATGTCCCCACACTTAAGCTGTATGCGGGGTGTGGAGCTTGATAACCTCCACCGCCGACTCGATCAGCCCTTCAACGTAAACATTCAACCGATGCCCATTTACCTTGAAAATAACGCCGTCCGCGTTCTCTATTGCAACAGTCCCATAAGGAAATACCTCTTTTACTGTGTATGGTCCTGTCCAACGTGAATGAAGTTTTTTTTCGTAAACACGCTTCTTGTCGTTAGCCATGATGATGTGTCCTTCGTCGGCTGGGCCCTCTGTCTCAGCGGATACCACCTGCTTGTCCACAGCTGCTGCGAGTTGCAGCGCAACCGCACGGGATCTCTAATGAAGACGTCTCCTCAGATCACGCTCGGGTTCGTCTGAAGGCTCAGCAGCGTCAGGAGCAGGGGTTGAGGACACGAAAAATTGCTCGACAAGAATATTAAATTATTATAATAAGGCTGTTTTTTTTTTTTTTTTGCTGAAAAGAAACAGAATATTATTTTAAATGGGCTGAAAAATTTATAAAAATCCGAAAATGGGCCGAAATTTTTATAAAAATTAAAGCAATAAAAATAATCGAATCGGCTAGTGCAAAAACGATTTTTAAGAGCCGGAAATTTAAAGAATAAATGAATAAATAAATCCGGATTAGAACAAATAAATAGAATAAAAATTTACAAGTGTACAAAAGAATCATGAAAATGAATAAATTGAATTAAAAGCATGAAATATTAACAAATAAATCAACAAATAAATAATCACGAAAGTATACACAAATATTAACAAGTATATACACCGATAACACAATGACTCGGGTCGTTCCTAAAACTCGCCACTTCCCCGGCAACGGCGCCAAAAACTTGGTACGTGCGCGACTATACATATTTTTACAATGAAATTACACACGAATTGGTTTTAAATTTATAAAAGTGATTATTACTTTTACATCAAAACACACACGAAAGGGCAAGTGTACCCCGTCATATATGTAGTAAAGTATCGGTAAGAACCAAGTATCGATCCACGGAAATGGGCGGAGAAATAATACTAGACCTTTGCCACTAAATTACCGGTAAAAACATAATTTGTTTTGGTTTTAATTAATCTAAAGTAAGCATAAATAAATATTTATCAAACATAGTAGATTATATATAAATAGCCTTGCTTAATACATAACCGCAGCATGTCAACTAAATCAGTTTTGGCATTTAGAAGCATTCGGTCAATTTTCCATTTCGAGACAATTAGTATCCCTTTCGGGAATCCTAACATGACAATCATTCGGAAAGTTAAAACGATAAACACACTTTAACCACCTAAAATTGTTCTTTAACGTGCGATTGATTAATGTCTACAAAAATCTTCTAAAAATAAGTTAGTCATCCGTTAGGAGTTTTCTAACCTCACTTAATCAAGGAAAGCAACACCGATAAACACAATGCAGCCACCGAGACAAGCATAAACTAGATTAAATCACAACCGAGTTCATTTTACAAATCTTGCACATAAATTCACCAAGATAGCAATTTTGGCCGAAACTACTAACTAAGCTAACAAATCATGGCAAGAATTCGTAACAACACCATCTAACCCGTTAGAGTCCTTCCGTGAGGGCAAGCTCTCTTGATTAATAATAATTGCATTTTATTAAACCACTAACCCGTTAGAGTATCCTGGTGCCTACATTTTAACCAAGTTAAACTAGTTAACCAAATTAAAAGTTTACTAATACACGATTAAATAAGCTTCATTTTGCAACTATCTTACCTAACCAAGCACCAATCATCCAACACAATTACTTATAATCAAGAAATCAATATCAATAACAAGGTTGCAAACTAATCATCAAAGATAATCATAGAAAATACTTCAAAATGTCATTACAAACATAGATTAACATACTAATCAAGCAAGGGATTGTTGTGTTTTTGCCCAAAGGCTTACATTAATACATAATAATCAGTCTAAATGCTTGAAATGTAACAAAAGTATGGAAAGATTTGAGAAACCAAACCATAAACAAGCATAAGAATGAGAATCTGGATAGTAAATGAGCAAAACCGGGCAATGTGGCTTGAATCCGAGTGAAAGCAGCAGCCTTCGGAGCCTCAAAATCGCCTGCAGAGCTCCCAAAATGTCCAGAGTTACTAATAGAATGGTTCTGTTCTGTTTTTATGCTTTTTCGAAGTTGCACGGTCGTTCTTGGTTTGGCACGACCGTGCACTTTAAGCAATTATTGGTGGTGGTCCACCATACCGCATGACATCAGCAGAGTTGACTGGTCTTCGGTCTCGCACGGGCGTGCCATGGGTTGCACGGGCGTGCATATCCGGGATCGGGGCTGGTCATCGAATCCGCATGGGGGTGCAACCATTCGCACGGGGGTGCAATGGGTTGCACGGGCGTGCGTCTTCGGGGTTGGGGTGGCACGAGCAGCTGCACTGGTAGTGCATATCCGGGCTGGTGCTGGCCATCGCATCCGCATGGGGGTGCCACCATTCGCACGGGGGTGCGTTACCGAGATTTCGTTGCACTCCTGATCGCACTGGGTGTGCAACACCTAGCTGAGCCTTGTTGTCGCATCCGCACGGGGGTGCCACCATTTGCACGGGGGTGCGTTCCCGAGATTTCGTTGCACTCCTGATTGCACTGGGTGTGCAACGCCGAGCTGAGCCTTGTTGTCGCATCCGCACGGGGGTGCCACCAACCGCATGGGGGTGCAACTTGCCCAGATCCGATTTCTTCATAGAATCTTCGCAGCTTTGTCGTTTCACCCGAAAAATCATCGTTTTCATCATTTTCTTGTTTGGTATGCTGTTTTAGGCCTGTAAACAAAAATATACCTGATTAAGTATCCGAATGACGGTTTTACGGCCGAAAACGCATAAAATGGGGATAAAATGGGGGACTAAAATATGTGTAAATTAGTGAATATCATTGTGTTTCAAGAGAGCGATTAAAAATATTTTCATTAACAGGCTTAATAGTATTATGGCTTGCCATTATAGAATCTAACTTTTCCTGAGATGGTAACTTTTCAATTTGCCTAGAACTTTCCCCAATTTCTATTTCCTTGGGCTTGGGTTTCTTGGGAGGTAAAGCATCGAATTCTATAGGTTCTTCTATATCTGGTATATACCTATTGAAATCTCTGGAAACTTCTACTCTTACTGGATAGAGATTTAAATTCTGAAGGGCCTCAGACAAGTTACTCATGCTATTTAGTAAAATAGATATAGTCAGAATTCATAAAATTTATAGAAAACTTTTTAAATATTAGTTCCTACTGGGTACTATTGAAATTTACATCACACGAGGTTTTATTTGTAAATTTTATGATTTTCTTGATAAGACTTTTAGACTGTAGATAATAAAGGTACTAATACTTGAGTCAAATTATTTAAGAATTTGCATTACTTACTACATTGACTAGCATATAAAGATCTACTCATACTGTACAAAATTATTCAGATAATAGAACACATAATCACAAAATAGCAATTAATAAAAATTAAGTATTTTCTAAATACTTAATTGGCTTAAATCAGTGGCTTGAGAAGTGGCTCTGATACCACCTTATTTCTGTCACGGCCCCGGACCCGGTTTGACCCGTTTCAGGAGCCGCGGGACAGAAATTCTGCGGTATTTAATTTAGGCGACAGCGGAAGTCTTTTAAAACAGGATCTTTAGTATTAAAACTGCTCGTTACATAATTTTAGGGATAAAACCCAGTAATTTACAATAATGTGATTTCCATGGAAATCTTTATTTTTAAAACATGTTCCTTTATTTATTTACACTGAGCCACTTTTCTAAGCTGGTAGTGCTTCCTGACTCTTTTCTTTGTTCACAACAGATTACCTGAAACATGTTTGAAAAAGGTTTTGTCAGCGGGGAAATACTGAGTGAGTTCATTCAGTTTTTAGGAAATGACCCATAGTTATAAATTACAGCATAAGAGCGATTACAATGGTTCATATCTTATTTTTATCTGGCGTTCTGTCACAATGGTGACATTAGGTCAATGAATTCTAATAGTGACGTTTCTCCCTAGTAGGTCAATGAACCTAACTGGGAGAAATAGTAATGTGCACAATACCCCACTAACCAATAAATCAAGATATCCACGACTTAGTCCCTGTAATTATAACACTTTGAAAATAATTTGGAGTATTGTAAAACAGTTGATAAAAAGAGAATGACTCACATTGCAGATTTAACGAGCAGTGTATAAGCCTACTGATTAGCCTTGATTATTCCTAATTTAACAATAATGCATACACACAAACGGGTTAGTAACTAATTCAGCAGTTATGTCAATTCACGAGATCAAACCCTCACATCGATTAACAAGTGCGATACTTAATAATTCAATCGGATTCACAACGAATAACAGAGCATAGTCCGAATTCGAACAGCACTCAAATATTCAAGTCGAAATCACGACGAATAATCAAAGTACAAGCTCAATTTGAGCAGCACTCGGATAATCGTTGGATAGTTATAATCGATCGGATGTTGAATCGTAATAGCGATCGAGTTATTACCCTGATTGCGGCAGCACTTCGTGAACTGTGTGTGTGTTATAATAGTATACAGGCGATATCTCCGTGTGTGTTTGGAGTTTTGTCGTCGTTTTTGTGCCCAGATTCAAGTCCCAAACACCCCTATTTATACCCAGAAATTGCCTCCCTCGCGCCACGCGAAAGAAACATGTGTACCCGTCGCGTGGCGCGACGGGTCTACTTTCTAGCCTAGGTTGCTTCGTGTCCAATATAGCTTAGATGAGTCAACAATCGACGAAATTTACATTCTACAGCAAATTTTGAAGATAATTATCAGCTAGGGTTTAACCCCCCCTGAGTTTTAGGGGCCCTGATCCTGATTCTGATTGTTATGAAAATTTTAGGGTTAGTGCAGAATTACTTGGGTATCTCAATTATGATTTCCTAATTGACTAATTATTATCCTAATTATTGATTTTAGTGACAGTTGTTACAATGCGCATGCCACGTTGGATAGAATTGGGTATCGCAAGGCGATAACGAATGAGAACAGGGAGAAGCACTGGACTCCATTGAACAAGACACCTAAAGAGGTGCTTATGACGGAAAATCATGAATTTAAGGCTCCTAAACCGATGTCAAACAAAAAGGGTTAAGATCCTAATCTGTACTGCGACTTCCACAAAGACACGGGTCATTTGACTGATGACTGTATCAGTCTCCGAACAGATATAGAAAAAGCCCTAAAAAGCGGTAAGCTCGGGCACTTGGTGAAGAACGTGCGCAAGGAGACGCGACAAATACAAAGGAATGATGATGGGCGTCAGAAGAAGATTCGTTATTTAGAGAGTCACATGGTCGACGGACCCAAAAGAAGCGCAAAAAGGAAGGGCAAGTGCCCATATGAAGAGTCTTGGCAAGAGCAGCAAGTGATTTTTCTGGTGGTACGCGGGGGGCCTCGCGCCACACGCCTCGTCGTCATCACCGGAATCATCAGTCATTATGAGACAGACTATGTCTTTATCGACCCTGGGAGCACAGGCGACATCATCTATGAACAATGCTTTGATTAGTTAGATCATGAAGACAAAGCGCGCCTAGAACCAGTGGATTACCCCTTGTCTGGTTTCTGTAACGAAACAGTATTCCCTCTAGGCCAGATCAGCTTCCCGGTCACGTTGTCGGACGGGAAGCATTCAAGAACAACATATGTGAACTTCATGGTCATGCCGGTCAAGTTAAGACACGATGTCTTTATCGGTAGAGAAACTCAAGGTCAGATGAGCATGGTAACGTCCACCCCACATTTGGCAATTGGTTTCCCGACGGAAACAGGGGTGGCGATTATCTATTTGAAGAAAGAAGTTATGGTAGCCGATGAAGTTCGACCGACAAAGGCCTGCAAGGTCACTCCGCGCACGGAGCTAGAAAAATGGATCCTAAACCGCAAGTATCCCGATCAGACCGTGACCATCGGTCCAACAATTTCACAGAACATCTGTTCGTTCTTAAAGCAGCTTCTCTTTCGAAACATGGATATTTTCGCCTGTACGCCAGCAGACATGACTGGCGTCCCGTGCGACATCACAGAGCAACGCTTGAACACCTTTCCGTCGGTAGAGCCAAAGGTACAGAGAAAGCGCAGCCTTGGGTCTGAGAAGAGCAAGGCACTGAGTGAACAAGTCTGCGAATTGCTTAAAGCCGGTATCCAGCGTGAGGTACGCTATCAAACATGGGTTGCAAACCCAGTGATGGTCGAGAAGTCAACAGGAGGGTGGTGCATGTGTGTAGATTACAAGGATCTCAACAAGGCCTTCACAAAAGATTGTTATTCTCCTCCAGAGATAGAAAAGAAGATAGACTCTCTCGCACCATTCAGTTGGAAATGCTTCTTGTATTGCTATAAGGGCTACCACCAGGTTCAAATGGCCCTTGAGGATGAAGATAAAACAGCCTTTCGCATGGAGATAGGTATCTTTTGCTACACCAAGATGCCTTTCAGCCTCCGCAACGCTGGCGTGACTTACCAGCACTTGATGGGCAAAACCTTTGGAGGCGATATCAAGAAGCACATCGAAGTGTATATCGATGATTTGGTGATCAAAAGCCCAGAAGAATATCAGATGCTGAAAGATATTGAAAAGACCTTCAATTCCTTGCGAAGTGTCAACATGAAGCTCAACCCGAGTAAGTATTCATTCGGGATGGAAGAAGGTAAGTTCTTGGGGTTTATGGTAACCAAGGGGGGATTCAAGGTGAATCTAGAGAAAGTACAAGCCATCAAAAGGATGTCATCTCCGCGCAACATAAAAGAGATGCAGCGGCTAGCCGGCCGCCTGGCCGTGCTAAATCAATTTTTGTCCAACCACGCCGCGAAATCCTTTCCATTTATCAGTACCGGTTTGGTTTGCCAAACCGTTTATTTAACAAACGGTCCTTTAAGTGTCATTTTCAAACCGATTCGGTTAAAAAACAGATCGATTAAAAAACGATTTGTACCCCTCTACATCGGAGGGCGCATGCGCTGAACACTGCCACAGTCGAACGTGGAGGAGGAGCAAGGGGTGGGGCTGCCATCACACGCGTTGTGGGGAAGAATGTGAATGTTGGTTGGGTAACGAACAACTGTAGGTAGGGGGGGGGGGGGTAGAGGTGTACAAATCGGTTTTTTTTTTTTAAACCGGTTACGGTTATTAACCGGACCGGTTTTTTTCATTCAAAACAATAACCGGTTTTTTTAATAACCGGTTCCGGTTACTAACCGGTTTTTTAAGTCCAAAACACTAACCGGTGTAACCGGTTGGGACCGGTTTTTAACCGGTTTTTTTGAAAAAAAACCGGTTTTTTACCGGTTTTAACCGGTTTTCTTAAAACCGGTTTCGGTTAGTAACCGGTTTTTGGGATCAATAATAGTAACCGGTCACCAACCGGCGGTTCGGTTATAAAACCGAACCGGTTAAAAAAAACCGGTTTCAGTTTTTTTTCCAGTTTCGGTTCTAAAACCGGTTTTTTTTACACCTCTAGGGGGGTTGGATGTGAAATATGAAATCCCCTCTGCTTACGTGAAACACTTTTCTTTTTCACATTTCACATGAACTGCAACACAGTCTTCATATAGCATCTATGCTAAAATTCTAAATAGAGTTAAATGCCATTTTAGTCTCTGTGGTTTCGGCCATTTTGCCAGTTTAGTCCAAAGGTTTCATTTTTAACCTGTGGGTCCAAAAAGGTTTCACAGTTGCCATTTTAGTCCATTGGGTTAACTTCATCTATTTTTTCTGTTAACGAGAAGGCCAATTTGGTCATTTTGTATGTAATTCTGTTAACTAAAAGGGCAATTCAGCCATATAAAATGACCGAATTGGCCTTCTCGTTAACAGAAAAAATTGATGAAGTTAACCTAGTGGACTAAAATGGCAACTGTGAAACCTTTTTGGACCCACAGGTTAAAAATGAAACCTTTGGACTAAACTGGCAAAATGGCCCAAACCATAGGGACTAAAATGGCATTTAACTCTTCTAAATATTTAAAATATCAGTCTGCTTTACTTTCAAAATGCACCTATAAGTCTATGACCACCTACAAATACCTGTAAAACATCAAAAAGATTATGTAATGCAACTATAGCAAACACTTAAATTACGTATCGTTTGAGTCATCTAGATCAATGTTTCTCATGAATCTGTAAAAATGAAATTACACCAAAACAATTCCAGTTTACAAGAACTTTATCCTTTTCATATATGCAAAACACGCTAACGACGACGTTTTAAGCATTCCAAAACAAGCAGTTACTTCGCTATACATCCAACAAAACCGAAACTTAAGAAGAAATAATCAACAGAACATCAACCCGATCATGATAATGGGAATTTGCTTTTTTTTTCTAACATTTCATCGAATGATTGTTCATGACTTGCATTTTGAACCCACAGAAACAAAAATTATGCAAAGAAAAGAAAAGAAGTGCAAATGAAAAGTGGTAATGAATATAACAATGAAATGGAAGCTTAAAATGGTGTACCTCTAGTAATATAATATCTCAGGTGTGTGAGGTCTAACAAACCTAAAGCTTTCATTCACCATTTACATTCATCAAACTCATTCATGGTTTCTCACAAGATTTGCACAAATAACCCAAATCCAAGAAAAACCTCCAGAAACAAACAGTTTAAGATCCCTCCATTGATACGTCTGTAGCATTCGGGTTCACAGAACTTGGCCCAGAAGACACCGGGTTTTGTGGGGTGTTCTGACTTTGAACAGCGGCTCCGAAAGTGAACTCGGTTGGGGGAGGGATGTCTGCGCGAGTAAAAATGGAGGTGGCGGGTGCGGTGGTGTTGAAAGCGGGGAACGCTAGCGGCGGCACGTTAGGTGTGTTTGTAAACCCGAAGCTGAACGGAGCTCCACCGCCTGAGATGGGCGGCAGAGCACCGCCACTGGCCTCCACTTGTGCCTGAAGGTTCTGTGCGTACTCTTTTAGTTGCTGCAAAATGTCTGCAAAAACATTCATGACCTCACTTATATTTCGTACTGGTAAATATATGAGTAAATTACAAGTTTTGTCCTTTATGTTTATACCAAATTTCAGGCGGTGTCCTTTATCTTTAAAATTGACGAGTTTTGTACTTTATGTTACAAAATCTTGCACATTTAGTCCTTTAGCCCTAACTCAGTTAAATTTTTTCTGTTAAACCTAGTCAACTAAGGGTATTTTAGTCTTTTTACCCATTTATTCAATTATATACGTTACACCCCTATCCACCACCAATGTCCACCATCACCATCCATCCAACCATCAATGTCCACCGTCACTGTCCACCCAACCACCACCGTCCACCATCACCGTCCACCACATCCACCATTCAAAACCCACCACCACATCCACCACTGCTAAGGCCACCACCATATCTACCATCACAACTTGCCACCATCTCAGATCTGGTGAAACCCCAACCCGCTACCATCCACCATCTTAGACAAAAATCACAGCAACTACTTAACTATTATATGTCGCTTAATGTCTTTGAATACACAAGAGTTCTTTGTGGAAAATGGCTATAAAGTCAAGAGAAAGAATTTATACAAAACCATTCCTTAATTAGACAAATTTCTATAAAACGATTCATTGATTTTCAGTAAGTGTTACCAATAAAGTGTTAGAAAATGACATTTTATATTATATCAAAATAAAATCACAACATACAATTTGCACCTGGATAGAAATTGTGTAAAAACTTTCAAGCCTGGTGCTTGTTTAGTAAAACAAAGGCAGCTCCACTTGAATAGGGAGAGAGATACAGAAACCAAACCCTAGCATCGTACTAAGAGACACCGGAGTTTGGTTATCGCCAGAAGAAGACGCAAGTGGAGGAGATGCTGGCTGGTGTGGGCGGCGGTGGCTGTGAGGGCTGTAGGGGCGGTGGTGGTTGTGAGGGCGGTGGTGGCTGTGTGAGGGAAATGGTGGTTGTTGTTCCCTGAAGTCTAGAGAGAGAGGTGAAAGAGGGGTAGAGAGAGGGCTGAGAAAGATAGTGTGTATATAATATAATATTGTTTTTTTAATACATTACTTTTTTATTAATATTAAAATAATTTTAAATATACAAGTAAAATTACTAAAATACCCTTGAATGACTAGATTTAACAGAAAAGTTTAACTAAGTTAGGGCTAAAGGACTAAATGTGCAAGATTATGTAACATAAAGTACAAAACCCGTCAATTTTAAAGCTAAAGGACATCGTCTGAAATTTGTTATAAACATAAAGGACAAAACTTGTAATTTACTCTAAATATATTATTATAAAGAAAAATTAGAATAAGAGACCGCAAATGTTTCATAAAGTCATCAATAATTCATTTAAATATGATTATAGTTGACAAAATGTAATTGTCATACTTTAAAGCTTAAACAAATACAAAATAACTTTTCTTTTATCATATTATCTTTTAGTTACAAAAATCAATCGAGTTTCTCAAACATTCTAATAGTTGATTATTTGATTACTAAATCTTCAAGTGGCAAAAACATACATGATCAAACACGAGTAATTTAACTATAATAAAAACACATATAAATGATGGTTTACCTGGATTCAACTCAACAGGCGGTCTGCGTTCTTTGACCCATTGGTAACTCTGATCGAAAGTCCACCTTCGGCTCTTCATTAAAAATGCCATAACCACAGCTGGTGACCTGTCAAAATATATACAAACATGTTTCTCATGGATTATAATACAAGTACACGAACAATTATTTCAAATCATTATAGTTAGCACTTTGTTTCTAACAACCAACCTATTGGCAAATACAAAAATAAAATGACCGAAACAATTTCAGTTTGCAGCAAGAGGTCACCTGTTTTTTCCTGACATGCAGTGAACAAGAACTCGAGCTTTATCCTTTTCGCATTGCTCTGTAGAACAAGTTTGACACCATATTGAAAGTGTTACAACAAGTAATTTAGTTCATCTAATATTCATCATAAAATATAGATAAGTCATAAGAAACCATCCAAGCAATTTATTCAAAAGGACATTACAAATCATAACATTACTTGTGTGCGCAGCAGCATGTCCTCTGCATAAACACAAAATGCATAGAGGTGCATACAATTCGAGTATATAAAACCATGGTTTAGAAAGGCTTTCTGAGGCCCGCCTCGCCTCGGCTGAGGCTATGAAAAAACGCCTTAAAGGCTTAGCCTCATAGGGGTCAACTGAAACCTAAGCCTCAGTCATCCGAGGCTTTCCGAGGCTTTTCGAGGCGGTGAGGCTTAAGCCTCACTAGACCTTGTGAAAATTGAAAAATTTTAGGTTTTCTGGAATTTATGTTAGACCCATTTAGTGTTTATTGGGCTTAATTGGTGAGCAAACCCAATAGTTCACTTAAAAACATCTATTAGGTTAAAAAAACCTAATCGGATGATGAATGGATAGCCAACCCGAGTGGGGATGATGGCATTGGTGGAGTTGGCGGGTCAAATGAGGAAGAAGGTGAGAGTTCATCATCTAGGAGGAAAAGGTAAAGAGTTATTAATTTGGTTGATGAAGATTACGATCTAAATACGCCAGATGAAAACTTTGAGGATGATGATGCGGAGGAAAACGAGTTCTATGATATTTAGATGTCATAACATTACTAATTTAAGTTGTTCGAACTATTTTATGATGTTTGTTTTATGTTAAACCTTGTTTGTTGAACTATTTTCTATTTATGATGTTTGTTTTGTGTTACTTTGTGATTTTTATGAGAGATGTATATATTTTTTTTAATATTTTTAATAATGCCTCGAGGCTTACGCCTCGTGAGGCTAAGGGAAAACGCCTCGATACCCATTTCCGCCTTTTTAAACCTTGTATAAAACAGGAAAAATTAGTTATCAAAACACAAAATATGTGTGTGTGTTGGGAGGGGGGGTTCTTATTAGAGAACTAATTATAGGTAGAAAACTATGAGAACCACGTAAACACTTATACATAGTGCATGAAAGATAGTTACATGCACTGGAAGAGAGACGGTTACACAACCGGGCTGCGTTCATATTTAAAGCAATAGGTACAAGTGTTTATGCGATAAGCACAGTTTTCCACTTAGAATTAGTTCTATATTAAAAATTCCTCTATATAAGGGCACGTTCAATACTAAACCAATTTAAAGGTAGAGAACCGCGATAAACGCATGTATATTTGGTGATCATACAATGAAGTGGGAGAGAGAGAGAAAGGGGCAGTTACATGACCGCCTTATGTATCATAGTTAAAGCAAAAAAAAAAAAAAAAATACAAGCGTTTATGTGGTTCTCGCAATTCTTTACTTAAAATATGTATTGAATGTTCCTCGGTATAGTCACTAGTAGCCCCTTATCATGTGACGGTGCGGGAGTAAATTACACATGTTCATTATTAAAATACGCACGTTATAATACATAATTACGCATGGGTTGGGTTAACCCTAATCACGCACGTTATTTTCATAATTATGCACGTTATTGTTCACTCCCGCACCATCGTACCTTAAAACCCTTTTGTATTTAAACCTTTAACTACATATGTTTGTTTGTGTTTAAATATAGAATCACATAAAACATCATCACTTGTGCTATGTTATAAGTTTAAATTGACAAAATAAAACTCAGCTTCGTTGATTTATACCCCAAGTAAACATAGTAAACTAATTATAAACAAACTAATAATAATAGTAAAAACAAACAAACTAACAATGATAATCATGTAGAACAATAACATACGTACCTAGATACTCAACTGCATTATCAAATGCTAGAGTTGGGCTATCAGGAAGGCAATGATAAGTAAATGAGTTCTTGTAGAGATTCTGACATGCTGGTACAGTCTGCAAAATTACATAATATCACCACTGATTATTTCAGATCTTTACTACATAAATGAGAAATAAATGTTCAACAGGTTTTATGTTCATACATCAAACGATGATGTCACTCTGTCATACAACCAAAGCGCGGTGAACAGTAGTGATAAAAGTGTACAACCACAAACTTATAAAACATCAATACATATTGTACAATCTATTAACACACCATGACACCAGTTACTAAGTATGATTTACCACCGAAAAGTTACGATGCGTTTATATAGCGTGTTATGTCGAATGCCCTGTTTACTAATGACAAGGTTCATTCACAGTTATTTCAAAAACACCTAATGTTCACATAATTGTATATATAATTCAAGACTTTGTGCACGTTTTCGCCTATACACGTAGCAAACATGATTTCTTATAGAATGCCGGATTGCCGATGGCGTGACAAGTTAATCGAAGCTCATACCACAAAAATTTACAGCAGTGATCAACCAGTAAGCTTCAAATCAAATGCATTAATAAAAAAACATATAAATCTACCAGTAACTCATAATTCAAAATTTATAAAAAAACAGATCAAATCATATAGAAGTACTAAGGGTGAAGGGAGTGGTTACCTATTTGGAATAGGTAAACTCCCGATTCACCCAATCAGACAGTGCCATGTCAATATACCTATTTTGTTTACCTAATGCTCAAAAACGTTGGCGGTGGTTTACCTATCTTGGATTAGGTAAACTATTATTTAAAAAAAAAAAACATAAATAAATGACCCCTTCTCTCACAAACTTCCCTTCCGGAGCGGTAAACCTTTACCGATGAATGACAGGCACCGAGCGGTAAACACCCTTGGTGGCGGTGTTACCGTTCGGTAACACGTTTACCGACCAACTTTACCGCCCACTCCGTTCACCCTAAAGTATTGAAAAAACAAGATGCAATAATTTAATCCAATAATAAGAACAACTAATGCCACATCACATTCATCCAATAACCCAACAATAATTAACAACTTCATCAAAATCAATAACCCATATAAAAGATCATGAAAACCACTAACAAAACATAAACTAAAACATCAAGATAGGTAACTTAATCAAGCAGAAGTACTAAAGTAGTCAAGAAAAGATTGTTGAAATTCAAGATGCAAAAACATAAGGTAACAACAAAACCCACATCAAAATCATCCAATAACACAACCAATAATCAACAACTTCATCAAAATCAAGAACCCAGATAAAAGATCATCAACTGATCAACACCACTATCAAAACATAAACTAAAACATCAAGAAAAACAACAACACTCACATTAAGAACACGAGAAATCCCAAGAGTCTTAAGAAGCTCCGACCGAGAGGCGTTATCATAGCTACCAAGATACAAGAACTCCGGCAAGATTTCCGACGGAAAGGCGCTAACTTGCACCAAAGATTTCTCAACTCCGACCGGCATACGATGCCCACAAATCCCACAAACTTCACCCTCTTCGTATTTGTGGTAGTGGCCGCAAATCCCACATGGGTTTTCTCTCTCCCTCTTCCTCATTCTTGAATCTTGATTGTATGTAAAGCGATGATTTTTATGGGTTTAGATCAAAATCAATGGAAACCCAGATGGGTAGAAGTGTGATTTGAACTGGGTATGTGTTAATATTGAATATTATATTGGCTTGGAAGGTTTTCACAGAGATGGGCTTCGGGGACTACGTATAAAAGATGTAAATTGGGAAGATATATCATACGTCTTGTTTCTTGAATTTATGGAATGAAATCAGGGTTTGTTATTGTTTAATCGTGAAATTTGGGATTTTAGTTAGGTAACCCTAGAGTCAAAAGCTTATCATCTTTTTGTTTAATTTTTTATGTAAGCAAAACAAATTATATGTTAAAAGTCATCTATACGTCTAATTTCTTTTATGGGTTGGTGATAACTTTAATTTAAACCTTTATCTTTTATAAAGAGTTATAATGAAATCAACTTATTCTGATTAAATCACGTGCTCAGTGGACCCTTTCGGTCGATCCACATACTCATGTTTTCTTTCTTTCTTTCCCCTCGAATTCTATTGTTTTCTTATTACCATGAGAGTTGTTACTAAGAAGCTTATTTGATCCATCAATGTCATGTTAATCATTGAGATCAGGTAAATTGTAGTGTACACTGGACAAGTTGCCTTCAAATAGTTATGACAGAAAATAAATGAAAACACGATTTAAAACGTGTTAAAATTATCGTACCTGATTGTTCAACTATTGGATTAGGAAAGTTGTAATTATAACTAAGTTGCATTATGTGTGCCATAAATAAAAGAAAAACAATTGGTCTAGTTTTAGAAGTATGTGCCAAGATGGACTTGACCATGGCACAAAAGCAAGTATTAATTGACCCTTTGATAGACATATAACAATAGCCTTGGATGTGGATGTTTGGATGAGGTTAGATAGGGTACCCTCACTTTAACCACATTTGTCATAAGTTTATCCATTTATATTTATATGACTACTTTTTCTTTTATCAACCATTCTTTGAGCATGTATTGTATTTTCTTTTCTTTTTGGTCTTTGTACAATCCTTTTGCGTATGATACAAGTTTTCATAACATTTGTATATAGTTTTCAAAGGTTCTTTTTCTTTGTCAGGGATGTTATGGCACATGGTGTATTGTATATAGTGATTAGCACCAAAAAGTTTGTGACGATTAAAGAAGTAATTATAAGTTGGAAACATATTTATAAAATTATTTAACTAGTTTTAAGCCTCCCGTGTTACGATGTGGGGGCGTAAACCGTTCTCCTAGTGTTAGGGGGGTGTGGGAATCGTGTTAAATAGCAGGCCAACAACGACTAAATCGGGAAAAACTTAAAAAAACACGAATTTATAACACCAAGTGAAAACATAGACGAACTCGCATTTATACTAACACGTATAAAAGGGTCGAAAGTGTAAAAAAGTTTTAGAAAATAAAGACGGAAAATACGATAACTTTGAAAGTTAAAAAAGGAGTAAAATAAAATTTAAGTTAAAGACAAACAAAAAAAGAAAAACCTTGATGGACCATTTAACACCAAACAAACTAAAAAATGGCTAAATTACGGAGGAGTTGTTTGTAAATAAAGTCTCAACGGTAGAACTGTAATTAATATGCCATTAGATGTTCTATTAATACATTGTAGCCAAGATTCTATGAAAAATATTATATATTATATTTACTAATACTAAAATAACTAAAAAAATATAATATTTAAATTTGTTCAAAAATAACTAGGTATAAGATTGCATCGTGTGATTAATGTGTAGTTTTTTTTAACGACAAATTTCATTACTACTGTCGTCTGTAGGACTTGAACCCAAGACCTCCTTCTTCTAAGACATTTAAAGGTATTGTCTTTGTCAATAGACCACCACCAATAGATATTAATGTGTAGTTGTTGATTGGGTGGTGAATGGTCTACATGAAGATTCCACGCATTGTGGCAGGTCTCATTGATGTTATCTTTTTTTTTTAAATTAAACTTCACTAAAACACGCATCCGACTCAAACGAGCAAAAGGCAATACATACACAATGCCCCCAGCCCAAACAGGCAAGAGGCCAACAACTACAACATATACATAGGATATTTACACAACTCATCCCATATGAGGGACTTAAAAAAGACCTATTCTTTAACCAAACGAAAGTTCTAGACTTGACTTCACCCATAACATCTTGCGGATTATATTTTCTGTTTTGGAACGCCATCTCATTTCTACATTCTTGTAGATTCTCTTGTCATTGAGTGGTCAAAGGAGTGTATCTCAAACGGATCAGGGTTCAAGATTAATCTTGCTAAATCTAATATTTTTGCTATTGGAGTGGGGTCGATGGAAGTTGAAGATATGGCGTCTCTTATCGGGTGTAGAGCGGGGGAGTTTCCTTTTAATTATCTTGGATTAAAAGTTGGGGCAAACATGAATCAGGTTGCTAACTGGAGCCCGGTTTATGATATTTTCGAGACAAGACTATCAAAATGGAAAGCCGCTCAATTGTCTATCGGAGGTAGGGTGACTTTGATCTTGGATTAAAAGTTGGGGCAAACATGAATCGGGTTGCTAACTGGAGCCCGGTTTATGATATTTTCGAGACAAGACTATCAAAATGGAAAGCCGCTCAATTGTCTATCAGAGGTAGGGTGACTTTGATAAAGGTTGTATTGGAAAGTTTACCCAATTATTATTTTTCCTTATACAAGGCCCTTTTTAAGGTTATTAATGATTTGGAATAAAAAATAAGGAAATTCCTATGGGAGGTGACGAAGTTAACAATAAGCTCAATTGGGTGGCGTGGAACACGGTAACTCTACCGAAAGATTGGGGAGGGCTAGGCCTTACCAAGCTCAAAAATATTAATATTTCTCTTTTGGTTAAATGGGGATGGAGATTTAAATCGAATAAGAACAAATTGTGGACGAGAGTCGTTGAAGCCATTCATAATACGAGACTGTGCTGGGAGTTTATTCCTGCCAGAAAGTCGATGGATGGGGTGTGGTGTAATATTGCAAATGTGCTTTCTAGAACATCTATCGACATGATTCCTTTAAGGAATTTTTTCAAAAGCAAAGTTGGTAACAGGGAAGATACTTCTTTCTGGTTGGATCCGTGGTTGTGCAATGAGCCTTTAAAAGACAAGTTTCCCGAGTTATTTAAGTTGGAAAAGGAGAAGAGATGCAGGGTCAGCGATCGAATTAACATCAGAAACATTGGACCGCTCGTTGGGCTTAGGTATGTTTGGGCTTGGAGCAGGACCTCAGACCTGTTGGAGTTATGCAGCATGTTGTACAACGTCATTTAAACAACATTTGTGATGTTTGAGTATGGATTGGTGCCCGCGATAAAGAGTTCAGTGTTGGAGCAGTTAAACGTTTGTTAAATAAAGATAGGGCCCAAAATAACCACTGCGTCCCGGAGACTTGTAAATGGTTGCCCGCAAAATGTAATATTTTCATTAGGAGGACAACCATGAAAAAAATCGCTACGGTGGATGAGATGAGTTGAGGAAAATAAACATCGATATTCCGGATTCCAGCTGCATCTTGTGTAGAGTTGGAGAAGACTCGGTTGAGCACATTTTCTCCTCCTGTTACGTGGCATCGGTGGTTTGGCTTCAAATCAGTAAGTGGTGTAATATCCAGAATTTGTTTTTCTTTGATTTCAAAGATATTACCGAGGTTCATGATCACGTGGGGCTAAAAGGTGTTAAGAAAGAGGTGCTCAAAGGGATCATTAGGAGTGGGTGTTAGTGTATTTGGAAGGCCAGAAATAGAGCCAGATTCGACAACAAAGAAGTTAAGATCTGCGACATTACGAGTGATATAAAGGTAACGGGTTTTTTATGGTTCAAAAATAGGTCGAAGTTTAAAGATATTTCTTGGCACGACGGGTGTAAATTTGTAATTATGTAATGTCGTTTTGTTGTTTGGGCCCCTCGGTTTGAGGTTGGTCGTTTTTTAATGAAGTTTACCTTTTAAAAAAAGAATGTGGAAATTATATTTACAACTCAAATAAGGCCTTACGGAGTGGAGATCGGCAAAGTTCGGTAAACCACTTTACCGATGCGATAAACCACCGCCGTGACCAAGTTTACCGATTTTGCGATGTTTGTTCGGTGAACCTTCACCGATTCGGTGAAGGTGAAGGAAAGGGGGAGAGAGAGGGTGTGTGGTGGGGTCTCATTCTTCTCAACCAATCACACATTTTTTCTTTTTTTAAATAGTTTACCTATTCCAAAGTGTCTAACTACCGTCAACGTTTTTTAGCAATAGGTAAAATGACGTGGCACTGTTTGATTGGGTGATTTGGGAGTTTACCTATTCAAAGTGTCTACCCACTCCCTACACCCTAATAAAATACATGTGTGTAGAGAGAGAGAGAGAGATGCTTGGAAACTACTAGTGTTAAAAGTATGGGGACAAGTGTCAGGTCCATTCTCATCTTTTAACATTGGGGGTTAGCAATTGTCTTGTGTACGTAGGTCCTCGCATCCTTGTCTTATAGTTTGTATCCTAATTTCTAACTAAATTAATATTTGAATGCATAAAAAACAGATATATAAAATAAACCATAAGTGACTAAAATAAAGTAAAAGGAAGATGCTATGTGATTATACATTAATGTTTAACGAGTTGTGGAGGCTTTGTATAAACAGTTAAGATATCTGAGATGCTTTTACATGACTAGGTTCAATCATCGGCTAAAAACTAAACCAAACCAAACCCGTTTTTTGAAATATATCGAGGCCGAATACTAGACAGGTTTAGAGGCTGTTTGGCAACTTCTGAATAGATAAGTGTTGAACTAGCAAAAGGTCTGAACCATTAAGGACTGAATCTAAATCATTAGAAGCCAGTATAATGTTTTACTATTCATAGACAAATGTCTGGCCAATTCAGATACGAGGTCTTAACCATTCAAACTCAGTATAATGCTTAACCATTCAGAAGCAAATGTTTGAATCATTCAGACATCTACTCGCGAAACAAACAGTCTGAACCATTAAGCATCGAACCAGTAAGAGATTTGAACCATTAAGAGCTAAACAAACAGCCCCTTAGTCTCAAATCAGCCAGTTTAATCCAGTTACAACTTTTAAAATATAAGAACTTACTGCATTATTAGACCTAAAAATTAGAAAACCAAAGTCCAATATTATACGAAAAAAAAACATCCAAATCGTAACACTCTTGATTAGCTTCTTCATCTTAAACTAACAATGTTGCAAAACTAAAATTACAGAAATAGAGACATCTCAGGAGCAGGAATGAAGGACATAATGCCTTCACCGAACACTTCAAATAGTGACATAACAACTTGTCCCGAATTCAGATCGTCTTTCCAAACCTGCTTAAGATATGCAGACGTCCTCAATCCATAGCTGCTATCTTTCCGTCCTTGTGTGTTATTATTATTATTGTCTTTAACATCATCATCATCATCACCCGTTTGCATTTGAGCCGATGAAGTTTCAGGCTCGGGTTCACCAACATTCGCACCAGTTTCAGTTTCACCTGGTGCTATGCTGACATCGTTAGATGGTGAAACCACGGGTCCGTCAGTAATCGTTTTCTTTGGGGACGGCTGTTGTTCCAACTCTTCTGTATCTGCCTTGCGTTTATCTTTATTCAAAAATGGAATATAAATGTTTGTAAGAATTAATGACTTTTGTTGATCAATGTCCATGAAAACAGAAAACTCATTGGAAGCTTACGTGTTTCACTTGTACCGATGACCTTCGTATTGATCCTCCAGTAAGTATTTGGGGGCGGTGATGGGAATATTGGGAAATCCTTTAGCAGATCATACACCGATCTACCTGCAGCACGCTGCAAAAAATATATATATATAAATGGTCAAAGGGTTCACGTCAAAAATGGGTAAAATATTTTTTAGAGTTAAATGCCATTTTAGTCCTTGTGGTTTGGGTCATTTTGCCAGTTTAGTCCAAAGGCTCCATTTTTCGCCTGTGGGTCCAAAAAGGTTTCACCGTTGCCATTTTAGTCCACTGGGTTAACTTCATCTATTTTTTCTGGTAACGAGAAAGACAATTCGGTCATTTTATATGTAATTCTGTTAACTAGAAGGGCAATTCGGCCATATACAATGACCGAATTGCCCTTCTCGTTAACAGAAAAAATGGATGAAGTTAACTCAGTGGACTAAAATGGCAATGGTGAAACCTTTTTGGACCCACAGGCGAAAAATGAAACCTTTGGACTAAACTGGCAAAATGGCCCAAACAACAGGGCTAAAATAACATTTAACTCTACTTTTTATATGTATCAACCCGAAACACTTTATTTTGTCCAATCAAGCTTGCATCATCTATAACTAAATAGTTTCAATAATATTCTACTTTTTTAATATAATATTGTACCAAAGAAACAAGATTGTTTTGTAAAAAAACTGACCAGCAATGCACCATATACACGCCAAGCTTCATGTCTTGTGATTTCCTTTTTTTGATTCTGAAGTATTTCTTCAAGAAACCCTAAATAACTCTCGAGATTTGGCAAAAGAAGAAGGCAAACCTGCATAAAAAGAGTTGAAAATATATCAATCACTAACATCAGTGTTTTTTATATGCAGAAAACACTAAAACTTTTGTTATTTTACCACATGAGGTCCAAGAGCTGCTAGTCCTTGAACCGCACCATAATGTTGAGTCAATGTCCGTTTTCGATCCAAAAACGATTTAAGCAACGTTTTAGTCAGACGTGACTGGAGACTACTATAATTACGCCCAAACCTGAAAAAATATATCGCAATCAGCTATGTAAACTTTTAAAGCATGTCATCGACATCTTCATCAGCTTAACAACATAAGCAGATAACAAAATAAATCTAAAAAGTTTGACCTTTTACATATAGTGGCAGCAAGCTTGGCAGTGAAGTCTCTAAGCTCCCAGTGATTGTCGGCAATTCGATTTCCTAACTTTTTTGTAACAATGCATGTTACGATAGGTGGCATCAGTTGGTGCAACTGCATTGAATATGCAACATATTAGCTAAAATTAACAGCATAATCATCTATACTATATTATAATGCATGAGGGAGGGGTATTTTAAGATACCCAAAAAATAAGAACCTTTCCCCCCTTTATTTATAGAAAGACCCCTAAAATGAGGGTAGTTTGGCCTTTTAAACACTATTTATTTTTTAGCCCCTAAACTTATTACACTTAAATCCTCATGTTTTAACAAAATTATAGATAATTAGTTACAATTCACCCCTCCACAACAAACTTATAATGTTTTTACGTATTCTTGACATATCTTATAAACTATATTGTTTAAAAAAAATCCAAAGATAGCATGACGACCTACACATTTTTGTCGACGTTTCGGTAGTTGTCTTGTTCAATATCGACGCACGGATTAAAAGGTACAAGTCGATAATGCTTTAATGTACAAGCGATTAAAGAAGAAAATAACAACTAATATTTTCAAAATAAATAAAGTTAAAATCTTTTTCGTACAAAATAAAGATAATATTACTACCCTAAAATTATTTTTCTATTTAAGTTTTTTCTACCTGTCCATTGTTTCTTTGCATAGCTAATTATTTTTGCCTAATTAAGAATTGATTATGTGTCACATTTTATTTTATTAGAACTGCCTAATATCTATACTTAGATATATCTTAGAAAAACTTAAAACTAACCACAACAAACTTCCTAAATAAAGGGGTGGCAAATCTAAAATTAAACCCTAAAGCACTTCGATAGTTACTACTATAAATACATAGCAGGACACCCCTATATCTATTGCTAAACAAAGTTAAAAAATGGATCCAGTTATGAATTCAGTTGTTGCAAAAAACCAAGCATGTGAGATTGAAAATTCTAAGGTCAGTTCTGTTATATTGCAGTAGTGAATAATTGTTTTCTTTTATTTACTTTTATGTGAATGTTAACTTATTTGATTTTTCAGATTCAGTTGCATGAACATGCCAATTTAAACAACCCAGTTGTCGAACAAGCTTCTAAGGTATTGATTTTGCTGGTTTTTAAGTATTATTTTTGCGTATATCTTTCATATTAACATGTTCGTTATGTTATTAGATGTATGTTTTATTGCAGGATAAGTGTTGATATTATTTCTTATGGTACAATGTTTAGTCCATACAAGTTTAATCTTCAACGTGATTTTAGTGAAGAGGTAATTTTAAGGTTTACTTAATCTTTTTTTAACTTTTGTATTCAATTTTTGTCCTTTTAAGGATCGAAAGTTTGAGACTCAAAGGAAGAGATCCAAGAGACTATCTGAATGGAAATGGAGTGAGATTATTAATTTAGACGATTCTGAGGACAATGACAAAGAAGAGGAACTAGAAGATACTGTCGATTCAAGCACAAACCAGAAAACCCGATTAAAATTACCTCGAGTATCAATTCAGAAGCGAAACAGATTTCATGCAGTCTAATATGAAATCTATCTAAGTGTTTTTATGTTTTTTTTCATTTTTAGTTGTTATGTTTGATCTTGACGTATGAATAAAGTTTATTTTATATTTGAACTTTATTTTTGGTGTTAATATAATGCAGTTATTAACCATATAAATAAAGTTCAAAATAAAGTTAGTATCCTAAATTTACAAGTCAATTGAACTTATATAACTTAATATCCTAAAGTTGCAATAAATAGATATTGCAGTTAGATATAGTCAAGATGAAATTATAAAATATTGCAGTTGTTCGTGGATATTAATCTAATAATTTGTATTTCTTAATTAAAAAATAATAAAGTAATAAACTTTAAAGCTAAACTAAAAAAAACTGAACTTACTATGATATAAAGTTAATAAAGATATAAACTCTTAACATCCTATTTTTTTATAAAAACGTTTTTAAATTTTATAAAAATATAATTTTTTACATATATAAAAACGAAATCTAACAATTAAAGTTAAAGGTGTAAAACGTACTTACGAGTCAATTACTATTTTTTATCTTTTATTTCTATAAGATTAGTTAGGAACAAAAAATCTGAACTTAGTATGATATAAAGTTAATAAAGATATAAACTATTAACATCCTATTTTTTTTATAAAAACAATTCTTGAAATTTTATAAAAATATAAATTTTTATATCTGTAAAAAACGAAATTTAACAATTTAAGGTAAAGGTCTAAAACGTACTTACGAGTCAAATACTATTTTTTATTTTTATAAAAACGGAAATTTTAAACTTAAAGTTTATAGGATTTGTACTATGTGGATATTTAAAAAAAGTTATGAGCTTTAAAGAATATAATTATATTTTATAACTTAACCAATAAAATAAAGTACAATTGTAACAACTTATCTTTTATTTTTTGTCTTTTGATTATTAATTTTTATAAAAAAGCAAATATTTTTTGTCTTTTCATTATTAATTTTTATAAAAGAACAAAACTTTACATATGTAAAACAATTATTTACTTTATTTATAAACAAAACATTTTATTTTTGAAGAGAAGATTTTTTTTTTTAAGTTTGCAACAAGTAATGTTATATATACCTATCTATCATATCTTATATCTAACAATTACATGATAAAACATATGTAACTAAAATACTTAACATTTCTCTCAGTTCCCCAAACTGCTCCAGCAGCTACAGCTACTACTGATGTATCAGTTAAAGAGGAGATCAAAGAAGAAACTCATCCTCCAAAAGATGTAACAATTAAACAGGAAGAGATACAAGAAATTCTAGAGGAAGTTGATCTCGATGATGAGAAATGATGGTGTGACAATATGGATGAGATCTTTGAGATGTTTAAGCCGTATGATTACTAAATTTTTAACCTCATGATGCAACGTACATGACTCTTGATCTTTTAGTTTTCAACATTTATGTTTAAGACTTATCTTTCCTTATTTGTGTGCTACTTTATATAACTTTTAATTATGTTTAAGACTTATTTTTTCTTATTCGTGTGTTACGTTATTACACCAATGGTTTCTTGAAGTACTTGATAATTTAAATTCTAAATTTAACAATTACTAGACATGTGTAACACTTATGACATATATCCACCACAATAATGTTATCATAAATATTATACGAATAAGAAAACTACCAGTGCCGCAATGCAAAGTTTCGCCCCCGCCGCATCGCGCGGGCACCCTACTAGTGTTTTGTAATGCTAGAAACTAGGAGTGCAAATGAGCCGAGCTACTTGCGAGCTACTCGAGATCGGCTCAAGAAAAAAGCTTGAAACGAACCGAGCTTAAACTAGCCCGAGCCTAAAAACAAGCTCGTTTAGTGCACGAGCCCGAGCTTATCGAACTCTAGCCGGCTCACGAGCCTAAACGAGCACACTGTTTATATAATTTTTAACCAATACATTAAATATATATTCAAATAATAATACTTACTATTTATAAAGTTATGAAAAAATAACTAAACTATATATAAAATAATACTTGTGATTAATATAAATTAATTAAAAATAATAAACGAGCAGAGCTAGAGCTTGAAAAACTACCGACGAATCGAGCTCGAGCTTTAAAAACAAAGCTCAAGCTTTCAAAAGTTAAACGAGCTCGAGCTCGGCTCGTTTGCACCTGTACTGAAAACTAACAAGTCAACAATAGACTTACATAAGATTCGACATTTATGTGTGGATTCTGAAGAAGACTCCAAACAAGGCGCATTAATGCAAAAAGCAGTTGAAAATCGTTTAGACCACGAGAAACCTGAACAATTCATAGAGTGGAATTAGTATTTAAAATATGATAACAAAAAATACTGAAAATATAATATCAGTATTTAATATGTAAAGAATAATCTAGTGCAGCCTTTCATTTTGTGTCATGGAAATTAGATCTCTACCTCATCTTCGATAAAGCATGTGAAATAAGGAACTAAAGGATGCAGTCCAGAATCTGTGGCCAAACTCACTAGTGCTTCCTTGAACAGAACAGAATCCGGCATACTTACTGCCAGCTCGGTAATTTTATTGAAGTATAACTGCAGTAACAAATTAAATTTTCAAAATGGTGGAGAATATGTAAATACACACACACACATATATACATACCTGAAGCTCTCTGGATAAGACATGTTTTACAGGCAATCTAATATCAACGGGCAGCTCGTCACTCGTTTGCTCGGTTTTTTTTGTCTCGGGTAAAGCAGCAATAACTGCAGATGATCCATATAATCTCCAAATGTCAGCTCTGCCACAGTCAACCCATATATAGAACATAAACTTTGATTTTATTTTCGTACAGAAGTTCAAAATAAAGCGTTCTTAACTTCATCGAGCAAGGGTTTTGTAAAATCAAACCTTCAACAGGAGCATTTTCGGGAATGGCAGGTTGTACGCCTTCAATGGCAAGCCAATGACAGAAAAGTGCAGTATCTAGCGGTGCCTTTGGCAATGGAGCTTCAATAACCTTATGATAGAAAAAAAAATAAATATAACTTTTTTAAACTAGAGAAAATTGCATGGTTTATTTTTATTATTTCTTACATCTTTGAAATCTACATCCTTGTCATCAATGTAAAATAAATCGTTGTGTCCAAGGGCTCTCTTGAATTTCAACGGGTCTCCAGATGCGAATCCGTAGATTGGCTGAACTGACGATAATAATTTGTCAATATCTTTCAAAGTTGAAATGAAAAACTTATGATTAACCTTAAAAATTGCAAATAAAAACTAGTAATTTACCTCAACGTTTCGCATGCTAAGTGCACTATCCACGTCATCTGTAGTCAATGTAGTCCTTTTTGAATGATGCATGCATTTGATGCCCTCCTGCAGTTTTAACTCATGAATTTGATGGCCATAAATAGTACGTATTATTTTCAAATATTATTACTATTATACTATACTAGTTTAAAAGAAAACGTAATGGCCACAGCGATTATAATCTGAAAGGAAACGAAAGGAACTTTATAACCAACAATCACCTGTATTATTTCACGGATACGATATTCAACATCAGGAGCAAGAGCCAATGCAGCATCTGGAGACAAATTATTTATGCCGATGCTCTGTGCTATCACCTCAACTGTCTCTTTTGGTACGATGCTCATTTTCCTCTTTTTAATATGGTGACATCACAGGGGAGATCAGAAATACTGAAATACGATATTACTGTTTACAAGGCACAAGAAGAATTAAGTTACAGATTTGCCATTTTATACATTAAACAATCAGCATGTGCACAAAGAAAGATGTCTTACACCTTAGATAAAATTTAAAAAAAAAAAACAAATATCTGAAAAGTAAAAGGAATGATTAACCAACTTTTCACAACTTGTGTTCATGAATTAACTTCTCTCAATGTAGAGAAAAGGTTGCATATCTTTATGAGAATTTTGGTCAATGAAACAACTAACTCAAAAAGGGATTATATTGATATAGCATAGTATCAAAACTCTACGTTCGATACTTACGTGATCTAGACAGTGAGCTTAATAAAAAATATGGCACTAAGATTCCCGAGCTGAACTAAGATAACCATCTTTAGCAACTAGTTATGAACACAAGAAGTAACATTGTTCCAACTCTTGTCATCCAGGTTTGACATTAGTTTTATTCTTAGCATGTTAGAAGTGTGGAGGAAAGTTATTATGAGATAAAACAGACACGAAACACGTCAACTAATCAAGTGTCACACACCATAAACATAGACGTCCACATGCATAGTCGCAAGGATACGCGATACCCAAACAGAAAGAATATAAAAGACCGGTGTATCGAATTATTGATCTCACTAAACCTAGATTTCACAAGCATCTTCAGGTCCGTATATACCATTCAACGATCATTAACAGCTATGAACAATTTATCACGACAATAGAATCAACCGGACAAAAAAACCTGAACAAAATAAACCGAATTTATCAATTACCTAGATATCTACTAGCAGCACTTTTAAAAACACTTATTAACAATTATATTGTATACAAATACAGCAAAGTAGAGGTGGCAAAATGGATGGATTGGATTGGATTGGTTGTTGGGTCAGGATGGGTTTGGGTTAGAATGGGTTTGGGTCAGGATGGGTTTGGGTTAGAATGGGTTTGGGTCAAGATGGGTAAAAGAAAGAAGAAGGTCAGGATGGGTTTGGGTCAGGATGAGTTCGGGTCAAGCTGGGTTGAGAATAAATCAATAACAATAAAAACTGAAAAAAAAATTATAAATAATAAAAATATTAAAAAAAATTAAAAAAACGATCTGCACTTTTCCTGCATAACATACCTGATGTTATGATGTACCTTCGATCTCTGTTTGATGAGTCTACTACTATATTTATTGATAACCAGTGTGCTATGTAGTTTATAAAATGTATATCGCGACAGAAACAATCTAAACTTTCTCTTTTATTACACTTGAATACTTTCTTGATGCTCCTCCGTCTGTTTGGGCGCCTGACCCGTTTGACGTGTTTCGTTGTTCCCGTAGACTATTTCCGCATCAATTGTGTATAGTGCATATATAGTAATTAAAGAAAGACTTAATTATGCTATTTTTGTACAATGTGTGACACAATCCAGGATATCTGTTTTATAAGATAAGAAAAGACTGTGTATCTATTTCAACCCGAATGCGACATGCTTCCATCCGTAATAATCGACCTAAATCGAATGGAAAAAGACAAAAATAAATGATGAAAGTGGCCAAATAATAATCTGGATCCATTCACAAAGTCATTTTCATTTTTGGGGTCTAATTTTATATAAAAAAGGAATAAGTATGCAGTATGCACAAAATGTAATTCCTATTGCTTCTTCTGAAGTTACCAGCAAACAGATGATAATAATTATGCAACTAACAATTGATGATTTCTCATTAATTCGTAGTTTCAAACCAACACAACCCAAATACAATCTGTAAGCTAAAACCCCACAATAAAACAAAGCAAGACAAACTAACAAATCCACACGACAGTCGACAACAAAGCGAAAAAGAAACCAAATTTAGGATCCTCATCATACTAACCAACATAAGGTCAAACCAACACTCGAACGGTAACTCCATTTTCAACCATCAACAAAAGTTAGAGGGCAAAACAAGACCAGAACATGTAGAAACTTGCTTAAAGCAACAACCACATTAACCTCAATCAATCATACCACAAACTACAGTTTCCCAAAACAAGAATCTAAGTATCCAACAACTCGGGTAGTACAAAACTACATGTGAATCCATCAAACAAGACAACATACAACTCAAACGACGTCTAAATCGTCATGAATATTCACGGATTCCTAACTAGGGTTTCGATGTGTATTTGAAATTGAACAATTAAAGAAGAGGTTTAGAATGCATAGTGAAAATAATCAGCCAAAAGTGAAATTCATACCTTTCAATCGATTAAGAAGTGTAGAATAGATTGTTAATAGGTTGATTTAAGGGAGTAATGGTAGATAGTAGGAAAGATGAGCGTAGATGAGTTGTTTGGGTAAAAAAGATAATGGCCCATCCTGACCCATTCTCTTTTTCTTCATGACCTGGTCTTTTTTAATTCTGGTTTCTTATTACCCATCTAGACTCATTAATCAATCCAAAATAACCCAGCAGCTTAAAATTAAAGTCCAAATTGACCCAAGTTTAGGTATTGCCAGGCCTACAGCAAAGTGAAACTCTGATAATTGGGAGACACTGTGTGAGTGAATTAACAAAAGAAACGCACACCTACCAACCTAGGGTTTCGGTGAGGACATGGTTATAAAAACGGTAACCGACATTACATTACACTGAAATTAAAACAGGAGCAAGTTCGGTGGCTTACCTCCTAACCGGTGCCGGAGACTTACAGCAGGCTTATTGTGGTTCCGATGGGGGTTTCTGACCGCTACAAGAGTTTACTTTTCGCTCGCTTCACCAGAAGAAAATGGGCACAGAGAATATATAACCCAAGTATTAAGAAATTACAATTCAGCCCTCTCTAACACTATGTTCCCGAGTCTCGTTTAACAGGGATGGAGAAGGAAAATTTTCTCTCCTAAACTCTTCAATTTGGGAGAATGAATATATGGTCATATTTTCTTCCTTTTTCCCTCCCTCCCCTGTTAAATGAAACTCGAGAACATGATTTTTCATATTTTCATCTCTTTTCGTTCCTGTCCCCCTGTTAAATGAGACTCGGGAACAGAGTGTAAGGGGCTGTTTGGTAGCCTCTGAATGGTCATTAAGAGGCTACCTCTTAATGGAATCATTAAGAATTTTACCAATGAGAAGGTAGAAGAATGTGACATGTGATGATTTACCATTCAGAGGTTACCTCTTAACCATTCAGACTTGAGGTTACCTCTTATTCATTCAGAGGTTTTAAACCACTAAAAGATAGCATCTGAATGGTCATTAAGAGGCTACCAAACAGCCCCTAAGACTATGGGGTATGGGTCGGGGGTTGGGTACAAACGCCCAAGTCACCACCCTGGGTGGGCTTGGGTTTCGGCATGGCCCCTTGGGCAGGGGTTTCAGCCCGGGCGTTGGGCGGGCCTAGCGGTCTTCCGTGGCCGGCTCTCATTGGCTGGGTTGGCTAGGCTATAGGTGGCTAGGATTTAAATTTAAAAAACAACCGTTTGGCCAGGCCAAACCTATGCGGGCTAGCCACGCCCCACCATACCAACCCAACGTGCAACTGACCAGCAGTGCCCCTCGAAGTCCATGTGTCAACCCATGCCCCAAACCCCCGCCCCACCATACCCCACGGTCTAATTAACCTATTAACCTATCTATTAAAAACAAAGCTTGTGAATAATGTTTTTTAGGTTCATCATTTATCCGATACTGATATTGTATTTGTTGGTTTGAATTTGATAGTTTGATATGTTTGGAGCTTTGGTTTAGTGGTTTATAGGCTATTTATATTTATCATTGGCACTAGTTTGAATCTCCTCCCATTCATTTTTCTCCCCTTTTGTTTTTCTCCCCTATTTCCTTTTTTACTGTCGTTCAACGGAGTCGTCGTCACTGCAACGGCCAACTTTCGCCACCAACCATATGTATAGTATATGTATATGTATAGAGAATCAAACCATAAAAAATACTTATAATGATAAAGTGGACAAGACGAACGCACGCTAAAGGCCGTCGTCACTGCAACCGCCAACTCTCGCCACCAACCATATGTATAGTATATGTATATGTATATGTATATGTATATGTATATGTATATGTATATGTATATGTATATGTATATGTATATGTATAGAGAATCAAGCAACAACCATAAAAAATACTAATAATGATAAAGTGGCTAAGACAAATGCTAAAGGAAAGCTAAGGCAAAACTAAGGCTAGTTAAAGTTTAAACAACTCTAAAAGAAATCAAAGATTTATAATTTGTTTTTGTTTTATTTATTAACATATTTTTAAAGTAATGTATAAAAATTACTAAACTGCCCTTGAGTGAACTAGTTTTAATAGAAAAAAAATAACTAGGTTACGCTCAAAGGACATAATATGTAAGATTTCAAAACATAAAGTATAAAACTATCAATTTTAAAGATAAAAGACACCGTCTGAAAAAGAGTATAAAAATAAATGACAAAATTTGAAATTCACTCTTTTGAAAAATTTAGTCAACTAAGGTTATTTTAGTAATTTTCGCTTTAAAATTCTCAACCAAATGACTAATGAGGGGAAAAAGTTATGAATTTACTATCATTTTTATACAGATTTTAGAGATTAAAAATATTATGAATTTGATAAATAGTTTTATAGAGTAAGGTTATAGTACAAATAAGTTTTAACATATAAGTGTGAATGAGGGGATTTTTTTCTCATTTTATCAAGAGAAAAATGCCCGGATAGTCCCTGTGGTTTCGTCTTTTTTCACCTATAGTCCCCAACTTTCTAAAATTACCTGAATAGTCCCCAACTTTTCATTTTTTGTTCCCGAATAGTCCCTGGGTCTAACTTCAGTTTGTTTTCTCTGTTAAGTGGGTGTGAAATTACAAAAATACCCTTAATAATTAATAAAAAAAACCTAACCTTTTACCCACCCCCACCCCTTTCCCTTTCCCCTTTTCTTCTCTCCGACCGAATCACCATCACCAGTTTTCTCTTTCTCTCTCTCCCTGTTCTTTCTCCCTGATACCACCATCACCTCCACCGCAGCCATCACCACCGACCACCATCACCATCGTCACAACTACCCCTGCCACAACCACCACTTCTGCCATCATCACCACCCCCAGAAATCTTCATCACCTTTATGTACCAGTTCAACCACCACTTTAGGGACTAGAAATGTCTTTTTGCTGGAATTTGTTCAAAACAATAAACCGCCATTCTTGTGATTCCTTGCGGTGACTTTCGGATCAATATTCTTTCCATGTATTGATTGTCGGTGGTAATTAGCATATAAACAAGACAACAGTCCTCGACTAAAACTCTTTATTTACACGTCGCCATTATCACCGGAACTTCACGCTCTTCGCCGGAGAATCGAGACGGCAGCGGAACAACCGGGAACTCACCGGAGACACTACGACCATTGCAACGCGTTTCGTTTCAGTATATATTTCCTTATTCCATTGGGTTTCCTGTTGATATATTTTTGTGGCAGGGGTAGTTGTGACGATGGTGGTGGTGGTCGGTGGTGATGGCTGCGGTGGAGGTGATGGTGGTACCAGGGAGAAAGAGTAGGGAGAGAGAGAGGGGGAAAACTTGTGATGGTGATTCAGTCGGAGAGAAGAAAAGGGGAAAGGGAAAGGGGTGGGGGTGGGGTGGGTAAAAGCTTAGGTTTTTTTTTATTAATTATTAAGGGTATTTTTGTAATTTAACACCCACTTAACAGAGAAAACAAACTGAAGTTAGACCCAGGGACTATCCGGGAACAAAAAATGAAAAGTTGAGACTATTCAGGTAATTTTAGAAAGTTGAGGACTATAGGTGAAAAAAGACGAAACCACATGGACTATCCGGGCATTTTTCTCTTTTATCAAGCACATGTGTTAGTTCCAGAATTTAAAAAATAATGGTGTATATACACTAGTAAAGTAATTATGTAATTACTCTATAGTAAATACAAAATTACACTAATAGAAATGCATGATTTCTTTTTATTTGCATTTTGGAACTAAATATCATGCATTTTGCACTTATTTGTATTTGGGTAAATTACACTCTTTGTCATTTATGTTTGTAGTGGGTTTTAGTGGATAACCTTTAACTTCAATAATTACACCTAGTCAGCTACAATCCTTTATTTGAAAAATTCACTACAATTTTTATCCTTTAAAACTAACTAGATTAAAATTTTAAGTTAACTTCTATCACTATCATATAAGGATAAAAGGGTAATTTAGTCTTTTTACCAATTTAATAAAAAAAACAAAAAAGTAAAATATTTATATATACACTCTTTAACACCCCCCCCCCCCCCCTCTCAACCCTTTCTTCCCCATCCAAATCCCCCTCTTTGCAATTTGATAATAACCAAATCCACATCCCCTCTCTTAACACACACCCCTTTCTCTCTAAAAACACAGAGCAGTCACCACCACCGCCATTTTTCCGGAGTAGTCACCACCACCGTCAATTTGATAACAACCGCCACCATTTTCAGCGACATCCAGTCACCACCACCGCCATTTTCCGGCCAAGAATCCGGCCGCCTAAATCATTTAATGACGTGTCCCACTGTGTTTTCTTAATCTTACGATGTTAGATGGCATTAGGAAGGGTCTGGCCCGTATCGATTTTATTGAAATCGCTAAACCGTGAGTGTTAATTTCAACCCATTGACTTTTATGCTGATATGATTTGTTTTATCCTTTAAAACAATAATTTCCATGTTTCTAGCTTTTTTTGAAAAATACCATGTTTCTAGCTATGCCTATGGTGCTGAAGTGGTCGTTAAGGTTTGACGAGATTTGAATGTGGGTTTGTGAAGACGGGGTTGGCAAGATGAGGTGGTGGCGGCAGGATGTGGTGGTGGTGGCGGCAGGATGAGGTGGTGGTTAGGGTTTTAGGGTGTGTTCCCGAGTTAAAAATCCCTCCCCATTCCTCCCCTCCTCTCCATGTCTTTCCAAATTGGAAAGATTATTATCAGGCAAAAAAAACCCCATTTTCCCTCCCCTCCCCTCCCCTCCCCCTGTTAAGTGGATCTCTGGAACACAACGTTAGGGTTAGGAACCGGGGAAAAGATGAAGAGTTTATGCAATTTTTTTTATTTTATCTATTAAATATTTAAATAAAAGCATAAATTGACCAAAATGTCCTTAAGTGAATAAACTTAACTGAAAATTTTTATCTGGTTAGTGCTAAAGGACCTAGAGTGTAATGAGTTTTGCAAATAAATGATTGTGATTGTAATATATATACTATCTATAATAAGAGATTATGAGCTGATGTAAAACTGCTTATGTGTCAATTTCTAAGGTATGCCACATGTAATCGCTGATGTCATAATTCCTTTTTCAATATTTAGATATGTATAAATCTTTCTAAAATATATAATCAGATTTTATTATTAGTAAATAAGAGATTTATTTAGGAGGGAAGTTTGAAATTGCATGGTGATAAGAAATCAACAATTAATGCATTGTAAGAAGTAATCATATTGAATCAATATCTAAATGGGCAAAAAGGCAAACACTGATGATTATCCAAACCACTGGCCAACTCCAAAAGTCACGAACTAATGTTCAAAATCAACCAATGATGATTCAAAATCAAAATTATGGCTCCAAGTTAAAAATTCAAAATTATGGCTCCAGATATATAACCTATCATCTTCTTCAATCAATTAGCCTCTCTAATCAATTTCTCGCTCAACTATCTCTCTCTCTCTCTCTCTCTCTCTCTCTCTCTCTCTCAAATTCACAGTCTTTTGAAAGATAAATCATTCGGTTCACAGTTGCAGGCCCTCTTTTGAAAGATAAATCTTTCTTCTTTGGCAAGAATCTGGAATTATTTCAATTTCTTCTTCATATCGAAATCTTCTGCCCTAATTCTGTCTGTCGTCCTTCAGCCTTACGAAATCTTCATCACAAAGGTACAATTCCATCTCTTTGGTAACATTCAATCTTGGTTTTCTTGCCTTTTCTTTCGATTTCTTACTTTTTATTTACTGGAACCATATTAGGGTTTTTAGAGTCATCAGGGCACGGTAGTTGAATATTACACCGAATCTTGACCCTCATGTACTGTTTATTCATCATCTTTACCATCGATTTGAATATTATTGTATTTGTATGACCTGTTGTTAATCGTTACCTACCCCTCGATGTGTAGATTATGAGCCCATAAACAAACATATATCATTAATAACCTAGGGGATAAAAAGCATTTATGTTTGGCAGAGTATTATGAGCTAATTTCACTAGGTTAAAAAGCATTTATGTTTGGCAGAGTTTTATGAGCTGATATTTGTGCAGTATAATCTTATACAGAGTTAAAAAAAAAATATGAATACCCCGATCTTACAAATGGTGATGAACGAGTTTTTCATTGAAATTACTAATTACTATGTTCTTGCTTATAAAGGTGAAGTTAGAATTGATGACAACGTTTTCGGAGAAAGGTCTGGTGGCAAGAAGAAAGACTTTCAGGTATGAGTTTCAGTTTTATATATAGATATATAGATCATTATAGTGTCGGTGTATAACATTTCAATATGCTAAGCGTAATGGTTATTAACGTTTTGGTTGAATTTTATAGGCGTAGAGCGGAAACTGCTGGAGAGGTGGAGGCTTGCAAGCGATGTAACTGTAAGAAATCCAAGTTTTTGAGGCTGTATGTGACTTTGTTGAAGAAGCAACCAGTGATAGTGTTTTGGTGGAAAACTTGGAGGGGTCGGTGACGTTGTCGAGGTTGTCAGGAAATGCAAAGTGATAGCATTTCCTAACAACCCTCGACAATGTCACCGACCTCCTAATCTGAGCGTGACCCTCTTAAAATATAATGTTTTGCAACTTCACCATGAATAGAGAAGAAAGAGACAGTTGGGGTTCTTGCTCCAGTTGTGTTGCAGCCGAATCAATGGCAAATTCAGCAGCAGTAGTTGTTGATGCATGAATATGAAGATTGAATTTGTGAGGTTCAGTTAATAATCGACTCATTGAAGTTATATTATTTATTGTATTCACCATTGTTAAACCAAAATGATTGAATTTGTGAGGTTCAGGAATATGAAGATTGAATTTGTGAGGTTCAGCAGCAGCAGTTGTTGATTCAGCAGCAGTAGCAGTAGTTGTTGATGTAGGTGAGTTTTGCAAAGGTTTGCGGGTTGAAATAAAATTATTTATTGTATTCACAATTGTTAAACTGATTGTGCTTTATGTTCATGATTTGAACTTGTGATAATTTGTGCTTTATGTTTATGATTTGAACTTTTGATTGTTAAACCAAGGTATGTGCTCTCACATATTCTTGGTTCAAATTAATTTCATGGGATGATAACATCTTCATTTTTATTATTTACTTTAGGGATTGAATTTTGTGTAGAGATGGATGGATGAATTGGGCACCTGTTTCATCGGACGAGTTTTGGTTTAATCGAATCGAATGGAATGTTGGATCCTTATGCTAATCTCAATGGAACTGTTAGCAACGAAGAATCTTATTGGTGTTAATCTGAATGGAATGTTGGATCCTTATGCAATCATCACTTGTGGTTCAGGAAAGTGGTTTAGGTAATAGATAGTATAAATTAAGTTTGTTGTGAAACATGTATTTGGCAAAGGTCTGTTTTATGTTTGAAACCTCTGTTTGTTGTGAACAGATGTCAGAATATAAAACAGATTTTTCAAACGACTGTTGGGTTAAACAATGTTTTTTGTGTAGAAAATGGTGGTTGAAACCACTGTTGGGTTAAAACGGTGGTTGAAACCAGTGTTGGGTTAAAACGGTGGTTGAAACCACTGTTGGTGTTAAAACGGTGGTTCAAACCACTGTTTTGTTCCAACCCCTGCTTGAAACTACTGTTCGGTTAAAACGGAGGTTTGAAACAATTGTTGGGTTAAAACAGTGGTTGGAACCACTGTTTGGATGTGTGTTGAAAGTGTTTGGATGTGTTGAAAGTGTGGAAGCGAAGGGTAATAAAGTGGTTTTGTGATTTGGTGGTTTCATATCAATGTACTTCTTTCCATTTACGTTTTTTTCTATTTGTATGTAGTGAAATTGGCTGAATTTATGAAATGTTTTTAGAGCTTTATTGGAAGAACCGAGACGAGAGGGTTTTTGAACTAAAGTATATGGATACATCAACACATCTCCTGGAAAGTATAAAGGCAGAATGAAATCATACCGGTGGATGGTTAAAAGGAGAAAAATTGCGGATCTCACCTTAGATAGCTGGAACAATTTTGTAAAACTTGGATTTTGTATAGGCTTCTCTGTCGTTTGTTTGTTGTTTTTGTTCTATTTGGGGTGTATTTGTTCTTATGTTATGTCTAATATAGTAGTTATCAGATAGAAGCATTAGCTTAGGCAATTAAGGAGAACACTATAGTGTTCTTGGAGACGGGATCAGGCAAGACGTTGATCGCGATTATGCTTTTATGTCACTACACTTATCTGTCGAAAAAACCCTCCTCGTGTATTGTTGTGTTCTTGGTAGCTGGTACCCGCTGTTGTATTGGTCAGACAGGTATGTCGGTTGACTTAGTTGTTTCTTGAACATGTTTTCAACATGTGCTTAAAGCATAGTAATGGAAGCTTTGTCCGTCTTATTAGCAAGCGGAGTATGTGAGAAAGCACCTTGATTTGAAAGTGGAGGAGTATTGGGGTGAAAAAGGTGTTGATTTTTAGAATGCTGCTGATTGGAAGAAACAACGATATCAGAATCAGGTATGACAAGTCAACATTTGACTTTTTTGTTGACCGCATACAATCTCATCAGAATTTTGACTAATGATCAAATACGTAAAGTACCCCTGAGGCAGACAAATGCAGTCTTGAGTAATAAACTTTTATTGTGTTACTCTTTACCTTTGTTGTATCATGTAGTTTTTATTTTTCAATTTAAACTGAACACACGTATATGTTATATATCATTCTTACAGCTATTGGTCATGACCCTTGACATTTTAAGGAATGCATTGAGGCATAGATTCTTAACGTTGGATATTATCAAGGTGTTAATATTTGATGAATGCCACAACGCAAAGAAAAATCATGCGTATGCTATCATCATGAAGGTATATTAATGATCGTAATTTTTAACGTTATTAATTTGTTTTAGTTGAGTTTAAAAATTGAAATAATATTTGTTCAAACCACTGCTTGAAACTACCGTTCGGTTAAAACGGAGGTTTGAAACAATTGTTGGGTTAAAACAGTTGTTGAAACCACTGTTTGGATGTGTGTTGAAAGTGTTTGGATGTGTTGAAAGTGTGGAAGCGAAGGGTAATAAAGTGGTTATGTGATTTGCTGGTTTCATATCAACGTAGTTCTTTCCATTTACGTTTTTTTCTATTTGTATGTAGTGAAATTGGCTGAATTTATGAAATGTTTTTAGAGCTTTATTGGAAGAACCCAGACGAGAGGGTTTTTGAACTAAAGTATATGGATACATCAACACATCTCCTGGAAAGTATAAAGGCAGAATGAAATCATACCGGTGGATGGTTAAAAGGAGAAAAATTGCGGATCTCACCTTAGATAACTGGAACAATTTTGTAAAACTTGGATTTTGTATAGGCTTCTGTGTAGTTTGTTTGTTGCTTTTGTTCTATTTGGGGTGTATTTGCTCTTATGTTATGGCTAATATAACAGTTTTATATTAGTTATGCAAAAGAACAATTTCATCAGCATTTCAATAGTAAAGTTTTCAAATTAGAAGAAGAGGCACCACCATCTTATTTTTCAATATCATAATATTTTTATTAACCATCGAGATAGTGTTGTTAATGATGTTTTTTTATAGAATGTTAGATGTATTTTGATCTTATACACTAAAGAAAATCCGTTTGTTACACTTAACTAAGAACAACTTTTGTTTGGGCCAAATAAGACTGCTTTTAATGAAAGTTTGTGCGAATGTCAATTCATCAAATATTTGTTCACATGATAGTTTACATAGACAAAAACTTTTATCATTATGGTTATTATAATACTAATACATACTATATTTAACATTATTTTATAAAGATATAGAACTAAAGACCACAATTTAAATGATATATTATAATCTGAATTTGATGCGCCTCTTTTGTACACGCCTCTTTTGTTGGGATTAAACCCTATCAGAGGAACAAATAATAAGAGCCAAAACTGGTTCACATCAGTGGATTCATCATAAGCAGCTGTTTGCATTAGACTATCCCCTTGAAAGTGGTTATAACATCTGATGGCCCTCATCCATTGTTTGTATACTACAACTACTATCCATTAAGTACTGCTTGTGTACAACAACTGCTGAAGACAAGGTGCTGCTACTTAATCTACTGTCCTAACTCAAGTGCTGTTAAAGAGCAAAGCCCTGCTTGGAATGAAGCAGTGGAATGTAAAAACTGCTGACAAATTAATACGATTAAAATCTGAAGTATTAAGAAAGTAGCAATTACATACAAAAAAGAAAACTAATCAGATACGTCTAACTCTAATAAAAAGAATCAAGAAACTTTAACTTCAACTCCATGGAGCGTTGAACCTCTCGATGTATCTCATTGATCTTTCTCATGAGCTCCAGGTCTCTTTCTCCACATTCTATATTACTCGCAACACACAGGTCACGAACGGAAGTAGTCGGCATCGCCCTCAAGTCCCTCAAAACCTGGTTTCTTGTCAGCAGACCAACTTCCAGACCGTTAAAACACCTCTTCAACTCTTGAAGAGTATACCTATCAGCCAAAACTTGGTCTTCGATTTGTTTAATAAAACGTTGCTTGAAATCGTCATATTTTGCAGAAGTATATGACTCCATTTTAGTATATTTATAAGAATTAAGGCAAAATAATAATAGTTGCTTTTCTGTTTCACTTAATGAAACTGTTTTGATGAAAAAAAAAATTTATTAGCAATGCTATTATATAGAATATATGTAAACAGGCCAAATGTCAGATTTAAATGCAATCATTAAATAAATATTTATACTTAAAAACCATGTACATTTAATGATTTAACAGTCAAAAACGTGTTTATGGGAGATGCCTATGTAGTCACCCTATCAAACATTTTAATGCAAAACCTTTGAAAAATGAGTTTTCATGGGAAAACAAGTAAAATTAAATATCTAGAAAACCAAAGAACAAAATTGAAACCTTCAAAAAAAGGTTATCATAATTAGGAGACGTCTCTTCAGTTATCATATCAAACATTTTAAACACTATAAAAGATCATTATTAGTTTACTTGAAAACATCAACACTTCAATTTAAAAAAAAAAACGTTCATCCTAAAGCAAACCGTCCAAACACACTCACATTCTTCGTAAATGGCAAGGAAAACCTTCTACCACTGGTCGGATACTACTAATCTTAAAATCGAATTTTCAACATGGTCACTCCAAGAACAGAGAAACGCTGAAGAACTCAACAAAAAAGTTGGTATGGTTAGTGATAAATATTATAAGCAAACCTGGAGTAGCATTGCATTGCTAGATGAAGTTGCCTCTTCTACTCCAACAGAATTTAAAGAAAAAGCGGAAGAGTTTATCACAAATTTGCTGAAACAGGATCAGAAGACTGTGATATGCTAGCTGATCTGCAAATTAAAACAAAAAATGAAATTGGATGGAAGAAGGCGAGAGAACGAGATATTCTAGGAAGTGTTAATTGTAATGTTTAATTTTTAATTTTTATTATTTTTTTGAAAATCATAATTTTGTAATACTATGGTTTATTATTGAATGAATGAAGAAAATTCAAACTTTGATAAGTTTTACAGTACTGAAAAATAATCTAAAGAGTATTGGAATTGAACCCTATCAGAGTAACAGATAATTAAAGCCAAAACTGGTTCACAACAGTGGATTTATCGTAAGCAGTAGTTTACACCTGGCTTTCCTCTTGAAAGTGTTTATAACATCTGATGTCCTCTATCCACTGTCTCTATACAACAGTTGCTGTCCTTCAAACTGTTGATGAAGTCCTGAAGACTGTTAAGGATTAAACACTGGTGGTTCAATCTACTGATGCTATCTAAGTACTGCTGTTGATTAAAGTACTGCCCACTTAAGGACTGATAAACTTTGAAGAAACCACTGGGTGTCAAACATCAGTGCTTGACATGCAACAATGGAAGGAAGAACCAGTAGTTTAGTTTGTCACTTATATTGTATAGAATCAGTGGTTAAGGTTAGCAGTGTTTGAAACCACTTTTCGGCTAAAATAGTGTTGTTAATGATATTTTCTGGCGCTGTCGTGGAAACCTTCTCAGGTGGATTTGATAACTTGTGCCTAAATTCAGTAACTGTATAGTGTATAGAGTTTTCTTATTACTATTAATCATTCATCATAAGCAGTAGTTTACACCTGGCTTTCCTCTTGAAAGTGTTTATAACATCTTATGTCCTCTATCCACTGTCTCTATACAACATTTGTTGTCCTTCAAACTGCTGATGAAGCCCTGAAGACTGTTAACGATTAAACATTGTTGGTTCAATCTACTGATGCTATATAAGTACTGCTGTTGATTAAAGTAGTGCTCACTCAAGGACTGATCAACTTTGAAGAAACCACTGAATGTCAAACATCAGTGCTTGACATGCAACAATGGAAGGAAGAAGCAGTAGTTTAGTTTGTCACTATTTCGGTTAAAATAGTGTTGTTAATGATATGTTTTGAAACCATTTTTGGGTTAACACTGTTTGAAACTACTGTTGATTTAAGGACAGTGTTTGAAACCAATGTTTTAAACCAATCTATCATTGTTTGTATCTTCAATGGTCACACAACTTGAATCGTCAAATCATAACATTGAGAGCAGCCCATTAACAAATATTACAAACTGTATTCTCTATAAAGTTTTCTTATAACTATAAATCATTCATTGAATGTTGATTTATCTATTGTAATCGATGAAAGGAGGACATCTTCCGTAAGAGTTGCGTATTACAGAAAAATTTGATCCAGTTGGTTCTCTCATATCATTCACATAACCTGATATTTAAGGAGAGTTGTTGATGAAAGTTGTATTGGCATTGTTGTATGTTAAATGTAAAGTTTTAATACATACAATACAGAGACAAAACATCATACCAACTTCGTAGACTTGACGGACCTTACAGACTAGATAACAAAAGACTGTAACATACAATACAGAGACAAAACGTCATACCACCACAAGCAATTGTGGATCTTTACTGACGGTGCACTTCGGAATGTAGCAAATATGAATGAATATAACCCCAGTGTAGCTAATTACGTATCTGCCACTGGGGTTATATTCATTCATATGAATGAATATAACGCCAGTGTAGCTCTTAGATTTTCCTTGAAATTCCAGAGCTCGCTAATTACATATCTACCACTGGGGTTGTATTCATTCATATGCAATTGATCGTTTTGATCAATCACTTCCTTATGTGCACCGTACTATCTTCTAGGAGGTTGTCAAGTGTTCTCGCCTTCGTAGTTGGTGTTTTGCGTATCTTTACATCCACAGCCATTCTATACAAAATTTTCACAAAAAACATCACAAACAAACCTGAACAAAGCAAAACAAATCAACCCTCTGTTTTTTCAAAGCAAAACAAACAAACATAACAAAGCAGAACAAAAACAGAACAAACAAACCTGAAAAACTGAAAGCAAAATACCCAAATCAACCCATTCACAAATAAGTGATTATCATCATCATACGGCATTCAGATTATCAAAGAACTGATTATCAAAAACTGATTATCAAAGGACTGATTATAAAAAACTGATTATCAAAAACTGATTCACAAATAACTGATTATCATCATCATAATCATGCGGCATTCAGATTATCATTATCAAAAACTGAAACCTAAATACCCAAATCAACCCTCTGTTTTTTTTTAGAAAAACATTCACAAAAAATTGATTATCATCATCATCATCATGCGGCATTCAGATTATCATTATCAAAAACTGAAACAAAATACCCAAATAAACCCTCTGTTTTTTACAAAAACATCACAAATATCAAAAATATATATAGATAAGATGATGATTCAAACCTCTGTTTTCAAGATGAAGATGGATGAAGATGATGAAGCTGGATGAAGATGATGAAGATCTGTGTTGACTGTTGAGAGTTGAGAGAGATATTTGAAGATTTTTGGAGAAGTGTGATGATGATAATGATCGATGATGATGTTAGTCATTTCATACAACTTATAACAGTCAAGTTGTATTTTTCGAGAAGTGTGATGATGACAAGGAGATTAAACTAAAAAATAATTATCCATAAGAAATTAAACTAAATAATATTTAGTAGTAGGATTATATATAAATTAATTAGAAAAGATTAAACTAAAATAATACTTATCTATAAAAAATGGTCTAATATAGTAAAAATAGAACTAAAGACCAAAATTTAAATGATATATTATAAACTGATGTAAATCTGCCTATGTTGCGGGTATTAAGAGATAAGGGTACTAAGGAATATTAAGGGATAAGGGTATTAAGGACATTTCATACATGTCTTTAACAAATCTAATCCATATTTGATAGAAGGGTTTTAACGGGCCTACAAAATCTAATCCATTAGTAAGCTTAATTAGATCAAATATAAGAGGCTTTATTGAACTGTTTAATAACATTTGGTTATTTGAATTAGGTCAGGCTTTAATTATTAGTTAATTGGATCAAATATAAGGGGCTTTATTGAACTGTTTAATAACATTTGGTTATTTGAATTAGGTCAGGCTTTAATTATTAGACAATATAAAATTAGGTCATGCTTTCATTTTAGACAAGAAATTTTGAGTTAGTTAGCTAATTTCTATATCAAACATGAACTAAATACAAACAATTTAAATGATGTGTTATAATCTATTTCGATGGTTATTAAAACTACCTGTGTGGTCACACATACTGTCTTCAACATTACTTTATAAAGATATAGAAATAAAGACTAAAATTTAAATGATATATTATAATCTGTTTTTTAGTATTTGATTTCGATCATTACTAAACCTACCCGTGTGGTTACACGGGTACTACACCTAGTTGAAGTTAAAGGCTATCCGGTGCAATTCGGTACAAACATAAGGACGAAAAGTGTAATTTACCCTTTGTATTTTAATTTTTACACTGGTATTATATTCTAACGTGTAAACTTTCACTCTTTATTTGAGAACGTTATGTATAGCATTTTTATATATTATAGGATAATAATACTAAAATGTATTAGAGTAGTTATGTTTTAATTTTTCCAATCACGCCCATTTGATAGATAGTCGTAAAACAACGCCCATTAGTAAAAAGAAAATTACAATCACACCTTTTTAGATAAAAATTTAACATGAAACCGGCAAATTTTCTTATGTGACACCTATATATGAACCAAAATCTTTACAACCTAATAAAAGCCATACCTAGGGGACACATGTCCCCCATCTATGGCCTCAAAACCTCATTTTCCTGCCATTTTTGCAAACCTTTCATTCCCCTCGTGTGAAACCCGAAGCGGGATCCGAATACATTATTCGGGTCATCAACGTTCCATCCATATTTAAAGCTTGAAACCGTTCATTGTTTCCATTCTTCTTCTTCTTCTCGCATACGCTTTGAGATTAGGTTTTTTTTTCCTTTCTTCTCTGATTCTTTTTCTTCTTCCTTCAGCTATTTTGATCCATCAACCTATGCAATTAATTGATTCAATCCATAACATTCCAGAAACCCTAATTTCGGTCACCGCCGATCAAGCAAATCCACCACCATCTCTTCCAATTTCATTAGCATATGGTAAGTTAATGTATTTATTCTTATTTTCCTATGATTGTATTTGTGTCTTTAATGTTTTATCAGATCTGATGGTTGTTATGTTATTGATTTGTTCTTTGTTTGAATGAATTTTTGTTTATTAGGGCTACTCTTCCTCTTTTACAGATACCCATGTTCTTCTCTCACTCCAAAGATATCTCAACAATCCCCCAAATCTGTTCACAATTTCACCATCAAGGTAACTTTAATGTGTTCATCTCCTTGATTCTTAGTTTAAACTGATTACTTTTTAAATTGATATTTGAAGTATATATGTAATAATGTAAATAGCTTTTGTTTAACTTATAAAAGTGGTTTAGAATCTGAGGATTTGAAATTAGTATATGTGAACTAAATTATTCAGAAAGTTTTACAAACTGTCTTACATTCTCATCATAGGTATTTTGGTGTATTGGATACAAAAGGTCCTTATCAAAAGTTCCTTATCATAGGATTTTGGTGTATTGGGTTTTCAGATGTACGAGATTTCGGACCTATTTTTTTGTTGCCAATGTTACATGTGTTGTGAATTAAATTTATTCAGAAAGATTTACAAACTGGCTTACATTCTCATCATAGGTATTTTGGTGTATTGGGTACAAAAGTTCCTGCTTCAGGTACAAAAATCATATTACTATAAGAAGAATCAGGAGATTGATTCAGCATCATCATCTGATCCACCTATTATCTCTCGGGAAGATTGTATACTCTAGATATTATTTTATATATGAATCCTTCACATTATCATATACTCCAGATAGTATTTTATAACCGCACTTTGAATTCGGTGATGCGTTTTTTTTTCATTATTGAATTGAAGAAGCGGATCTCCTGTTCTATAAAATTGATGAATAAGACGAACAATTATGTGGCCTTCAAGGTACTACTCCTTTAAGAACTGCATTGTTTTGGTCAATTTAGGGTTTGAAGTTCCTAATGATAACAGGATGACGACAATGAGTGTTTTGGGGCTGAATTGAGGTGTATGAACCGTGGGTCCATAAGTGGAGGTTGGTGTTCTATTAAGGATTGCAAGATGATATATAATGGTGGCTAGAGGTGGCTGGTGAAGGCGGTTCGTGACATTCAAGCTAAAATGAACCGGAGAAGCGATGACCAGCAAAATAATCTGGTACGTTTTCTTCATATTATGTTTGATTGTGGTTTGTTAATCTGTAAATGAAATTAGTGTTTTAGTGGTTTTGTTTTGAAGGAGTGTTTTAGTGCTTCAACCATTCTTTTAGATTCATGTTGTGTTGAAAGAAAAATTTCCTGCTTAGCCTAATCGCTTATACTTAGTGTATTTAAGATCAAAAAAACGAATGATTCATTCTGTTCCGTGTGTTCTCGCTATATATATTGTTCTGCATATATACCTTCTCTATATGTGTATTTACATTCTGTCTTATTGTTTGCAGGCCTTCGAAAAGTTTACAACAAGGTCTATGATGGGTAGAAAAGAGTTGCTTAAGATTACTCTTAGAAAAGCTGCTCATGGATGGAAGCTGATTGTTGATCTTCGTCTGATTGGTAATCTTCACTTTTAACCTGCAAAACAGCATTAAGATACCAAGTTTAAGTAAACAAACATGGTTTCATCATGTTTGACTTAAGTATGCACTTTTTGTTTATCTCAGAAGAAGAGGGTAAATGGTTGTGACTGTATATTAATGAACCTGCTTACACTGATCTTCAGTGGGTAATTTCTGTATCTCTTCTTAAACTGTATTATTCCAATTAGAATAGATTGTGTGTTGAGGTGTATTAGTGGCGTTTACTGCTTACCGGTTGTTAGTATTTCGATTTTTAGGGAATGTTCATCCCGGTTATTGAAGGACAAGGCACTGAAGAATTGAAGAACATAAAAAGAAATGGTAGCTATTGGCTCAAAAAATGCAAATTATTTGATGTTATGCACAAGTTGAACTTGGTCATGTATCCAATGTGCAAGGTCTAGAAATAACCGCAACATTTGATCCCCAAACAAATGAGTTTGTTGTTCACAGTCCTACTCTAACATCAAGCAAAGTAAGTTGGTGTGGTTACCGTGATCGTATTGTTGGTTTTGGTCTCTTTGAATGAAGAATTTCATTTCTTATGAATACGACCCTTGGTTACACCATCATTATGTGAATGCTTACAACACAGCTGATGCAAAGTATCTTGGTTTTAAAAAGCATGAAGCGCACAAAAGCGATGTGGTTTATAATCGAGGTGCAAAGCGCAAAAGCGGTGGCCTTTCGTACCCGATGCGCAAGACGATTATATGATTTTATATATATATCACATAGGTTTTTTTTTGCTATAAATAAGCCCCCTACCCAAAATATAGGTATAAATGAGTTTTTTATATGATTTTACCTACATGTTCAACCCAAAAAAACCCAAGGTACAACAATTTGTTGCAAATGTTTCTCAATTGGATTGAAATTGCAGGATAGGGGCGATGGCGGATGAAGGTGGAGGAGATGAAGTTGAGGGAGAAGATGAGAAACAAATGATGCAGTCTTTTAATTCATAGTGTTGTAGCTAAAAGTCTTTGCGTGTGATCGTTCACCGAAAGGATCCCACGATGAAAAGGTGAAATGATTTTATAGGTGATTAGCTTATGAAATTTGTGTAACCTTTTCCATTTCTTGCAGAAGATGGAGTCCAGAGTTTTATAGTCTGTTAAAAGTTGTAGAAAAAACACCAGGACTTTATTTTTCATATGATATCAATATAATGCTAAGGTCTGTTTTTTCTCCATATTTACGAAAAAATAAGGATTTTTTTCAAATGTGAATGATGACTTTCATTAGGGCTGTAAACGAGACGAACCATGCATGGCTAAAGTGAGCATAACCGCCTCGGCTTATTTATCTTTACGAGCTGAAATGCTATGCTCTAGCCAGCTCATCAATCCGTCACATTTTTTTAAAGAAAATTAATTTTGTATTTCTACACATATTTAAACAAAAGAATTTTTAAACAAAAGAATTTATAATTTATATATAATAAAATTTTGGGTTATAATTTACATATATTAAAATTTGGGTTTTAATTTAAATAAGCCAAACGAGCGAGCCGCCAAGTTGAGCTTACCTTGGTCCGTGCTCGGCCCTTTTACAAAGGAGCCAATTTCGAGCGAGCCGCGAGCTTTTTGAACAACTCTTACTTTTTTGCCTTTTTGCAGCGCCCAACGGTTGAATGACTTGGGTGAAGAATCAACCAGACTTATGAGAAACGGATATGTTGAATTACGGCGCATCAATCTTAGTCGCCATCCGTAGTGGACATTCAACATAGGTTTAGGTGAATCTCCTCTTAGAACCCAACATTTCATGTTTATATGTTTTGTGAATAATATTTTTTAACTGAAAATATATAATCTTAATAACTTATTTAGCAGGTACAACATTTCTTCTGTGTTTTTTTATAGAGTCAAGAATTCTAGAAATCTTGGTTCGTGTACAAGAATTATTAACTGCAGCAGAAGCAGGAAAAAATTTATAGGCAGTGGAAGCAGACCATGTTACCTCAACTGTCCAATGCAGGCCACACGTCTAAAGCAGGAAAAAATTAAAGGTAAGTTGTTATATGATATATTATTATATAATTTATGGATCACACAACTGAAGCTGTTATCTGCATTTGGTTTTTTTTCCTGTTGGTGATGTCAAGAGTTGGTGGATATGGGGATACTGGTCATCTCCCATGATGTACGCATTGAATGGAATAGTATTAAATGAGTTTTTTTTCTCATGATTGGAGAACCTAAGTCACACAATTTTATTTTAATGGGGGGTTGGATTACGGGTGATACAAGCTGGCTAGGGTCGGGTCAAACCACACATTAGATCCCACAAAGATGGCTCAGTATCATCACCTATTAAACATTGCATAAATGACACCATAAGGTGGAGAGTATTATGATGTTAGAGCTGCCGAAACACCCCTTAGATTGTTTAAAAGTTAACCCTAGATTAGGTAAATAAGTGATTAGTCGTTACAATCAGTTTATAGGATTAACTTTTTTCTGATTATTTTAAACCTTAATTTTTGCAGGCATCTAGAACAATTTAACATATCATGTTACAAAAAGGAGGCAAAACAAAATAAAAAAGAAAAGTTCTATTAGCTCTACTGTGAATGGCTCCATCGCTCAAGCATTTCATGAAGAAAATAAAAAGAATCAACGATTGATGATGCTCATAGCATGATTGTAACAACCCCAAATCAAATGCAGAACGGGTTAGAGATTTAAAACGCGACATGTTACCAGTTTGTGGGATGCCTAGAGCACAAATGTTGAGGTGGCTAGGGATTTAAGATTTTCTTTAGATGGAGATCTTATAAAAGAGTATGTTCATGTACCAGGTGCCTATGCTATTTTCACTTACATTTTCCTATGAGATTATTGTTTATCGTCAAAATATACTTGATATTTATACAACTATTCCCCTTCCAAGTAATTCATCAGCAACAGGTAGTGCACTGGGTAGTTATAGTGTTGAAAATGCTTATGATGAACATGACTTTTTTCGAACTAAGGGTGACCTTGGTGCTCTTGGTTACACCATCAATTCTCACTAGAAGTGTGGTTGGTCATATTATTCATTTTACTTCCTCTTTACACACACTAAATATCGTTTCAATCTTTTCACATGTACTGTCAAGTAGACTGCGTTTCAAAAAAAAAAAAATACTGTCAAGTAGACTACTTGCGAAATTAAAAAAAAATTATGCTAAGCAAAGTGGTGTTTTGGCAGACAAAGTGGTGGGAACAGGGTTTATGTTTTAATCTGATCTAAAATACGAGTATTACTCGATTAAGTCATGCATAAGATCATACGCTAATAACTCAACTACATCTAAGTGGTAATAACTACTATACGTTTAGAATATGAATTTGGTAATATAAAAGAAAGTGGTTAAATTTCAAACGTCAGCTAAAGTTCACGTTTTGTTTTAGAAATGATTTTTTACCTGTGTTATCTTTTTTTTTACAAGTTAAAAGATTGTATTTTAAATTTTGAGTTTTTAAGTTTTAAATGTTGGTGTGTTTAGATGCACACGTTACTTTGAGTTAGATAGTTTAATAAGTTTACAAATACATTTTGAATTTTGTATACTAAGTAGTATAAATGTAATTAAAAAGAATAAAAAAACATATCATTTCTCAACACCGCGAAATTCGCAGGTATTATCACTAGTGTACTTAATATACTGCTTGTGTGTATCCAAATTTTAATATATCCAAGGGTTTTTATGTGTTTGAATTGTTCTAATAAAAACTAACTAATTTGAATCTGACCTAGACATTCTAAGTTCTAAAATTATAAATTAAGACTCTCTAAATCTAGACCACACAATCGCCAAGTGTACAGATCAATGTAGTACAGCCTAAGAAATCAGAGTATCGAACCCACGAGACTCTATTGAAAACGTATACTATACTAGATTACTTATCTAAATTGACTTGATTTGATTGTTTTAATGTTTTGAGGGGGTTTTCTAACAACCGAATGCAATTTTAATAAAATATTAACTAACGCGAACACTAACATGTGCAATCAGATGATAATAAAAGTATTACCTAGGTGTGGAATCCTATTCGTGAATCATTGTTTTCTAATGGTATTGGTAACTAGATGGAACCAGGATATGATACTAAACTAATAGGAATTCCTAGAACTAAGAAAACCCTAAAAGTTGTTAAACTCACCAGTTAGTCGAATAACCCCACAACGAATCCAACAATACTAAAGTACCCAAAAGACGGTCTATCTCAGAGCGCGACAATCTCAATGCACCATAAAATGTAAAGGGGTGATCTAATAACAATTCATCAGAGTTAAGTAGGCAACTATCAAAAGACAATAAAAGAGGACCTGCTCACAGGCAATTAACACCTAAATCGTCTAGTGAGAAAGACAAACCTAACTAATCCCCACCTCACAACTTTTAGACCAGGAAGAACATTTAAACCCTCTAAAACCTCAATCACAGCTCCTACGGGTAACATATACTATTAACCGTAAACTAATCGCAAACACACACTAGGCGACCTAACTAGCATTCATACATGACTGACCATCACAAAAATGCAAGCGAAACTTATGAAATAGTTTAAATCAATAATAAGCATGCATAACATCTGAATTCATGAACAAGACACGTTACTAAAGTATTAATCCATCAAAGTTGTTACCAATAACCGAAAGAAAAAACAATCAATCAACAAATATTCATATTTAAACCTAGGTAGTAACAAAGTATTTAGCCTAGAATCATCTTTAAAACAAAAACAAATAGCAATTTGCATTCAATAAACATGGTTGAAACAAGATAAACTAAGAAACAAGGAAAGTCGAATGGCAAAACTCAAGCAAACTCCATCCCGTAGCTTCAAACCTTCAACCAAATGCTTCTCCTGCTCCAAAATCACCTCCAACCTGCTTAATGTTCGTCCGTGTGGTGTTGTTGATGTTTTAGAGACGAAATTAGGTTATATTAGGTCAAACTCGCGGCCCGAAACAACCTTCGGCGATCTAGAGTCCCTTCGCGGACGGGCATGCCCTTCATCCCGAATAAAAACCCGAACATTAGTTGTCTTTTTTTTATAGATGTGATTTGAAGGGTTTTGTATTTGAAACAATAAGTTTTGACACTTTTGAATATTATCGTACCATATTGTTAAATGATGTTTGAATATGTGATGATATTTTTTTAACAACATGATATATATGATGATATTTTCTAAAAAACATTATTTTTTTTCATTTAACATATAAACCCGAAAACGGAACAACCCGACCCGAACTAACTAGAACCCGAATAACCCATACCCGAACAACCCGAACTTTAAATGAGTTGATTACCGGGTCACTTTTTCCTAACAAAAAACCCAAACAACCCAACCCAAAAAACCCGAAACCCGAAAATATAACCCAAAGAACACCCCTAGTCACAACCAAACCATTATATAACAAAAAACAATTTTTTTACTCTACTTGAATTACAAGAAAGCAATCGAAAAAAGCAAATGAATAGTTGCGGATTTATTTACTACACTGAGAGTTTACAGGGCCGTCTTCGAGAATGCTAAAAACAATTGGGCCTCGGGCGAGATAAAAAGTTGAGTTCACCCCTTATAGTATAAACTCATCAAGTATATATTAAGAAACCACAACACGACAATAAGTGTAATAGAATAAACAAAAAAAAGGTAGTTATAGCAAAATAATTGAATTTATTTAAGCGAATGATATGGTTCTTCAAACGTTTTTGAATAAAACCATTTGCACCAACTACATCACCCATAAACATTCAATAGCTAAAAAAATCAAACATCTAAGATCTATACAAGCAATATTGCTTAGAGGTGTATAAATCGTTTTTTTTTTCGAATAACCGGTCCGGTTTTAAACCAAACCGTTTATTTTTGTTGAAAAAGAACCCGGTTTTTAATAACCGGTTCAGTTAAAAAATCGGTTTTACATGGTGGGAACCCATACTGGTCTACTTGATTCGGTTTGGTTAAAAACCAGGTTTGGCAAAAAAAAAATCGGTTAACAGGATAAAAAACCGTTTTTTTTTTTAAATCTGTTTTCAGTTTTTTAACCGGTTAAAGAGATCAAACATACTAACCTATATACAAACCGGTGGTTCTGTTCGATTAGAAAATGTTTTTTTTTACACCTCTAATATTGATAGCAACAAGAGTTACTAATTTCACCAACAAGTAGCAACGTTGAGCATAAAACTCTAGTATTAATTTAGGTGAAACTTATATTTAATGTGTAAAAATAGAAAATGGAAAGTTGCATCACAAACAAAAATTTTTGAAACGAGGAAATAAATACATAAAAGGCCAACCGGCCCAGCTATAAAAAATTTAAAAAAGGTAGAAAAAGTGGCAAAACAAAGAATCGAACACACAACCTTTGTAGACTAAACTCAAATAGAAACCAACTGGAATAGTCGCTATTATATTACATAGCCCAATCCTCTATTATCCATATAATTAGGGCCGTTTAAAAAGCCCATGGCTTGAGGCTCGCTTGAAAAAAGTTCGAAAAAAACTCGGTTCGAAGTCAGTCGGTTTTAAACGAGCTGGCTCGGCTAAGTTTGGAAACGAGCAGAGCCTGAGCCAAGGTAGGTTCGATTCGTGGCTCGCTCGTTAGTTGGCTCCCTTGCTTGGCTCATTTAAATTAAACCCCAAATTATAGTGTATATTCTAATATATTTAAGACATGTTGTTTAATTAGTAACATGGTTATTTTTTATAGAAAGAAATATATTGTTAAGCTAAAGTCTTAATTAGTAATATTGATTTAAAAAAAAATAGATTAAGGTAAGTAACATAGAATCTTTTCTTTTTCGTTTTATTTATAGTTTGCCAAAAATTACTATTCTATTAGCCTAAATAATGTTTAATTATTGTTTATTGGTTATATATATATAATTATGTGTACAAAAATACAAAAATTATAAATCCTTTTTAAACAAACGAGCCGGCTCGACGAGCCACGAGCTGGCTCGAGCTTTTGACTAGCTGAGCCCGAGCCCAACTTTCTAGCTCGTTAAGAAAATAAGCCGGCTCAGCTCGATTCGATTTTTAAACGAGCCGAGCCTGAGCCCACCCAGGTTCGATTTGGCTCGGCTCGTTTACAACCCTACATATAATATACATAAACAAAATTTTAAATTTTGGACATTTTTTAGTTTTGGGCCTCGGTCACTGCCACAGCCCAAAAACCGGGCCTGCGAGTTTATGTATAGTTGATACCACCATTAAAAGTAAAACCTATCAATAAGATAAACCCTGTAATAGCTAACCTTGTACCCAAAAATACTAATGTTGGGAGGAGTAATCTATATCCAAGTTGATTCGAATTAAGGTAACAATATCAGTTTGAGAATGAGCATACACTAAAAGTTCATAGGCTAAACTTACGATGTTGCTTCTTTAACTTAACCATCAAAGCCCAAAACTTAGAAAAGCCAACCATTCACCAAAACTAAAACTAGACGGTTTCATATCCGAACACCCAAGACGTTTTGTCTAGTAAAGATTTTAGTAGCCTACAAAACAATTATCGAGATATTACGACAAGGCTTAACAAGGAATCAAGGATCATTACGCGTTTATCAGGGCCGGCTCTGGGTTCGGCAAACCCGTGTCGACGCTCGAGACCTAAAATTTCAAAGGGCCCGAAAAGTCTTTATAAGCTTGTATATATTTATTAAATTATATATTTAGTATATTTATCGGTTTGTTATGCAAAAAAGTATTGGTGATGTAGTGACAAAAACCATCTCAAAATAATGTAAAGGTCTCAAGTTGAAGTCTTTGCTCCATCACTAAGCTTTTATTTTTGTAATTCATTTATCCTTAACCATAATTTTGAGCCCAATTCTTTTCGTCGCCTGAGGCCTAAATTTTTTCAAAAGTTTTCGGGAACGACTATGGACCATATCAACTCTAAAATATCATCAAACAAAAATCATTGAGACTAAATCACAATAAAGAATAATGAGTCACACATGAAACGTAAAAGCCTAACTGGAATCATTATGAACGAAGCTTCACCCGAAAGAGACGAGAGCACGTTTGTGAGATCAAAAATATATTGAGATGAATTATTTCTCAAGAAAATTAAAAATCATTGTATATTTAATGTTTTATTCATAAAAAGCCAGTTGGAATCAATATGAGCAGCATTGGTCCTCATCTTTTGACTTTTTACATCTCTAGCCCACTAGCTTTTATCTTTTGATCAACTCTGTCCCCTTTTCACAACTATCTTTCACATTAGTAGTGCAAAAAAACTTAGGGGCTATTTGGTAGTCTCTTAATGATCATTCAGATGCTACCTTTTAATGGTTTAAAACATCTGAATGAATAAGAGGTAATCTCAAGTCTGAATGATTAAGAGGTAATCTCTGAATGGTAAATCATCACATGTCACATTTTTTTAACTCTCATTGGTAAAATTTTAATAGTTCTATTAAGAGGTAGTTTTTTAATGATCATTCAGAGACTACCAAACAACCCCTCATTCAACATATGAATGAGTGAATACATAAAACATACAGATTGACAAATTCAACATATTTTTACAATATCTCATATATAAATTTATATACTAATTTTTTATTTAGACCATAGGGTATGGTTCCCCTTCCCTGATGGCCACCTAGGCTCCACATCACATTCTAGTCCACATCATCACTACTCCCTCATATGTGGGTGTGGTTCCCCTTCATTCCCCTTTCCCCTTCCATCACAACATCACCTTCATTCTCTTCGGGATGATCGGGAAGGAGTTACCGAGTGCACCGATCACCGCTCGGGGGGGGGGGGGGGTGTTCCCGATCGGGGAACACCTCCACATCAGCCTCCCGATCCTTTCTCCCGAACCACACCCCCACGTCTTATGAAAACCACTCAACTTTTAATACGTGTTCCAACCTTGTGAACTTTATTTTTATGAATTTATTTATAAAAAAACCACTCAACTTTCAATACGTGTCCTGAACTTTTTTATGAATGCTAAACAATTTTTTAACCCAGTGATCTAAATGAAACACAAATGAATCTTGATTATAAACTAGAAATTAGAAATTACTTTTTGATCTTGACTTACTCTGAACAATCCCGTAACACAATTATTATTTAGTAATCTTTATTCACTACTACCTTTCACTTCATGTTAAAAATTGAAACACAATAATTATTAAGAGGCTGTTTGGCAACTTCTGAATGGTTAAGTACTGAACCAGTAAGAGGTCTGAACCATTAAGAGCTAGTATAATGCTTAACCATTTAGAGAAAAATGTTTGTCCAATTCAGATTAGAGGTCTAACCATTCAGCATAAGGGTGTTAGGAGTGGTTAAACACTTGAGAGTGACAAACTAAAAAATCGACCAATCAGAGTGCGCCACGTCAATCAGTGAAAAGTGATTAAACTTTGGTGAAAAGTGTTGGCAATGATTTAGACATTTGGTGAAGTGGTAAACTTTTTAAATAAAAAAAGGAAAAAGATGTGACTGGTTGAGATTGGAATGGACCGCACCCCACACCCCCCTCTCTCTCTCCTTCCCCGCGTCGGTTATGCCTCACCGAATCTGTGCCCATTTCGTCAAACACCCATGCGACAAAGGTGTTGGCATTGGTTGCCGTGGGTTTGCCGATCGGTGCCGGGTGGGTTTGCCGCCCCCACTCCGGACACCCTAATGCTTAATCATTCAGAGATAAATGTCTGAACCATTCAGATATCTACTCGCAAAACAAACAGTCTGAACCATTAAATGTTAAATCATTAAAAGTCCCATTAAGAGCTAAACAAAAAGCCTCTAAATAATACCGTATTCATATATCTTCCATTTAGCTTTAAAAAAATTAACATTTATAATTTTTTAAAAATATTGAAACTTGTGTGGTTTTTAACAAAAGATTTTCATTTAAAAAAAAAAAACACAAATGGCATAAACTCAACCGTAAAGCATCACCACAAATAAAATATTTAAAAACAATCAAAGAAAATAACAAAACAAAAATAGAACATATAGACAACACTCTCTTTCAATATCTTCTTACAATTTAAATTTTCAAAAAAATAAAATGTAAGAAAAGTGTGCTCCACCACACCCTACCACACCTACCACACAAGTTCCCCACCCAATCCCTTTTAATCCGTAAATAAATACTAAACACCAACAATTCAACATTTCCTCCTACGAAGTAATCAACCTATGCGGCCCTCATTAAAAAATCTTTGTACTAATGTTACTCAAGTCAGTTCTCCCCTTTAAATTACAATAATGAATTGCATATAACATACCATGTTCATCTAATTCAAACGCGTTATACCCTAATTACATAGGGTTTCCTAACTCATCTGTCAATTCCCACACCTCCATTTCAAGATCAACATCATCTTTTCTCTTCTGTTCTTCTGTTTCTTGCTTTTATTATCATCTTTACCTTCTTGTTGCTATGTTTTTTTCAATAATTTGTGGTTTTATACAAGAAAGTTGAGATTTTTCAGGCACCCATTTGGAGATATGTTGTAAAGATTTGATCTGTGAATCCAATCTTGTACCCAGTAAGCCCATGTGAGCTTTCTTGATATTTTTATTGTATAAAGATTGAATCTTTATGTTTCTTGATTGATTATAATTTATACATCCATAAGAAATGTTTGGAACTCAAAGCAAGAGGGATCTATCTCTTGAAATTCAATCCCAAATACCCATCTTGAGACCAAGTATTCATGCCAGAAGGGCAAATATCACTGTGAAATTTCAAGATCTTTATGGGTTTACAGTTGAGGGTAATGTTGATGATGCAAATATATTGAATGAGGTGAGGGAGAAAGTGAGGGAACAGGGTAGGGTTTGGTGGGCTTTAGAAGCTAGCAAAGGGGCAAATTGGTATTTACAGACTCATGTAACTTCTGCTATTAAATCTTCCCTAAAGTTTTCGGCTTTAGTGAATGCTATCACCCTCAAGAAGCTGATTAGAAAGGGGATACCTCCGGTTTTGAGACCCAAAGTTTGGTTTTCTTTGTCGGGTGCTGCGAAGAAGAAATCGACTGTGCCGGATAGCTATTATAATGATTTGATAATTGCTGTTGAGGGTAAGGTCACCCCTGCGACAAAGCAGATCGATCATGTAAGTTTTACAAGTTCTTTGTTCATGTTATATCAAAATGTTTTAGCTAAATTTTGTCCGTTTTGTTTTTGTAGCAATTTTTTGTTCTGGGATGTGAATTGCAACTTAAATGCCTTATAATTTTGTGTTTTATCATCGCGGATGTGTAATTTTGTGGAATTTTCGAACAGGGTCCAACGGGTCATGCATAGTAGTTTCTTGATATGTACCAATCGGTTAATAGATAAATAATCCGTTGAGTGGATTAAGCTCAAAAGAAAATAGTAGGAACCAAGAATTTGAGATAACTCTCCTTTTAATAATTTTCATTCATAATAAAACACTAAGCACAAATACCTATTTATAGGCTTACAAAAACAATTACACTACTATCACCACTAATCCCACTACTCATTCTAATTTACCCACCTACGTAAAATAAGGACATGAATTACAAACTAAACAAAGGAAAATTGCATAACTAAAGTTGCATGAAAGTGAGTTTTGTGAGAACGTGCTAGCTAGTAGATCGTGGGTCACATTGGCACGTAACATTTCTCGACCCCTAAGAGGCTAAGACCCATATCTTTGTCTTTAGTAGGATCGGTTTTGTTATCCAAAAGGGGTTGAGGCGCAGCTTGTTGCCTGTTTACCTGCCACTTCATTGTAATTGGCCTATGATTGCTTATATAAAAACGAAAATGTTTCAAACCAAAAAATAAAATAAAAATCGTTATGCGATAAGTATCTTTAGTTCTTTACATGATCCAGAGTTTGTAAAGGTCATTAACATGATTATGTGTGTTATTGAAGGGATATATAATAATTGTATAGTGTAATATGGTTGCTTTTAAATTCAGACACTTCAGTTTGTTTACTTTAAGTTTTAGTGTACTCAATCCACATTTTTAATTACTAAATATTGGTTTATACAGTACACTGTACTCTCGAGCTGAATTTTTTTTTATTATTATTATTATTATTATTATTATTTATTATTATTATTATTTTTTTTGGAATGCAGGATCTGCCACGAACTTTCCCGGGTCATCCATGGTTGGACACTCCGGAAGGTCACGCTTCGCTGAGACGTGTTCTTGTCGGTTACTCTTTTCGTGATTCTGATGTTGGTTATTGTCAGGTATGTATCAACATGCTCAATTAACAATGCTAATAAAGGTCTTTGTTTTTGGTGACTGAGTTGTATTTATAATTTACTGCAGGGTTTAAATTATGTGGCTGCATTATTGTTACTCGTGATGAAAACAGAAGAAGACGCGTTTTGGATGTTGGCGGTTCTTTTGGAAAATGTATTAGTCAATGATTGCTACTCAAATAACTTATCAGGCTGTCATGTAGAACAAAGGGTGTTTAAAGATTTGCTGAAAAAGAAATGCCCAAGGTAATATTGTATTGCTTTATATATTTATCATGAAATTACGGCTTTTAAACTTTGAGTATTCTGGAATGCAGTATACATGCTCATTTAGAAGCTCTTGAGTTCGATGTCTCTCTTGTTGCCACCGAGTGGTTCCTTTGTCTCTTTTCAAAGAGCTTGCCTTCAGAGGTTATGATTACTGTAGACATACGTAAATCATGAATATGCACATGTGACATGTGACATGTGACATGTATGTATATATCTAATAGTTATGTTCGTACAAATGCAGACAACGTTGCGAGTTTGGGATGTTCTCTTTTATGAAGGAGCACAGGTCTTACTTAACATGGCTCTTGCTATATTCAAGGTGATTCACTTATTTATGTCTTTACTTGCAGACTTATACGAGTAACACTAGTCCATTAATTCATTAAAAGTAACAAGTCTTGTGGTTCTACTGTTATTGCAGATGAAGGAAGACGAGTTGCTAATGGCAAATCATGTTGGGGATGTAATCAATGTTATACAGAATACGACTCATCATCTCTTTGATCCCGATGACCTATTGACAGTAAGTGTACCCTCTATAAATGTGTTTAGGCTGTTGGATCAAGGAGAAAATAACGTTATATATTGGTACTTATGGGTGCAGGTTGCTTTTGATAAACTGGGGTTTATGAGCACGAATATATCCAAGGAAAGGAAAAAACAAGAACCAGCGGTAATGGCGGAGCTTGATCAAAGGTTAAGACGGCTAAATTCTAGTAATTCGGACGAGAACAGCTGACATCTGTTGTTTAAGAATAATAAACCTTAATATACTTGGACATGTTGTACAAATGCTAAAAAGGCTTGCAAGGCCTAGCATGTTTGTTTTCAGACTATTATTTATGTTTAGGAGGTAACTTGCCTCACAAGGGATTTGTGTTCAAATCTTGTAGCTTATGTATTGAGATGTTGTTGGCTCCTGGTGCCTGTTTCTGGCTGGAGTTTATGTTTGGTTATCTATGATATTTCAGTATTGACCCACAAATCAGTGTTCTTTATCCACTAAATTTTCTTTTAATATTACAAGTGGCTTGATCTTTTTAATAGTTTTATACTTTTATCAAGGGTGTTGCTAAAGATACACCCTTTTAGGGGAATACGCTGCATCAACATCTTATAGTCATTGAGTCAACACGTCAGTCATATGCTATAAAATAACATACGTACATGGGTCGTATGCCTCAATACAAGCGTATACCATCACACTCGCTGCCCTATATGGACGTATAATGTAACATACAATATCTCATACATTATATCGTCTTTACCTGAGTGGCTATCAATTTTAAGTTTTGTGCATATCCGTGGCGCATGAGTGTTCATGTCAACTCTCCATTGAAATAAAATGCATACATGTGTTTCAAAAATGATAAGATTTTACTAGATGTCGGTTTGGTTCGGTTATGATGGGTATGAAAAATTGATAACCATAACCGACCTGTTACTTTCGGTTAAAAAAAAAAACAACTAATTGACCTACCGGATTTTGATTTGGTTCGGTTTTATCAGTTAATTCGATTATGGGTCGGTTAATTTGGTTTTTTCACACCCTCTTAAAATCTTTGCCGATGAATCATAACTGTCCATTTTGTTAATCATCTTCCTCCTTTAACCCATTTCTCACTACAGTCACCTGATCATAAACCCTAATCACATCCTAATCACCAAGAAAAATGCTGATATTTTCTTAACAACCGCCTCCATCTTCAAATTCCACAAACACCCTTAACTAAACAATGAACAAACAACGATCTTATCCTCTTTATCATCATCATCCTTACCAAATTCAGCAACTTTATTCATCTTGAACCGAAACCCACAATCATTATGTCCGATTTGGACGACATTGACCTCAACCCAGAAGACTTTTTATCATCAGTCCCACTAAAAAAGGTCCCATACGGCGACGTTTTCGAAGCCTCACGCGCCGGAGACGTTGACCGGCTGAAATACTTATTAGAGTCCGGTGTTAATGTCAACGCACGTGACCAATGGGACTCTGTGGCTCTATACTATGCTTGTTTAGCAGGGCATCTTGATGCAGCCAAGATGTTGCTTGAAAGTGGTGCAATTTGTTCAGAACATACTTTTGATGGTGACAGGTGTCATTATGCTGCTTTGAATTTGAAGGTGAGGAAGCTTTTGAAGGCGTTTGAGGCGCGCCCGCCTCCGTTGGGGCCGTTGCAGGGGGCTTTGAGGGAAACTTTTCTTGGGTGTGTGGGGAATAGAGGGTATTTGGAGCAATTGGATGGGAAGTCACAGTTTGAAGGTATGGGTTGGTTGAAAAGATTAAAAAGATTGGAACTTTGTTGTTGATCATGTTGGTTTGTTGTTAGTTGGTTGTTTGGTTTTGGTTCTTTAAGCATGGATTGTTTAAAAAGATTAAAACTTTATTGTTGATCATGTTAGTTGTCTGGTTTTGATTCTTGAATGGTGTAATCTACACTTTAAGTATGAATTGTTTAAAAAGATTGGAACTTTGTTGTTGTTCATGTTGGTTTGTTATTAGTTAGTTGTCTGGTTTTGATTCTTGAATGGTGTACTCTATACTTTAAGTATGAATTGTATAAAAAGATCGGAACTTTGTTGTTGTTCATGTTGGTTTGTTGTTAGTTAGGTGTCTGGTTTTGATTCTTGAATGGTGTACTCTATACTTTAAGTATGAATTGTATAAAAAGATTGGAACTTTGTTGTTGTTCATGTTGGTTTGTTGTTAGTTAGGTGTCTGGTTTTGATTCTTGAATGGTGTACTCTGTACTTTAAGTATGGATTGTTTAAAAAGATTAGAACTTTATTGTTGATCATGTTGTTTATTGTTGGTTGGTTGTTTGGTTTTGATTCTTGAATGGTGTAAGCTACACTTTTAAGTGTGGGTTGTTTAAAAAGATTAGAAGTTTGTTGATGATCATGTTGGTTTATTGTTTGGTTTTGATTCTTGAATGGTGTAATCTACACTTTTAAGTATGGATTGTTTAAAAAGATTAGAACTTTATTGTTGATCATTTTGGTTTGCTGTTAGTTAGTTGTCTGGTTTTGATTCTTGAATGGTGTAATCTACACTTTTAAATATGGGTTGCTTAAAAAGATTAGAACTTTATTGTTGATCATCTTGGTTTATTGTTAGTTAGTTGTCTGGTTTTGATTCTTGAATGGTGTAGTCAACACTTTCAGACTCAGTTAGGGGTGTTCAGAATTCGTTTCGAATTCGACAAATTCGAAATTCGATTCGATTATCAGGAATTCGTTTCGATTATAAGAATTCGAATTCGATTCAATTCGAGTCAAGTAAATCGAATACAAATCGATACGAATCGAATACGAGTTTATAATTTCAAATTCGATTCGATTCGAAATTCGAATAAAAATTATACATTTTATTTATTATTTTTATATATAATACATATATAACTTTATTGGGCTATACTATAAATTATTTTCAAAATTTATTCCAAATATTAAAATTGCCCATTACCAAACCCACTACATGGCCCATAAGGCCATAACTAAAACCTAAGTAGCAAATCTATCAGTATATTTCTAACCCTAAAAATATTAAAGTGTAGTGGTTATTCCCGAATCCTCGTTTTGAATGTTAGACTTATGATACTTTATTTATGGTTGCTTTAAAACTTATGTTTCATTTTAATAGTTATTTACATGTTTTCTGTCTGAGAAACTGAATCAATTCGAATTCAAATTTTTAATCGAATACGAATCGAATACGAATTGGGTTTTTTATTCGAATACGAATCGAATTGGGTAGGTTTTAATCGAATACGAATCGAATTCGAATTCAAGGAAAAATAAAAATTATTCGAATAATTTGATTCGAATAATTCGAAAATTCGATATTCGATTCGATGAACACCCCTACTTTCATTATGTATTATTTAACAAGATTAGAACTTTATTGTTGATCATGTTGATTTATCATTAGTTATTTGTCTGGTTTTGTTTCTTGAATGGTGTAGTCTACACTTTATGTATGGATTGTTAAAAAAGATTAGAACTTTATTGTTAATCATTCTGATCTATCATTAGGTAGTTGTTTGATTTAGATTCTTGAATGGTATAATCTACACTTTAAGTATGGATTGTTTGAAAAGATTAGAACTTTATTGTTGATCATGTTGGTTTATTGTTAGTTAATTGTCTGGTTTTGATTCTTGAATGGTGTAATGGTGTAATCTACACTTTAAGTATGGATTGTTAAAAAGATTAGAACTTTATTGTTAACCATTCTGATTTATCATTAGGTAGTTGTCTGATTTTGATTCTTGAATGTTATAATCTGCACTTAAAGTATGGATTGTTAAAAAAACGGAACTTTATTGTTAATCATGTTGATTTATCATCAGTTGTCTGATTTTGATTCTTGTATGTTATAATCTGCACTTTAAGAACTAATCTTTGCTTGATTGTTAATCTTGATATCGAATTTGAAAGTGGGTATGAACGGTGAATAGGTAATTTGTCTAACGGAGGAACCAGTCCCAGCTATTTCCCTCCAGACGTTACATTTTATCTTCATGGAAGACCAATCGAAGCTCATAGAGTAATCTTGAGTGCCAGGTCACCCTACTTCAAGAAAAAGTTCGAAACCGATTGGAGGGACCGTAAAGAAATAAGATTCTCGAGAGAAAAGTTATCTTACCCTGCATTTTACAGCCTTGTTCACTTCTTTTACTCCGATAGACTCGAGATCGCTGTTGATGACATGGAAGATCTCGTTAGAATATGCAAAGTTTGTAAGTGCGAATCATTACAAAAGGTTATAGAAAAAGAAGTGAGGCATCAAAAGTACGCAGATTATAAATCGTTACAAGATATCGATAATTCCCAGCGACGGTATATTTTACAGGGTAGTTCGTTACCTGAGGAAGATCGTCTCCCCGCTGCCTTATCGCGTGTTCTTCAAATATCTCTTAATAATTCGATTCAAGAGGGAAAACATGAAGATGATCTTGTGTCACGATTTGGTTCGATGAAAATAAATGGTTTTGAATTTGAAGATGATCTTGCGGATGTTAATATAAAAGTTGATGATAAAGTTTTTCGTTGTCATCAAGTTATTTTGGCTTCAAGATCGGAATACTTTAAAACTAGATTATCGCGTATGGAGGATTTTCTTGAAGGGAAAGATGGGTTACCTGATTACAATCTTCCGCTTATTAACGAACACGATCTTAGCATGGAAGCTTTTGAGAAGATGATAGAGTACATGTAAGCTTCTTCATTTTATTTATTTATTTATTTATGATTTGTTTGTATAATGGACTTAAAAAACATAATTTTTGTGTAACGTCCTTTTGCTTCTTCACAGGTACACTGACGGTTTGAAGGATATCAACCCTGAACAGGTATTCTACATACATCTTTATAGATTTAAAAAAATAAACAAAAAATGTCAAAAATGTAATTTTCAACTCTTAAAAAACGGTCGTTTACTGATATATTGAGCAGGCTGAAGAAATGTTTGATGCTGCTTCAAGATACTTATTATTTCCTCTTAAACGCGCGGTTGCTGATGCTCTACTACCTCATCTACAAATGGTCCCTCCTTCACAATTATGCCACTGGTTGATATTATCCGACATGTATGTTACCGTTACCGTTACCGTTACCCTGTGCTTATTTTATCAGTTCTTTGAAGTTTAATAATATCACACGTTATATTTTACGACAAAACCTTGTGTTGTTGTAGGTACGGTGTTTTGAAGATACGGGAATATTGTCTGGATATGATAGCCTGCAACTTTGAGACATTTGCAGATACTAAGGAATTCAGAGCGATGCTTCTAACGCTGCCACCGCCATCTGGTGATTCATCACTTCGTACCACTGTTCCAAATGCTCCTGGAGCGGAAATGAAGATGACAGAAGGGAACGTTCTAGATGATTTGCGTGAAAAGTGGCTGGAAGTTGAAGCTGGAGAACTCGATACAAGAGACGAAAGCGCGTTACTTTTTGATAAACGCCTTGAGATGCTTATGTTGGTTGCACAACAAGAACAATCTGTAGCTGATAATGAGTAATTTTGTTTTTTAACATGTTGAAATATTTTAGAACTTATCAATAATACCACATACAATTCTAATACCAAAAAAACAAAATTTACTTATTAATACGAATAATTTATATTACATAATCATTCATTATCGTTCTCAACCGTTTCTTCTTTCGCTTGGGTACTACCATCTTCGCTAGCGGCTTCATCCATCGCTGCGTTTGCTTCTTCTTCGGGTGGTCTATCTTCTTCTTCGGTCTTAGCCTTCTGTAGCAAGCTCCAGTACATGATGCTTGCTGTCAAAATCAGGATCATCTTCGGGTTAACCTGTCAACATATATTTGAACTTCAATTCATTGCTGTTTAAAAAGTCAGTTATTTTTTTTAGATTTGAAAGAGTAATTTTTTTTACCTCTAGAATGTCCTCAGGCAATAAGAAGATGGAGCACCCTAGCTTTCTTGCAACACTAATTATATACGTTGCGTTTAACTTCTTATCCTCCTCTGTGATTTCAACAACAATTAGAAAATGTTAGTTTCATAAAGTTTAAAGATTTAACGCGTTAAAATGATAAAAGGTTAAAAATTTACCGTTCTCGCCCTTGGTAACAAGACCCCAGTTTACAACCCTTTTATCCACTGCACTAAGAAGCTCGAGGAAGAAAATACCGTCTGATAGTCGTTTATCCTAAAAAAAATAAAATAATAATAATAATAAAAAAAAAATTCATCATTAACTATTTTTGCCTGATTTCTGTTTTGAGTAATCATCTTTGCTTTCTCACCCATAACAGGGTAACAACTTTTCAAAATTTCAGTTTCAGGTATTCCTTTATCTTGTTAGCAACATGACAGAAAAAAAGTCAATAAGGTCAAACCTACAAACATCATAAGTTTGACCTGGTAACCTGTACAAACCACAAGCTACCTTAAATTGAATTTTCGGAAGTCATTTATGGGTGAAAATAAAGATGGTTACTCAAGACAATCAGACTGAAAGCGGTTACATTGTTATGCGATCTGCGATAACCATATCGAGATTACCTTAAAGCTATCCATTTGTCTTTTTCCTGACTGTTTGACTTTCATGTTTGCCCATTGGAGGATATCAGCATCGGTTATCTCTTTTCCTTGACCATGAGTTCGTAAATTTTTGAGAAGTTGGAGCATGCTAAATCGCATCAACTGCCACAAGAACGCTGCAAACAAGACCAAACACAGTTAGTTATTTTATTCCTTTGTCGATAGATATGATCATGTTTTATATAAGAAAGGGTGCGATCAAATGTTCAATACATAACTGATTTTAAGTAGAGAACCGCGGCATCCGCATAAACTGTCTTATGTATTGTATTTAAAGCAATATGTGTAGTTGTAACTGGTGCGTTTCTCACATTTCTCTACTTTCAAATTGGTTCTGTATTGAACGTCCATTTAAAAAACGAACCTATTATAAGCTTCTTGTTTCCTGAAACAATGTCGGCTCCAGCAATATTGATGAGCGAGAAATTTAATTCTTTCCCAATCCTTATAACTTGATTGCAATTCTCGACTTTTCTAAACGGCATCTTAATTGGAGGTTTTGTTGCTTGCTTCCACATAACTGACCCCGGAGCGAGTTTGTCAAGAACTTCTAAAAGAACCCATCTGAATGCAAGAAAAAAATTCAAAGGTATGAAAATCATAAATTGCTTACCAAGTTACCGTCAATCCATTATCATGCAAACGCGTTCTTTTTTTTTTTTTTTTAAATTTTAAGCTCACCCGTTTCTGACATCCTCCCACACGTTATTAATATGTGTTTCGACTCCAAGACTGTTGATCCACATTCTGAAACATCTTTCTTCCCGTGATGTGCTTTCATCGTCGGTCATCATCTCCGCAAATGAAGTCTTAGTTTTATCTATAGTAAGCCCATTCCTGTTATTCAAGTTACATATGATCCATATTTAAACATTTTATCTAGGTTTTAATATCTTATACACTTGAAAAGAAGTAACTAGACTCACTCACCTATGCTGAAATATTTGCGCAACGAATGCGAGATTTAAATTTGTGGACCCTTCAACAATATCCTTAGATGTAACATATCTTTTACAGTCCAATTTCTCCGCTTGTTCGATAATCAACTTTGCTCTTTCTGTGGGATCTTTCGTTTCCAAAGTTTTAGTGGTACCGTGTTCTGGGGCTAGAACGTTAAGTAAATGCGCGTATGCCTCTCCGTCCTACACACGACTTAGATAAATCAGCTAAAAGTGTGTGTATACAGCCTTTTTTTCAATATTAATCATAAACAAGTACCTTTAGATCAGATGAAAAGTTTGTAACTTCTTTTTTGTAGCCTGATTTCTTTAACTGAAAGTTCATCCATTTTAGAAGCACTTTTTCTGGTGCCAAACCCATGAGTTCTTCAGCTTCCTGTAGATTTAACATCGCGTTGAGATGTAAATCACGCGTATAAAACTATATATAAATAAATAAATAAATAAATAAATAAAGGTCGGTAAGCAACCAAACAAGCCATCGGACCTTGCTATCTTCAACCATCGCTGCGAGCTCAGGGGTTTTCTTTAGATCGACTGTCGACAAAAGTTGTATCTGGCAGTGCCAACATTAAGTTAGAAATATATATTAATACAAAACTTGAATTAATTTGACAAAAATAATCCCCTAAATTACCTTAATTATCTGCGATATCAACCCGAGTAATAGATGTGGCTGCAAACATGAACCAAAAGAAAAGTTAGTACAAAACTTAAGTTTAATATCTCACGAGTTACTTTATTTTGCTTCGCTTAAGTGGCGCAATTTCGACGAACCAGGTTATGCTTCATCTCTAACAGGTCAAGAAAATAATTACTTTATATGGAAACAGGTTGAAATCACCCAAAGTCTTACTTATATAAGGTACTAAAAATTATGGACAAAAAAGGTTTTGGGTCAACCCAACGTAGCCCGTTTCAACTTGTATCAAGAATGACCGTGTTTTGACCCGTTACCCAGCCCGTTCGACCCGCCCATTTATGATCACATGTTCTCAACTTACTCTTCCTTCAGCCAAGTCCTGTGTGCCAATGTTAACAACAGTGCAGCCTATAGCCTTTGCAGAATTAAGGCAAAGCGTGTGATTCTCATTTCGTTCCCATGGATTAAGAACCTTTTTAGTGTTGATAGCTCGCTCATCTATCGTACCGGGAACAGCCACATTAATCAACTTACTACAAAAACAAGAGTATCAATCAACATAAGTCTTGTTAAACAAACGAATATATAGTCGAACATTTGAATTATTAGTAATTAGTAATACCATAATAGGACTCCATCTTTAGCAAGATCAAATAAAGCATTGGTAGCAGGGTCTAAAGGAAGAAATTGCTTCAAAAATTTATCTTCTCCAAGATAGTTGTTAATATGAGAAACATATGAAGCCTTTTCCGTTTCGCTAATGCTGTGGCGAAGGAGAGTTGTCCCCGATTTCACAAACGATGAAGTCGTTCTGAAAGTTTTTGAAGTTCCCATTTTCGCACTTGCTCGAGATTGTAAATTCAGATATACCTATAATAATTATATAAAAAAGTTCTAAAAAAATCCTTTTGTCTTTTCATCACTTAACGAAACACGAGGGTGTTTGGCGTTGCGTTCTAAACGCGAATAACACTATATATTGATTATCCGCAACTTGAAAACGCAATGCCAAACACCCGTTAAACGAACTAGACTGTCTATAGTTGATCCACTCACCCGAAGGAAGCCCTCGAAATCCAACTCTTTGGACAAGTTAGAATATGAGTCGCTTAGCATTCGGTTAACTTCATCCTGGCTTGCTACCTCATTAAAGGGCTTTAGTTTTGCCAAAACCGGCGGCAAATCCTGTATTGTGACTGTCCCAGATTCATTTCTTGCTGAAACAAACTATATGCGAATCAATCAACATCTAGATTCATATCAAATCAATGAGCAAAGGTATAAACATGAAATGTCATACTTTGGTTCTAAGTTTACGAAGCTCGACTTGCGTAAACTGGCTTTGCAGCCATTGATCATTCACAAAGACACCCTCGAAAGTCGACATCTTTCATTCGTTTTCCGAGTTGAGCAAATCTTGAAATGTATCAACCAAGATTAAACAATCAGACAGATTTTTGGCATGAATTGGAGAATTACAACCAACCCAGATGAATTAATGTCTGGAATGATCTACTCACATAAGATTTCAAGAAAACGAATGGCAAGATTGGATTTTTACCATCAAGAATCACATGATTATTAGGAAAACAGATAACAAAACCTTAACAAGATTGATCATGGGTCAATAGTAATAATCCATATTATCGAAGAAGCCCAAGAATTGACGTAGGGTTACAAGCTGATTATGGTTTTGTGAATTGAAGGGGAGTGCATGAAAATCGCATTGTCTTTCGGACCTGCGTAAACTTTGGGGAAAGAAAATCGAAGAGAAGGTGATGGCTTGTTAACATGGGACTTGCCCATTTGGAGCCAATTACAACATTAGGGACTTGCCCATTTGGTCAACAGTAATAGAATTCTATCACTCACAAGCATCAATCAAGTTCCGCCATGTCATCGATCATTTTTTCATCACTCACAACCTTTTTAGTGGGGGTGGTCATCACTCATCACCACACCCAACAATTTTCCCCCAACCAACAATTACCCTCCCAAAACAAAACAATAACGCGTGATAAAAATAACGAAAATTGAGTCCGTGATGCTATAACGCGTTGAACTTTTAGCCGGCGGTGGAAGATTTCGTTTTTCACGCGTTGATCTTTCCTATAACGCGTTGAACTATGTTGCCACCCCGCCTGGCCTTAGTAACCCCTCTGTTCCCACATAACGACAGAAAAGAAATATATTGTATTTAGGCCATGCGGGTGTACTCTAAGATTTAGAGTGTTAATAGTGACATGACCATAGTCACCTAATTCGCGGTTCGCTCCGGTTCGGGTACGCGGTTCGGGTTCGCAATTCGCTAGTTGGGACGAATTCGGTTCGGAAGGGGGTAGGTTCATTTCGGTACGGTCCGGTACGATTCGGTTCGGTGTACCATTCCGTTCCATTCGGTATACACAAATTAAAACAAAAATTACTAATTTTATAAATCCAAATAAGTAAACAACTTAAAAAGTTTTAGGTTAAAATTGAAAAGGTAAAAATATAGAGATTTGAGCATGAAATATGTAACTTAATAAAAAAAGCTTTAGGTTAATATTTATAATAACATAAACATAAAGGATGAAATATGTAAATAAAAGAGGTCTTAGGTTAAAAGAGATGAAAGAAACGCAACGTACAGCCTCCAACTCCATCTTCTCCTCCATTTTCACTAGGGTTCATCATTATCACAGGTAAGGTTTAATTTTTTCATCTTCATCACCATTCGCTGAATTGATGAACATCTAAGTAGCACTGGAACGGGTACGGGATCAGGGTACGGGGACGATACGGGAACGAGGAACGGCAAAACTCAAAATTTCAAGATACGGGTACGACAATAAAAAATATAAACAAATAAAAATATATTAAACAAATTCCAAAAATAGTACATCTTCCAAAGGTAATTAATTATCAATAATCAAATCATTTTCAAATTCCGGTTCATCTAGTGAGAGGTCGGCAATCGATAGAGAATTAGAGATGATGAGACTTGAGAATTTAGAGATTAGAGAAGCCGAATATGATAGGTCTATTTATTTAATAGCCGGTTGTGGAATTTGAAAGGGTTAGAACCCTAAAATTAAATGGAAACGGGCTGGATACTTCTACCAGATACGTCCCCGACATTGGAAACGTTTAGGAAACGTCCCCGACGAGTACCCATGGTGTTTCCGTCCCCGACAAGTACCCGATACGGGTACGGCCACATAAATGGAGTCCCCGTGCTACATAGATGAACATGATGCGCTGAATTGAGCGAATTAGGTGACTATGGTACTGGCGCCGTATCCAACCCTAATACGTATTGACCCTTAAAATTCGCTATTATTGCAAACGGAATTCAGTGAATTGGTGCAACAAATTCGCAGAATTGAATGGAATGAAATGCTGAATTCATGGAGTGAATTCGCGAATTCGAACCGTATTATACAAAAACGAATTCCGTATATACGAAAATCGCCACTTTTCTAGCGAATTAGGTGACTATGGACATCACATGTTAACCGACATTGCAAACCACTATCTCCTTGTGTAAAATGAGTTATGTGTTAACATGTTAACCGAATGTTAAGAGATTGGATTAATTTTTTTTTCTTTTTTAGACCAAAAACCATTAAAAGATAGGGTCAGATAAAGTTAAACCATTTCCTTGGAGTGAGCCAAAGTGAAATGTGGAAAAAAGATTGATATGACACTTAGGTGGAGTTAAGATAAGTTAAAGTATACCCAAAGACCTTAGAATGAGGGAATTAAAAATAAATTTTCTTTCAATTTCTCTCTATTTCCTTCCTTAAAAAAACTCTTTTTTGACATCTTTTCAAATTCTTTCTCTTCCTTCGTTATATGAAACTCGGGAACACAACATAATTGTTCTTTGGGTAACTCAATGACAAAAGGCGACCCTAAGTACGTGATCGTATTAGCACAAGCCCAACATCTCCAGTTTCGGGGAAAATCCACCACCGAAGGCCCACTGTGATAAAACCTGGCTGGGATCGGATTCGAACTTGAGACCTGTGGCCTTCAACCCGGAATCTTCATTTTTCTCCAATGCCAGTTGAGCTATAGCTCATTGGCTTAGTCCCTCATTGTAAGTTACACGGAGATTTTAGATCTACCGCAACCCCTAATCCGCTTGGTTCGACCGCCTCTAATATGACATACACATCCATAATCGTCTTAACTTTGACAACCCACACCGGGTAATTTGTAGGAGTCAAAACATGAAACTGATTGACAACCCACACCGGGCAATTTGTAGGAGTCAAAACATGAAACTGATATGCCATAGAACTTCCCTATTTTACCATTTCCATATCCTCTTATCCACAACTTCAATCCCACATGACCACTTTTGGATCTACCTTTTCCCAGCTCACAAGAACAACCCTGTTCTTAACCAACGACCAAAGAAAAAAACAAGCTTGCCGCTTCTACCGTTTCTTCTTCCCTTGCTAGAAACGACAAGATTCAAAGCCTCTGGCTTTAACGAATCTTCTTCTGTCTGCTTACCTGCAAATCGGATGTAAATATGAAACATACATCGTGCTTATGTTGTCTGCTGCTCCTACTGTTTTGGTAGTGCAGTTTTGTGAATGACTGTACTTTTCGAAAAACAACATTATGTTTCTATTTGGGTCATCCGACACTAGGAAATAATGTGTTGCCATAAGACCGTACCATTAAGCACAATGTAAACAAGTGCTCCACTGTTTCCAAATCCGAATCATATAGCACACACCTCTGCAGGCCCACTTGGACATTCTCCCTATTTCAAGTCATCAACATTGGGATCCGAATAATCTCCACTCTCCACGCAAAGATATTGCACTTCACCGGGACCCACTTACACTTATCCAAAATATAATCCTAACTCGAATTATAATCTTAATTTGGTAGCCTTTTAACCGAACCAACTGAGAACCGCCCCGAATCCTTTCCCAAGCACTCCCAACGATCTTTGTTTTCGTCGAATCTTACTGTATCCAACAGTTTGTTGCACATTGCCATTCTAATAACTCCAAGTATGTCGAAAGGACCCATTTCCAATGCCATTTCTACGTAAAATTCTCCTAATCCGCAACCTTGCAGCTTTTATCTTCATCCATATTGAATTAATACGATAATATATCTTTAAGAGGCTCATTGCAATTTGCAAGCCCAAGGATCAATCCAAAACCTCATTCTTTTTCCAATTTCCACCACTCCTTTAATTAATCTATGAATTTTGAGACCATTAATATTAAGCTTGAATTCCAATTTAACTATATTAACCCCACCTCCTCCTATGATAGCTCTATTGAGAGGCAAAACCGACCATACTCTTTTATTAGAGTGACAACCCCTAAGAACTTTCTTCCATACACATTTTCCCTCATTCCTATATCTCCATCTTAGACACAATGTAATTACAGTGAGCTAGATGTAATATGTTGTAACACCCAAAAACGGGTCTGGTAATTAAACCATGTGAATATCGAAAAACGGGTAAATACCGTTAGAGGTAAAAAATAACCCGGTAAACATTAAAATTTAATTAAATAAACCTAATGTTAAATAAAGATAGATGAATTCCTTTTGAACAAAGTTTATAAAAAGCCCGAGGCAATCGGTACGTGATCTAAGTCGGGTTGTATCATCCCCGAACTTAGTAAATTGAATTATCATGTTTATTGATAATTGACGGGAAGTAGGCAACTAGGAATAATTAACCTAGTTGATTATTCGTATTGTTAAGTGATAAATATACAATTAAAATCTCAAACATGAGGGACCAAAAGGGGAAGATGTTGAAACTTGAATAATAAAAATAAAAAAAAACACAACACACACTAGGTGTGTGTGTGTAACGACCAGGAGAAAGAACAAGGGAGCAAAACCCTTGTTCAATCTTAATCCATCAAATTGAAGACCAATTCGAGCCCCAAATCAGTGCATGAACGCATATTATCGATTACCAAGACAAGGGGATCATAAGGTATGTTTAAAAACCTAGATTTGGTGAAAGTCATAACTTGAGACAAGTAGAATACTTGCAATTAGATTGTTGGATTATGATCCAAAGATGAAACTAGGTGTATATGCATGCTTAATTTCGTTTGACATAATGAAATTATGAAATATTTGATGTAAGGTTACTTGTAAGTGATTAACAAGTAGATTATGAAGTGGGTTTTTTATAATATGATTGAGTTGATGATATATCTATGTTTATAATCATCACGAATGATAGTAATAGGAAGATATTTGAACGATCAATGAGTTTGAGTTCATATTCATACTTTCCATGAAATGGGTTTTGTATGATAAGATGAAATTGATGTTATATTAATATATGTTTGAAATCGTCATGTGTATATGAATGATTGAGTCTTTGGCCAAGTTTGATGTTTAGGTAAATTTCATACACATGATGCAATGGGTTGTTTTATGGTGATGAAACAATTCCAATGTTCTTATATAATGATTGATAGATTAGTATACAATGATTATAAATTATGTTAACCTGATGTTAACAATCACATGAACTAGGTTAATGAATGTAGTTAAAATGGTGGCCTAAAAATAGCGCCTACCAGGTAATTAGTGAAATGCGTAAATGAGTCGTTGAACTTATTTGTGGATTTGCATAAGTTAATAGACAATTGACTTTTAAAAGTCAAGATGACCTATAATAGGATTAAATGGTGATTTTGGTTTAAAGTCCAAAAGGTGGGAGAGTCATGATAGATGATGACTAATCTAACCATCTTGCGAATGATAAATGGTAGTTTGACGCTTGACAAACTAGGTGGAAGCTTGGGGAAGAAACGGGTAAAACGGATCGAATACGCGAGAGAAGCATAATCGGATGCAATGTAAGTTAAGCTTACATCTTTAAAATAGAACATCTAGTTATGTAGTTGATTAAGATGAAAGCATCTTAGCATTTGAAAAGTTACCTTATGGTGTAAGCCATAATGAGTAAAAAGGGTAAAACAGTAATTTAGTCACGTGTTGACGGATAAACAATGAGTTTTTGAAAAGTTACCTTATGATGTAAGCCATAATTGGTAAAAAAGGGTAAAACGGTAATTTAGTCACGCGTTGACTGATAAACAATGAGTTTTTGAAAAAGTTACCTTATGGTGTAAGCCGTAATGGGTAAAGAAGGTAAAATGGTAATTTAGTCACAAGTGACGAATAAAGGTTGAAGTTTTTAAAAGACACCCTATGGCGTAAGCCATGATGGGTCAAACGCGTAAGGAAAAGACTTCAAGAAATATGACCATACGGTGAAAAACCGTAATGGGCCAAATGAATGAAAATTTAGGGCTGTAAACGAACTGAACGAACACGAACAAGGTCATGTTCGTGTTCGTGTTCGTTCGTTAACGAAATTCACATGTTCATGAACTGTTCACGAAAGCATACCGAACATAAGTTTATGTTCGTGTTCGTTCGTTAAGGAAATTCAGTTGTTCACGAATAGTTCGTGAACACTAGTCTCGTACACAAACAGACGCAAACAAGAAAACAAACGCAAACGAAAATTTAACTTGAAACCAAAAAATAAAAATCTTGACATTCTTAAACATTGGATATAAGTAGTTAAATACAACCATGAAATGATAAATTAAAACACAAGAAGTCTACTACACCACCAAACGACGAATCAAGTTTAACTAACTTAGACATAATTATCCCCAAAAATGTCTTAGAATTTCCAAAGTTTAGCTAACTTAGAAAAAATAGGGTTTTGAGGTTTTAATATGTTTAGATAAAAGGTTTATTGTTTATTATTTTTTTTAATATAATCAAACGAACACGAGGGAACATGATCGAACGTAACCGATCATATTACCGAAAGTTCATGAAAACAGCCGAACGAACGAGACATGTGTTCGTGTTTGTTCGTTAAGCTAATCGAACGAACATAAATGAACTTCCCGCCGAACGGTTCACGAACTGTTCGCTGAACGTTCGGTTCTTTACAGCCCTAAATGAAATGGTAAATAAATACCATTCTTATATATATATATATATATATATATATATAGGGTCAGGATTTAGAGAAAACAGTGGAACGTGTGAGAACGGTGAGAACGCTTATGGATCGTCAGATCAAAACAATCCATGGACTAGATTGAGCGGTGGCGTTTTCGTAAATAACATCAATTTTATGATGTGGGAAGCGCTTCATTAAGGGTAAAAGGGTTTTTTACCGCTCAAATTCAAAACGCCAACAAAATGCTAACACGCCATTCAAAAAAAATAAAAAATAAAAAATAAAACGCCATTAAAAACAAAACACCAAAAATTAGTGATAAAACGCGTTGGATATTACAGGAAGACGAAACAACACAGTAACTGAATTTCAGTTATTAACATTTATTAGAAGAAATTCCCTCCTAAATTACGTGCCAAAAACATCATTATATAAATGACGTAAAACATTGCTTCCATAATCACTTCCATCTATCCATTTCTACAAAAACATCTTTAACAAAAAACGCCAATGTAACCAAAACGCCAAAAATGGCAACAATCGTTTGGTGGAGATGCACTCTGGCAATCAGGCGATTCGTCATGCGTTTTGACAACAGAAGGAGGGTGTATGTTAGGATGATCAAGGCAATTTTAAAGATGGAAGAAGAGGTACAGAGGGGTATCCTATCTCTTGGCATCACTCTGGATAACGAATGCCATGAAACACATATGCTTATGAAAGCATTAACAAGGAAATTTGGACCAATCAAAGCAGATGTAAAGTCGGACCCTGTCATGACATCATGGCGTTTTGATGATGAAACAGACACCGTGACCGTTATATACAACAACGGAGAGCAGGAAGACTACTGGCTTGAAAACATCATGACAAAGCAGGGGCTTGGGTTCATGGAAGAATTGCATAACGCCACTTGTTTGAACACAGAAATCGACTCAAAATTGGCGTTAATGCAAGACATGTTCAAATGGAGGCTTTAGAATCTTCAGGAACAAGAAGCCGATGAGGGTGAAGGTGATGACATGGATGAAGATCCAGATGAAAACTCCGAGGAAGAAGATGACGCAAGTGTTGGATACTTTTCGGATAAAGTACCTTCTGACGAAGGGTTTTAATTTTTTTCTTCTGTGCAATCTCCTTTTTTTTAAAGATAATTAAATGATATATTTCTCTATTTATTGTTTACAAAACGCCAGAAATAACAAAAAAATATTTTTCCTGCTTAATAATTTATTTTCTCCGTTATTGTATTTTCTCATCTTGGTCTGCATAACGCCATTTAAAAAAATCCAAACTTGGAAGATGGGACGTCTATCACCCTAGAAACTGATAAAAGCTGATCAAAACAGTAAATACAAACAGTAATTGAAAAGACAGTTACTTTATTACTATAATTTATTATAATAAAAAAATCTTGCCTAAACTACGCGCCAAAAAACTCCTATAAGAGAGGGGTCTACACACAATGAATTGATCACACCTAGAAAACAAACGCCATGTTCTCTAGAAACCACTCACGTTAAAACGCCAAAAACGGTTAGTTAAAATAACCACAGATGGCAAAGCTTTCACTGAATGGATTCTTCTCTGAGGGGGTCATCTCTATAATCTTTTGCTGAATGAGATGGACAAATATTCAAGAAAAAGAGACTGATGACAGTGATATGTCATCATGTGAGCTTTGTTCTTGATGGATATATTGATGGAATGAATGGATCGATACCAGTGTAAAATGCTATTTTGCACTCCATTATTATAAATAGCATCAAGCAAGAGTTGATCTTCAATGACATGCCATCAAACAAGAATATCACACCAAAAAACAGGATGCCACTAAGAAGCTTCGTCTAAAAAAGACGGGGTTTATGTAGGAAAGTTAACATCTAGCTAAGGTATTCAAAGATTCAAAACGCCAAAACAAATTCAAGAAGAAGAGGCTGATGATAGTGAAGATTCAGAAGAGAAATTTGATCACCATTTTTAATTTTATTTTCTTTTTCATTTTAGATTGTTTTGTTATCAAATTATCTATTGTTTTGTTATCTAATTCTCTACAAATAAAATACATTATTATATAAAACGCCAAAAACTACAAACACCAAAACGCTACTAGTATGAAAACTATGAGAACGGGTGCTGGCAAAGCACCTTGTCAAATGTATTAAATGCCAAAAAAATTCACTAAACGCCATAAAAAAATTTGGTCTTATTGTAATCTTATGAAAATATTAATGACTCGTAGTGAATTATTATACAACGCCACAAAACGCAAAAAAAATTGACCAGAAAACGCTATAACGCCAAAAAATTATCTATGTGACACAAAAAAACAATTAATTCAATGCCAAAAAGTTTAATGAATACAATTAACGCCAAAATAATCTTAGACGCCAGAAAATGTTATAGTGCGTTGAGAAAATAAAAGAAGATTGAAAAGACAAAAAAACCCCTCACCACCTGATCATATCCCGCGCCACGTGTTGGGCCAGAATGCGTTCTCACTGTTCTCACACTTTTGGACGTTTTCTCCTTATATATATATATATATATATATATATATATATATATATATATATATATATATATATATATATATATATATATATATATATATATATATATATATATATATATATATATATATATATATATATATATATATATATATATAGGGGGCCGCTAAAATGAAAACCACCCTTAGTTGCGAGAATCACGAGAACCACTATCCACCAATCAAATAATGACACCCAAAAGAGTAATATAGTCATTTAATCAAAATAATCAAATAATCCATCTCTCCTATTTAAAGTCTCTTTTTAAAATAATTTCAATTTCTCTCTTTTCACATCAAATCATCTCTCTCTCCTCTTTATAAATTATTGTTATTTTGTAAAAAAAAGTTTTTAATTGTAAAAAAGTTTTCGTAAAAAATGTAAAAAAGTTAAAACACGTCTGTGAAAAAAAAAATGTTTTTTTTTTTGTAAAAAAAGGTTAAAACCATAAAAAAGTTTTCGTATAAATTTTTGTATTTTGTAAAAAAAGTTTCGATAATTTTTATTTTTGTAAAAAAGTTTTTGTAAAAAAAAGTTTAAAACCATAAAAAAAGTTTTCGTAAAAAAACGTAAAAAATTTTAAAAAACATGTGTGTAATTTTTTTTTTGTAAAAAATAGGTTAAAACCGTTAAAAAAGTTTTTGTATAAATTTTTGTTCATTGTTAAAAATTTTTTGTAAAAAAAATTTTGTAAATTTTTTTTTGTAAAAAAAAAGTGTAAAACCGTAAAAAAAGTTTTCGTAAAAAAAAGTTTAAAACCGTAAAAAAAGTTTCAAAACGTGTGTGTAAAAAAATGGCGAGTAAAAACGGGGCGTAAAAAATGGCTCGTAAAAAAACCGGGTGATAAAACGACGCGTAAATACGGGGCGTGAATATGGGGGCGTAAACCAACACGTAAAAACGGCGCGTAAAACCGGGCGTAAAACGGCACGTAAAATCGGGCGTAAAAACGGTGCGTAAAATGGGGCGTAAAAACGGGGTGTAATAACGGGGTGTAAAAACCGGCTCGTAAAAACTTTTTTTTGTAAAAAAATCCTGACAAAAATTGTTTTTTTTGTAAAAAAAATCAGATTTTAATTTTTTTTAATTAAAAAATCTGATTTTAATAAAAAACAATTAATTTAATAAGACAAAAAAAGTAATAAAAAACAATTTGTACAATAAGACAAAACAAGCAAATTTACTAAACTACCCTTTTGACATTAAAATATTAAAAACATAATAAGACAAAAAGAATTTAATATTGTTTTTATAACTTTTAATCTCATCCATTGTCGAGTCTTATGCTCACAGGGGTGAATAGCGTATGGGATTGCGTTGCTATTAATTACCAACTATTTAAGCAATGTATTAAAACGGGTCAATTCTTTGACCCGAGCTAGGCATGTGTAATGGGTCAAACTCTCAATGAGGTCTTAGGGCCGAGGAGAGCTAATTGAGTCATGGGTGAACATTGGATTCACCCAAAGTGAGGTATATCAAGCAATTTGAGTTTGAGATATTATGTTCTTAGAGACATAATGAATTTAAAATGAAATACGATTTAAAAGAGTAAACTTGGTCAAAACAAGCTTTTAAAATGTCCTTCGTAGTTAAAAAGGACTAAATTTGACTAAAACGCCCCTGAATAGAAAATCGAGCAAATGACCCTTGAGGGCAGTTTAAAAATGGATTTTGTATTTGGGTGGACCCATTGGGTGGTATAAAAGTGAAAGGCGTAAGCCTTTTTAGCTAAATGCCACCTAACGGGTCATTTTCGTAAATTGCCGATCCGGAGGGTAGAATCGGCATATAATGTTTTCACTAAAATAATTCACCAAAAATATAGTTGTGGTGGAAGATAAATGGAAGTATTAGTGTGGAAATAGGGCGTATGAAAAGAATAAGGAAGATTTGATGTTTGGTACACAAATCTTGAAACGGGTCAAATAATTTATATGCGCTAATTGGGTAACAAATGCGTAATTCAAAAAAAACTAAGAATCCGGGTTAAGGATTTTGTGTTAATGTAACGCCCGTAAATTTCGGTCCAACTATGAGATGACACGTGTCCTGAATCTCCAACTAAGGAGAGGGAATTTTTCGTTCAACTATGTAACAATACATATCCAATACTCCAATTTATTCCCGACTATGTGGAAGGAGGAAGGAATTATATTCTACGTTCATTGAAACGTGTTTCATATCTCCGACTGATCCCAGTTCTGGGAAGGAGAGAAACTTTCATCATGCGTTAACTAAAACGCGTCCCGGATCTCCGACTAATCTCAACTATAAGAAAGGAGAGGGACTATAATTGCCAAATGGCCAATGATGTAAAGTCCAAGGACTTAAAATGTAAAATCTCAAATTTATGCTCTGAAGGTCCCTTACGGACCGCAAGGGTTTTAAACCAAAAAATGTGCGCTGAAGGTCCTTACGGACCGTAAGCCGTCACCCTTACGGTCCGTAAGGGGTCTGCTGGTAGATTCATTCTTGCATCCCAAGGCTTTTATGCACATGGTGACATATAGCTCGTTTTACCACCAATTCACCTGGTCTTTACACCTCATTAACACCTGCCATGATCCTAGAATAAGCCTGGACACATGTCTTGATCTTGTTCATCCTTTAAAACTATAAATAGTAAGCTTGTACTCATTTTCAAATTGCTCATTTCTTTGATTTCTTCTCTATTATTTCTTGGAGTGTTTCCTGATTCAATGAAGCCAACCTCTGAGTTCAAGACTTCTCCTAGAACACAAGTAAGTGTTCTTTCATAGTCTATTTCATTTTATAGGCTAGTTAATAGCCAAAAGTCAAACAGTTTGACTTTCTGTATGACTTTCAGTTATTACCATTATGGTTAAGCCAATCGAACATGGCTACGTGATCATAATAATGAAGGTTATAATCCCCTGGGATCATACCTTCCAAAGATCACGTTAAGTAGGCGAAATGACGAGTCAACTTTATATTAAATAAACAGTCAAAAACGTAAACTTTCTAAATGAAGTTAATCAAGCTTCTAACTATTAAAACTTGAAGTTTCGACATTATATCAGTTTATAAAACATGTTAGGACATGTCTAAACATGTCCAACTTGTCATTTCTTGTTTAGAGCTTAATTCTATATCGAAAGTCAAGCAGTTTGAATTTTGCTTTGACTTTCGATTCTGATCCGTTTGGTCAACGTTTAGGCCTATTTTAAATTAGTTTTAGGACCACGATATTATTGAGTATAACTCTCTGAATTTATACCACATGCTCAGTCCGTTTGATGGGTTAAACGACAAGTCTTGAAATTATTATAAAAAATGACTACAATGCCCTTGTATGGTCAAAGTAGCTAAGTGAATGATTTTAAACTAAACCAAACTTATAATCTGACTTTAAGTCAGTAGATACTTCAACTAAAAAGGTAATTTACTACTTGGACTTGTCGTATGCCCAACCGACCTTCAAAACCATCTTTATGCGCATAACTAGTTATACGAACCTAGTTCGCTTAAACTTGGCATAACGGGTCAAAACTTTATTAAACCTTTCCAAATCAGAATGTTTGGTTAAATAACCTTTATCCAATTAGTCATTACACTCGGATAGGTATAAACCGCATTCTATTCGATTTACGCTTAATCTAGCGAACCTATTCTTAAGTAACGGGTCATATCTAAAGGGACTAACCTTTGACCCGTATAGATTCTAACAGATAATAAATTTGTTCATTCTAGACTATAGAACCCCTCGGATAATCGGACTTGGGTCAATAATACTTAGACTTGCGGCTTTTTCCTAAATTATAACCATATTGATTGGAAGCTAGCAAAAAGGTAAATACTCTTAACTTATTTTGTTTTTAAACCTGGGGTATGGAGAATACGCCACTTGGAGCGGGTATTATATAAATGGGTCAACTTCTACTGATCATAAATGTAAGAACCCGGTTTAATCCTTTTACTTGATAACTGAAACAATTGGGGGTTAATGGTACCGTGTCTGGACGTCCCGACTCATTAACTGTTATGGCCATACGGAATAGCGTGCAGGGGTAGGTATACCAACTGTAAGACGCGTTTTATTCAACTTTGGTGCTAACCTTTATCATTATAGCACTGAAAATGACCGGCTCTGATCTCTGGTTCCCGGTTGTATGACAAGTATGTAAATATGGAGACATGAATAAATCCCAAGAAATATTAAAAGATTACCTACGGGTTTTCTCTATGTATAAAACTCTTTTTGAAAAACTGTTTTCAAAACGAGTCAGTTGATTGTATTTACCAGCTTAAGCTGACGTATTTTCAAAAGATTGAACCGCAGGTACCGAACCTTATTATATGCTGGGTCAGCTAGAATGAAGGCTAAGGAATTATCAACTCCTAAAGCTTAAGGCCTATGATGTCTAAAGCTCTATTTATTAGATCCCGCCTATGGGCTTATACTGAAACGCTTGTAATAGTTTTATATATTCAAGCTTTATTGAATTTAATAATTTTACTCAAATATTTCCGCTGCATATTATTATGAGGTTTTTTTTTTTTTTTTTTTTTTTTTTTTTTTTTTTTTTTTTTTTTGCAGAAGTAGGGGGTTTGAGTCCCCAAAGAGTGATTTTAGGTGTACTGCAAGAAAAGAAGCACCTTTAGGTAGTTCACCATTCAGATCAGCGAGGCTTCACAAGTTTTCTGCCAAAATCCTGTTAAAGGTGAGAGGTCCCTGACAAACAACAATCAGCCAATTAAATTGAACCTCGCTGATTTGAACAGCATACCTTGAAACCTCACTGATATGAACAACAAATTAATCAGAAGATCGCTGATTTGAACAGCAAGCCTTGAAGAAGATCGCTGATATTAACAACTATCTTCAAGAAGGTCGCTGATTTTAATGGCAATCTTCAAAGGCTCTCTGATTTGAACTAAGATCTTAATGAAGTTCGCTTATTTTAATAGCAATCTTGAAGAAGTTCGCTTTTTTTGTTTGCAATCTTCAATTTACTTCGCTGTTTTTAACAGTAGTTTTAAATGAAATTTGATTTTTAGTAGTGGGTCGTTGTGTTTTGCTATTAGAAACAGAGAATGGTATGTCTAAGTAGTTTACACCTTCTGTGAGTATGAAGACAATCAAATATGATGTTTAAATTACCCAGCAACAAATGTAACTTGTGAGATTATGAAGCTGTTTTTTTTAAACGAGTTTGAGAGATTATGAAGCAGTTTACGTGCACTGGACCAGAAGATTATTCGAGACTTCTTTCAACATGACGTTTTTCTCAGTTTTAAATTTTGAACACATAGTGAGAAGAGTTTGGTGGGAGGAGAACGATAATTCTCATCTACCACCCGCTCACGTAATGTGTATAATTACAATGACTCAACTGCTGCTGTGGATGCTTCTACAGCTGCTACTGAGTAGACTCAGCCGCTCAGGTGGTCGGGCGGTTTATGACGTGTTTCTGAGCTTTAAAGTATTCTGCAACTTCTGGTGGGGGTATGAGCCTGTAGAACAATCATCATCACCCCCGTTTTTGGTAGGAGATTAGGATCATAACACAATTTAAGTCGCATTTTATCCCCTATGACTTGGCGATGAAAATGTGTTGATTAGATCCTTACACATTACCGAAGATGCAGAATCGTCACGGAAGTTGCGAACAACCCGTCCCATATCACTTTACGGGTCGAAGAGCTAGTGACTGCCTTTTGACCTTATATCGAAACTCGATATACGAAGAAACCGGACGGGTTTAAATTCATTTAGTTTGTGTTTGGCACCTCTCCATTAGAAATGTTTTGTTTAGTAACAGTGTATTTCTGCACACAACACAACATTTTAAATGCATTTTCTATTCAATTAAAATAATACTGCACGTATGTAATGTTGCGAGATTGATATATCCTATTGTAATGTTGTAATATTGTTGAACTACCTAATAAAAAGGTTCGTTAAATTTGGTGTTGTACCATCTTGTGTTGTTGAATTCGTTAATACAAATAATACTGTAATATTTTAAATTACTTAACTGTTTGTGAAAAATAGTATTATTGTTGTCTGAATATTTAAAAAGAATAGTTATATATTTTCAACCCACATGGTGGTGGGCTCCAGCAAAAGTCTGGGTCCTCACCACAATAAATACCCATGGGATTAGGGTGTCAACCCACACCAAGATTGAAGTACCAAAACAACCTTCTTTTTTCAGGTCATCCTAATAACCATAACAACTTTCTTTTTTCGCTTCATCCTATCAATTTTCCGCCAAATTTCCTTTTCTTAGTTAATGGATTATTTCCGGCCATATCTAGTTAGACTTTACTGGGGTGGTGTCTTTTCTTTTGTAAATGGGGTTGTTCAATTTGACCAGTCCATGCTAACTACCGCATTCCTTATGCGACATAAAATGTCTTATGATGAATTGGTCGATTCAATCTGTAATCATGTTTGTTAGTTCATATGTCTGTAGCTTCCGTCAGCATTGAGTCTTATTTTGTACTGTGTGTGTTTTTTGTGTATATGTATGTATTTGTATGTATGTTTGTATAACGACAACTCAGGGAACGGTGATGTAATGTAAAAGTGAAGTCTGACGGTTGACTAATGTCACCCGATCGGATCACCATTCGATCGGATCACCATCCAATCGGGTGACACTTATAAGTCTCTCTGATGTTTGCCTATAAATAGCTAGCATGTGTTAGTCATTTAGGACTTTTTGCTGAACTTGTAAGGAACTTCTACCAGTCTGAGATTCTACCGATGCTACTGTACTTTCACAATCATTCTAATAGAAAATCAAACGAGATTAAACGTTGAATGTGTTTTTGTTGATCTTGTGACATAATCAATGGATTCCGTACATTGATTCAGGTCGATTCATCCACGTTCCACACGAACAGATACTGATCCAAAGGCCTAACAAGTGGTATCAGAGCCACAGGAGGTTGAATCGAAGACGGTAACTGCAAATTCACCGGAATTTCAGTGATTCTTTGCCGATTTCTGTCGAATTTCACCGGAAATATGACCAATTGCTCATCTTCTACTCATTTCTTGCCGTGTTTTACATTTTTACACCTTAAGAACGAGAAAAACTCAAAATTGAATGAGAATTAACGGATAAAATTGAGTAAAAATCATATCAATCGATTCGCAATCAAACATAGATCAATCCTTCAAATTTTCATTGAAAAATTCCAAGTAAAACTGAATCAAATCAAGCAAAAACCATGTCGAACTGTTCGTTCTTGCTGTCGTCATCCACTCGATCGGACATCTGTCCGAACGGATTGGCATAGACTGTTCTTGGATATTGCTTGCTGACGTCATCATTATCACTCGATCGGATCACCATCCGATCGGTGTAGCATTGTTGTTTAAGTTTCATCACCTTACGTCATCTTGTCACTCAATCGGATCACCATCCGATCGGTGAAAGGTTGAAGGTTAAAGTTTCATAGTCTTGTGTCACTCGATCAGACGACCACTCGATAGGATCACCACCCGATCGAGTCGCCATCCGATACTTGAGTATATCTGTCACTTGGTCGTTGCTACTTGGTCGTGTTGTCCGATCGGATCACCATCTGATCCAAGTGCACTTGTTTGAAACTTGTGAAAATTTTTCTAAGTAATTGAAATTTTTCAGGTGATCACAATGGGAGACGAATTCTTAAATCCGTTCAGCGATGTGTTTGCTTATATCACGGGAGATGCTTCAACAAATACAACAACCACCAGTACCAATCAAAATCCAAAGAAGGCGATTACAGATTCGCTAAGTATTGATAACGCTTATGGTACTTACAACAAACCGCCAAAGCTCATGGCTATTGAAGACTATAACAGACGGGCAGGCAGATTTGAAGACTGGTTGAAGGCATTTGCTTATCAAAGCTGGAAGTGTCTTAAGAACGTTTATGATATTGGTAGGAAAGATTATGAAAATTTGAATGAGGGTGAACAAGAAACATTTGTTGCTGAACAGAAATGTATAGCATTATTACATCAATCTGTTAGGGATGATATCATTTCTTTAATTAGTTATGAAAATGCAAAAGATTTGTGGGGCAAGTTAAAGCAGAAATGTATTGGAGGAGCTGAGATAGTGAAGAACAAGAAGCGCCTACTGAAGAAACAGTTCGATTTGTTTGCGTGTATGAAGAATGAGTCGGTGCTAAAGATGATTGAGCACTTCTGTCACCTCAAGATAGAGCTTGTAAGATATGGGATAACATACACTGAAGAAGAGTTAGTTAAGAAGTTGTTGGAATCATTTCCAGACGAAAAGGATTGGAAGTATTATGCATTGGTTTTGAAAAACACAATGAAGATGTCTGAGATGACTGTTGATTGGCTGATAGAAAGGTTTGAAAGTCACGAACTTGAAATTAGGAAGATGAATAAAGTCAACAACACCCCGTATCAGCAAACGTCGATCTGTACTATAGGGGTAGTATGATACCTAAAACTGCTTCACCAAAAACTGCGTTCTCAGCTGAGAGTTCAAACACGACGAATCAAGAGAATCAAAGCAGCAGTTCTGCTCCGAGCAGTGGTTATCATGGAGGATCTTCTTCATCCACTTCAGGGAGTCCGCAGCAGCAGAATATTCCCAAAAATGTATTCCAGTGCAACATAGCTGTGAATCTTAATAATGCACAAAATTTTAATGAAGAAACAGCTAAGCAACAGATGGTATTTTTGGCTTCAATCCGGGAATCCTCTGAAAGCTTAGTCGCTGGAAATATCGGAAACCCGAACTTGACCAAAGAAGATTATGATCAAATCGATCCCGAGGAAATGGAATTGATTGACATACGCTGGTGCATGGCAAGCGTAATTCGATGTGCACAAAGGTTCATGGAGATAACCGGGAGAAATTCAATTGGTGGGCCTTCAACAAAGCTGGGCTTCGATAAGTCAAAGGTTACCTGCTTTAAGTGCAGACAGAAAGGGCACTTCAAGAGAGAATGTAGGAATGCAGCTTCAGATGAAACAACTAATCCGTTCCATGATGATTATTATAAAAAGGTTGTTTATCATCGCAACAAGGAAGAACCGCCAAGAATGAAACAAATTGAAGAAATTCCTAAAGAAAAGTCAAGAGCCTTAGCAGTGGTTCATGATGATGAGGAATTACACTGGAGTGAGTTTCTACCAGAAGATGATGCTGTAGGTTATGCTTTCATGGAAAAAGTTGAACCACACAAAGATACACGAACCGAACAGCAGAAATACACCTATCGGAAGCTGGTAGCTCAAACCATGAGGGATAGAAACTATCGAGCTAGGAAAGAGGCCAAGAAGGCAAACAGATGGGAACCAGATCGTGAGTGTTAGTTGGACCCGAAAGGCAACATAATTGCTGAACCAGGAACACTCAAAATTGAAACTCTCATTGAACAGTTAAAGCAAGAGAGAGAGAGAGAGAGAGAGAGAGAGAGAGAGAGAGAACAGGCAAGGAAAGCTGAAGAGGAAGAGAAAAAGTCAAGGAAAGTCGATGATGGGATAATCGACACAACAAAGGAAATGACCGCAGAGAACCTGACGAAGATGGCAGATAAAATACTTGCAGCAAAAGTACTAGAGGTAGACTCAAAATCTGCGTCTGAGTCAACCAGCAAGGTCAGTGGTAGTGGTTCAACAAATGAATCAGGTAAGACTGATAAAGCTAAAACTGAAAGTGATTGCAAAAATTGCATGAAAAATTGCAAAGTTTGTAGCACAAATGCATATCTCACAGTAAAAAAGACTGAAGAACTGACTGCAAAAGTCAAAATGGTTGAAGATCAAATCTTAAGTCGAGATAAATTAGTGAGAGCTTCAAACGAAAGAATCAAAGAATTAACAGAAAAGATCAAAAAAGATAAAACTGATGTAGAATGATTTAAGAAAGAAAATGAAAAGTTAATTCAAGAAAACAGAAACATTTCTGAAAATTTTGAGAAATTGAAAAGAACTGTTAAAGATTCTGATGAGCGAAACAGTAAAACTTCTAAAGAGAATTTTCAATTGTCTGGTGTTTTTCAGTCAAAAGAAAAACAAATCAAGCAGCAGTTAGATGAGATTGCAAATCTTAAGCTTCAGTTCCAGGAAGCTAAGATTGAGAACGAAAGAATCAATCTGAAACTGAACAGTTACAGCTCCGCGAGCTTTGTTCTTCAAGACATAGTTCCCAAACCAATTGGGAAGAACAAAGCTGGTGAAGATGTATGCTCAGATGGAACCGGGGTGGGTTATCATCAAGTTCCACTTCCCATATTAAACAATTTTTCAAAGAAAATGTCTGGGTTGGATAACAAAGAGGAAACAAATGATGTAAAACTTCCAGAAACAATCGATGTCACATTCACTTCATCATCTGATGAAGACAATGTTCAGTCTGAAGTCGTGAAAAATGTGGTTGAAAACGTTTTAAAATCAGATAGTGAATCGACTGAGGATGAAGAGTGCTTTTGAATAACTATATTCCGAAGACAAAATCCCAAAACAACTCAAGTGACAGACCTACTCTTGTGATGTACAAGATGTCTGGTTCTGATAATGTGTATTCGGATCTTGAATTTCCACTTGAAAATGTGAATGTTGACAAGTTAAAGAATGTTTTCAAATTGGTTGAAATCGATGTTTCTGAAATTGAGGGTTTGAAAAGGTTTAAAAAGCAAATGAACTTTGAAAAAGATAAATCTTACTACAAAAAACCTGCTGTACCGCCACGTTTTAACAACAACAACAACCAAAACAGATGGTCGGGTGGTTATCAGGGTGGTAAGAACAATCAGAAAAGGAACTTTCAAAATAAAAGGTTTGTTGAAAAGAAAGTGTTTGTGAAAAGCTCAAGTTCACATTCCGAGCAAGAATCTGAAATTTTTTTGAAATCTAACAAATAATTTTTTGAGAAAAAGGTCTCACAGCCTCAGACTGAAGGCAAAAGTCGGGAAGTTGATACCCGAACATGCTTTAAATGTAATGAAGTTGGACACATTGCACGAAAGTGCACCAACTCGAAGCCTAAGTCTGCGGTTGTCAAGAGTCCGAAGAAGAAAGACGATGTCAAAGGTAAAGCACCAATGTTTGCTGAGAAGAAAGTTTTGAAAAATGAAAACAACAAAGTCAAAACTGAACCCGTAAAGAAGTCGGTAACTAAAACTGATAAATTTTACAAACGGGTCGCTTCTTCACAACAAACGTGGAAGCCAAAATCTGAGGATAAGACACCAAGTTCTCCAAAACCAAAGGTTTCTGAGTCAACAAAACAATCATCTTCAATTAAGAAGATGAATGTACCTTTGGATTACTACGAGAAACTTGAGAAACAAACTTCTACCTCTCCAGGGAAGAAGTATGTTCCGAAGAAAGACCAATCATTTGGCCAACCTCAGCAAAAGGTATTCTTTTTGTATAAAGAGGTTGAGATTGGATCTGAAGAAAGTCTTAAGATGAATGATAAGAATTTCCCACCTTTGTACACTGCAACAACCCACATCAATGTCAAGCTACCTGAGTCGAAAGAGGCTTGGGTTGCTTCAAAATCTCACTAAATGTTTGTGATATGTGCAGGAGCTCCCGAGATCTATCTCACGTTGGATAATGGATAGCAGAGCTTCTCGGCACATGACAGGGAGAAAAACCCTCTTTACGATGTTAGAGGGTTTAACGGTGGTTACGTTAGTTTTGCTGGTAATCAGGGAGAACGTATTGTTGGTGAAGGAACATTATCAAATGGTATTATCATGTTTGAAAGAGTCAATTACATCGCCGAGCTAGAGAACAATCTTCTGAGCATTTCTCAAATTTGTGATAGAATGTATTCGACACGTTTCACGGATAAAGAATGTCTGATATTGAGGCCGGGGTTGTTCATCCCTGAGGAGTGGATCATCATGAGAGCACCACGAGTTAATGATCTGTACGTGTTGGATATGAGCGTAGCTACGACTACCACGGGTCAAACTCACTGCTTCATGTCAAGAGCCACTGAAAAGGAGTCGCAATTGTGGCACCGGAGGATGGGCCACATCCACCTGCGCAAGATGAACTACCTGGTGCATAACGACTTGGTAAAAGGTGTTCACTTGAAGAGTTTCCATCTTGAGGGGGAGTGTATAAGTTGTGTAAAAGGGAAACAACGAAAGAAATCTCACCCGTGCAAAAAGATAAACTCAGTCTCGAAGCCGTTGGAAAGACTTCACATGGATCTCTTTGGTCCTGTGAATGTCAAGAGCATAACTGGTGATCTCTACTGCTTAGTAGTCACTGACGACTACTCGAGATTTTCATGGGTGTCATTCTTAAAGACGAAAGATGAAACTTTTGAGAGTTTGCTGAGACTATTTAGAAAGATTGAGAATTTGTACCGAACCCGCATCAGAAGATTGAGAAGTGACGACGGTACGAAATTTAAGAATAACAGAATGGAAGAATTTTGTGATAGGAGAGGTATACTGCAAGAATTTAGCGTACCATATACTCCGCAACAGAATGGAGTCACAGAAAGAAAGAATAGAACACTGATTGAAACGGCCAGGACGATGCTTGCTGATCCCAAGTTACCTGTTAATTTATGGGCAGAAGCAGTATCAGCCGCTTGCTATACTCTCAACAGGGTACTTACTGTGAAAAAGCATAACAAGACATGTTTCGAGTTGATCAATATCGCAAACCTAATCTCGAGTTTTTGGAACCATTCGGATCTCCCTGCACAGTTCTGGATCCCGATGGCAAATTTGGTTCGAAGAGCATTGAAGGTATCTTCGTGGGGTATGCTAGTCCTCTATGAAGAGTCTTTGTTCCATGCCTGAAGCAAATCATCGAAGCACAGCATGTTGAGTGCCAAGGCTATAACATGCCACCACAGAAGCCCGCAGACTCATGGCGATTCAACTACGATATTCTATGGGATTCATTCGAGTTAGAAGAAGAGCCAGAGTTCTTTGATGATTTGGATATTTTAAGAGAATATGAAGCATCACAGGAAAGAATCCCAACAAGATCTTCTAGACGTCAACGACAAACTTCCAATGATGATGAAGCTGGTCCAAGTAACACTGGAGAGAATGATGAAGTTCAGCAAACTTCGAATTCTTCGGAACGTGAACATGCTCCTGAAAATCAGACGACAGTCAATGATAATTCAGAATCTGATGAAAGGCCAACATTTGATCATGGTGATTCAGAGTCTGAGGGGGAGCAAATCCAATCTTCAGATCAGAAAATTCCTGTCAATGAACAAGTTGCGGATCAGAACGTTACCAATTTGGAAGGCGAGGTGGGTGTTCCTGGCGAGGTTATGCCGAGAACTCTTTCATACCATCCAGAAGAGTTGATAATAGGAGAGCTGCAGTTAGGCGTTCGCACCAGAAGATAGATTGACCATGGCCTTACTTGCTTTTATTCTAAAGTTGCTCCTTTATAAACAGAATTTCACTTCGTTGTTTCATTTCGCAGATTGAGCCGCGAACATACAAGGAAGCACTAACTGAAGATTCATGGGTCATCGCAATGCAAGAGGAGCTGATTCAGTTCGAAAAGCTTGGTGTATGGAAACTGGTGGACTTGCCTGATGGTCATAGGAAGATAAACACGAAGTGGGTGTTTAAGTGTAAGAGAGACGGCCGAGGAGTTATTGTTCGCAACAAATCTCGACTCGTGGTCCAGGGTTTCAGTCAGCAGGAGGGGATAGACTTCACTGAAGTGTATACTCCTGTTGCTCGTCTTGAAGCTATCAGAATCTTCCTAGCGTTTGCTTCATGGAAAGGGTTCAAAGTTTATCAGCTAGATGTAAAGTCGGCATTTCTCTAAGGCAAGGTGAAAGAGGAGGTATATGTCGAACAGCCATCGGGCTTCACCAACCCAATCCACAAAGATAAGGTTTACCTTTTGGACAAGGCGTTGTACGACATGCATCAGGCCCCGAGAGCCTGGTACGAGACGCTCTCTCAACATTTGCTAGCCAACAGCTTTATCCGAGGCAAGGTAGACACCACTCTTTTCACGAAAGAAGTTGATGGTCATCTTCTGATAGTCTAGATTTACGTGGATGACATTATTTTTGGGTCGACAAATGAAGAACTCTGCAAAGATTTTGAAAAAGTAATGAAGCAGAAGTTTGAAATGTCTTCTTAGGGCTCCAGGTTGATCAAATGCCCGAAGGAACCTTCATACATCAGACAAAGTATGTTCATGATGTTCTGGAGAAATTCGAGATGTCTGGAACTGCTCCAATGTCCACCCCGTTTGCAATGAATCATGGTATAAACCCTGATCTCACCGGAGAGAAGGTCGATGAAACGTTATATCGCTCCATGATCGGATCGCTGATGTATTTGACAGCATCAAGGCCAGATATAATGTATCCAACCTGCCTCGCGGCCCGATGTCAATCAAGTCCCAGAGCCTCGCATATGACAATTGTTAAGAGGATATTGCGCTACCTGAAAGGAACTCCAAGATTGGGGTTGTGGTATCCAAAGGATGGTGACTTCACGCTTGAAGGGTACTCTGATTCTGACTTCGGTTGCTGCAAAGTCAATGCTAAATCAAAAACTGCAGGTTGCCAATTTTTCGGACCCCGACTGGTCACATGGCAATGTAAGAAGCAAACCTCTATTGCTTTATCGACATGTGAAGCCGAGTATGTATCTGCTAGCAGCTGCTGCTCTCAGATCTTGTGGATTCAGCAACAGATGCGCAACTACGGTATGCAATTTCTTACTTCACCTATTTTTGTTGATAATGAGGCAGCAATAAACATAACAAAGAATCCGATACATCATGTTAAATCCAAACATATTGAAATTCGTCATCACTTCATCCGAGATTGCTTCGATGTAACACCTCAAAAACTGAATGTTTATATTTTTGTATGTTCCTTTAGGATAAATTATGAAATAAGTAACTAGGCTAATTAACCTAGTTAAGGGAAAGGTAAAAAGCTAAGGAAATATGAAAATGGTGCCAATTATGCTTAACTATCAAACATGAGGGACTAAAGTAAGGTAAAATGAAAGTTGAGGTTATATGTATGAAATATACACACAAACATACACACGTACGTACGTGTGTTCTGGAAGAAGCCAGGAAGCTCCATGAGAGCTCAAGAACCCTAATCAAGAAATCATCAAAATGAAAGGTTAAATGAAGCTTAAACTCATAACCGAGCACGGATTATTGATCACCTTCACAAGGGGATCGCAAGGTATGTCTTAAAAGTTAGATTTATGATTATGCCCGAAGTGGGTTATGTGTAAATTTCGAAATTGTATGAAATTGAGTATGAGTATGTGTTAGAATCCTCATTTGGAACATGAATTAGGCATGGTTTGGGTTAATTTGATGTTTATATGTGAAACCCATTTGGTTATGGTGATGATGACAACTTGAATGATCACCCATGTCCAATTCTTGCTTAATATTGTTGTATTTTGGCATGCATGATAGATTCTTGTTAGAGGAATTGAAAGAAATGTGATACTAGTATGTTCAATGATTATGTAGAAATGATTCATGATGATTAGAAAGAGGAATTTTGGTGAATTATGTATGAGGTTAGAAGGATATGCATGAACTAGTTGTACATTAAGCTTAGATGGTAGTACGCACACAAGGTGTTTGATGAAATGCCTAAACGACAATAATATGTGAAATCCGTATCATACGCTTGAATGATGTGATGAATATATATGGATTGTTTGATTTTATTAGTTTCGACTTAAGAATAGTTATGGAACGAATGAGAATCCTAGAAAAGAGTAAATTTAAATGATATTGGCATTAACTATGAAGATGTTGTTATGAACGGAATGGTATGTATATGTGTATATGTAACTATTTGATTATGCGACCAAATATGTCCTACAAAATGAGTATGAAGCATAGATGGCATAATGACTATGTTCTAACATGTTAATTTGTGAATGAATGTGTGCTTAAGTTGGAAATTGAAATGCTTGATGGTTGACTTTATGGAAAGTCAACAATGGTAGGAATGTTGTAAGGTGGATCTCTTATCATAAATGTACGATTTAGGAAGTCAAAGTGATACATGGTATATTCATAGCGAGATATGTAATGGCGTGTTTATATTATGCGAGTAAAAAGGATCTCATTGTTAATCTATGCTATGAGTTGCAAGAAATCCACTAATGAAAGTCAATTGTTGAGCATAGATGTATCATGATTGTTGCTATGTGTGGCCTTGTTTACTAACAAGGGTATCAATGTATGGTCATGTAAGGATAGATAGCATGTCTACGGGCTCAAGTACGGAAGCTAGCGGTCAAAAGAAGGCATGGAACCTATGCTCGAACTTGGACGCTCAAGGTATGTGACATCCAACTCACTTCTTAGTATGCATAAGAACTTTCTTGTTTATAAATGAGGTGAAGTCATGTAAGGTATGAAATGATTGTTGGTATTGGGATAAGTATTGATCTAGATAGTCGAAGGTACGTTGTGGGATCAAACGGGTCGAATAATTAAGAAATAGTGAGGTAACGGTAATAAAATTGTTAATGAATAAGGACCCGAGATAAGGATTCTTAGTCTAATATGTAAGGAATTGTTTTACGAATGTTTAGGAACAAGTTTCAAGTGAAACGAATGCAAAACGAGCCAGTTATGCAAATTTTAGTATTTAAAATGGGGGCTGAACTGGGCATCACCGTAGCTTACGGTGCCCACCGTAAGCTACGGTGGGTGCTGGGAATTCTATTTCTGCCGTAAGGCAGTTTGAAGCTGTCGTAGGCTTTTGGGGGCCACCGTAAGCTACGGTAGCCACCGTAGCTTACGGTGGAGGTCTGATGCAAATGTGTAGTTTATGAAGTTCATTGTCTTTCCTTCGATTTCGGACCCCGTGAACCCATTCCAAGCCTCGTTAAGCATTTATAATGTTCCTCAACCCTACTAAATGGCTAGGTGAGTTACGGGTGAGCATGGAACTCATTCTTAAGACCCGAAACGTACCCAAATGACACTTAAAAAGTGTTTGTAATGGGAAAGTAAGATCGGGATGTGGGAGCAAGTAAACGGGGTAATGAACTAAGCATTAGATATGTATGTAAAGATTTAACTTTATTCTAATACGCTTAAATTAATAAGTAATCATGAATAAGAGTAAGTATGAATGTAGGTTTGTTCATACATGTTATACGAAGGTTTGTAATTAAGATACGACAGTAATTCGTGGGGAATTGGATAAGTGGTATGTACGAGTTAGTAGGTATGAATGAATGTAATTACGGATTTATGTAAGTATATGTACGTGTGAGTGAAGGTATACATGTGAGTAGTTATGATTCGTTCTATGTATGCATGCAAGTATGTTTGTATATTTGTATGCCAGTAGGTAAGTTCGTATGCTCGTATGTTTTCAATACGATTGAGTATTGACACTAATGACAGTGTACCTTGAGAATGTAGAATAATGCAGGTACAATGTTGAAGTCTCACCAGGGAGTAGATACTCAGACAGAAATGCCTAAATGCAAAGGACTTACGAATGGAAAGTGAAAGTTTATGAATATTGTTACATTCATAATGTGTACTAATGTTTGAAATTGTATGGTAAATGTAGGTTGTACGAGTCACGGAGGATCACCGAGGCGTGGAGATCGAAGACCGAGTCACAAGTTAGATTGTACGGGAATGCTTGGATAACTAATTTAGTGAACATAGTTTATGTTTTTATTTTGTAAAGGAGTTCGATTGTTGTATTCATTGTAAATGGGTCACCTTAAAAATGAACTGCAAGTAGGTTAAGACATTCATAATGAAAGAAATTTTATGGTACGTATTTTCCGCTGCGTCTTTTCCGTTAAAGCGTGTTAGGGAGCTAATCATGAAATTTTATGCTTTGTTTTATCGACAAACCAAGGTAGAAAGCAGATCTTCAGACTCGCAGTCATGAAGCAGATGCAGGAAGTTTCTGAACTGGACAGCTGGGTTGGGAGCTAATCATGAAAAACTCAGTAAAATGCAAAGGCAAAGCAAGTTCATTAAGTTGACACTTGTAAATTTTCATGAAAAAGGGTTTGAAAAATGAAAACAAAATGTCAGTTTGTATCGTTTCGGGTCAACCAAGGTCATTAACTTGGACTTGGTAGACAAAATTAAGTACATAGGGTCATTAACTTGGACCTAGATACTTAAGTGGATTTCTACAAATTGATCAAAATCTGATAAAAACTGCAAAAAGTCAAAAGGTCAAAATTTGAAAGTCAAAGAGTAGTGTTTGGATCGGGTGGCAATCCAATCGGATGGCCATCCGATACATGGTCACCCTATAAATAGACGGTCATTGGTTTCAGTCAAACTTTTACTCGATCGGGCGACCATCCGATACTCTCTCACTTTCTCTGATCTTGATCTGATTTTCAATATCTTTCCTTCCATACTACATTGGATTGTTGGCATACTCAACCTTCACAATGGGCAAGGTAAGATTTCTGATCTTTGATTGTTAATTTGATGTTCTTGATGTGTTTTTGAGGTTAGCGACTGTTCGGACCTTTATTCTCAGATCTAGGCAATTTTAGGATGTTTCGATAGAAATCAAGCATAGGGTTTTGTTCACGAGCCTTAGATCTACAAGTTTACCATCTCAATTTGTGCCAAAACTTGTTAAAATTTGAGATCTGATGATTAGAACGAGTCAGCTGTTGATATAGTTATTGTCAAATTAATCTTTGTTTAAGCCGAGTTAGAAAGAATTGAACATAGGGTTTTGATCGCCTTTGAATTCTCTACGTAGATCTGTGTTCAATTTGATGATTAGCTTAGAAAAATTTTGATGTTCATGTTTTGTTCAAACTGTTCTTGAATGTTCTTGAATCAAGTGGCAACTCGATCAAGTGGCAATCCGATCGAGTGACCATCCGATCCACTGCCTTTCATGTTTGAAATTTTCGAAGTCTTTGTGCCTTGAAATCTGTGCTTAAACTATTTGATATGATGCCTTGGAATTTGTGCATTATCTGTCAATGTGTTGTTAGGATAGTTTGGCAACTCCCATCCGATCGGATGGCCATCCGATCCTTAGCAATTCATGATTAAAATATTTCTCAACTGTTTACCTCGATATCTGTGCTTTTAACTGTTCACAAAGTGGTTTGGTAAGTTGGCATCTCGATCGGATGGCAATCCAATCGGATGGCCATCCGATCCAAAGCACACATTCAAAAGAACTGTTCATCACATGCCAAGGATCGAGTGGCAATCCGATCGGGTGGTGTTGGTGCACGAATGTCTATCGCCTTCGTCAATCCGAGCCGTAGCGAGAAACCGAAGAAATCGAGCTTATATTGTAATATTTAGTTAGAATTAGTAAGGTGGAGTTTTGGTAATTAATGAGAAGTCTCATTAATTCCAAGGCCTATAAATAGGAGAGTATGTCATAAGTTGTAAGACTTTTGGAAGACTTTGAAGACTTTAGCTTCCATTTGAGAATTTGGTGATTCAAGTCTAGAGAGAGAAAGTCTAGAGAGAGAAAGTCTTTCCACACGTGATTTTGTATCGTACACGTCATATCTTGCAATAAAATCACGTTTCTAGTACGTTATTGTATGTTCGGTCATGCACGTTCACGGATTCCGCACGTCGAACGTCCGTTACGCAATCGAACGGCGTCAAAACCGATCCTACAAGTGGTATCTGAGCTTTTGACGTAAAAGCGGACCGGATAATAGTGGATAATAGTGAGTAATGATATTATAAGCGGATCCCAGTGATATATATATATATGGGGATAGGTCCGCTTATGTGACACTACCAAATGAGCGGACCACAATGCATTTGACAAATAAACGAACCGGTAGTGACCCTAAAAGCAAACCTGTTTTGATTTTTTCAAAAATTCATTTTTTATTCATTTTTTTCGTTTTCAGATTTAACCACCGTGACACCAGCTGACCAAGTCCAAGTCAATGACCTTGGTCAACAATTGACCCACCAAGTCCAAATTAATGGCCTTGGATGATCAGACTTATGAAGTACCCTGACGTTTCTTTTAAAAAACCGTTCAACTGAGTGAACTTTCTAACATTTCAAACATTCACACATTTTAACTTTCAAACACATTACCAATCACAGTTTGCAATCTCTAGCTTACCCAACCCTCATCAATCACTGACATGTTCTGCACAAAGGTTTTGATCTTCCAATTCCCAATATCGGTTGTCGAAAATAAAATGAGAAATGAAAATCTTTTTGGATTTTAACTGGACAAACTGAAACTATGTACACACAATATTTTTGCGAGTGTGTTAGGAGATCATATCAGCTGCCGACAGAACCCAAGTACCGTTAAGCTGATATTACATTTTAAGCATTAAACAGTTCGCGTAGATTGCCGATATATTGATCCACTTAAATTCTCACAAAACTTTCAATCTGTTCGGGATACGTGATTAGTATTTTAAGACTTAAACGTTTACATGTGTCCCACCTCAGTATATACTCCCGTATCCGGATCCCAGTATTCAGTCTTACAGGTGAATATACCACAGCTGATATCTGTAACGGGGTAGTTGCGAAACCGTGAGAGCTCAGGTCAGAACTTCCGTTCAGCAGAGAGATGACGGTTCGATTTTAATGTGTGTCCCCTTTAGAGGATCTTTTGTTTTCAACAGCAGCGACTATCAATTTTATTGTTTCATCAGCTTGCTGAGGGTGAAGCTTATGTTTCAAAGCTTTTGCAGAAAGTATTATCCGGGGACTAGGTCAGTATTTCCATACAGCAGAAGTCCCGGGATAATACCCCAGATATCACTGAGCATAAAGACCTAGTATCTCAGAATACGGGACCTTTCAAACAGGATTTCAGGGGTTACCTATATATCCTGGAGGTGTTCCCCACGTAAACGCAAGTTAAATTTATGTTTATATCCCAAACTGATCTACTAATTCTGTAAAAACCTACCGGCACATCTTTAGCGAGACTGCTTAATTGCATTTTTTACATTACAATTCATTAGCGTACTGAGTCCGTCTAGCTGATGTACTATCATTTCCCCTATTCTACACAAATCTTTTTGAAGTTTTTCTAATGTTTTTGGATTTTATGATTTTATAATGTTTTTGTATTTTTCTGCGAATATCTCCCCTAAAACTAAAACATATTTTTGTGTTTTTGTTTTTATTGAAAAGCAGGAAATACAACTGTATAAAAGAAAAGTGACAACACGACACAGGTTCATGTCAGATCGCCGCCCAACTCGGCTTCACATTCGATTACCCTCCCAGATTGCAGATTTTTCAACCCATTTAACCTCAAAAGATAGTAAAATCTCTTTTTATCAAAAGGTTTTGTGTAAAAATCGGCTTTCTGATCATCGGTGCTCACGTGTTCAATCCGTATTAATTTCTTCTCATAACAGTCACGTATAAAATGGTGACGGATTTCAATGTGTTTGGTTTTTGAATGGTGAACCGGATTTTTAGTAACATTAATGGCCGCTTCATTGTCCACAAATATCGGTGTATCCAAGAATTGCAAACCGAAGTCGCGCATCTGCTGTTGGATCCAAAGGATCTGCGAGCAACAGCTAGAAGCTGAGACGTACTCAGCCTCACACGTGGAGAGCGCAACTGCAGTTTGTTTCTTGCACTGCCAGGTAACGAGCCAAGTTCCGAAGAACTGGCACCCAGCAGTGGTGGACTTAGCATTCTGCTTACAGCTACCAAAATCAGAATCAGCGAAACCGGATAAAGTAAAGTCACCCGAGCGAGGGTACCACAAGCCGATGCTTGGGCAGCCCTTCAAATACCGTAAAATGTGTTTGACAATGGTCAGGTGTGACTGCTTAGGATTCGACTGATATCTGGCGCAGAGACATGTCGGATACATGATGTCGGGACGGGAAGCTGTGAGATACATTAACGAACCAATGATCGATCGGTATAATGTTTCATCCATCTTCACGCCTTGTTCGTCAGGACAAATACCATGATTCTGCGCGAGGGGGGTGGATGCAGGACTGCAATCTGTCATATCGAACGTGTCGAGCACATCCTTTACATACTTTAACTGGTGAATGAAGATTCCGTCGGGCATTTGTTCTACCTGCAGCCCGAGGAAGAACTTCATCTCCCCCATCGAACTCATCTCGAACTTCTTCTTCATTACTCTCTCAAACTCTTTGCACAAATCGTCGTTGGTGGAACCAAAAATTATATCATCAACGTATATCTGCACGATCAGCAAGTGGCCTGCTTCTTCTTTCGTGAACAAAGTGCTGTCTACTGTGCCTCTTGTAAACCCGTTGTCCAGCAAGTAAGTCGAAAGCGTCTCGTACCAGGCTCTCGGGGCCTGGTGAAGTCCGTAAAGTGCTTTGTCCAGTAGATACACTTTGTCTTTGTGTTGTGGGTCTGTGAACCCCGGCGGTTGCCCCACATACACTTCTTCTCGGATTTTGCCATACAAGAACGCTGATTTGACATCGAGTTGATAGACTTTGAAAATTTTCCAAGATGCAAAGGCTAGAAAAATTCGAATTGCTTCAAGCCTTGCAACCGGTGCGTAAACTTCATCGTAGTCTATTCCTTCCTGTTGGCTGAAGCCTTGGACCACAAGTCGTGCCTTGTTCCTCACCACGACTCCTCTATCATCTCGTTTACACTTAAAGACCCATTTCGTCTTGATAAACCTCTGATTCTTCGGCAGATCAACAAGTCTCCAGACGCCCAGTTTTTCAAACTGTTGCAGTTCCTCCTGCATTGCATTAACCCAGCTGTCTTCGGTCAATGCCTCTTTGTAAGTTTTGGGCTCCATCTGCGAAATAAAACATTTAAGTGAGACTTCTTTCTGCATATCAACAATAGACGAATAAAAACACGTAAAAGCTTAGTCTATTTGATGTCTTGTCTTGACACCACTTTGTAGGTCGCCAATGATTTGATCTGAAGGGTGGTAAGACAACGTCCGTGGCATCACCGTATCAGGCACAACTACTTCCGATTCCAGATTCGAAATATCGAGATCAACGGTTTGATCAACAGCATCCTCTGATGTATCATTTGGCTCCTCGTCAAAGGTAGGAGCGGGTTCCTCCTCTGAGTCATCAGTAACGTCAAATGACGGAGCTGGTTCCTCTGGCGGTTCATGATTAGTTCCACTTGGTCCTGCTTCATCATCGTGAGTACCCACGGTGGGCGTAGGAACATCTAGCGGTCTAGATACTGGCTCCTGTGACTGACTCTGCTGATACAGGTACATAAGAGCAAGTTCCTCATCACTCGGCTCGGACGGCAAATGAAACGACTCCCAGAGTTTGTCGTAGTCGAACAGGAATCTTTGTCCGGGAAGTTGTTGCGATGGAGTGTGCTTCTGACAATCCACGTGTTGGACCTGAATCACCTTCCCCAGACATGGCAAGAACACCCTTTTTAGCGGGCTGGCATAACCTACAAAGAACCCTTCGTTAGCTTTTGCTCCGAATTTACCATTTTCATCTATAAAAGTGCAAGGTGAGCCAAAAGGTTCTAAAAACTCAAGATTTGGCTTGTAACGGTGCAGCAGCTCAAAATAAGTCTTTTTGTATTTCTTGACAGTTAGAACTCTGTTCAAAGTATAACATGCCGCTGAAACTGCTTCACTCCAGAAGTAAATCGGAAGCTTGGAATCGGCCAACATCGTACGCGCAGTCTCGATCAGGGTCCTGTTCTTTCGTTCAGCTACGCCGTTCTGCTGTGGCGTGTATGGCGCACTGAATTCATGAAGAATTCCCTTCTCGTTGCAGTACTCGTACATCTTGTTATTCTTGAATTCCGTTTCGTTATCGCTCCGAATCCTCCGGATTGGCAGTTTGTACACCGTTTCCATCTTCTTAAATAGTATCATCAAAGACTCGAATGTTTCATCTTTTCTCTCCAAGCATGCAACCCACGAAAACCTCATATAATCATCTGTCACCACCAAGCAATATGAATCCCCGCTGATGCTTTTGACTTTAACAGGCCCGAAGAGATCCATGTGCAATCTCTCAAGAGGTAACCTGATAGTGTTGAGCATCTTCGGCGGATGTGACTTTCGAATCTGCTTCCCCTTTTTACAAGCAATACAATCATCAGACAAATGAAAGTTTTTTACATTTACACCCTCAACTAAATCATTATGCACCAGAAAATTCATTTTTCGAACATGAATATGACCCATTTTCCGGTGCCACATTACCGATTCTTTTTCAGTAGCTTTTAATTTTGTGACAAAACATTGTTTTTGATGAGTTGTTGGCGTTGCAGCACTCATATCTAAAATATAAAGATCGTTAACTCTCGGAGCGCGCAACAACACCAACTCATCAGGGATTTTAAACCCTGGTTTCAAAACCAAACACTCAGACTTTGTAAAATGCACACTGAAATCTTTATCACAGATTTGTGATATACTCAACAAGTTGTTTGTTAATTCTACGATGTAGTTCACTTTGTCGAAAGATATCACTCCATTAGTAAGCTTTCCTTGGCCAACAATTCTGCCTCCTTGGTTCCATGCGAACCCAACATAGCTTCCGTTTATCGACTTGACATCATACAGAAGAGCTAAAGACCCAGTCATGTGGCGTGATGCTCCACTGTCCATAATCCACCTTGAAAGAATCGACTTGGGCAGCCCCTGCAACCAACACACAAACACATTACTCTAACAATGATGCCCATGACTTCTTTACTTCTGATACAGACCCGAACACTACATCGCACTTTTCATTCGTTTTAGGAAAATTAAATGTGACATTTGAAACCTTTACTTTCACATCTTGTTTTATTTTGTTGTTAATTGTGGGAAATTCTGACAAAAACTTATCAAGCTCAGACTCAAACTCAACAACATCATCTTTAACAAGATTTGACTCATTTTTCAAAGAATTTTCCATTTTCTTGATTTCAACTGACGGTTTCGATTTCACGATCCACGATTGATTTTCAAAAACTTTTGCCTTGGGGTAAAACTTTGAAGTCTTGTTAGACTTAGAAGATTCGCCAATCTCAAAAATTGATTTCGGCTTATCCTCCAACTTCAACGATTCACCTCTTTTAATATTACGGATTGGAGAAACCATTTCTTGTTTACCCTTAGAAACAACCGGTGATTTAGATCGAGATTTTTGAACCGTTTGTTTTTGAACACTTTTGTTTTGAACATTAGGTTTTTCAACCTTTGGTTTCTCAACCATTTGTTTTTGAACAGATTTTTCAACAACCGGTTTCTTAAAAACTTTCTGACACTGTTTAGCCATATGTCCGATTGCATTGCAGCGATAGCACACACGTTTATCATACTCGACAAAAGTGGTATTAACAGTTTCCACTTTCAGCTTTTGCGCTGCATTGAAATCATCCACAGCCTTTTGACTAAAGATATATTCCTTTTCAACCTCAACGCTAGTACCAACGACAAACACATCATCTATCTTATCTTTTGGCTTGACCATCTGTTTAGCCATTTTCTTCTCAAACCCAATACCTTGTTTCTTTAACTGATTTTTCTTGTTTTGACATTTACCCACCCCATCTTTCTTTTCCGAACTATTGGGACGTGAAATATCAAATGACTTTTTCAATTTCGAAAGGAAATCATTTTTCTTGATTTCGTTAACACTCAGTTCAACCAATTTGAAAACTTTCTCAACATTCTCGAACTTGACATTCTGAATCGGAAACTCAATGTCAGAATAAAGTTTGTCAGTTCCAACCATAGTGTAAACCACCATGATCGGATCATCATTCGCACTTTTATCCGATTTTGACAATAACGATCTAAGAAATTTCCATCCTCCTCAGAATCACTGACAGACTCCACCGAATTAGCCTTCTCAGATTTTTCACTTTCATCATCCAACACCTGATCAATAACAATTTTGATAACCTGGGATTCGTTATCAGTGTCAGATGCAGTGAAAGTGATGTCAATGCTACCAGGTAACTCATTTTCAATTGTTTTCAGTTTAAGGTTTAACGCAACTTCCACCCCATCTGGATATTTCTGAGTGTAGTGATTCCACATTGGGGGTGGAACGCTGTTGAAGACAGGTGAAGCATGTGGCTGTTGAGGTACAATTTGTTCTAACACATAAGATGAAGCCACATAGCTCATTAACTTTTGATCAATTCTGTCGTTTTCTATCTTAACCAACTCAAGTTCTTTTCTTAATGATGCGATCAAGTCAAGATGAAAATTAACTTCTCTTTGTTTGTCAAACAATGTGGCTTGTGCCAATTTTGTTGCTTTATCATTTTCAGTGCTCTCTTTTTGAATCATTTTGATTGACCTAGCTAACGTATCATACGCCTCTTTTAATTGTTCTAGATCAAACTTCACCATATCAGTACGTTGTTTCAATTCCTGATACTTAGTGTCTTTTTCAAGACACTCCATGCAAGGTTGTGAACAACTTTGACATGGTGTTTCAGGGATTGAAACATTCTCAACAACAATCTTATCCTTACACACAATTTTACCGACTTGGTTCGACTCTGACAGAGACGATTGGACAAACTCGACTCCCTGAACACCAATTTCCTCTCCAATAACTGACACCTTATCAACTGACTTTGACTCCTGGAGATCTGTGTCTACCTCTTTAAGCTTGCTCATCAAAGCTTTGTCTGCAATATCCTTCAGAACCTCCCCGGTCATTTCTTTGGAAACGTCGATCACCTCCTCGACCGCTTGTTTCTCTTCCTCAAATCTGGGGCAAGTTCCGGTTCTCGGCTCCTCGAAGTAATCTGCAAAAGAATCAAAAACATTAGGAGGCATAACAGATTTCATTGTATAAATAAAGTCCTCCTGCTGTGATTGATAGTTGAGAGCTCCAGCCACTGTTTCCTCAACTTCTGCAACACCTTCCGTAGAGACTTTTTCAACAACCTCTGGAACTACTTCATCAACAACCTCAGGAACTACTTCATCAACAACCTTCGATTCAGCAACTATCTCAGGAATTTCAACTACCTCTGCCATCATAGCCTGGTCATCCTTTCCCGGAATAAACTTATCCCAACTAAACCCATCAGCCACCCTTTCATCATCTTGATTTACAATGAGCGCCTTTTCCGGTTTATTCTCTATCTGTGGCCTCGGGACAGCTGGCTGTTGATTTGGTCTGTGATAGATAGCTTGCCTGTAGTAGTCGTTTGTGAACGGGTTTTGATGATTGTTCACCTCACGGTTGGGACATTCACGTTTGAAGTGACCACGTTCTTTACATTTAAAGCACGTAACCTTCGACTTATCAAACCCTAACTTTTGATCGGGGCCTGATAGACTGTTCCGGCCAGTAATCTCCATAAAACGTTGAGCCCTTCGCACCAAACTCGCCATGCACCATTTGATGTCGATCAATTCAAGCTCTTCGGGATCGATTTGGTCGTAATCCTCCTTCGTCATATCAGGATTACCGATCCTTCCTGCCACTAAGCCCTCATAAGCCTCAAGAACAGAAGCTAGTAATGCAATGTGTTGTTTTGCTGCATTTTCCGATATCTCATTCCCGTTTTTGATGTTTACAGCAATATTACATTGAACGCCAGAAACGAACGCCTGTTGGTTAGATCCAGTAGAGCTTTGAGGCGAACTCTGTTCTTGATCTTTAACATTTGGTTCAAAATTTGCAAACGGAGTAGAATTGCTTGACTGATAAGAATTTGACGTAACGTTTGAGGTGTTGTCAGCACTGAACCCAGTCTGTATCTTTGGACTTTGAAAATTTGTTGCTGACGGACTGCCTTTGTAGTACAACGACACATCTTGCTGCATACTGGTTGAGCTCATCTTCTTTATCTTCAGCAGCTCTAGTTCATGAGCTTCTATCTTCTCAATAAACACACTCAGATTGTAGTTCACAAAGTCAGAACTATTCTTCAGCATCATCAGATAAGTTCCCCACTCGTCATAGGGAAGCGCGTCACAGAGTTTGTCGATCCATTCTTCATCTGTTTTCTCAATTTTTAACCTTCTCATTTCAACAACTAGATGACAATATCTTTCTATCAACTGCTTCGTCGACTCTCCTTTAATTCCGGTGAAAATATCAAACTCTTTCTTAATCAACGCCTTCTTGTTCTTTATCATGGAAGCACTTCCTTTAAACTTTTTTTCTAAGGCTTGCCAGATAGATTGCGCACTCTCATCATGTTGCAGCAGCACCAGGATGTCTTCTTTGATTGCTTGCTGCAGTATACTCACCATTTTCTTCTCTGCCTTGAAATCTGTCTGTTCCGTTTCTTAAGACTCCCAATTGTTTTAACACTCCTGAGCCCATCAATTGGAGGTACATATTTTGTTTCGATCTTCAACCAACACTCTAAATGGTTGGCCTGAACCCAGTTTTTAAATCTCCCGGACCATCCCGAATACGCGTCTAAACTCATCAACTTTGGCGGCTTCTGCATGGTTCCCAATTCGTTTTCTAAGTTGACGGTTTTGCATGATGCTTGCCAGACTTTGAACTGCTCCACCACTACCAGCAAACATGTTGTAGAAATCTTGGTTTTCCATTTTAACCACAACGGTGAATTATACACACAACAGGTCAGAAAAGCGAATCTGCAATAACCAAATAAGCGAACCACTGTTTGTAACAATAAGCGAACCACAAGTAGTCCTATGAGCGGACCAGACCAATAACCAATAAGCGAACCAGACTAATCACCAAGAGCGAACCAGGTGAATCACTAAAAGCGAACCAGGTGACTCACTAAGAGCGGACCAGACAAAACACTATGAGCGGACCAGATAACAACCTGATGAGCGAACTTGTTAACAACCCTAAGAGCGAACCACTTAAATGTAACCACAAGCGAATCTAAGGAGCGGATCTCCAACAAACAGGTGCCTATAAGCGGATCTCAAGAGCGAACCAGCTAAGAAACATGACATTTCGAGCGGACCACAGGAGCGAACCTTCAAATGGTGAACTTTGGAGCGAACCTAAAGAGCGAAACTCATATCTGTCATAAAAGCGGATCTGTTTCACGAGCTGTTTTTGGTCACTTTTAGGCTGAATTTGAGTCTAATCTCTTCAAGGGTTTGTTATTACTTGATTTTACACCTTATGTCAACTTTTCAGTCCATTTTAACCGTCCAAAGTATCAGAATCTAAAAAAGTATAGGTAAAAGGCTTTGTATCGGGCAAACTAACTCACAGCTGGCTCTGATACCTATTGTAGGATCAGTATGACCTCTAGAACGAGTCAATCTGAGCTAGTGCCTGCCATATATGTCGCGGAAATACATATAGGACATGAAACAAAGCAAAACAATGGTAGAAGAGAGTAGAAACAGACGAGATACACTTTAAACACTCTTTCACATTGATATTTCAGCAAAAGTACGGACAGCAGTTCGGCCTCCGATGACGTGAACAGTTACCATGTGAAAGTGACAACAGGGTATATATAGGCATCCTGGTTCGCTCATGTGACATGCCACAAGAGCGGACCTCCCTACTAAGTAGGTTCGCTTTTGTGTCACATGTACACATAAGCGAACATGTTACATGACAAACACAAAATTACAGTTTTAACCCCTGAACTATACAAAAACAACCTATCCAGACCCTATACATTAATCTAGTACGACTAAGACGCAGGCTTTAGACATTATGCACCAACAAACTCCCCCTTGGATGAAGCCGCAGTCTTTGTCTTGTCTGTAGGTCTTCAGATAGCTTTGTACGATTCTTCCTTCGGCTTTGGCTTCTTACTCAGCTCAACTCTGATTCTTTCATTTAACTTCTTTCTCGCTTTCTCTTCATCAGCTTGCATTTTCATGTACATTCCTCTCTTTTCTTCAATCCTCTGATTTTCACGTTCGCGCTCACGCTTCGCTTTCCTCTTCATCTTTTCATTTAACGACCACCATGAAGTTTTCCACTTGCTTTCAGAGTTGATGCTTTTCTGAAAACACAATGAAACTACACGTTGAAATTGTTGAGCTTGCTCTATGTCTGCTGGCTGATAACGGATCTTGTTGATGAAACTACAGGTTGGTTAAATGGTTTGAAATGTTTAAGATGATTCATTAAGTTGAATCAGAATTTGGAATGTTTCAAATTTTTTATCAGTTTTAAATGTAAATGATTCTCAAAAGTTTAGTTGATTCATTAAGTTGAATCACAACTTTATTGGTTTGTAATAGAGAGTTTGAGATGTGCAGGTTTCTGAATCCGCCGCTACGGAAAAGCAAGGCGTCGATCCCAAAAGCACGGAAGCTTGACGAAAGGGGGAGCCTGAAGAAAGAGAGCAACGGAAGCTGAAGACAGATCCACCGGGATTCTGTTCGAGCAAGAGAGAGTCTGTGTTTGCTGAAGACGTTAAATCTTAAAGAAGACTCAAGAGAGAGAGAAAGACAAGTCGCTACGAGTTTCACTACGGATTGACTGCGGCAATATCCAAGGGGGAGTTTGTTGGTGCACGAATGTCTATCGCCTTCGTCAATCCGAGCCGTAGCGAGAAACCGAAGAAATCGAGCTTATATTGTAATATTTAGTTAGAATTAGTAAGGTGGCATTTTGGTAATTAATGAGAAGTCTCATTAATTCCAAGGCCTATAAATAGGAGATTATGTCATAAGTTGTAAGACTTTTGGAAGACTTTGAAGACTTTAGCTTGCATCTGAGAATTTGGTGATTCAAGTCTAGAGAGAGAAAGTCTAGAGAGAGAAAGTCTCTCCACACGTGATTTTGTATCGTACACGTCATATCTTGCAATAAAATCACGTTTCTAGTACGTTATTGTGTGTTCGGTCACGCACGTTCACGGATTCCGCACGTCGAACGTCCGTTGCGCAATCGAACGGCGTCAAAACCGATCCTACCGGTGGCAATCCTATCCTCATCACTAGAAGACAAAAAAATTTCTATCATCTGTTAAAAATTGTCACAATGATCGAGTGTCAATCTGATCGGGTGACAATCCGATTGGATGACCATCCGATTCATGGCATTAATTCTCAAAGGTCTTGACTGGTCAAAGGTACTACTGCTTGTCACATGGAACAAGTGACAATTCGATCGGATGGCTACCCGATCCGTATGCATTTGACTTAAGTTGACTATTCATTGCACAAGTTGGCAATCCAATCGGGTGGCAATCCGATCCTCAGTACTATACATAGAGAGAGCTCAAGTGTTAGAAAAATTTTGAGATTTTAAAATTGTCACACCCCCAAATTCCACCACGGAGTATCACCGCATGGAGGCGTGACATTGTCACACCCCCAAAATCCCACCTGCGGAGTACTACCGCTTGGAGGCGTGACTGACCAGGATCCAGCCACCAATCATATTGAACAAGCATATAAGTAGTTATAAAAGTCTAACCATTACGATTGGTGTTCAAACAAAACAAAGTTTAAGTTGCAAGCGGAAGCATAAGTCTCAAAAGTTAAAACATAAGTTTAATTGTATCAAGTTTAACATGGCACACAGCTATCCATGTCCCACAACGACTCTCCTCCATGCAATCTCCAGCTGAGTACCTAAGGTCCTGCAAAGCATGTAGTAACGGGTCAACAACTAGTTGAGTGAGTTCACAGTTGGGTGTTCGTTTTAGTTGTTTCGAAAACAGTTTCCTTTACTGGCATCCTGCCGTGGGGGTTACCCCATAGTTTAAAAACGTGACATGTTCATTCCCAGTTACTCTGGCATTCCAGCCGTGGGGGCTACCCCATGTTAGTTATCAGGCATTTCGGCCGTGGGGGCTACCCCATGCGTACACTAGACTCGTTACCATATCGACTGCTGACTGTAGTCATGTTTATGTGCCCTGAAAACATCAATGTCTATCATCATTGACGTGCCCCAGATCCATTAGTTCACGCCCGTCCTCTGCGGCACGGTGTGAGGTTTGTCAGACCTAAATAGCGCTATCTAACTAATGACCCGCTCGCCATTGGCCCGGCGATTAAGTCGATACAAAAAGGAGGGACTTCGTGATAGAGTTTTAGTCTAGTACGAGTTATCCGTCCGTCCAGACGAGGAATCACATTCCTGAACCACTGCTGTCCTACACAAGGAGGACGAGGAACCCACGTTCCTTAACCCCATTCCCAACCCAGGGAATCCCATGCTTTGTAGAGGGTGTGAACTCACCTTGGTTTGCTCGGTAGTAACACAGAAGGGTCAATCAAGTCGCAAGTAGTCAATTACGTCCGGTTGGTGAGGTGCGTGTGTGAGCCGATCCAAAGTCCAAATCCGAGAGTTCTTGTGCCAACCGATTGGATCCGAGAACTTGGAGTGTGTTTGTGTTTCTTAGGGTTTTAGTGAGAGGGAAAGTAGGAGAGTGTGTGTAGGAGAGTGAGTGTGTTGTCCAAAGAATGGTGAATGTGGCCATGGGTGTGGTATATATACTAGTTCAAGTGGTGCACCCTTAAAGGGTTTACAATCGGCTAAGGGATATCACGGCCCAAATGGCCCAACCGATTACTGTTCACTCGAGACCACATGGTCTCGAGTCGGGTCCTTGTTGTTTCGGTTCATATATATATATACACGCATACACATAATATAACATGTAGTTCACATAAGATGTTCACATATATCATTGCACCAAACATGTCAACTAATCACATAACGTACAAGCATGTTACATCAAGACACAACGAAAGGTTCTAAATTTCGAGTTGTCACATCATCCCCAAGTTGAAAGAAATTTCGTCCCGAAATTTGATGGCACTCACTGAGGAAGCTAGTTAAGTTGCATGGTTTTCCCGGTTGTCCTGGGGTGTCACAAAAATTTTCATCACTAGTGTCTTTTTGTCTCAAACTTTGTGCAAATGTTAACGTTGCCTATTTGTGTAGGGAAGAGCATCAGACTGGGACAAATCTCACAACATTTACTGTCTGTTGGATGAACATTATACAGACAATACTCCATTCAAAGTTATTGCAAAATTCTTGAGAGAGAGTAAGATTCATAAGGCGTTAACTGATAAAACTGAAGTGTATGAATCACATGTTAGGAGATTTTGGAGTTCAGTGAGGTATGGGGAGAAGGAGAAGATGATTTATTCTGCTGTTAGTAAAAAGGATGAAAATGGTCAAGATGTAGATATAGAGATTAAGTTCAATGTTGGTGATTTAAGAAGGGTTCTAGAGTTAGGAGACTCTGATAGTGATCCAATCATTATTCCTGAGCGTTTGTGCAAAGGTTTATGATGTAGAATGGGATTTTCAGGACACTTGAACGGAAAAATGCTTAAGACAATGTTTAGTAAGCCTTATAAGTTCATGATCCACTGCGTAGTGCATGCTTTATCGCATAGGAAAGGAGCATAAGCTTCTTATTACATCATGAACATAATCACTTGTCTGGTGCTGAACATGCTATATAATGTGTCGCAAGTGATATTTGGTCATTTAGTAGACAATGCAAGAGCTGGAAGTGGAAAATATATCATGTATCCTAGGTTTATCCAAATGATGATAGACGATTTAGTTAAAGACATTCCAAAGGATGATGATGATGTATTATGTCTACGGAACATGATGGCAGACACTATTAGCAGATTAGCCAAAGGACCTGATCAGAGGGCTAAAAGAATGATATGCAGGATAGATAATCCAGCATATGTTGCTCCAGAGAATGATGCGTGGAGACATGAAAACAGTAATTCTAAGAGCGAAGATAATAAAATGAATGAAATGATTGAAAAGAAACTCCGTTATTGGTTTGTGAAGGATGGCAAAAGGAAGAGAACTCCGAAGACATCCCCTGTAGTATCTATTCCTAACGAACCAACGCCGAAGATTGTTGTTAAGGGTACAGTGAAAGGGGGAGTCATAAGAAAAGTTAGAATTTAATTTGTTATATTAATTCTAATGAATGCTTCTATACTTGTCTTGCAGGGCCTTCAAAGGAGACACAATTAAGTTTGATAGATGAGCCTGTGGTGGATCCAGCTGATATATCACAACAAGGCATTGATTTGACAAATGCAACATTTAAGCAGTACATAAAGATTACTGAAGAAATAACTCAGAAAGATCAAAGCACAAGTGTTCAAACAGAAAGTGTTAAAGAGCCAGAGCCAGAAGGTGTTGCTCGTGATGATTCTAGTGAAGCAGACGATGAATCAACGGAGACTGAGACAGGAATTGATCTGACAACACTTGGTCGGGGAAAGACTCAGTTGAAAAAGAAGCCTCTGAAGAAAAGAAAGGGTTCTGATGAAGAGGATACTACTTATACGCCGAACGTTGAAGAGAAAAAGACGTTGAGAATCAAAAGAAAAGCTGTTCAGTCTGGAGTTATTCCAAGGAATGTACGTGCAAAGAAAGGTGGTGCTACATTGAAACTCCTAAAGAGCCAGAAGTTCAAAGATCAAGGTGGCAAGAGTGAAAAACATGTTACAACTTCTAAGGGGCTTGAAGCTGAAAAAGTTCAAAGTATTGAAACTACTAAAGAGCCAGAAGTTCAAAGTGTTGAAATTCCTGTAGTTGAAGTTCAAAAGAAAGCAGGAGATGGTGATGATGAAGTGGAGATTACTGGAGTAAGGGCTTCTACACCACCACCACCACCACCACCAGAAAATGTTGAAATTCCTGAATCCTCACAACCAAAGAATACAGTTCTTCCAGGAATGTTTGAAGGGTTTCCGAATATTAGAGGTGAACTCAAAGATGATTTCATTCTTGGTGATGAATTTGACATGTTTCATGATGCACAAGTCAACGCCTTGGAGAAGAAAGTTAGTTTACTTGAAAAAGAAAAGGCTAAAGCTGAAGCTGATAGAGATGAGTTAAAGATGCAGCTTGTAGAGTTGAAGAAGGTGAATGAGGAAATTAAGTCTTTGATGATCAAGCAAGCAAAGAAATTAAAGAATATGAAAGATGATGTTGAAGACAATGCAAAGCTCTTTGATATTCTACAACAAGAGATCTCCGAGCTGCATATGAAAAATGTGAAGTTGAATGACATAAATAAGTCGCTGAATCAGTTGATAAGTGAACTACATGAAGCTTCGGCAAATGAGTTCAAGGCAATGAAGCTAAAAATGGAAGCTATGAAGGCTGACAATGCAATGAAAGATGAACAACTTACAATGTTATATACAGTGATGGAAAGTCATTTGGGCATAGATGTTCACTCTGTCTACAACAATATTGAGATAAAAAAGGCCGAAGAGCGAAGAGTTGAAAGAGAAAGAAGGTTGGCTGAAGAAGCAACACAAAGAAAGAAAAGTGTTATAGTTGAGACTCAAGAAGCTGGAGGTTCTTCGAGTCAAGCTGACGTAGAAATGGTTGATGTTGAAGTTGATCAAGCTCAGGGCTTTGTTCTTATTGGTAAAGCTACTTCTCTTTCTTATGATTTTGATGATATTATTCGCCGAGTGCAAGTAGAGCAAAGAAGGCGACTGGCGAAAGAACCTGAAATGATGTTACTTAAATGGAAAGATGAAGAAATAGTAGAGGAAGAAGAAGATGAAGAAGAGAAAATACATGATGATTTGTTTGAATACATCGACAACTATCCAGAAGAAAATGAAGATGATGATAATGATCAAGGGTCGTCTAGTTTATTGATCGTGAATCCTTCAGTTCAACAAAGGATTGAAGACTTCATGAATGACGAGATTAATGAACAAGAGGAGGATCAACATCAAGAGTCTTCTTCTTCAGGAAAACAACATGCCGACCAGGTATTCCTCACACAACCAACTGTAATATACTTGCATGCTAAGTTTGAGGGGGAGATAGAGGTACCTAGGTCCAGGGCAGAGATGTTAGAGGAATTGGGTTTAGATGATGGCAAGTTTAAGTTTGACATAGAGGATGAAATACCTTCGTCACCTGAATGGGAGTATGAGTTTAAGTATGCTCAAGAGGCAGATAAGTATAATGAGGTGTTAGTCGAAGATGCATCTGATTCGTCTGATGAAGAAACAAATTTTCATTATTCTGGTGTTGATGAAACGTTTCCTTCACTTGCTGAAATGTTTAAAGATCAGAATGAAGACGAAATCAGAAGGAAGATTGTGGAGAAGATAACAACTGAAGGTGTACCGAGAACCATCCCAAGAGAAAATCTTGCTGAGGAAAGGAAGAAGTGGCTTAAAGTGATGCCAAAAGAAAGAAAATTCATAAGGCCGCTGCAGTACTTCACACATGGTGGGATGTTGATCAGTTGGTGACATCTTGTCTTGGGGTGATTTGGAAGATCTACAAGTGTACGCTATTAGACGGGAGCAAGGGGTACAATATTTTGAGTTCTTGTCAGATATAAAGACCCTCCCGTGGCGGGATGTTGATGAGTTGGTCCAAACAAAGAACATCAAGCAGTTTTACCATGGTTTGGATGTGAAACAACACGACCAACACTTGTGGAACGATGTAAAGCAACAAGCAAAGGCAAGATATCCAGATTGGAAGCCTCAGTATCCAAAACAGATTGTTATTATCTTGGAGAATGGTGAGAAATATATTACTTTGGATGTCAAGCCACCGAGGTGTTTAAAGAATATGCCGCTACGTGCAATGGAACAAGATTTCCATGAAGACTTTCAAGGGTGGTTATATAATCAAAGCACATCGGAAGTAGTAATCTCTCTATTCAATAAGTCAAAGGGTGAATCAAGAAGGATCTGCATATTGGATCCTATGTGGCTGGTGAATTGCTCGAAGAATGACATAGATTGCTTGTTCTACAACAAAATTGTTTACGAAAAGCCTGATAAAGTTCAAGCAATGGAATACTAGAAGATTGTGGATGTATGCTTTACGAAAGACATCAACTCTGGAATATATTGGAAGACAAAGTGGAGAGATTTAGAGATCGATGAATTCTTGAAGAGGTACAAGCGCAGTCAGAGATTCAAAGAGATTGCTGATAAGGCTGCAAGGCTTGGAAAATACAAATTGATGAGACCACCTCCAACTGACCAGACACCGATCGAGAAGGAAGAAAACAAGATTCCACGTTGGGATAGAAAGCGCGACGGTGATCCAGAGTACAGAAGGTACTGGAATGAAGTTGGGAGGCCACTCAGAAGGAAAATGCTTGAAGAGAAGGCAGAACAGAGGAGGCAGAGGGCCAAGGAACGAAGACACAGGAGGAAAGATTGAAGACTATGCTGGAAGGAACTACAGCTACATCTAAGGGGGTGTCTGTTAGTTCATATGTCTGTAGCTTCCGTCAGCATTGAGTCTTATTTTGTACTGTGTATGTCTTTTGTGTATATGTATGTATTTGTATGTATGTTTGTATAACGACAACTCAGGGAACGGTGATGTAATGTAATAGTGAAGTCTGACGGTTGACTGATGTCATCCGATCGGATGACCATCCGATCGGATCACCATCCGATCGGGTGACCATCCGATCGGATCACCATCCGATCGGGTGACACTTATAAGTCTCCTGATGTTTGCCTATAAATAGCTAGCATGTGTTAGTCATTTAGGACTTTTTGCTGAACTTGTAAGGAACTTCTGCCAGTCTGAGATTGTACCGATGCTACTGTACTTTCACAATCATTCTAATAGAAAATCAGACGAGATTAAACGTTGAATGTGCTGTTGTTGATCTTGTGACATAATCAATGGATTCCGCACATTGATTCTGGTCAATTCATCCACGTTCCACACGAACAGATCCTGATCCAAAGGCCTAACAATGTTCGACTACAGAAAGATTCCGTTGTGGTTTCGATGTTATTAGGGTACACGTATCAAGGGACATCTCAGACAACAAAAAATTTCAAAGAAGATGGCATTGAAATGTTGCACTATTTAGCCGGAGTGTCGGACGACAACTTCATTGCCGAGATCTACGTTCAATGGGAGGCAGTTAATCCCCTCCGTCATATGAGTTTTAAAAACCTTCTCCATGACATAACACAACGTAATGTTGTTGACACGCAATTATTCGATGATGATGGTGAAGGAGATGGGCAAACAACTCAAGAACACCACCTAATGCCATCTGTTGAGAACCTAGTCGGTCTCGCTTCTCAAATTGCAGTTGGTGACGACAAAAACGACGACTTTGATGAGTCAGAAGTTTACAGCACAGAAGACAGTTCAGAAAGTGAGGAGGCCCCCCATCAGATGACGCCTCTTCTGACGACGAGGCCGCAATCAACAAACAAACTACGTTGACCTTGTCTCAGCCAACGCATTCTAGGCCTATCTTTGTAGGTCCACTTGACGACTCGAAGAGGATGAGGAGCTTAGAGATTACACGTGTCCGGATTATGAAGATAACCCAATGGACATATGGAATCCGAAAGCAAAACAAATTCGTGTTGCGATGTTTTTCAAGTTTAAACAGGATGTGGACCTTGCTGTTCGAGAGTGGAACATTCGCCGAGGAAGGGAAATATTCGTGGTAGATAGCAAACCAACTTTATACAAAGTTAAATGCTACACGAGAAACAAAACTTATGAAAACCCTTTCCCTAGTGCTCCTGTTTGCCAATGGCGTGCAACCGCATAAAAAAAAAACGCCAACACCTGTGGCAGATTACCAACTGGGCACCTGCTCACAGTTGTTATTTAACTGTGGTGCACAACAACAACAGATGCCTTAGATATAAGGATATCGCTGCAAACATCCTTCCACAAATTCGTACAGACATCACGTTGAAGGTAAAACACATCAGGACGTTCATAAAGCAAACGATGTCCGTCGATGTTACGTATACAAAGGCGTGGCATGGCAGAAGAAAGACAATTGAGAGGATATATGGAACTTGGGACAACAACTTTGCGGAGCTCCCGAAGTACGTGTTACGGCTTCAGTCTCGAAACCCTGGTACGGTGGTTAACTGGTTTCATCACCCACATTCGGCTCTAGGACATCCAACATTTAAATATGTTTTTGGGCCTTCGTTTCCTCTATTAGTGCGTTTCGTCTATGCCAGCCTCTAATCTCCGTGGATGGCACACACTTGAAAGGTCCCTACCGTGGCAAGTTGTTGGTTGCGGTAACCAAAAATGCCAACAACTACATAATACCATTGGCGTACGCTCTGGTTGACGAAGAGACTATTCATAGTTGGTGTTGGTTTTTCTAAAATTTGAAGGAATACGTCACCACAAACTGTACTAGTAAAATATGTGTTCTATCAGACCGTCATGCTAGAATAATTAATACCATGGAGAACCTCGAAGATTGGAAGGAACCAAAGGCGTACCATCGTTATTGTCTTCGACATGTAAGAAGCAATTTTAGTGGAAAGTATAAGAGTAAAAGCCTTAGGAAGCCATGTTGGATGATTGGGAGCACAAGTCAACCATGAAGTATCGTTGGGCTGTGAGGGAAATGCAGATGCTAGATCAGGCTGCTTGGGACTATATGAACAACATCGATAAAACTAAGTGGACTATTGTTCACGACCATAGAAACAGGCGTTGGGGCAACCTAACGACGAACATATCCGAGTCTCTGAATAATGTCTTACGCAAAGCAAGTCTGCTTCCTATAAAAGCGTTAATTCATTATACGTTTACCAAAGACGTATCCGAGTATGCCAGGCACTCGCACATGGCCCAAACCTGCAACACCCCTCTACCCCCTCGCATTCGGTCCAGGTTTAGCAAACTATATTCAATGGCAATGCAACATGAAGTGTCCGTGTATGATGTCACAGATGCTCGCTACGTTGTTATTTCAAGGGACGAAGCGAACGATCATGGTGGAAATGAGTACACCATTGAATACAATCATAGGTGGTGCTCATGAGGGAAATGGCAAATGCTCAGATTTCCTTGTTCTCACGCCATTGCTGTTTGCTCTTGGAGGGGTGAGGAACCACACGAGGTTACGAATTCAAAATTCCACACTACTACCTATCGGGAATAATACAGCGGACATTTTTACACACTAGGCCCTAAGGAAGAGTGGGAAGAACCGTAGTGGAGAATTCAAGGGGACCCTTCAAGGGTTACAACACACCGTGGTAGGGTTCGTGCTAGAAGAATTCAGAATGAGATGGATGTCAGCAACCACGATGAACCCCAGGTCTGTCGATGCAGCAGATGTGGAGAAACATGCCACAACAGGAAGACCTGGGGCCAGCATTAATTTATTATGTTTTTGTGGTTCGTTTGTGGTTTTTAGTGTTATCTGTTCTTGTGCTGCCAATTATTGTTGTTTGTGTTGAAGTTAACATTTGGTGTATTCTAACATTCAGGTAAGTTGTTGCAAAATTCACAACGAAACATAAAACACAACAAACTATCATTATTGAAATAAAATACATAAGAAAATAGCTAATATATAATATGGAATCAAAAGGATGAATCTTAATCACTATCACTAGCATTATTCAGATACTTCTCCCATGGATCATCACTAATGACTGCATCATCTGATAATGCGTTTGAGTCGCGATCGCTGTCGTATTGGTGGGCACACCTTCCATAGAAGACGGGAGATGGCGGGAGATGGCGGAAGAGTTCTATGCAGCACGGTTTTCACCGGCAAGCATGCAATACAACAACAACAATTTGTAATCATCCTTTATGTATTATGTTTAAATTAATAAATAATTTGGGCCAACTTGGTTGTTTTTTGCCAAAACAAAAAAATGAGTTTTAACGACTTTCGGGCCCCTCATAATGAGCCGAAATGCTTTCTGCCGAGAAGACGCCTCTGGTCCAGGGATAAATTTACCCCTACTTATAAGCTAGAGACAAACAATGCCGGTGGCGGCCACCGCACGGGTGAGGAAACGGCCACAAAAAAGGCCAGCTTGGTCGTTTTTTGCCAAAACAAAAAAAATGAGTTTTAACGACTTTCGGGACCCTCCTAATGAGCTGAAATGCTTTCCGCCGAGAAGACGTCCCTGGTCCAAGGACAAATTTACCCCTACTTATAAGCTAGAGACAAACGATGCCAGTGGCGGGAACCGCACGGGTGAGGAAACGGCCACGAAAAAGGCCAGCTTGGTCGTTTTTTGCCAAAACAAAAAAAATGAGTTTTAACGACTTTCGGGCCCCTCATAATGAGCCGAAATGCTTTCCGCCGAGAAGACGCCCCTAGTCCAGGGACAAATTTACCCCTCCTTATAAGTTAGAGACAAACGATGCCGGTCGCAGGAACCGCACGGGTGAGGAAACGGCCATAAAAAAGGCAAGCTTGGTCGTTTTTTACCAAAACAAAAAATGAGTTTTAACGACTTTCGGGACCCTCATAATGAGCCGAAATGCTTTCCGCCAAGAAGATGCCCCTGGTCAAGGGACAAATTTACCCCTACTTATAACCTAGAGACAAACGATGCCGGTGGCGGGAACCGCACGGGTGAGGAAACGGCCACGAAAAAGGCTAGCTTGGTCGTTTTTTGCCAAAACAAAATAAATAACAAACAAAATACAAGGATAAAAATAAAAGCCGAATGGCTATAAACAACGCCATTTATACAACTCGTTAGCCATGTGGCGCCGATACTTGATACATATATGTAGCAAGAAAGGTATTCCATTGATGATCAGATAAACCACAGTGTTCTGCAAGCTACTATTCTGAATTGTAGAAAAAATTTTAGGGGTGATTAGATGGCTCTATACAAAATACTATTTCCCTCTGCGTATGGTTAAATGAATGCTTCAAAACTCAATTCAAATTGAAGAGACTACTCTCTGCAAAAAAAACTATTTCCCTATTTGAAAATTTCTCATTCACACACATATTTATATTTTAAGTTATCAATGCTACATGTGGGTGATGGAAGGCTGCAAGACAAAAATCTGAAAAGCATTCACGTGAACCTGCTGCACCTTCAAAAAATAATCAGCGAGCCTATTTAAAATAGTGGTTAAAATCAGCGAACCTTTATAACTTTGTCAATCACATCAGCTAGAGACAAACGATGCCGGTGGCGGGAACCGCACGGGTGAGGAAACGACCACGAAAAAGGCCAGCTTGGTCGTTTTTTGCCAAAACAAAAAAAAAGAGTTTTAACGACTTTCGGGCCCCTCATAATGAGCCGAAATGCTTTCCGCTGAGAAGATGCCCCTGGTCCAGGGACAAATTTACCCCTCCTTATAAGTTAGAGACAAACGATGCCGGTCGCGGGAACCGCACGGGTGAGGAAACGGCCACGAAAAAGGCCAGCTTGGTCGTTTTTTGCCAAAACAAAAAATGAGTTTTAACGACTTTCGGGCCCTTATAATGAGCTGAAATGCTTTCCGCCGAGAAGATGCCCCTGGTCCAGGGACAAATTTACTCCTACTTATAACCTAGAGACAAACGAAGCCGGCGTCGGGAACCGCACGGGTGTGGAAACGGCCTCGAAAAAGGCTAGCTTGGTCATTTTTTGGCAAAACAAATTAAATAACATAAACAAAATACAAGTCAAACAACACAATTTAAATGCACAACGGAAGCAAAAGATGAATATATTACAAACCGATATAAAGTAATATCAAAGTATTACAAACGGAAAGTAAAGGATCCACAGGCGGATCAAAGATAAATGAAACATTGTTCAACAGACTTTAGGCATCTTAAGCTTGCGAGACTCTTTATTGATACTAGGAGTAGCCAGCCTATTCCGATTAGTACCTGCACTTAGCCTTTTTGGAAAATACGTCAGTTTTCACTGGTAAATACAATTTAACTGACTCATTTTGAAAATGTTTAAGAAAATTGATTTGAGTGCAAATGGCACAAAAGATTTTATAACTTGGGATAATTATTTGAATATAATACTTGTAAATAATTACATGTTTGTTATGCGTTCAGTTGCCCGGTTCGTGCCGGGTTAAAGACTAATAGACACACCACAGGTATAATGCCCACAAGGTTATTCCTTTAAGTGGGATACCAGTTTTTACATATGCAGCTGTCAGGTGTACGCCTACACCCCGTGCTTAGGTCATGGCCATTTCATGAATGATGTCAAGGATAACCGGGACATGGTCATTAAATTCCCAAAGGCGTAAAACAAACAAAACAAAATTTTAAGCGGGTCATCTTGATAATACTTAACCACTAATCGATTAAGGTCAAATGCCCGACCAAGCAGTATTTTATATACCGTACCCCAAGCCCGTATAAGGGAAAATAAGTTAAAAGTATTTACCTGAGCAAATTTATACAATTTATCCCAGCCGTATACCACCAAGCAAGTACAAATAGCTTATACTGGGCTCCTAAATCTGGAACGAAGGTTTTTAATAACCTATTAGATTCCTAACGGGTCTTTAATTAAGCCTAAGCTTAGACCGGTTAGTTTTCAAAAGGAAGACACGGTTCAAACGCATGATAAAGCGAAGACCGGTTTAGAATGTGGTTTTGACCCGACAAGCTTGTATGCTTGTTTAATATGGGTAACTTAAACACATTCTAAATTTTGAGATAAAAACTATATGGTTTGACTCGTTTCGGCTAATATATGCAAACTAGTTACATACGCCGATCCGAACGCGAAAAGTGCGTAACAAGTAACCAAATGAGTCATATACAAGTTTCCTAAGTCAATATGCCCTAAATATGTTGTGATATCAGTAGGATACCTTCCATTATGCCCAAAACGAGTTAAGACCAATTTATGCCCCGTAGGGGTATTTTGGTCATTTTAAAGGTTATAAGAGAGTTTAAATATCACTCTGAGTTACAGGTCTGATTAAATCAGTAATTATACTTAATTTAATAACTCATAACAGGGGTATCATATATATGTGAAATTTATTAATTATAACCATACTATGCACTGTAGGGGCATTTTGGTAATTCCACATAGGCTTAAAAAGGGCAAAACAGAGAATCTGAGTTTAAAACTTTTGCTTACTGTTAAAATATAGAATTTACTGAAAATATCAGTAGGCATCAACCCTTATATATTTAAACTAGTTTCGATACATACTATGCGTTAAAAACGCTTGAAAAGGCGATTTGGAGCCATTTCTGGGTTTTGTATAGAAAGCTGATATTTTTATTATTCCAGAAGGCTCAAAATATTTTATTTATCATATTAGATCAGTAGAACAAGGTTTGGGGTCAAAAGGATTTGTAAAACTCATTTTATAGCCCAAAAGGGCAAAACCGGCAATTACCGAATCAAGCCTAGAACCCTATGTTATGCTGAGCCTAAAAATAAATAAAAATCTTTAAAAATCCAAAAATATTATTTTATATCAGTAGGTAAAAAGTTTAGTATCAAAAATTGGGTTTAGATAGGATATACGCTAATTACGCCGTTTAATTAATAAAAGGCTTTCTAATTACAATATTGAGCATAACTCCTTATCTAGACCTCAAACTGATGTCAAATTTTAGGGACAAGTTTATAAATAAGTAATAAAGATTATTATCCTCTCACATTTTCAAAATTCTCGTTTTAGGGTCAAAAGGGCATAACGGTCAACATTTAGGCATTTAACGGAAACATGCATGAACTAGGATTTCTATGGAACCAAGTTGTATAACCTTGGAGGGTTATACTAACTTATAATGTGGTCCTAATGGAATCCTAAGGCATATCTAAACTAAGCTAAATCGGGTCAGAACTGAAAGTCAAAGCAAAAGTCAACTTTTGCGACTTTCGGTTCCGAACCGAGCCTATACTTAGGATTGTCGGGTTGAATCATGCTTAGGCATGTTCAACTAATATATACCAAGTTATTAAAGTGAGAAAACTGATTTTATGGTTTCTTATATTAATAGTTATGAATTTAATTAAAATTAACCCGTTTGACTTTTATTTGACCCAACAATTTAACTAAGTAAACATGGTAATTAGGAGGTGCCCCTTTAAGGGTTTAATACCTACCTAATTACGATCATGTAGCCATGTTTGTCGCGAACCATGGCTCAACCGTTTAAAAGTCAAAGCGTTTATCGCCAATGCTTGACTTTTTGGCTTAAAACGCTAAATAATTAAACTAAGCACGAAGGAACACTTACAAAGGGTCCAAAGGACAGAAGGAGGTTCTCAAGAAGCTCAAGATCCTCCAAGAATTAGAGAACAAGCAGAAATGGAATGAGGTGTGAATGAAAGCCAAGATCATGTGGGTTTATATAGGATTTCAAGAACCGTTAGGGTCGTTTCTCGTAACCCGAGCTTCAATCTTGGCCCTCCATGTGAGCCCAAGGTTTCTAAATACAATGGGTGTTGAAAACCAGCTCATGGTATTGAGAATTTTACCTAAAAGCCCTTGAAAAATGACAAAAACGCTGAAAATATGAATCTGCCCAGACCTGGGCGTAGGCTACGCTACGCTACAGGGGGCGTAGCCTACGGCCTGCACAGCTCAAACAATCTTTCAAAAGTGCAGTTTTGGTCCCTGCTTGCATAATAATGTGTTTCTGACACATCTAAGGCCTGTTAACCTCAGTTCAAGGCTCTAACATGATGCCTAAATATAGGGGACATGAAACAAGCTCAAAAACATGTCGGATGTCGGTTAGTTTGGCCGTACGGTCACGTTGTTCTTCTAATTACGAGGAAACACGGACGGACGCGAAAAACAATCCAAACTATGCGACGAATGGAATTTTATCAATCCAAACACTAAAATAAAATATCTTAGTGCTTACATAAATTTTGGGTGTCTGGATATATTCAGAATGCAAGATATGCGCGAAAATGCAAACTTGTGCACTTTTTGACACTTTTAGTCCCTACATGACTTAAAAGTTTATTTTTTTGCGCACCAAACACCTCCAAGCCTATATCTAAGCTATATAAATAATAAATAGGGTATGTTTAACTCATGGCCATATTCCGGAAGGTCCAATATCCTACGAATTGACATACTTTTGCAGTTTGACGCAATTAGTCCCTTAATTGCGCGAAGTAGCGCGAAATGCCGTTTAATGATATCCAAGCATTCCATGGCATATATTGATCATTCCCAAGCATATACTTGAATATTACTACGCTCTCATTCGCTTAGATGGTCACCGAAAGGCGTAGATTCAAAAGTTGACGCTTTAGGTCCCTCTATTGCGCAAACTTGCGCATCTCATCATTTAATAGCATTGAAGCCTCATCTAATCCATATTAGACATTCTTGAATGTATTATTAAACATCACGATGCTTTGGGTTCGATAAAAGGTCATCCAGAGGTATAATTAAACATATTGACACTTTTAGTCCCTCTAACTTGCAAAGTTGTGCGTTACTTTACTTATAGGCATAAAAGCCTTAGTTGGCCAATAATTGGCATTCCCGAGAGTATAATTAAATATCATGAAGCTCCTGGTTTGTCAAAAGGTCACTCATAGGTAAGAATTAACATGTTGATGCTTTTAACCCTTTATTGCGCAAGCTTTCCATTAATTACGCAAACGGCTACACTTAATCATCAAGTGGCACATTTGTGAATATATTCAGCGTGAGAGGTTATTTAGAAACCTATTTTAGGTATGCTAATACTTCCAGTCCTTTCATAATCAAAGTTTTCGATTTTTCGAAAAATTAGTCCCTTAAATTCAATGTTTGACTTCATTAGGGTTTATTACACGTGTCAATACATCATTGGACGTGATTTTACGAGGTGTTACAATACAACTCGTTAGCCATGTGGCGCCGATACTTAATACATATATGTAGCAAGAAAGGTATTCCATTGATGATCTGATAAACCACAGTATTCTGCAAGCTACTATTCTGAATTGTACAAAAATTTTTAGGGGTGATTAGATGGCTCTATACAAAATACTATTTCCCTCTGTGTATGGTTAAATGAATGCTGCAAAACTCAATTCAAATTGAAGAGACTACTCTCTGCAAAAAAAAAAAACCTATTACCCTATTTGAAACTGTGTCATTCACACACATCTCTATATTTTAAGTTATCAATGCTACATGTGGGTGATGGAAGGCTGCAAGACAAAAATCTGAAAAGCATTCACGTGAACCTGCTGCACCTTCAAAAAATAATCAGCGAGCCTATTTAAAATAGTGGTTAAAATCAGCTAACCTTTATAACTTTGCCAATCATATCAGCTATAGACAAACGATGCCGGTGGCGGGAACCGCACCGGTGAGGAAACGGCCACGAAAAAGGCCGGCTTGGTCGTTTTTTGTCAAAAAAAAAAAAAAAGAGTTTTAAATACTTTCGGGCCCCTCATAATGAGCCGAAATGCTTTCTGCCGAGAAGACGCCCCTGGTCCAGGGACAAATTTACCCCTCCTTATAAGTTAGAGACAAACGATGCTGGCCGCGGGAACCGCACGGGTGAGGAAACAGCCACGAAAAAGGCCAGCTTGGTCGTTTTTTGCGAAAACAAATAATGAGTTTTAACGACTTTCGTGCCCCTCATAATGAGCCGAAATGCTTTCCGCCGAGAAGATGCCCCTGGTCCAGGGACAAATTTACCCCTACTTATAACCTAGAGAAAAACGATGCCGGTGGCGGGAACCGCACGGGTGAGGAAACGGCCACGAAAAAGGCTTGCTTGTTCGTTTTTTGCCAAAACAAAATAAATAACATAAACAAAATACAAGGATAAAAATAAAAGCCGAATGGCTACAAACAACGCCATTTATACAACTCGTTAGCCATGTGGCGCCGATACTTGATACATATATATAGTAAGAAAGGTATTCCATTGATGATCAGATAAACCACAGTATTCTGCAAGCTACTATTCTGAATTGTACAAAATTTTTTTGGGGTGATTAGATGGCTCTATACAAAATACTATTTCCCTCTGCGTATGGTTAAAAGAATGCTTTAAAACTCAATTCAAATTGAAGAGACTACTCTCTTCAAAAAAAAAAAAAAAAAAAAAATCTATTTCCCTATTTGAAACTTTCTCATTCACACACATCTCTATATTTTAAGTTATCAATGCTACATGTGGGTGATGGAAGGCTGCAAGACAAAAATCTGAAAAGCATTCACGTGAGCTGCACCTTCAAAAAATAATCAGCGAGCCTATTTAAAATAGTTGTTAAAATCAACGAACCTTTATAACTTTGCCAATCATATCAGCTAGAGACAAACGATGCCGGTGGCAGGAACCGCACGGGTGAGGAAACATCCACGAAAAAGGCCAGCTTGGTCGTTTTTTGCCAAAACAAAAAAAAAAGAGTTTTAACGACTTTCGGGCCCCTCATAATGAGCCGAAATGCTTTCCGCCAAGAAGACGCCCCTGGTCCAGGGACAAATTTACCCCTCCTTATACGTTAGAGACAAACGATGCTGGTCGCGGGAACCGCACGGGTGAGGAAACATCCACGAAAAAGGCCAGCTTGGTCGTTTTTTGCCAAAACAAATAATGAGTTTTAACGACTTTCGTGCCCCTCATAATGAGCCGAAATGCTTTCCGCCGAGAAGATGCCCCTGGTCCAGGGGCAAATTTACCCCTACTTATAACCTAGAGGCAAACGATGCCGGTGGCGGGAACCGCACGCGTGAGGAAACGGCCACGAAAAAGGCTTGCTTTGTCGTTTTTTGCTAAAACAAAATAAATAACATAAACAAAATACAAGGATAAAAATAAAAGCCGAATGGCTACAAACAACGCCATTTATACAACTCATTAGCCATGTGGCGCCGATACTTGATACATATATGTAGCAATAAAGGTATTCCATTGAGGATCTGATAAATCAGAGTATTCTGCAATCTACTATTCTGAATTGTACAAAAAATATTAGGGGTGATTAGATGACTCTATACAAAATACTATTTCCCTCTGCGTATGGTTAAATGAATGCTTTAAAACTCAATTCAAATTGAAGAGACTACTCTCTAAAAAAAAAAAAAAAACTATTTTCCTATTTGAAACTTTTTCATTCACACACATCTCTATATTTTAAGTTATCAATGCTACATGTGGGTGATGGAAGGTTGCAAGACAAAAATCTGAAAAGCATTCACGTGAACCTGTTGCACCTTCAAAAAATAATCAGCGAGCCTATTTAAAATAATGGTTAAAATCAGCGAACCTTTATAACTTCGCCAATCATATCAGCTAGAGACAAACGATGCCGGTGGCGGGAACTGCACGGGTGAGGAAATGGCCACGAAAAAGGCCAGCGTGGTCGTTTTTTGCCAAAACAAAAAAAAAAGAGTTTTAACGACTTTCGGGCCCCTCATAATGAGCCGAAATGCTTTCCGCCGAGAAGACGCCCCTGGTCCAGGGACAAATTTACCCCTCCTTATAAGTTAGAGACAAACGATGCCGGTCACGGGAACCGCACGGGTGAGGAAGCGGCCACGAAAAAGGCCAGCTTAGTCGTTTTTTGCCAAAACAAAAAATGAGTTTTAACGACTTTCGGGCCCCTCATAATGATTTCTGCCGAGAAGATGCCCCTGGTCCAGGGACAAATTTACCCCTACTTATAACCTAGAGACAAACGAAGCCGGTGGCGAGAACCGCACGGGTGAGGAAACGGCCACGAAAAAGGCTAGCTTGGTCGTTTTTTGCCAAAACAAAATAAATAACATAAACAAAATACAAGGATAAAAATAAAAGCCTAAAAACATCGCCATTATACAACTCGTTAGCCATGTGGCGCCGATACTTGATACATATATGTAGCAAGAAAGGTATTCCATTGATGATCTGATAAACCACAGTATTCTGCAAGCTACTATTCTGAATTGTACAAAAATTTTTAGGGGTGACTAGATGGCTCTATACAAAATACTATTTCCCTCTGCGTATGGTTAAATGAATGCTGCAAAACTCAATTCAAATTGAAGAGACTACTCTCTGCAAAAAAAAAAAAAAAAAAAAAATTAAAAAAAAAAAATAAATAAAAACTATTTCCCTATTTGAAACTTTGTCATTCACACACATCTCTATATTTTAAGTTATCAATGCTACATGTGGGTGATGGAAGGCTGCAAGACAAAAATCTGAAGCATTCACGTGAACTTGCTGCACCTTCAAAAAATAATCAGCGAGCCTATTTAAAATAGTAGTTAAAATCAGCGAACCTTTATAACTTTGCCAATCATATCAGCTAGAGACAAACGATGCCGGTGGCGGGAACCGCACGGGTGAGGAAACGACCACGAAAAAGGCTAGCTTGGTCGTTTTTTGCCAAAACAAAAAAAGGGTTTTAACAACTTTCGGGCCCCTCATAATGAGCCGAAATGCTTTCCGCCAAGAAGACGCCCCTGGTCCAGGGACAAATTTACCCCTCCTTATAAGTTAGAGACAAACGATGCTGGTCGCGGGAACCGCGCGGGTGAGGAAACATCCACGAAAAAGGCCAGCTTGGTCGTTTTTTTGCCAAAACAAATAATGAGTTTTAACGACTTTCGTGCCCCTCATAATGAGCCGAAATGCTTTCCGCCGAGAAGATGCCCCTGGTCCAGGGACAAATTTACCCCTACTTATAACCTAGAGGCAAACGATGCCGGTGGCGGGAACCGCACGGGTGAGGAAACGACCACGAAAAAGGCTTGCTTTGTCGTTTTTTGCCAAAACAAAATAAATAACATAAACAAAATACAAGGATAAAAATAAAAGCCGAATGGCTACAAACAACGCCATTTATACAACTCGTTAGCCATGTGGCGCCGATACTTGATACATATATGTAGCAATAAAGGTATTCCATTGATGATATGATAAATCAGAGTATTCTGCTAGCTACTATTCTGAATTGTACAAAAAATTTTAGGGGTGATTAGATGGCTCTATACAAAATACTATTTCCCTCTGCGTATGGTTAAATGAATTCTTTAAAACTTAATTCAAATTGAAGAGACTACTCTTTGCAAAAAAAAAAAAAAAAAAAAAAAAAAAAAAAAAAACTACTTCCCTATTTGAAAATTTGTCATTCACCCACATCTCTATATTTTAAGTTATCATTGCTACATGTGGGTGATGGAAGGCTGCAAGACAAAAATCTGAAAAGCATTCACGTGAACCTGCTGCACCTTCAAAAAATAATCAGCGAGCCTATTTAAAATAGTGGTTAAAATCAGCGAACCTTTATAACTTTGCTAATCATATCAGCGAGGCTTTTAACTTTGTCATTACTATCAGCGAACTTTTTCAAGTTTGCTTATGAAATCTGCAATCTTCTTCAAAATGGTTGTTGAAAACAGCGAAGCTTGATTAATCTGCAGTTCACATCAGCAAGGTTTCAAGCCTTGTTCATCTGATCAACGATGTTCTTCAAGCCTTGTTCATCTGATCAGCGAGGTTTAATAACTTTGTAGATCGGATTAGCGAAGTTCAGATTTGTCAGGAAGGTTTCAGCTTTAACAGAATTTTGGTAGAAAACTTGTGAAGCCTCGCTGATCTGAATGGCGAACTACCTAAAGGTGCTTCTTTTCTTGCAGTACACCTAAAAGCACTCTTTGGGGATTCAAAGTCCCTACTTCTGCAAAAAATAACTCTATTATTATATTGTGATAACTGTTATCCAACCGTCACGATTATATCCATCCGGGCCCATCGGGAATCGAGGCATGACAGGTTGGTATCAGAGCTACAGTTTGAGTGAATTAGACACTAGCCTTTTGTGTCTAGTCTCAAATATCGCAAATTCAGATTCCTTTAGAAACTCCGAGTTTAGACCTGAACATAAGACTACTCTTATTTATATATATAGTAGTCATTGATTTTATGAATATTCCGCAAATGCCGCCAAGATGTTGCGGACAAGATGAAGATTTTATGATGGGTCGCGGACTCGATAATATCTACCACTGAGTAGCTTGAAGTTCCATATGGTGAACTACACTATTCTGGATATGATAATTCCGAAACGAGGATGCTAAACTTCGTCACCAGATACTATTTCTTTTTATAATTTTGTGATAACCTATTATCATTTATCTGAAGTCTATCATATTCCATAGACACTCCGGTGATATCTCACGAGCTGATTGAAGCAACAACAACTATGGAAAGCTGCAACATGACAAGGATATCTGTGCACTTTTACACAAAATTATATTCTCTAATTCAAATGCTCTCTCATTCTAGAGAACAACAGAAAAAGGAATCGCTTTTTCTGGTTCTTGCTTAAAGCATATAATCTCGAGTCTTGGAACTCGATTATTCAAACCCATTTGGGTATATCATATTATATAAATCTGGCAAATCTCGCCAGTAAGTTCTCCATCTGGAGTACGACATTGATTTTATTTCATTGATCTTTAACAACTATAAATGCCAAACTTAGTATGATAAAAGCGCCATATGATGATTGGTAGTATCTTAGTGTGTCCCATAGATTGCTTTCATGCCTGGCCAATATGAAGGTTTAATGCATGGAACCTCTAAGATCTCCCAACGATCATATTGTACTAATATCAGCGAATAATAAGCATCCAAATATATTTTGGCGATATCACTGCCATAGGAATAATCATTGATTTTATGGAGCCCGTTTTATTATTTTCCTTCAAATGTTATGAAGGTCACATTTATTGCTCCTGCCATATCAAACAAATCTCTTGATTTCTCAATAGACTAAGGCTAAAAACACATGTTCCCACCAATGAGTGGTTGAGAAAGTGTAAATTTTCATCTAACTATGAGACGATATGTGTCCCAAATCTCTAACTAAGTAGATGGACCAATATTAAATACGTTGACTGAAACTTATATTAAATCTCCAACTAATTCCCGACTATGTGGAAAGGAGATAAAATTTTCGTCCAACTATGAGAGGACATGTCCCAAATCTCCAATAGAGGAGAGGGACCTATATTTAAACGTTGACTGAGACGTGTCCTGAAATCTCCTACTAATCCCAACTATGTGGAAGGAGAAGGATTAAAAATGCCAAAATCCATAGGGTAAGACAAATTGGTCGACAACCCGCGAGTAATCAAGCAAATATGTTTCCTTTTAAATTTATTCGGTCTACTAGTTCTTACGTAATTAAGACTAGCAAATAGACCATGATAAAAAGACTCTGTCTTAAACATATAATCCCATCAATGGTAGTGGTTGAAGAGGTGATAGTAGTGGGAAACTATTTCCCTCATACCAATATATTCTTAATGATCTATATGTCATTTTCGTCCCACTAAGCGACGTCACTTATCTCAAATTTCCAACTAATTCCCAACTGTGTGGAAAGGAGAAAATTCTCGTCCAACAATGAGACGATATTTGTTCCAAATTTCCGACTAATCTCAACTAAACGGAAGGAGAGGAACCATATTTATTACGTTGACCGAAACGTATCTCCAACTTATTCCCGACTATGTGGAAAGGAGAAGATTTTCGTCCAACTACGAGACAACATTTGTTCCGAATCTCCAACTAATCCCAACTATGCGGAAGGAGAGGAACCGTATTAAAACGTTGACTGAGACATTTTAAATCTCCAGCTAATTCCCGACTATGTGGAAAGGAGAAAATCATTGTCCAACTATGTGACATTACTCATTCCGAATATGTATCTATATTAAAATGTTGCCTGAAATGTATCTTAAATCTCCAGCTAATTCCCGACTATGTGGAAAGGAGAAAATCTTCGTCCAACTATGTGACAATACTTATTCCAAATACGTTGACTACATCTAATACGTATCTATATCAATTATGTTGACTAAAACATGTCCCTAATCTCCAAATAATCCCAACTGTGAGGAAGGATAGAAACTATAAATCCTTGAGCTATATAGCTAAATATATATATGAAAGCCCATTACCAGCTGCGGTAAGTGAGGCTAGTAAATCTGATATGTATAGACTGCAAGATCTAATGGAAATAAATTGATTTGCTATTAAATTCTCAAAAATCTTACTGGTGGCCATATATCTCTCGGTTAAACTTATGGCAAGCATAAAAATTGGCGAAACAAGTAAGAAAAACGGTGGTGATGACTTAGAGCACCAAAAACCGTAAGGACGAAGAGAATAATCTCCGATCCCTGATTGCCGATGAAGTTGGTAAAGTCCTGGCTGGATTTATGGCCACACTTAAAGGGCCAGAGCCATCAGTATAAAAAGAGGACTCTATTTCTAAACCCTGTTCTAATACTCAAAAGACTGAAAAGTCCCATCGCTCCTCAACTAAGAGTGAACAAAGTATCAAGAGAACTGAGCCACGAGACTCTAAGAAGGGGTGTACTTATAAGTACTTTGTTTCTTGTAAACCCCGTGACTTTACGGCTGAGAATGGAGCTATTGATGCTCTAAAGTGGTTAGATGAGATGGAAACCGTTATTGATATAAGCGATTGTGCCACTAAGGACACTATTAAGTAAGTGTCCCAATCCTTCAAGGAGGATGCTCTAACTTGGTGGAAGATATTGATCCAATCCACTGTCAAGGCTGCATTGTACAACCTGAGTTGGTCTAAGTTCGTGGAACTGATCTGCGAGACCTACTGCCTACCTCACAAGGTGGAGAAAGTTGAATCAGATTTTCTGAAGCTGACTATGAAAGGCCTCGAGTGTCGAGCCTATGTATCTGAATACAACTCTTTATCGAGACTTGTTCCTTATCTGATTACCCCTGAGTCTAAGCGCATTGCGTGATTTATTGGAGGACTCGCTCCAGAAATCAAGGGGATGGTTAAATCCTCTAAAACTACAACTTTCAGATCCGCTGTGGATCTAGCTTTATCTTTTACTAAAGATGAGATAAGAGTAAAAGCGGCTAAGGCCGAGGAGGATCACAAACGAAAGCGTGATGAATCTCCTAGTAAGGATTTTAAAAAGAGTAAGACTTGTCTGAGTTATCACCAGTCCAAGCCGAATGAGGCAAAACCTGAGTGCAAAACCTGTGGGAAACGACATTCTAGAAAATGTTTCCATGAGCAACCCAAAGGTTGTGGCATCTGTAAGCAGATGGACCACAAATCTCATGAATGCAAGAATTTGAAGGATGCCACCTGCTATGGATGTGGTGAGAAAAGGATTATAAAGACCCACTACCCGAAGTGGGGGACTAACGGGAAGAACAAGGCCACATATGGCAAGAAAGGCAATGCTTGAGCATTTCAATTAAGCTGCAGGAGAAGCAGTTAAAGATATAATTATCATTACAAATTTGTTTCCCATAAATGATTTATTTACTAGAAACTTGTTTTAAACTCTGGAGCTAGTAAAGCTTCGTCAACTATAAATCTAATAAATTTTGAATCTGCCCTTTTGAGGCTTAATTATTGTTTATAAGGTCAAATGGCCATTGGAAATAGTTTCCACAATTCTTGATAGATACATTATACTCATTAAGAAACTTATCGAAACTAAATGAGTATATCTGGTGATATACTCAATATTGTGGAAGATCAACACTATGGATTGCCCGAGAAAGCTTTTATGCTTAAGGCATCCAAGTGATTGAAAGGAGAATGTGTCATCTACATGACACAAGTAACTTTTGACGAACTGGGGTCGAAGGCTGAAGACCTTTTGGTGGGTGGACATGAGAAGTCCATAGCCACCTATGAAGCAAATTGCCTGAAATGTTCGCAAGTGAGTCGAACATCATAGACTGTCTAGACTGTCTGATATGCATCAATAAATTGGAAATTCCCACATAGACATTGGAAATGGTAACAATGGATCTTATTTACAAGTTACCTAAGATCAATCGTGGCAATGACACGATGTGATTTGTAGTCGACAGACTGACTAAGTCAGCGCTTCTTGTCAATTAAGTAAAACTTATAATTCCGACAAGTTAAGCTACTTAAAGACAACATCTAGTCTTCTTATGGAGTACCGTTGTCTATAGTATCGGCTTGAGATACTAAATGTTTTCTTATTTCTGGAAAATTTCCAGTAAAGCGCTTAGCACACTCTTAAATTTAAGTACGACTTACCGCCTAGACTAATGGGTAGAGTGAGCGTACCATCCAAACTCTGGAAAACATGCTATGTGCATGTATAATATACAAGAAAGTGTAGAACACCCGTCTATTGGGCTAAAGTTGGTAGAAGCCAACTCTCTGGACCATAGATTGTCCATGAAACAACTAAAAAGAATCTTACGAATCTGAGATATGCTCAAGGCTGTCCATGATAGGAAGAAGAGTTATAAAAGGCGAAAGCCATGAAGATAATATTTTACTGATTAACGGCAACTGAGCCATAGATATATTTACCATTCGAGATAACAGAATGTGTCAATTCAGTAACTTTTAGATTTAAGCTATCTATAGAACTGAGTGGAATCCGTAGTGTATTCCCTATCTCTAAATCTGAAAAGTGCTTAGCTAATAGCACTTGTCATGTCTCGCCATGAAGTTTAAACGAGAGCTGAAAGTTTATTGAAAAACCTTGTCCCTTATGGACCATGAAATTTAAAAGCTCCGTAAGATATAAGTTTCCCTCGATAAAGTGAAATGGGATTCCCTTTGTGGCCCAGAATACACTTGAGAGGTTGAAACCTGTTATGGAACGGGACTAACCGTATTACTTTGAACAAATCTCGAGGACGAGATTTCCTTTAAGGGGGTGAGGATGTAGCACCCGTAAATTTCCATCCAACTATGAGACGACACGTGTCTCGAATCTCCAACAAAGGAGAGGGAGTTTTTCGTTCAACTATGTAACGATACATATCCAATCCTCCAATTTATTCCCGACTATGGGTAAGGATGAAGGAATTATATTCTACGTTCATTGAAACGTGTTCCGTATCTCTGACTGATCCCGGTTCTGGGAAGTAGAGAAACTTTCATCATGCGTTAACTAAAACGCGTCCCGGATCTCCAACTAATCTTAACTATGAGAAAGGAGAGGGACTATAATTGCCAAATGGCCAATGATGTAAAGTCCAACGACTTAAAATGTAAAAATCTCAAATTTATGCTCTGAAGGTCCCTTACAGACTGCAAGGCTTAGCCCTTACGGTCCGCAAGGGTTTTAAACCAAAAATGTGCGCTAAAGGTCCTTACGGACCGTAAGCCGTGACCCTTACGGTCCATAAGGGGTCTGCTGGCAGATTCATTCTTGCAGCCCAAGGCTTTTATGCACATGGTGACATCTAGCTCATTTTGCCACCAATTCACCAGGTCTTTACACCTCATTAAAACCTACCATGATCCTCGAATAAGCCTGGACACATGTCTTGATCTTGTTCATCCTCTACAAGTATAAATAGCAAGCTTGAACTCATTTCCAAATTGCTTATTTCTTTGATTTCTTCTCTATTATCTCTTGGAGTGTTTCCTGATTCAAGGAAGCCTCCCTCTGAGTTCAAGACTTCTCCTAGGACACAAGTAAGTGTTCTTTCATAGTCTATTTCATTTTATAGGCTAGTTAATAGCCAAAAGTCAAACAATTTGACTTTCTGTATGACTTTCGGTTATTACCATTATGGTTAAGCCATGTTTGATTCGAACATGGCTATGTGATCGTAATAATGAAGGTAATAATCCCCTGGGATCATACCTTCCAAAGATCACGTTAAGTAGGCGAAATGACGAGTCAACTTTATATTAAATAAACGGTAAAAAACGTAAACTTTGCAAATTACTTTAATGAAGCTTCTAACTATTAAAACTTGAAGTTTCGACATTATATCAGTTTATAAAACATGTTAGGACATGTCTAAACATGTCCAACTCGTCATTTCTTGTTTAGATCTTAATTCTATATCGAAAGTCAAGCAGTTTGACTTTTGCTTTTACTTTCGATTCTGACTAGTTTGGTCAACATTTAGGCCTGTTTTAAATTAGTTTTAGGACCATGATATTATTGAGTATAAGTTATACCACATGGTCAGTCCATTTGATGGGTTAAACGACAAGTCTTGAAATTATTATCAAAAATGACTACAATGCCCTTGTATGGTCAAAGTAGCTATGTGAATGATTTTAAACTAAACCAAACTTATAATCTGACTTTAAGTTAGTAGATACTTCAACTAAAGATGTAATTTACTACTCTGACTTGTCATATGCCTATCCGACCTTCAAAACCATCTTTATGCGCATAACTAGTTATACGAACCTAGTTCGCATAAACTAGGCATAACGGGTCAAAACTTTATTAAACCTTTCCAAATCAGAATGTTTGGTTAAGTAACCTTTATCCAACGAGTCATTGCACTCGAATAGGTATAAACCACATTCTATTCAATTTACTCTTAATCTAGCGAACCTATTCTTAAGTAACGGGTCATATCTAAAGGGACTAACCTTTGACCCGTATACATTCTAACAGATAATAAATCTGTTCATTACAGACTATAGAACCCCCCAGATAATCGAACTTGGGTCAATAATACTTAGACTTACGGCTTTTTGGTAAATTATAACCATATTGATTGGAAGTTAGTAAAAGGTAAACACTCTTAACTTATTTTGTTTTTAAACTTAGGGTATGGCGAATACGCCACTTGGAGTGGGTATTACATAAATGGGTCAACTGCGACTGCATGTAAGAACCCGGTTTATTCCGTTTTACTTGATAACTGAAACACTTGGGGGTTAATGGTACCGTGTTCGGACGTCCCGACTCATTAACTGTTATGGCCATACGGAATAGTGAGCAGGGGTTGGCATACCAATTGTAAGACGCGTTTTATTCAACTTTGGTGTGTACCTTAATCATTATAGCACTGAAAATGTCCAACTCTAATCTCTGGTTTCCGGTTGTATGACAAGTATGTAAATCTGGTGACAAGAATAAATCCCAAGAAATATTAAAAGATTACCTACAAGTTTTCTCTACGTATAAAACTCTTTTTGAAAAACTGTTTTCAAAACGAGTTAGTTAATTGTATTTACCAGCTTAAGCTGACGTATTTTCAAAAGACTGAACCGCAGGGACCGAACCTTATTATAGGCTGGGAATCCTGGTCGGCTAGAATGAAGGCTAAGGAATTTGCAACTCCTGAAGCTTAAGGCCTATGATGTCTAAAGCTCTATTTATTAGATCCTGCCCATGTGCTTATACTGAAATTCTTGTAATACTTTTATATATTCAAGCTTTATTTAATTTAATAATTTTACTCCAATACTTCCGTTGCATATAATTATATTGTGATAACTGTTATCCAACCATCACGATTATACCCATCCGGGCCTGCCAGGATCGGGGTGTGACAGATAAATACGCAGGTAACTGTTTTACGGAAAATTAGGAACAAGTTTCAAGTGATATAGACGAGAATTGGAGAAGTTACGGAACTTTTCGTGAAAAAGTACTTTGCTGGAATTTTCCAGCTTTTAGCCTACCGTAAGTTACGGCTGGTTGCCGTAAGCTACGGTAGGGAGCTGCTGACTGGAACAGAACAAGTGAACCGTAAGCTACGAAACTATGCCATAGCCTACGACGGACAATGATAAAAATTCCTGAATATGCATACCGTAAGCTATGACAGCATACTGTAGCTTATGGTGGGTCCCGTGTTGATAAAAAATGTTTAATTTGCTTGTTTTTGCATACGGATTTGTTTTGATATTTATTTAAACATCCTATAATTGATGTTTTTGATGGTATTGTGACCCAGGTTGCTTACCAAAGATAAACGGATGACGATCAAGTCACGTAACGAACCGAACACAAGTCAAGAATCAACGCTTTCACATTTATTCAATTCGGACTATAAATCTAGAAAGAAAAATTGTCATTTTATGAAATAACTTCGGTACAAACGAAGTTTAAATTAATTCATTTTAGAATGATTATGTATTATCACAAATACATCATAATTGCAAGATTTGTTAAGTTGATGTGATTATACGAGTTGGGTCTTACATATGTGTATATAACCCCCTCCTGTTTGTAAATGTTAGCCTATGTAATCAAACCTAGAAGAACAGATGATACTGAAAGCCAAAACTGGTTCTCAACAGTTGATCATCAATAAGCAATGCATGTCCTAAGTTCCCTTTAATGGTAGTTCTTCTATCAGCTGATGTCTCTAACTACTGATCCCCTCAACAACTGTTCAACAACAACTGCTGATCATAAAGACTGAAGACCTAACAATTGCTGATTGTCAAAGGCCTGATCAACTATTGAAGAAATCACTGATATGCAACATCGATGCTTAGGCAACAACAGTGGAAAGCAACATCAGTGTTTTATGTATCAGTTGTTTAATGTAACAATGCTTTGTATAGATCAGTGTTTAGAGGTTGTTAGTATATTAGATGTCACTGTCTAAGTGATGTCAGCATTAGATGCTCAGTGGTTAGGATTGTACTATAAATAGAACAATACCTGTACTGTTCTATTATCTCTTTTGCACACACTCATCTTGTACGAAGTAACTCTGTGCTCAGGCTGAGGGGGAGTTTAGTATTGCATGCATGCATAGTTGAATCTTGTAATTCATACAATCATTTGATTAATGAAATCATGTTTGCTGAAAACTATTCTCCTGTGATTGTGTTATAAAGTTTGATTTCTATTTCCGCTGCAATACTTCTCTGTTTTTACCTTCTTACATTAATCATTTAATCAAACAACACAATCAAAGAAACTCAGATCCTAACAATTGGTGTCAGAGCATAGGACAGTCAAATTCGATCTAACAATCATTTTGACATAAAAGTTCAGCTCAAATCCATTGATACTTAAGTTGTTCGCATTTAGTTGAAAAACAAAGTAAAGGGTAATCATGTATAAAAGTTGATTATTCAAAAAAATCTATAAAACAACCAAGATGACATCACACTCACAGGACCCTCACAACATCGGAACACTATTCAAGCCACCTACGCTTGTCAGATCCGAGTACAATATCTGGAAACATAGGATGGGCCATGTGTTAGCTCAGCAAAACACCGGCTGCTGGAAGTTAGTCATCTTTGGACCACACGTTCCAATGGTGCCTAGCACAGAAGATCCCAGAGGCCAAGTGCCTAAAAGCCTTGAAAATTACTCAGAACAAGATTTTCAAAAAATTGAATTCGATGCAAAGGCTTTTAGCATAGTGGCTTCAACTCTCCCCAATGATATTTATGCTGGACAGTTACGTTGTAACAGTGCCAAAGAGTTGTGGGATGCACTGAAAGAGTAGTTCGGTGGAACAGAAGAGGTTATCAAAAATAACAGGGAGGTTTTGAATCAACAGTATGAAACCTTTTGTCATGTTAAAGGAGAGTCTCTAACCCAACAGTTTGAAAGATTTAGCTGTCTCATTAGTGAACTTAAACTGGTTAATGTTGAATTTGCAAAGTCCACTTTAAATAGTAGGTTTCTAAGGTCATTACCAGACAAATGGGACACTATAGCTTTTGTAACAAGAAATTCTATGGGTTTTAAAGAGCTAAGTTTGACCCAACTTCATGGTCGACTCCTCACCTATGAGAGAGAGTTGAACCAAAAAAAGAAGTTACAGGAATCAGGGAAGGTTGCTAATGATTACACCTTTGGCAACACAACACTTCTGGGTCAAGAAGAATTTGGTGGTAGTAAGGATCAGAGTTATGATCATTACATTGACATAACTGCTGGTGGAGCTTTTAACAACTCTAATTCTTACTCACCCAACTATGCTTTTACAGCAAGTGGGGAAAACCAGAATTCTAACAACTTATCCTTTGAGCTCAATGACCTCCAACACTTTGATCCCACTGATCTAGAAGAAATGGTCATTTTGAACCAACTAGCACTGCTGAGTGTAAGAAACAGCAAGTTTTATAAGAGAACAGGAAGAAAATTTCCAGGGTTACATGGGAATCTAAAAGTGGGGTTGGATAAATCAAAAATTAAGTGCTACAAGTGTAATAGGCTAGGACACTTTGCTAGAGAATGTAGATGTTGGATCTGAGTTTCCTTTTGATTGTATTTTGTGTTTGAAGTTAAGATGAAAAAGGATGAGTTGTGCAGCGGAATTAAAATGAAAACAAACTTTGCATACAATCAAATGAGAGTAATACTTTAATCAAACATCTTTTACACTGTGAACCGAATGATTGAATTTAATTTCAACAACGATTACAAAGATAGATGTATGAATGCAAACTCCCCCTCAGCCCGAGCTCAGTAGTTTGTTCGTGCAAAGAAGACGAGTGATGTAAAGAGCTAATAGAACAGTACAAAGTACTGAACTATTTATAGGCACTTGCAAACTACTGAGCATCTTTGCTGACGTCACCATGAAAGTGACATCTAACCTCCTAACAAACTCTAACCTCTGATCTATATAGACACTGCTTGGGTTAACTACTGCTAATACATTCTATTACAAACAGACTTTAGAACAGCTGCTGCAACCTTCTACTGCTGTGAACCCAGCAGCACTTGTCCGGATCAGCAGTGCTTGACTCAAGGCAGTAGATTGAATCAGCAGGACTTTAGTCTTCCATTAAATCTTTTAGTTGATCAGCAGTTATGAGACAGCAGTTTGGTAAGATCAGCAGATAGGAGGTCATCAGTAGTTGTAATCACTTTCAAGGGGAGAGATTTGTCTATCAGCATCTGCTTATTCAGAATCCACTGTACTGATCCATTTTGGCTTTAATTATCTGTTCCTCTGATAGGGTTCAATCCCAACAATCTCCCCCTGGAACAGATAATGCCAAAACCCTTCATTATTTGTGGATATTTTATTGCCTCATCAACAGCTCCCTTATCTGACCTTTAAATTGTAATTCAATGTCAAGGGCATCTGTGTCTTCATCATCCCTGCTAAGTGGAAGATCAAGGAGATCCTGCAAATCTTCAAGATTCAGGCCAAGAGCTTGTTCCCTTGATAATGTCTCCACTACTCCACCAGACCTGAGCAAAGTCAATACGCAGGTCTGTTTTTCAGTTGCCAACTTTTGTATTTTTGAGCCTGGTGGGTTTTTTGGGAGATGTTTATTTGCTGAAGTATTTGGTGAGGCTGGCCTGTTCATCACTGGCTGAGCAGTGGTAGCAGAGTTTTCCTGTTCAAGTTCTTCTTTTAACGTTCTTAACAAGCCTTCTTTTAAAACAGCTTTTCCAGCAAGAATTTCTTGAACAGTTTCAGCTCCTAACTGGCTCTGTGTCCTTCTTTTGTAGATGGCATTACCAGCTGGAGCAGTGGATCTCCTGATTTGCAACTTTGATGGTCCTTTTGAAACCGCTGCCTCAGGGTAGTCAGGTTTTTGAGGGATTTTTGGATCTTTCTTCCTTAATTCCTCCAACCTTTTGTAGGTTGACCTGACCACATCTTCTTTCCATCTAACAACTTGTCTTTTGGTGCCAAATTCAGCAACAACAAATTCTTCTTTCATTCTTTTTAGTTCCAACTGCTTTTCAGGTACATTCTTTTTGAACTTTGCCCAATCAGGAGGAGTGTGAGTGACTTTCCTTTTTATCATAACTTGAATTCTGGCTGATTCAGCTTCAAGCTCTGGAATAGTCCACTCTTTGTACATGTGTCTCTCTCCTTTGTATTTCTTGTAAAACATAATGCTTTCAATGTAGTCTTTCTTCAGAGTTTCAGCTGCTCTTTCTGAAATTTGTTGACTGACATTTTTAGCAAAACGTTCTAGGGAACTGACTTGTGTGAGCAGATATTGGTAGTATCTTGATATTTCTTAGTCAGATTTCCCTTATGTGTTTCTTTTCGATATATCCTCTGCTTGCTTGGCCTTTATCTTTAAATATTCTTCAATGTTTTTGGGCCAGAGATATCCTTTGATTGAAGGCAAACTCCTTTTGGCAGGGTCATCCTCAGTATAGAAGGATTTTATCTCTTCTCTGGCAGCTTCTAGTTCAAGAGGGAATTGAACACCTGCAGGAGGTAAGGGTTTGAGCATTGGAACAGAAGAAAGAGGAACTGGTTTTGGTATTTTGACAAGAGCTAAAGGTTTTGAAGATGTCTGGGATGGTGTAGTGACATCATCTTTAGGAATTAGCCTTCTCCTCTTTATTTGAGGAGGGACTGATGATGTTTTGGATGGAAAGATGGTTGTAGTGGCAGTGGTTTGTGATAGACTAACAGTTGTTGAAACAACTGGTGTTCCAACCACTGTTGTCTTTACAGCAGAAGTTGTAACAACTGCTGTCTTCTGCCTTTTGACAGGAGGTGGTTTTGATTTTGGCGGTGATGGAGGTAAAGCATTGGATGTAGTGTGTGTTGAAGTGGTGTGTATTGAAGTGAAAACAGATGTTGAAACTACTGAAGTACCAACAGCAGCTGACACAACAGGGGTTACAACAGCTGTTTTAGGTGGTGGTTTTTGAGCAGACTTTGAACGTCTGACCGGAATGGATTTGGGTAGCCTTTCTTTTCTAGTAGGCTTCTTCTTTTCATCAATGAGATTTTCATCATCTCTTGACCCTGAAGTACCCTGATCCGGATAATCCACCCTGGCTTTCTTTTTGGCCTCTCTATCCCTTTTTACACATGCAAGTGCTTCTGCAAGTGCATTTGTAGTCACATCGATTTTCTTACTCCCATCTGGCAAAGGAATCTGTTTGGTCATATTTGAATTTTCTGGTGCGAGGTAGAGACCATCTGTTATTCCTTTTCTTCTCCATTCCTGAATTTTCTCCCCCTTTTTGGCATTATCTTCTGGGAGTTGATCAATGAAGAACACTGGTGGAGGAGCAGTGCCAGTGGAGTGCAGGATCTGAGTTTTGAGAGCCTTTAGATCAGCCTGAGTGTCTTTGTACCTAGACTCCATTGCATTTCTCAATTGTTGAACATGTTTTTCATCTTGCTGATCTGCTAGTTGTGCTTGATGATGGAGAAAAGGTTGAAATAGATTCCAGAGCTCATTTGTAGCAGGTGCCTGTTGTAGAGCAGGTGCTTGAGGTGGAACAGCAGTGGATTATACCTTTTGTACTTGTAACAACTGTTGTAGCATTTCTTTGAGTTCTGCAACAGAGTTATCAAGTTTTTCAACACGAGCCGTCAATTTCTGGTACTTTAAACCATCACCCAATTTAATGGGATCATCTGATTTCCCACTAACAGTGGTTTTATCAGTGGTAGAAGTAGGGAGTTTACTCCAAACCTTAACCACTGATGCCCCTTTTTCTTGGTACTGGGGTCTTCTTCCTTCAACACTTGACAACCTTTTGATGTTGCCAGTAGGATAAATAAATCCACTGGTGGTTGACAGAGGTGCTATAAAAGGAATTGCCTCCAAGGAAGTCTTATTGATGTAACCACTGTCCAACTGTAAACCTGTAGGTTTAACAGTTGTAGTGGCTGCTTCACTTGGATTACCACAAAGAGTTACTTGTAACTCAATGGGTGTAACCTCCTCAGGTTGTGTTGGTGGGTTAGCAAGGAATGATACAGCAGGCTCAGTCATTTGTGGAGGTAAATTCTCATTGACAGGTGATTGAGAAGGACTGAGTAATGCCTGGTTCAAATCAATTGCATCCAACAGTAATTGTGTTTTTGGTGGAATTGAGGATGTGATGGTAGGTGTAGGAAGCGGATTTGCCCCGGGCATTGAGCTGTGGATGATGGAAACGAGTGTATCCAGAGCATCATGATGTGGTGGCCCTTTGTGTACAACCTGTTCTTTTTGTGAAGAAGCAGGAGGAGTTATGGTTATGGGTTGAGATATTTGTACCATCTGTTGTGAGGAAGTAGCAGCAGTGGTTTCTTGTGACTCTTGTGTTGTCACAGGCATTAACTCTGGTATCTCATCCTCCAGAGTTGCCATTTTGATTGGTTTGGGGGGTTTTTGATTTTTCTTTTTGTAAAGCTTTTTGGGTTTTGTAGATGTGGGTTTCAAAACAGTTGGTCTGCTGCTTTGATCACCTAGAGCAGTAGGCTCAGCAGCAGATACCTGAGGAGCAGTGGTTGCTGCTAAATTCTGCTCAGGTACCCCTGCTTGTGTTTTGCAAGGTGCTAACATTCGTGAAAAAGTTTCAGATGTTAGGCAGTTTATTGAAGTTATTTCACCTTGGTTTATTAAAGCTAAATCATCCTTACTGAATTTCTTTTGAAAATAATAGCTTAAAAACCTTGGAAATAGTAAGAATGATTTGCTTTCAACATTATTAACCAAATCTTTAAAGATTTCCCGAGAATAATTATAATTTTCTTCTTGAAGAATTGCATATCCCAGATTTTGAATCTTTATAGGGATCTCATTAAAAGAAGTGGTTTTGTTTGACACACATAGGAGGAGGGTATGAAATAGAAATCTTGGTGCAGGAGGAAAATAACCTTTTTCTAAGGTTAGTTTCTTCATCATTGTGGCTTCATACCCTCTTTCAATGAAATCAGTGTGCAACTCGTTTTTAGTGAAGGAAGTTTTACCTGCCTGGTCATCGAGTTGAAAGACTTCGGAGATGGAATGTGGTGTAATGTGGACATCTTTACCCTTTATGGAAGATTGGATTTCAGTTGCAATGTCTCCTTGTTTTTCAAGGGTTGCATTCTTCCAAAATTCCCTTTGGGTCGCCAAGTAGATGGGTGCGTCGGCGGTGAGCAAAGTTTTGTACTTTGATGTTGCCATGATGGTGATAATGGAATCGAAAACATCTGTGGTTCCTGGTTTTGTGAGAGACCCAGGAGATTGTGAGATTTTTTGAATGGGTTTTCAGTGGTAGTTGCCTTTTGAGAGGCTGTTTTTGATGATTTTGATGAGGGTTTTGCAGAAAGCTTCGATTTTGTCATTTTTGAAACGAAACGATCGAAGAAATTTGTGAGAAATGAGAAGAAAAACTGCTTTGAGAAGAGAATTTTTAAGAATTCAATTCGACAGTAAAACCATGTTTTGATGGTGAGTGGGGATGTTATAGGAAAGAGAATGAATGCTGACGTGGCAGCCGTTACAAAAGGTCTGACTGCTATGTACTGCCCACGTGACAACCACTGGTGAAAATAAAGGACAGTACTTTTGGTGAAAGCAACTGATGAAAGCAGTGGAAAGGGGGCAGTGGATGATTTTCACTATCAGTGGATAGCATATCAGTGGATAAGACACTGCTTTTGAACAACAACGGTTATCAAGGAATGAGAGAACAGAGGTTGCCTTTCAGCAGTGGGCAGACTTTTTGAAGTAGAGCAGACTTTTGAACAATCAGTGGTTATGGCAGACTTTTAAGGATTTTAATGAAATTTTCATTTTTAAACTATTTTTAAGGATGGATTTTTGATTTTCTGAAAACATTTTGTTGCTTTTATTCATAGAAAAACAAGATGTTGCTTGTTATTCCATGTTTAGCATCCCAATCCTAGAGACCAAGCTTTCAAAAGTGGCTGTATCAAGTGCTTTTGTGAGCACATCTGCCAGCTGGTCTTTAGTTGGGACATGATGCAGAGAAATCAAACCTTTTTCATAGCAATCCCTCACAAAGTGATGTCTGATGTCGATGTGCTTTGTGGTAGAATGGGAAACTGGATTTTTGATGATATTTTCTGCTGCCTGACTGTCCAACATGAGTGGTGTCTTCAAGGCAGTGATACCAAAATCCAATAAGTGATTTTGAAGCCACAGGAGTTGGGCTGTACAGCTTGCAGCAGCAATGTATTCAGCCTCAGCAGTGGATGTTGAAATTGCTGCTTGCTTTTTGCTTTGCCAAGAGACTAAGCAATCACCTAGAAACTGGCACCCTCCTGAAGTGGACTTCCTTGGGTGTGACATCCAGCAAAGTCACTGTCTGAAAAACCTGAAAGCTTGATATTCCCATTAGCTGGATACCAGATACCAAGTGTGGGAGCACCTTTTATGTATCTGAGAATCCTTTTTACAGCAATGAGATTTGATTTTCTGGGAGCTGATTGACTTCTTGCCCAGACACATGTTGCAAACATGATGTCTGGTCTAGATGCAGTTAGGTACAATAAAGACCCAATCATGCTTCTATAGAGTGTTTGGTCAATCAGCTCATCCTTTTCATCAGACATGACCAACTTATTTGTGGCCATGGGTGTGCTGCATGGTTTACAATCATTCATATCAAATTTGGTTAAAAGTTCTTTAGCATATTTGCTTTGATGAATGAAAGTTCCATTTTGCAATTGCTGTACTTGGAGACCAAGAAAGCATTGCAGCTCACCCATTGCACTCATTTCAAACTCAGCTGTCATGAGTTCTCTAAACGCTTCACACATTTTGGTACATGTGCTTCCAAAAATAATGTCATCCACATAAATTTGGACAATCATTAAATCTTTCCCTCTCCATTTAAGAAACAGTGTTTTATCAATGGTACCACTTTTGAAACCATTTGAGAGTAGAAAGTTGGAAAGAGTTTCATACCAGGCTCTAGGTGCTTGTTTCAGGCCATACAAGGCTTTGTTTAGCCTGTAAACATGATCAGGATAAAATGGATCCTCAAAGCCTGGAGGTTGACATACATATACCTCTTCTTGCAATGTACCATAGAGGAAAGCACTTTTGATATCCATCTGAAACACCTTCATGTTGTGGTTGACAGCAAAGGCCAGGAACAGTCTAATAGCTTCCAATCTTGCAACAGGGGCGAATGTTTCATCATAATCAATCCCCTCTTCCTGTCTGTAACCTTGAACCACAAGCCTGGCTTTGTTCTTGACAACAATGCCCCTTTCATCTGTTTTGTTCTTGAAGACCCACTTTGTGCCAATGGGACTAACCTCTTTTGGCAGTGGTACAAGCTCCCATACTTGTTGTCTTTTAAACTGTTGGAGCTCCTCTTGCATGGCTTCTACCCAACTGTTGTCTTTTAGTGCCTCTTGGTACTTGACTGGCTGATGAAGTGATAGAAAACCAGCAAAAAGACAAATGTTTTGGGTTTGGCTTCTTGTGAGCACCCCTTCATTGATGTTGCCAATGATTTGATCAGGTGGATGAGATCTTAAGAATATTAAATCTCCTTGGTATGGTATGATGGCATTTGTTGGTGAAGGCTGCAAATGTGTATCATCTGAGCTAACCACTGCTGATGACTTTGATGACTCAGCAGTGGCTTCAAAAGGTGGTGGAATGGGTGGTAATGGAGTGGACCACTGCTGACTTTTATCCACTGTTTGAGGACTTTTGTCAGCAGTGTTTGAGGATGTGGAAGCAGTGGTAAATGGGCTACTTTGGTCAACAACTGTTGATGTAGCAGTGGTTGAGCTTTTATAGATGTTTTGAACAACTGATGCTTTTCCCTTTGTGGCAGACCTTTGAGGAATGATGACTTCATACCCATAGTCTGGTGTTGTATCCTCTGATGGACCTGCACTGTTAGTCTTGACAGCAGTATTTTCAAAAGTGAATTTTTCAAGATCAAACAGTTCAGCAGGATTTGCTGGGATTTTCATTGATGAAAGTTCATTGAACTTTACATCCAAAGTCTCCTCCACTACCTTGGTCCGTGCATTGAACACTTTGTAGGCCTTGGCAGTGGTTGAGTATCCCAGAAAATAACCACAATCAATTTTGGCTGCAAATTTTGAAATGGAATCTTTTAAGTTCAAAATAAAGCATGGGCAGCCAAACACCTTGAAGTATGAGATCAGTGGTTTGATTTTATACAGAATTTCATAGGCAGTCTTTTTGTGCCTGGGGTTGATTAAAACTCTGTTCTGGACATAGCATGCAGTGTTTACTGCCTCTGCCCAGAAAGTTAATGGCAAACCTGAATCTGCAAGCATGGTTCTGGCAGCCTCAATCAAAGTTCTGTTCTTTCTTTCAACAACCCCATTTTGCTCTGGTGTTCTAGGGATGCTGTACTGCCTTACAATCCCTTTCTTCACACAGAAGGCATCCAACTCCCTATTTTTAAATTCTGTGCCATTGTCACTCCTAAGGCTTTTCACTGGAAGGTCAAATTGCTTTTCAACCTGTGTCACAAAGTCTTGCAAAATGCCTGCAGTTTCATCTTTAGAGTGCAAAAAGAAAGTCCATGTAAACCTAGAAAAGTCATCAACTATAACCAAACAATGTCTTTTCTTTTTAAGGCTCATGACTTGAACTGGGCCAAACAAATCCATGTGTAGCATTTGCAAACACTGGGTTGTTTTGGACTCTTCAATGGACTTGTGGGAACTTTTATGTTGTTTTCCTTTTAAACAGGAAATGCAGTGTTCAGGACATGAAAACAATTTTTGTGGTAGGCCTCTCACCAAACCAGTTTTTGAAATTTCTGTGATTGTCTTAAGATTTGTGTGCCCCAGTCTTTTGTGCCAAAGTTCTGTCTCTTTGTTAGAGGCAGCTGAGAACAGACAGGAATCAGTTCTAGGATACTCTTTAGACATGTCAACAACATAAACATTGCCACTTATTTGAGCAACAAGTTTAGTTTGACCATTTTTGATCATTGCTTCAATCTTTTTGACCATTTCTGGTCCAACAATCCTACAACAATCTTTTGTGAAGAATGACCCAAACCCTTTGTCACTCATTTGGGATACACTCAGAAGGTTGAATTTTAGATTGTCTATTAGATTGACATTTTCAAATTTTACATTGCCAGATTGCACTGTTCCAGACCCCAAAACCTTTCCTTTACTATTATTTCCAAAGGATATATCACCCCCACCATGGATTTTAAAGTCTTTGAGGAGGGCTTTACATCCTGTCATGTGCCTGGAGCCTCCACTATCTACATACCAAAGACTATCAAAGCATGCAGAAGCTCCGTTGGCAGCAGCCATCATTGCACAATCACACTGAGTATTCTCTTCATCACCAGCTCTCTCTTCTTCTTCACCTGCCTTATCTTCTTCAGACCATAGATCTGTCAGTGGTTCAATCAGGATACCTGAACTTTCTTCCAACAGTACTTCATCAGCCACAGCAGTAACCACTGCTTCAATCACCTCATCCACTGTTTCAGAGACCAGCTGTTTCTCTTCAGATTCAACACCCTCCTGTATTGACTCTAATGCCATCAAACAAAATTCATCATGAGAAGAAACATTAGAAGCATAGAGTGCAAAGTTTTCATCACTGAGGTCTTCAGGCATACTACTCCAGTCAACAAACTCTTGAGTAAAGAAACTTTGTTGATCTGGTTGTGTTGCAACTGGAGCAATGGTTTGTGGTGCAGGTTGCACTTGTGCCTGGGGAGCAGGGGTTTGAACATATTGAATCTGTGGAGCAGCTGTTTGGACATAATGCACTGGCACAGGAGCAACAGCATAGTTAGCAGTGTTCACATGTGCTGCTGGGGCATATTGGGCATAGTGCACAGTGTTTTGATTTTGAGGTCTAGGATTTGGACTAGGGTGAGTAATTATGGGACCAGTTGTTTGACTCCTACACTCTCTAGCAAAATGTCCTAACCTGTTACACTTATAGCACTTGATTTTCGATTTATCCAACCCAACCCTTAGATTCCCATCCAACCCTGGGAATTTTCGCCCTGTTCTTTTAAAAAACTTGCTAGTTCTAACACTTAGCAAGGCCAGTTGATGCAAGATGTCCATTTCTTCAAGATCAGTGGGGTCAAAATGCTGTAAATCATTTAGTTCAAAGCTTAAATTGTCTGACATCTGGTTTTCATTTGCAGTGAATGCATAACCTGTAGAGTGAGGATCAGGGTTGTTAAAATTTGCACCAGCAGTTATGTCAATGAAGTGATCATAACCCTGATCCTTACCACTACCACCAGATTCTTCTTGACCCAGAAGAGCAGTGTTACCGAATGAATAATCATCAACGGTTTTCCCTGACTCTTGTAACTTCCTTTTCTGGTTCAACTCCCTTTCGTAGGTCAGGAGTCGACCATGGAGTTGGGTCAAGGTCAGATCCTTGAACTCAGGTGAGTTTCGGGTGACAAACGCTATTGTGTCCCATTTGTCTGGCAGTGACCTGAGGAACCTGCTGTTTTGAGTTGAGTTTGTAAAAGTGGTTTTAACAAGCCTCAGTTCACTGATGAGACAACTGAACCGCTCAAATTGTTGCGTCAGTGATTCACCTTTAACATGACAAAATGTTTCATACTGTTGGTTCAGGATTTCCCTATTGTTTTCTATGATCTCTTCGGTACCTCCAAATTGTTCCTTAAGTGCGTCCCACAACTCTTTGGCATTGTCACAATGTAACAATCCAGCATATATTTCGTTGGATAGCACTGATGCTATGATACTAAATGCTTTAGTATCTAGTTCAAACTTTTGATAATCCGTTTCAGTATAATTTTCAACAGGTTTTGGAACTTGTTTTTTAGCATCTTCAGCGCTTGGCATTGTAGGAACATGAGGACCAAAGATAACAGACTTCCAACAACCTGTGCTTTGTTGAGCGAGGATGTGACCCATCCTCCTCTGCCAGATGTTGTACTCATTTCTTTTTAGCATAGGTGGTTTAAAGAGAGAACCAATGTTGTTTTTATCGTCCTGAGATTGTGACGTCATTCTTGTTGTTTTACAGGTACTGAGAAATCAACTTTAGTGGTGATTAATCCTTACTCTATTTTTCAACGACGAACAAACGATCAGTATCAACTGTTTTGAGCTGAACTATTTACGTCAAAATGATTGTTAAATCAAATTTGACTGTCCAGGCTCTGATACCAATTGTTGGATCTGAGTTTCCTTTTGATTGTATTTTGTGTTTGAAGTTAAGATGAAAATGGATGAGTTGTGCAGCGGAATTAAAATGAAAACAAACTTTGCATACAATTAAATGAGAGTAATACTTTAATCAAACATCTTTTACACTGTGAACCGAATGATTGAATTTAATTTCAACAACGATTACAAAGATAGATGTATGAATGCAAACTCCCCCTCAGCCCGAGCTCAGTAGTTTGTTCGTGCAAAGAAGACGAGTGATGTAAAGAGCTAATAGAACAGTACAAAGTACTGAACTATTTATAGGCACTTGCAAACTACTGAGCATCTTTGCTGACGTCACCATGAAAGTGACATCTAACCTCCTAACAAACTCTAACCTCTGATCTATACAGACACTGCTTGGGTTAACTACTGCTAATACATTCTATTACAAACAGACTTTAGAACAGCTGCTGCAACCTTCTACTGCTGTGAACCCATCAGCACTTGTCCGGATCAGCAGTGCTTGACTCAAGGCAGTAGATTGAATTAGCAGGACTTTAGTCTTCCATCAAATCTTTTAGTTGATCAGCAGTTATGAGACAGCAGTTTGGTAAGATCAGCAGATAGGAGGTCATCAGTAGTTGTAATCACTTTCAAGGGGAGAGATTTTTCTATCAGCATCTGCTTATTCAGAATCCACTGTACTGATCTAGTTTTGGCTTTAATTATCTGTTCCTCTGATAGGGTTCAATCCCAACAGTAGAAGTCAAAATAATGGACCAATCATTACACATCCTACCCTAGACCTCAAAATACACAAAATACTGTGCACTATTCCCAATATACCCCTGCTGCTCATGTAAACACTACTCATTATGCACACCCTATAATAACTATTCCAGTGCAATATGTTCAAACCCCTGTTCCACAAATCCAGTATGTCCAAGCCCCAGTATCTAAGGTTCAAGTGCAAAAACCTGCACCACAACATGCTGCACAAACATCTGCTCCAGCTGAGGTCAGTCAGCAAAGTTTCTTTACCCAAGGCTTTATTGATTTGAGTAGCATGCCTGATGAGTTATCTGATGAAAATTTTGCTCTATTTGCTAAGAATGATACTCCTTGTGATGAATTTTATTTTGCAGTATTAGAGTCAATTCCAGAAGGGCTGGAAACTGAAGAAGTGGATTCCAGTGCTGAAACAGTGGATGAAGTTGCTGAAGCAATGGTTACTGCTGTTGTTGGTGAACAGCTGTTAGAGAAGGAACCTGAACCACTGTTAGAACCTCTTGCTGACCCATGGTGTGTTGAGAAGGACACCAGTGCTTGTAAAAATGTCTGTGACTGTGCCATGATGGCTGCAGCTAAGGTATCACCTCAGGTCTTGAAAAACCTATGTTCAGACAAGTGCATCATAGCATTTGCTAAAGGGGTGAATGAAAACCTTAGAGATAAAATTTTGAAAGATGAAGTACAATTTGAAAAATCTGTTAAAGAATTGAAAAATAAATTTTATGAAAAAGATAATGAGATCTGCAGTCTTAAACATGAACACAACATAACCAAGGACCAACTCCAAGCCATAATAGAGAAATATCAAGCTTGTAAGAAGGAGTTGGAATCCACTCAAATCACTTATGAGAAATGGGTGGAATCCTGCAAAGCTTATGAGCTGATGTTAGAGAAACAGATCAAAAGCAATGTAAAATTTGGCATAGGTTTCAGAAAAAATGACCAAGTTGAAAACACTGCTGTAAATGAGTCTGGTTCTGTTGAGATAATGCCAACAAACAAGGATGGTCACGAAATTAAAATAACTGATAAAAGTGGTAACAAAATCATCTTGGAAAGGCTAGAGGAGTCATCAACCTTTGAGGAGATTGAAAAATATCAATTCAAACCCATCTGGTCAGATGAGTGTGACATCGTTGAGAATTTCAAACCAGTGGATTTTTCCACAGTTGAGGGTGTGAAAGCACCTAAGGCTAAGATCATTCCTCTTAAAGACATCCCAACAGTGGTTCAAAACTCTGTTGCAAAGGAAGTTGAAAAGAGGAAGAAAAGAGACAAAGTTAAAAATATGTTTTGTGACTTTTGTGAAAAGAGAAATCATTCCTACAAAGGATTGTTTTCACTTAAAAGCTTATGATATTAACAAAACAAGTATAATTGAGCCTGCACAAAGTTGCAACATCTATGGAAAAACCAACCAACCATCTCACTCATGAGTGTGTGTACCTCAAAACTTTTGAGGTTAAAAGAAAAGAGTACATCTCAAAAACACTTGTGAGTACTTCAAATTCATCCATCAAGAAACAACAACCATTTGTGTCTGTCCAAACAGTTGTTACAAAACAGTTGAACAAAAACTCTGCTCCCAGAGATGTTCAAGTGACAGATGCACCTCTTGCCAACCAATTCCAAAGAGGAAAAGGTCAACCTCCATACCAAAGGGTCCCATATGTTTATGAGGCTTACAAAAGGCCTTCTAAACCAAAAGTGAACAGGCATCCTTTTGGATTTCAACACCTGACAGGAAATGGTCCACAACAGTGGTTAGAGAAAAATGGTTCAAAAACTGTTCAAACCCTTGAGCTAACCACTGTCCATGTTCCTAGACTTGATACTGACTCTGTTGTGACCCCATCCAAAGCCTTATTGGCTTTGGAGACCCTCCTGAACTAATTGTTTACTTAATGTGCAGGGAGCTTCTGCATGCTTAGATAATCTTTGGTATGTAGATAGTGGAGGCTCCAGGCACATGACTGGATGTAGAGCCCTACTCAAAGAATTCAAAAATCATGGAGGGGTGATATATCCTTTGGTAACAATTCTAAGGGAAAGATGTTGGGGTCTGGAACAGTTCAGTCAGGAAAAATCAAGTTTGAAAATGTCAATCTTATTGACAATCTAAAGTTCAACCTCGTTAGTGTCTCACAAATGAGTGACAAAGGCTATGGGTCATTCTTTACTAAGGAGAGTTGCAAGATTGTTGGATCAGAAATGATGAAAAAGATTGAAGAAATAATAGCCAAAGGAAAAATACAACTTGTTGCTCAAAGGAGTGGCAATGTGTATGTAGTTGATTTGTCAAAAGAGAGCCCAATGACTGATGCCTGTTTGTTCTCAGCTGCCTCTAACAAAGAGACCGAATTATGGCACAGAAGACTTGGGCACACAAAGCTCAAGACAATCACTACTTTATCAAAACAAGGCCTTGTAAGAGGTCTTCCACAAAAATTGTTTACTTGTTCTGAGCATAGTGTTTCCTGTTTAAAAGGTAAACAACATAAAAGCTCATACAAGTCCATTGAAGAGTCCAAAACAACCAAGTGTTTACAAATGCTGCACATGGATTTGTTTGGACCAGTAAAAATCATGAGCTTGAAAAAGAAAAGATACTGTTTGGTTATTGTAGATGATTTTTCTAGGTTTACATGGACTTACTTTTTACATTCTAAAGATGAGACTGCAGGCATTTTGCAAGACTTTGTCAAACAGGTTGAAAAGCAATTTGATCTGCCAGTAAAAATCTTTAAAAGTGACAATGGAACGGAGTTCAAAAATAAGGAGTTGGATGAATTCTGTGTGTCAAAAGGGATTGAAAGGCAGTACAACATCCCAAGAACACCAGAACAAAATGGGGGTGATTGAAAGGAAAAACAGAACTTTGATTGAAGCTGCTAGAACAATGCTTTAACTTTTTGGGCAGAGGCTGTAAACACTGCTTGTTATGTGCAAAACAAACTTTGATCAACCCAGGCATCAAAAGACTGCCTACGAAACTCTGTTCAAAATCAAACCACTGATCTCATATTTCAAAGTCTTTGGCTGTCCTTGTTTTATCTTAAACTTGAAATATTCTATTTCAAAATTTGCAGCCAAAGTAGATTGTGGTTATCATTTGGGATACTCAACCACTGCCAAGGCCTATAAAGTGTTTAACACAAGGACTTGGTGTGTGGAAGAGACTTTGAATGTAAAGTTCAATGAACTTTCTTCCCTGAAAATCCCAGCAAACCCTACTGAATTATTTGATCTTGATAAAGTTACTTTTGAAAATGTGTCTGTTAAGACTAAACCTACAGGTATTCAACAACCTCCTTCACAAGATTATGGATATGATGTTGTGATCCCACAATATAAAATCACATCCACCACCTGAGCAGCATATATTCAAAACAGCTGTCAAAGCTCATCCACTGCTGCATCAACAGTTGTTGACCAAAGTAGCCCTTCAACCTCTGTCACCACATCATCCCCAGCCACTGTTGATAAAAATCCTCCAACAGTGGATAAAAATCAACTTTGTGCCACACCCATTCCTCCTATTCCACCTCCATTTCAAACAGATGTTGGATCATCTAAGTCACCAACAGATGTTAGCTCAGATGATTCACATCTGCGGCCCTCACCATAAAATGGCATTGTTCCATATAAGGGAGATCTGATCTTTCTTAAATCTCATCCACTAGACCAAGTGATTGGCAACATCAATGAAGGGGTTCTCACCAGAAGTCAATCTCAAAACATTTTTCTTTTTGCTGACTTTCTATCACTCCATCAACCAGTCAAGTACCAAGAGGCACTGAAAGACAACAGTTGGGTGGAAGTTATGCAAGAAGAGCTCCAACAGGTTAAGAGACAACAAGTATGGGAACTTGTACCACTGCCAGAGGGTGTAAGTCCTATTGGCACAAAGTGGGTCTTCAGAAACAAAACTGATGAAAGGGGCATTGTTGTCAAGAACAAAGCTAGGCTTGTGGTTCAAGGCTTTAGACAGGAAGAGGGCATTGACAATGATGAAACTTTTGCCCTTGTAGCAAGATTGGAAGCTATCAGACTATTCTTAGCCTTTGCTGTCAACCACAACATCAAGGTGTTTCAAATGGATATCAAATGTGCATTCCTCTATGGTAAGATTCAAGAAGAGGTATATGTTTGTCAATGTCACGTCCTGATATTTCCATGCATTACCGGTGGGCCTGGTGGGGAGTATCGTGACGTAGTTGATATTGATGTGTGCAAAATGCAACATATAAATTACATCAAATGTGGCATAAAACTAACCCTCTTTAGTACTAATGTTGGAAAAAGTGTGTTTTTATCTTCCTTTTGTATTTTCAGGATTAAATGAGCTCAAATGAACAAAAGAAGCAAAAAGGCAGCTAAATCTGACATAAATACAAGAAAAGGAATAAACGTGGCATGCCCGATGTCACAACCCCCGACCCCTATCCCGGGGCCGTGAGCCAGTTTCGGTGGTATCTGGTTATTGTCTAATTTGGCAGCGGAATTTTTCATCAGGACCGTAGTTAGGAAATATTTTATCAGAGTAAAATACCACATTTTCATAACACTAAACACATGGGTAAAACCCAAGTTTTCAGTACACACATTTTCATAGGAATACATCCTATTTTTATTTAAGAAAAACATCTATTTCTTTTAGGTAACTCTATTGCCTCTTTTCCAAGCCTTCAGTGCTGTCCAGCTGGCTTCTATTTGGCTTTCACATATTGTTACCCGAAACATGTTTTAAAAACATTTTGTCAGTGGGAAATACTGGTGGGTGAATCCCAGTTTAATCAAGTTTTTAATAAAAACCATAGTACAGTATTGAGGGCGCATCCGCAATTATATTTGTTTCCAAGTCATATCAATTACCACCACACGGTACTGTCGTTCCGACTTATGGCCATGTTACTCCTTACCAGGTTGTAACAAATTTTGTATACAAAACCCCAAATTTACCGACTGTAATTGTATCCTTACAAATACTCAATAACTGTTTAATGTATAATTAATTAAGTGAGGTTTTGTAAAAACAATTTGCAAAAAGGAGATTACTTACATTGCTGTCTTAGATTATCCGTAAGGGTTTCCTGATGACAATCTATAAATTACACAAATGCACGTGTGTTAGTATAATAACCCATTTTAACATTAGTAATACCCTCCCCGAGACGGCATTCCAACGACTACGTCGGGCAGAACCACGACAGCCGTTACGGAACCCTAGATCAATCGGGCAGGGTATCTAATACGTCTCCAGGGGTTATGATACTTACATCATAGCAGAACCTCGCTATTTAGGGGGGTATAATACCCATGTATTATGCCTACTATTCAGAATTAAGAGAAAGAAACAATTTTTGAACGATTTTGACTGAGATCCGATGGCTCCTTTATATAGGGCCATATTTCAGCTTTTACGCGGTCCGCGTAAGTGTCAACAACGAGCTACGCGGCCCGCGTCAAACCCAGTCAACGCGATAGCTTAGCTGGGTCATCGAGTAGGTCTGCCGGGTGTTGGGCCACGTGGCGGCCCAGAGTTTTGCCACATTTCACCCCGTCGTGGCCCGCGTAAGTTTGAGGTGTGGCTTACGCGGCCCGCCTCAACTTAAAAATTAGATTTTTATTTATTTTTAATAATATTTAAGGTATTCGGGGCCCGTTTTCACGTATGATGTGTTTTTAGGGACATATTGGGATATTTTAAAATATATTAGAGTGTCGAAAAATATTACGAGGGTGTCGGTTTACGTTAGGGTTGTTATATCCTCCCCACCTTGTTTTAGAGCTCGTCCTCGAGGTCTACTGGAACAAGTGTGGATATTTCCTTTGCATTTCTGATTCAAGCTCCCATCTGTATTCAGGTCCTCTTTTGGAGTCCCACTTCACTTTGACCAGAACAAATCTTTTATGTTTGAGATTCTTGACTTTCCTATCTTCAATTTGTAGAGGTTTTTCTACAAATTTGAGTTGTTTATTTACCTCTATATCTTTAAGAGGCACTACGAGTGATTCATCAGCTAGACATTTCTTGAGATTAGATAGATGAAATACATCATATATTCCTGCCATTTCCTCTGGCAGTTGTAGCTGATAAGCTACAGGTCCTATTCTTTTAATATCTCAAAAGGTCCAATGTATCGGGGACTTAGCTTTCCCCGTTTGATGAATCTTACCACTCCTTTCCAAGGAGAGACTTTTAACAATACTTTGTCACCTACTTGGAATTCTAACGGCTTACGTCTGTTATCAGCGTAGCTCTTTTCTCGATCACATGTTGCTTTTAGTCGTTCCTTGACTTGAATAATCTTGTCGGTTGTTTCCTGTACTATCTCAGGTCCAGATAGTTGCTTTTCCCCAATTTCTGCCCAACAGACTGGAGTTCTGCACTTTCGTCCATAAAGTGCTTCGAATGGTGCAGCATTGATACTTGTGTGATAACAGTTATTATAAGAAAATTCTATTAAAGGTAAGTGATCGTCCCAATTACCTCCGAAATCAATTACACAAGCTCTAAGCATATCTTCCATTGTCTGAATTGTCCTTTTGCTTTGTCCGTCCGTTTGAGGACGATAAGCTGTGCTTAGATTCAATTTGGTTCCCATTGCTTTTTGGAAACCTTTCCAAAAATGAGAGGTAAAACGGCTATCCCTATCGGAAACAATTGATAAAGGTATTCCATGTAATGAAACAATTTCATTTACATATAATTTGGCTAATTGTTCCATACTATAAGTTTCCTTCATTGGTAGGAAATGAGCTGACTTAGTTAGCCTATCTACAATCACCCAGATTGTATCATTACCTTTTCTTGTTTTGGGTAATTTGGGTAACAAAATCCATTGTTATCAATTCCCATTTCTAAACTGGCATTTCTAGCTGTTGCAACAATCCTGAGGGTTTCTGATGTTCAGCTTTGACTTGTGAACAAGTTAAACATTTAGAAACGTAAGCTGCTATATCCTTTTTCATTCCTATCCACCAGAAATTTTTCCTTAAATCCTGGTACATCTTATCACCTCCTGGATGCATCGTATACTTAGACTTATGAGCTTCTTCTAATATACGGTGACGTAGGTTTCCTAATTTAGGTATCCATATTCTCTTTTTATGGAATCTCCAAATTCCATCTGTTCCTTGTTCTAATTCTTCAATCATTCCCTTTAATTTTTCAGTATCCTCCTTGATTACTGGTTTTTGTGCTTTTCTAATCTAATCGTTTAAATCTACTTGTAGATTTAATTTAAGAGAACGTACCCTTTTTGGCTTTTCATGATATTTTCAGCTTAAAGCGTCAGCCACTACATTGTCCTTTCCTGCATGATACTGGATATCACAATCATAATCACTAAGAATTTCCATCCAGCGTCTTTGTCTCATGTTCAGCTCTTTTTGCCCGAAAACATACCTTAAACTCTTATGATTTGTAAAAATAGTAAACTTACTACCATAAAGGTAATGTCTCCAAATCTTAAGGGCAAAAATTATGGCTCTTAATTCTAGATCATGGGTTGAATAATTCTCTTCATGATTCTTAAGTTGTCTGGATGCGTAAGCTATAACCTTTTGACGTTGCATCAATACACATCCATAACCTAACTTAGAAGCGTCACAATAGACTACAAAGTCTTCAGTTCCTTCTGGTAACGCTAATATGGGTGCATGGGTTAGTCTTTGCTTAAGAATTCTAAAGGCTTCTTCTTGTTTTGGTCCCCATTCAAAATTAATGGATTTACAGGTTAACTTGGTTAAAGGAATGGCTATTCTAGAAAAATCTTGAAAAAATAGTCTATAATAACCGGCCAATCCTAAGAAACTTCTAACCTTGGTTGGTGACTCAGTGGTTTTCCATTTGGTAATCGCTTCGATCTTTGTTGGATCCACATAAATTCCTTCATGATCGACTAAGTGTCCAAGAAACTGTACCTGTTCTAACCAAAACTCGCACTTTGAAAACTTAGCGTAAAGCTTTTCCTTTCTTAATAGACTTAGAAGTAAGTGCAAATGCTTTGTATGATCCTCTTTACTCTTAGAGTAAATTAGAATATCATCAATAAAAACAATTATGAATTTATCCAAATATGGCTTACATATTCGCTTCATCATGTCCATAAATGTAGCTGGGGCATTGGTTAACCAAATGGCATGACAGTAAATTCATAATGGCCATACCTTGTTCTAAAAGCAGTTTTAGGAATGTCCTCTTCCTGTACCTTTAGTTGATGATATCCTGATCTTAAATCGATTTTAGAGAAAAATCGAGCTCATTGCAGTTTATCGAACAGATCATCGATCCTTGGTAATGGGTACCGATTCTTAATCGTGACCTTGTTCAATTCACGGTAGTCAATGCACATACGCATTGATCCGTCTTTCTTTTTGACAAACAATATTGGTGCTCCCCATGGCGATGAGCTTGGCTGTATGAATCCTTTCTCCAACAATTCGTCTAACTGGTTCTTCAGTTCCTGCATTTCGGCGGGTGCCAAACGATAGGGTGCTTTGGCAATCAATGCCGTTCCTGGTAACAGATGGATTCTGAATTCAACTTCCTTGTCTGGCGGCAGTCCTGGTAATTCTTCTAGAAAAACATCTGAAAACTGGGACACTACTGGAGTGTCTTTCAGTTCTTTTACTTTAGTGTTGGTGATTATAGAAATCAAATACACTATAGATCCTTTTCTTATATTACTTGCAGTTTTCATCACAGAGATGAATTTAGTGGATCTAGATGGTTTATCTCCTTTAATTGTGATATTGTCAACCCTTGGTGATTTTACTTGAATTGGCTTTTGATCACATAAAATACTGGCTTTATTGGCTATTAACCAATCCATTCCTAACACGACATCAAATCCTGCCAGATTCATTGGGTAAAGGTTTGCAATAAATTTTTGATTAAAAATTTCTATTCTTGCCCCATGCAAGATTTAAGAAATTCTAACGGTTTCTCCATTTGCTGTCTCTACTAGACATTCTTGTGGTAGTTTAGTTAATGATTGATTTAGAAGTTTGCAAAACGAAGTATTGATAAAACTTTGGTTTGCACCAGAGTCAAATAATACTTTAGCAAAAATATCATTAACTAAAAACGTACCAGCTATGACGTCCGGGATCATCTTGGCTTCATCTGCAGTTAGAACAAATGCTCTAGCATTTTTAGTGTTCTTGTTGTTTTCAGGTGGAGCTAACTTCGGATAATTTGGCTTGATATGACCTTTTTCTCCACAGTTGAAGCACAATCCATTAGTTGGTTTCCTTCTGCAGGTTTCTTCCTTGTGTCCTGGTACTTTGCAGAAATTGCAGTAAGTGGAGCATCTTCCAGAATGATTCTTTCTGCAAGTTTTGCAGTATGGTGCAGAGGTAGAACCTACATTCCTACGGTTGGAATTCTCAGAATGGAATTCTTGAGTAAGCCTTTGGGTTAGGTTTCTCCTCTGATCTTCCTCTCTAGTACGCACCAGTTCATCAGTCAAGCTATTGGCTAGTTCTACGGCTTCTTCTATAGTTTGGGGTCTAGCTGCCTTGACTACATGTCTAATCTCTCCAATTAATCCCCAGATATAACGGGATATTATTACTGGTTCGGGTGATGCAAGGGTTGGTACTATCCTAGCATATTCAAAGAATGTAGTAGTATAATCCTTACTATCTACCCCGGTCATCCTAAGGTTCAGAAACTTGTTTGCTATCTGTTCCTTTTCATTGGGAGGGCATAATTTCCTTTCTACTATATTTTTGAACTCCTCCCATTCCAGGTTGTATACCCTATCACTTCCTCTTCACTGGAGGATAGTGTTCCACCATTCTAGGGCTGAGTTTTTAAACAGATTAGAAGCAAACATTATCTTATCTTCTTCAGCACACTTGCTTATTTTTAGAACAAACCTAGTCTTCTCTATCCAGCGTAAAGCTGCAATGGGTCCTTCATTGCCCGAGAATTCTATTGGTTTGCAGGACCAGAATTCTTTATAAGAACAACCATATGGCATGGTTCTTCTTCTTTTGGGAATGGGCACTTGAAGTACAGGTCCATTGTTCGAGCTGTGTTCCGGTTCAGTTGGTCGCTTACTGCTATGCTTACTTTTATTTCCGCTTCCTTAACATTTTGGATAATAAATGGCATCGCATCTATGATTCCTTGTGCCACTATATGTTGAAGGGCACTATTATCCACTTGGTTTCCATTGTTATTCGGATTCTCATTATTCAGATTATCATTATTCGAGTGGTTATCATTCTGATTTTCCTGATTCACTTCGTTGTCCATCTGAATTTTAAACATTTACCACATATTAATATCACCAATAATATTTGAATATAGTCGATCACATGACACGCACTTTGGTCAAAAGCGTCGAGCATTGACTTTACTCTATTCATATAGTATGCATCTAGTACACACCAATACTGAAATAAAAATTACAATACCGACTGAAATTTAAACTACGCTACTAGTAATAGGCATCCGTTGTTTTTTTTCTAACACATACACACATATTATATTATATTATTATTATTATATTATTATTATTATTATTATTATTATTATTATTATTATTTCTATTGTCTCCACCATCGATTCAAGGATATGGATTCATCCAAAAATCCATATTGCGCTTGTCGTATTTCCATACGAGACGCTCTCTCACCTGTCTCATTCGTTCACTACTTTCTAAAATTTCCTCACCGAAAGTCCTAAGTTCTTGTACATTGTTTGCACTCATTGGGGGTGCAGGTTCTAGGACTGGGTTTGGAATCTGGGGTGCGGGTTCCTGGTACGGGGCCTGGTATGGGTAAGGATTCTCTAAAATTTCCCTAATGAATGCATCATTATCGTAGTAGGGATCTAGAGGATCTAACCCTGGATAGGCTCCTAGATTGGGCATGGGAAAATCTTCATGAATTGGGTAGCGTTGCACATAGTCCCTGTTATTGTCCAACCATGGGTCGTAATTTGGGTCTAGGAGATTTGGTGCAGGTACCCTAGGTATTTCCTCCGGATTGAAATAATGCATTTCTACTAGGTTTTCAAGGTTTTCTATCTCCATCGGTTGATCAGGAATTGGTGGTTGTGGTTGGGGTGCTAGCATTTGCTCCAGGTTTGAGTCAGCTGCAGTGGTTGCTAAGATATGGATATTGGCTATACCCCTATTAAGCATATCCTGGGCATAAGCATCGGTTTCTCTCTTAGCTGCGGGTAGTGCTCTCTGCTCTTGTAACTTTTTCATACGCTTTCTACGCTTGTGTGCTCCCCTACTGAACCATCCCCTCTTTTTCTGAGGAAATGGCTCTTCAAATTGAGCCATAAACACGAATATTCCTTCTTCCGTATCAGCAGAGTACCCCGAGAGGGCAGGCTGATAAGAGGCACCTTCGCTTCTAGGCAAACCAGACAATTGATGGTATGCGTCAGATGGTCCTTGGTCGCTCATACTGTAAACTAACAAATAGTCAGATAATACATAACAAGAAAATACAATTATGCACGTATTTTCGTAATTTATTTCCTAACATTTTGAATTTTGGTGTCAGCATAACACTTCTATGGCTGAATCAGTGGCTTAGCTCTGATACCACCTTCTGTCACAACCCCCGACCCCTATCCCGGGAGCGGGCGGCCGTGAGCCAGTTTCGGTGGTATCTGGTTATTGTCTAATTTGGCAGTGGAATTTTTCATCAGGACCGTAGTTGGGAAATATTTTATCAGAGTAAAATACCACATTTTCATAACACTAAACACATGGGTAAAACCCAAGTTTTCAGTACACATATTTTCATAGGAATACATCCTATTTTTATTTAAGAAAAACATCTATTTCTTTTAGGTAACTCTATTGCCACTTTTCCAAGCCTTCAGTGCTGTCCGCAATTATATACAAAACCTTTTGTCAGTGGGAAATACTGGTGAGTGAATCCCAGTTTAATCAAGTTTTTAATAAAAACCATAGTACAGTATTGAGGGCGCATCCGCAATTATATTTGTTTCCAAGTCATATCAATTACCACCACACGGTACTGTCATTCCGACTTATGGTCATGTTACTCCTTACCAGGTTGTAACAAATTTTATATACAAAACCCCAAATTTACCGACTGTAATTGTATCCTTACAAATACTAAATAACTGTTTAATGTATAACTAATTAAGTGAGGTTTTGTAAAAAACAATTTGCAAAAAGGAGATTACTCACATTGCTGTCTTAGATTATCAATAAGGGTTTCCTGATGACAATCTATAAATTACACAAATGCACGTGTGTTAGTATAATAACCCATTTTAACATTAGTAATACCCTCCCCGAGATGGCATTCCAACGACTACATCGGGCAGAACACGACAGCCGTTATGGAACCCTAGATCAATCGGGCAGAGTATCTAATACGTCTCCAGGGGCTATGATACTTACATCGTAGCAGAACCTCGCTATTTAAGGGGGTATAATATCCGTGTATTATGCCTACTATTCAGAATTGAGAGAAAGAAACGATTTTTGAATGATTTCGACTGAGATCCGATGGCTCCTTTATATAGGGCCTGATTTCAGCTTTTACGCGGCCCGTGTAAGTGTCAACAACGGGCTACGCGGCCCGGGTTAAACCTGGTCAACGCGATAGCTTAGCTGGGTCATCGAGTAGGTCTGTCGGGTGTTGGGCCACGTGGTGGCCCAGGGTTTCGCCACATTTCACCCCGTCGCGGCCCGCGTAAGGTTGAGGTGTGGCTTACGCGTCCCGCCTCAACTTAAAAATTTGATTTTTATTTATTTTTAATAATATTTAAGGTATTCGGGGCCCATTTTCACGTATGAGGTGTTTTTAGGGACATATTGGGATATTTTAAAATATATTAGAGTGTCGAAAAATATTACGAGGGTGTCGATTTACGTTAGGGTTGTTATACCCGACCCCCTGACAACATCTTCCCAAGCAAAAACAAGTAAACAGAAGGCTGAATACGCCCCGTGCTCAATCAGCACGGGGGCGTGCCCAAGTGTCTGCAGAAAAGACAAAGTTGTAGAAGCTTCTATCACCCACCACGGGGGCGTGCCCAGCGGAGACGGGGCCGTGGTCAACTCTAAGATTCGCAGAATCTGAGGAAATCTTGATAGTACAGATACGCTTCTGCACACGGGGTCGTGCTCAGCGGACACGAGGGCGTGGTCAACTAATGCAGACAAACTGCAATTAATGAAGAAAGAGAAGATGGGTGGACACGGGCCCGTGTCCGGGCTTCTGTGCAGGCTATAAATAGGGGTGCTTGGCTCATTTGCAAACCATCCATTGGCACACCACCTCTCTCACACTTCACCCACACTCCACCACCACCACAACACCATCATCCCACCATCATCCATCATCCATCAAAGAGTGTGTGAGTAGTCTCGGGATCCAAGATTGATCGTAAGAGTTCTTGACAATCAAAGTCCATGTTTGCCTAAGTCTCTTACATCAGTTGGTGAAGACAAGTGTCTAGTGTAATACTTTTTATTTTTAATCTTTTCGCACTTTTTATTTGGTTATGTATTAATGACTTTAATAACTAGTTTCTTATGTTGAAGGTGAATCTTCATTATCATTTGTCCGTGGTGTCTTGGCATTATTTTACTGTCTATATAAAATAAAAGATTTTCACCATTCATATCTCCACGGTCTATATGGAGATATGTTGGCTACCTGGTCGGGGGTTAAGGGAATGGTTTGGTAAGAGTCTTGCCTTGTTCAGTGTATAGATCCTGCAAGGACCTGGGTCAAATTTAGTAGGACCTCCTTCAATACCCACTGGTATTGGATGGCGGGGGTCCAAACTCTTTGATCCCCTCATATGTAAGCTACTATTAAAACTTTAACCCGGCTACTTAGGACTGTATCCCTGTTGACTCAGACTACTTAGCCGAGGGTAACATCACCTTCAAAAGAGGGGCCTACCACATTACGCATTAATAACTTAATTAATTATCTTTCAATAATCCAACCTTTAGGATTGTATCTTTACTGACTCAAACTACTGGGTTGAGGGTAACGTCACCTTCAAAAGAGGGGCCTACTTCAATAACTAAGATAATCTCTTAAAATGTGCAAAAGTGTGGAAATAATCAAAGGTTACACTAAACACGAGTCGGATCCAAGTGATTCATCTTGTCTATTTGTTTTTACTTTTATTTTTATTTTTCCAGCATTTTAGTTAGTTTTATTTTTCTAGTTTAAAAACCTTTTTCTAAACTTTTGATTTGATTAGACGTTGAGGATAAACCGGTATTAAAAGCTCTTGTGTCCTTGGACGACCTCGGTATCTTACCAACACTATACTACGCTCACGATGGGTGCACTTGCCCATATGTGTGTTTAGTGTTAGTAAATATCGTGTTTTATAAATTTAAAACTTGGCTAAAAAGTGTTAAAGGGCTTAAAATATACATTAAAAACTATACGACACTTCACACGCATCAAGTTTTTGGCGCCGTTGCCTGGGACACAAGGATTTTAAGAAAGTTAGGAATCAACGGCCTAATCGTTTTTCTTATTTTTCTATTTTTTAGGATTTTTCTTAGATTTTCAGTTTCTGCAGAGCTCAGCACGGGCCGTGCCTAGTCGGACACGGGCCGTGCCCAACATTGTTACTGGCAGTTTTTATTTTCCGAGTTACAGAGAGTTGAGCACGGGGCCGTGTCGGTGCAACACGGGGCCGTGTCGAACTCCACAGTAACAGGGATTCGGAAAACAATCACTATATCTCCGATCACGGGCCGTGTTCATCTGAGCACGGGGCCCTGGTGAAGCTTCTGACCAACGTTCTTTTTGTTTTTATTGCAGGACTTGGAACCCAGGCGCCGCATCTGAACTTTCCACATAGTGTATGAGCTCCAGTTCTAGTAGAGACATAAAAGAACCCCTAGACGAACCCGAACGGTTTCTAAGAAGAAGACTTAAAGCTAAAACCAAAAGAAAGTTTCGGGGGACCCACTTCCAATGGCGGACCAACGTACCCTCATGGATTACCTACGACCCACCGTAGGTAATCTCGGCGCCGCTATCAATGCACCGAATGTCGAAGCCAACAACTTCGAACTTCGGCCGCATTTGATACAAATGATTTAAAACTCTGCAACCTTCCATGGGCTTGCGGACGAGGATCCCCATCTACATATTACTAATTTCTTAGATATATGTGATACCTTTCGGATCAATGGAGCATCAAACGACGCCATCCGCCTTCGAATGTTTCCATTTTCACTAAAAGACCGAGCTAAGGCTTGGCTTAATACCCTCCCGGTTGGCTCGGTAAACACCTGGGATGAACTAGCCCAAAAGTTTCTATATAAGTATTTCCCTCCTGCTAAAACGGCTAAATTAATGACTGAAATTAATACATATTCACAAGAGGATGGGGAATCCTTATATGAAACCTGTGAAAGGTTCAAGGAGCTACTAAGAAAGTGTCCTCATCACGGTCTTGCAGTATGGCAACAAGTATCCACTTTCTATAATGGGTTGTTGCCACACACAAGACAAACACTTGACTCTAGCTCCGGGGGACTTTTATGTAATCGTCGCCCAAATGAAATATATAATCAGATTGAGGAAATTGCTCAAACCAATTTTCAGTGGCACACTCCCCGAGGCAATAAATATATTGCCCCGGGCGCCCATAAGGTTGATGAAAGCACTTCTTTACAAGCTCAAATCGAGGCCCTTTCTTCAAAAATCAAAAAGTTAGAAATGACAAAAACGGCCTCGGTGATGGCTTGTGAGGGGTGTGGTGGGCCACATGAAAATTGGAGTTGTATGAAAGAAGTAGATAATCAAACAGAATCGGTAAACTACATTGATAATAGACCTAGGCCGTCGGGTCCTCATACGGGTACCTACAACCAAGGATGGCGTAACCACCCTAACCTTGGTTAGAGAGAACCCGGCAATGGTAGTAACCAACAAAATCTAAACTAACGCACAAACTTTCAACAACCAAGAAACGAGTCACAAAATTTCTCTCAACAACAAGGTGGACGAGAAAGGCTTGAAGATACCGTATCTCGCCTCATCTCCGACACCAAAAAGAAAAACCCGGATCGATTTCAACAATTGGAATCAAATTTTAGAAATCAACAAGCTTGTATTCAAAACAATGAAAAACAATTAAATCAAATAGCTCAAAATTTCTCCGAGAGACCACAAGGCGCGTTACCAAGTAATACCGAAACCAACCCAAAGGCACAAGTACATCTCATCACATTGAGAAACCGTACCGTGGGTCCCGAGGAAGCTCCATTACCTCCAACTGAAAGAAGCCAATCTAGCCAAATCACAACTCCACCCACGCTCTAACAAGAGAAGGCTTCTCCACCAATTCAAGAGCCCACCAAGAATCCCCCGGTTCCGTACCCCAGTCGGTTAATTCGCCAAAAGACCGATGAGCAATTCGCAAAGTTCGAAAATTTGCTAAAACAATTGCATGTAAATATTCCATTTATCGAAGTCCTAACTCAAATGCCTAAATATTCAAAATTTATGAGGGATTTCCTCATTCATAAAAGGAAAATTGAATCATTGCAATTAGTTAATTTAGGCGAAGAATGCTCCGCCTTGCTACTCAACAAACTCCACAAAAGAAAATTGACCCTGGAAGCTTCACAATTCCTTGTTCGATTGGGGAATCCCCCATTCACAATGCACTATCCGACCTCGGGGCTAGCATCAACCTCATGCCCGCATCAATGTTCAACCGACTCGGCCTAGGGAAAAAAAGCCCTACAAAAATGAGCATACAACTCGCTGATAGGTCCGTCAAATATCCACAAGGTGTCGCTGAAAATCTATTGGTCAAAGTCGGCGAATGTGTCTTCCCGGCCGACTTTGTCATATTAGATATGGAAGAAGATACCGAAGTACCACTCATCTTAGGGAGGCCATTCCTAGCTACGACCCAAGCAGTGGTAGACATGAATGATGGAACACTAACATTGAGGATTGGGGACAAGGAAATGAAGTTTGGAGTTGGAAAGAGAGTAGAAGACGACGACCGGTCAATTACATGAAAGTCATAGACTCAAGTTTGGATGATGCTCTCCGACGGTGCAACATGGGAATGCAAAGCATCCCACTTGGGTAACATATGACCAGGCTTTGGGTCTAGCCAAGGACCCTTATAAACGTGGCGCACCACGGACGCATTCCGCGGAACTATCCTTAGTTTAGTTTAGATTTATTTTTATGTTTTCTAGTTTAGTTTTAATTTTCAGGAATAAAACACACTCGGGATGGTGAAGGATACCAAGGGAAACTTGAACCAGCACCCCATGCACAAAAACAGGGCCACTCGAAAACTTTTCTTCATTACAGCAAGTTCAGCACGGGGCCGTGCTAACCCAACACGCCCCGTGCCCAACCATCTGCAGAAAATGCCCAGTTCAGGTAACTGGACACGGGGCGTGCTCGCTGAACACGCCCCTGTGCCCAGGCTTCTGTTTCTTTTTACTAATTTCTGTTACTGGCGATCTGAACACGGGGCCGTGCCTGGACATCACGGGGCCATGTCTAGACACCTAGTAACATTAATTTTTGCTTTTTCACACCTTTTTACACATTCAGTCAACCTAAAAACTTATTTTTGGGACACATTGAGAACAATCTGTAATTTAAGTGTGGGGGGGGGGGGATGCTAAAACCTTGAATCTTGAAAGTCCTAATCACAAGCCTTACACAAAACTCTATTGGAACCGCTAATCACCCCGATTTTTTTTCAAAAAAAAATTTCATTTTTTTCACTTGTCTAGGTTTAATTTGGGATTCTCAAGTTCTAAAAAAAGTTATATTTTTACAAATTTACAACCGATAGCGTCGTGATAAAAAGAACCAACATAAGAAAATTATGAAACTGCATGACAAATCTAGTTAAAATTTGATTATATATACTTGATCACATAAAAACCCATTCCCACAAAAAGTGAGTTTTGAGCCTTTATTGAGCATACAAATACATATCTTTAAACTAAATGCTCATTTTTCGTTTCTTGTGTGAATAGCCGCTTGGTTCTTACGACTCTAGAACTTGCCACAATGATACATTCCCGGTCCTTACCAACTTAAACCCGAGTAAGTAAATGATGGAGGCATTAGGACTAACCCTTTTTATTTCTACACCATTATTTTTCTTTTTTTTACCAGCTACCCAAAATCCCCCTAGTTAACCCCTTTGAGCCTAAACCTTTTCATTTCTTAACCCAAAACAAACACCTTTTTACCCACCAAAACCCTTTTTCATTTTAAACCCTTTATTTTAGTAACAAAGCTCGGTTTTTCCTATGACTTCCTTATCAAAACAAAAAGAAAATTATGATGATGAAGCCAAAAGAAATAAACAAACAAGTTTATCAAAAATAGCTTTGTTTGAAGAAATGCTTCATCAAAATAAAAAAAATTACAAGAAAATAAAAAGTCTTACGAAAACCGACGCTTTTTACGCCTTTCGCCCTTTTCTACTAACCACTAACCCAACCACCTACCTTTAACCCAAGCCTAACCCTTCACCCCAAAAGTCCTCTTGATATTTACAAAGGTGTATAGTTAAAAAGGAGGAGGATTGATTGCTTGGCAAGCCTATGGTAGGAGTAAGTTCCATGCCGCTCTCGAGTGATTCATTAAAATACATCTTCGGCCGAGTGTTGAGTGATCCCCCGTGAGGTATGTGAACTTGTATATAAATGGAATTTTAAAAAGGCATGTTATGCCCTAATAAGTAATTTATCTTATGTAATGTTTTAAATAAATCATGACAAATTGGATTGTAAATAATTAAAAATAAAACTTAATAAAGAATCTTGGAAATCCCGACACTCTATAACAAGCCCAAAAACCTTCTCTTCTACCCGTTCCATTTGGGAGTGTAAAAGCCACATTATAAAGAGTTTTGCTTGAGGACAAGCAAAGATTCAAGTGTGGGGGTATTTGATGTGTGCAAAATGCAACATATAAATTATATCAAATGTGACATAAAACTAACCCTTTTTTAGTACTAATGTTGGAAAAAGTGTGTTTTTGTCTTCCTTTTGTATTTTCAGGATTAAATGAGCTCAAATGAACAAAAGAAGCAAAAAGGCAGCTAAATCTGAAATAAATACAAGAAAAGGAATAAACGTGGCATGCCTGACCCCCCCGACAACATCTTCCCAAGCAAAAACAAGAGAACAGAAGGCTGAACACGCCCCGTGCTCAATGAGCATGGGGGCGTGCCCAAGTATCTGTAGAAAAGACAAAGTTGTAGAAGCTTCTATCACCCACCACGGGGGCGTGCCCAACGGACACGGGGTCGTGGTCAACTCTAAGATTCACAGAATCTGAGGAAATCTTGATAGTACAGATACGCTTCTGCACACGGGGTCGTGTCCAGCGGACACGGGGGCGTGGTCAACTAATGCAGACAAACTGCAATTAATGAAGAAAAAGAAGGTGGGTGGACATGGGGCCGTGCCCAATGGTAACGGGGCTGTGTCCGGGCTTCTGTGCATGCTATAAATAGGGGTGCTTGGCTCATTTGCAAACCATCCCCTGGCACACTACCTCTCTCACACTTCACCCACACTCCACCACCACCACAACACCATCATCCACCACCATCATCCATCATCCATCATTGAGTGTGTGAGTAGTCTCGGGATCCAAGATTGATCGTAAGAGTTCTTGACAATCAAAGGCCATGTTTGCCTAAGTCTCTTACATCACTTGGTAAAGACAAGTGTCTAGTGTAATAATTTTTATTTTTAATCTTTTCGCACTTTTTATTTGGTTATGTATTAATGACGTTAATAACTAGTTTCTTATGTTGAAGGTGAATTGTCACACCCCTTTCTAAGGCGGAAGCACGAGGTGTGATCATGAAAGGTTCTCATTGCATACGAATGGTAAACATACTACATGCTCGTAAAAATAACTTCAAATGCCAATAACATTACGTAACTGAAAACATAGGTTAAGTGTTTACATCACAAGACAACATATTGTCTGAAAAGTTTACAACTTTATTCAACGATAAACATAAACAACATCCAAGAGCAAGAGTATGGCCGCGCACACATCCACTTTATTTACCTAAAATACATGTGAGTTTTTGGAAAATCGTCAACATAATGTTGGTGTGAATTCATGCAGTTTTTGTATTGAACGTTTGTATACTTTGTATGAAAACATGGTATGTATCAAGTATTTCTGTAAGTATCGAGATTGTTAATGGGTTGCAAGGCCATTAACATATGACACGACATAGGAAGCATCCAAACCATAGGCATTTTTCTAGTTGTCGATTCACGTCTGAGACACAAAAGCACTACTTGGTACTAGTTATCACCAAGAGTGTGGCTGCCCGAAAACCCATTAGATCTAACCTTTTGTTCTGTGGTCTTAGTATGTACACGATTAATGGTGCTTCTGGTACCCTATTCTTGACACGATTTCAAGTATCATTCCTTAGTTTTTGTATCCGACATACCATAACACATGTATTTTCCCCAAGTTTAAAAAGCATGTAAAAGATTAAAAGTGGGGACATGAACTCACTTTTCTGCAAACATTTTGTAACATGTACTTCACCCCCGAAGTTATAAAACTGAAAACAGTTAAAAGAAAATGGGGAGCAGGAACTCACAACTTTGCGTTTCTTGCGCCGTAAACTTCACCGGGTTTGCTTATATAGCGTCGTGACCTATACGTGTTTTATTAACGTTAGTCACTAGACTTGTATCGCACAAGTACAAGTCACCATCTTTCATGTATGTGTTCTTTGTGTGTTAAAAATAATTTATATTTTTAACTATGTATTTTACTTATATTATTTTCTCAAAAGTAAATATAAGTATCTTGTATTTTTCATCTGAGTTATGTATTTTGTCCAAAACTTCATTTCATGTTCATAATTTGTCCAAGTTATTTATTCTATCAAGTAATATATTTTCATAAATATATTCTCTTGTATTTGCCTAAGCATGTTGTATGTGTATTCTTGTATTTTCACTCCTTAGGAGTATTTAGTGTATTTTCAAGTCCAAATACACTTATTTACGTATAATATATACTACATACACTTAGCACAAAAATTGGTGCTCAATAAATATATATATTTTCCTCAAAAATATATACATACTTAATATCAATTTTTATCTTGAAGAAATCATCATTTCTTAACTCGAATTTTACATAAAAAGAATTAGGGAAACCTTGGTAAATATTTTAAGGTGAATTTTTAGGGAATAAGTTTCACCAAAACTTATATTTTTCTAAGTGTCAGAATTTATAGAAATTTTGACATAGTTTCCCCTAAAAATGGAGGTTTCCCATGTTTCCAAACATGTGTTTATTTTCTTTTAAATCATCATCAAACATCAACAACTCATTCAACACTTACCGAGTGTCAAAATCAAGTAGATTACAGTACATCATGAACTTGAAGTTTTTGTAAAAACTTGTAGTAACTTACCATGTTATTTAGTAGGTTTAGTTACCATTAAAAACATGGTTATTTGTTTGTAAATCAATTTATTAAAAGATTTAGTCATTTACAACTTGTAAGATGATTTTTCTAAAAATATTTCTTTTGTATTTTTCTTGTTACTCACATGTTTCTAGTCTTGTTTACACACTAAAAATATGATTAGTTTATTTAGAAATCCTGACTTTGTAAATCTTATAAATAAACTTGGTTTCTTGGGAAAATTATTTTTATAATCATCTATCTACCAGATTTGTATTTTGTTTAAATCATTTTTACATATGAAAATCAATTTCATCATTCAAGTTCATGAAGACATAAAGCATGATGATCTTGGTCTTTCACAAGATCGCCACTTTAACTTAGTAGATCATGTGTTTAATCACAATATAGTAGGTTTCTTATGATGTCTAACATCACTAACACAAATCATCATTCATCAAGAAGCATATCAACACAATCAACATGTATTCTTATGCTATTTAGTTTATGTTAAAGTATCATGATCATGTTCTTTAGTGTTCTTGTGATTAACAACATTTACCATCTTCTAATCATCAAAATATGAAGTAATAAGAGATGATGAGGGCCTCACCACTAGCAACAAGGCTAGGGAAGAATACTAGAAGTTGAAGATGACGAAAGTGTTGGATAAAGCAAATGAAGAAGGTCCTTCAAGATCCACAAGCTTCCAACTTCTTTAATCACCTTCTAACACCTTGAGATGAACTAGGAATGGATGAACAAGGTTTGAAGGTGGTGGTGGTGTGTGTGGGTGGCTACGGCATGAAGAAGAGAGGGAGAAGAGAAGGTGGTGTGTGGAAGATGGTGATGTGAGCTTATGTCTTCTTATAGTACAATGCAAGATCTCTAGACATATCTTCACAAGATCTTCACAATCTTAGAAGATCTTATAAGATCATAGGATATCTTGGCAAGATCATATGCAATCCAATGAGATCAAGTAAGATCTTTGATGGGGGCCACCATGTGACCGTCCCAACCAAAGGGGGGGGGGGTAATGTATAAATTTTAATCCCTAGTTACAAAAATAAGTTAAGTTTCAAGTGTCTTGATTAGGGATTTAGTGTGTTATTATGTTATAAGGGGTGTTATGGTGTTCGGGATCATAACTAGCTCCGAAATAATTAAACAATGTTTCTAGTAATATTTTGATGTTCCAGGTAATGTCCGGTTGTTCGGTTAAATACCGGTTCGTTGAAGTGCTAAATTGCACCGTTTAGCGTCCTTTAAGTACTCTTTTGTGACACTTTTAATTCCCGACACTTAGGAAGGTATTCTGGACCAATTAGTCATATTTTTACATGTCATTAACTCGTTACAATGCTGAATTTTGCTGAAATGTACGAAATTCAGCATTTAAAGTGTGTTTCGGGTGCTTTTCAGTGCGTATTTTAGCTTCCGGAAAGTCTATATGTTAACCCTTGTATACATTCTTGGGTTTTAATGTATTCTTGACGTTGGACCTACACCTAGGCCCCAATTCTATTGTCTGACTGCTTTCTGCAGAATTGTTGACACAATGTGTCTTACCGGTGAGTTTACTAGTATTTCTGACGCAACGCTATCATTAATGCATAAAGCAATATTTGTAGTATAAAACGTGCACGAATTCACAAGTATAGCATGTAATCAAACAATGTTGACAATTTAAGCACATAACTGCAGTTATTAAGTATTAATTAAATTGTACGGAAATTACCGGTTTTGTGCCAGTTGTCACAGTCTCCCCCCGTTAAAAGAATTTCGTCCCGAAATTCAGGCTGAGCTAACTCTCGCAGGAGTTTTCTTGAACAGGTGGGGGTACTTTTCTTTAAACTGGTCTTCATGTTCCCAGGAGTTTTCTTCACACTGCTCCTCCTGGTCTTGTTTACTTTCCAGTCGGTAACCTCAACGGGTTGTTCTGTAAATCGGAGGGCGTCATCAATATGCACTTCATCCGCAGGGATGATCACTGTTTCTTGGGTTGGACTCTTCTTGAGGTTGGATACATGAAACGTATCATGTACTCTGTTAAGTTCTTCCGGTAATTCCAACATGTAAGCCACGATACCAATTCTTTCCAAAATCTTGAATGGTTCGATGTATCATGGATTCAGCTTTCCACGTTTTCCGAATCTTACTACGCCCTTCCAAGGTGAGACCTTTAACAAAACTTTGTCTCCCACCTCGAATTCTAATGGTTTTCGTCTTCGATCAGCGTCGCTCTTTTGTCGATCTCGAGCCGCCTTAATGCACTCTCGGATCTGCATGATCTTGTCGGTTATCTCTTGTACAAGTTCAGGACCAACCATTCATTTGTCTCCAGCGTCTGCCCAACATAAGGGCGAGCGGCACTTGCGGCCATACAGAGCTTCGAATGGTGCAGCGTTTATGTTGTATGATAACTATTATTGTAGGAAAACTCAACTAAAGGTAGGTGAGTATCCCAGCTGCCGCCTAAGTCCATAACACATGCGCGAAGCATATCTTCCAGCGTTTGTATGGTCCGTTCACTCTGACCGTCTGTTTGCGGATGGAAGGCCGTGCTTAGATCTAGTTGAGATCCAAAGGCTTCCTGAAAGGATTGCCAGATCCTTGAGACAAAACGTCCATCTCTGTCTGAAATAATTGAGATAGGCACCCCATGACGTGCCACGATTTCTTTCAAGTATAACTCAGCAAGCTTTCCAGTGCTGTCTTTCTCTCGGATCGGTAGGAAATGCGCAGATTTCGTCAACCGGTCAACTATCACCCATATCATATCATGCCCTCTAGGGGTCTTGGGTAATTTTGTTATGAAGTCCATTGAGATTTGCTCCCACTTCCACATGGGTATCTCTGGTTGTTGTAGTAGCCAGGACGATTTTTGATATTCAGCCTTAACCTTAGCACAGGTTAGGCACTTTCCAACGTAAATAGCAACATCACTTTTAAGCCTCGGCCACCAATAGTATTCTTTCAAGTCTTGATACATTTTGTCCGATCCTGGGTGGATCGAGTATCTCGACTTATGTGCTTCGTTAAGGATGACTTCTCGAATACCGCCATAGAGCGGAACCCAAATACGCCCCTTAAAGTACAAGGTTCCCTCTTTGTTTGGCACCAAATATTTCAACATACCTCGGAGGTATTCTGCTCTACGATTCTCTCCCTAAAGGGCTTCTGGTTGTGCGTCACGAATGCATGCAGTGAGGTTCGTTTGAATAGTCATTTCTAATGCTCGAACCCTTAGGGTCTTAACCCTTTCTTTTCGACTTAGCGTGTCTGCTACAACGTTTGCCTTTCCAGGATGGTACTTAATCTCACAGTCATAATCGTTCAGTAGTTCGACCCATCGTCGCTAACGCATGTTTAATTCCTTCTGATCAAATATGTGTTGTAGGCTTTTGTGATCTGTGAAGATTGTACATCGAGTACCATATAAATAATGTCGCCAGATCTTCAAGGCGAATACCACCGCGCCTAGCTCCAAGTCATGCATGGTGTAATTTCTTTCATGCACCTTCAACTGTCTTGAAGCGTAAGCGATGACTTTTTGGCGTTGCATAAGCACGCAACCCAACCCTTGACGCGAAGCATCGCAGTATACCACGAAGTCTTCAGTGCCTTCGGGTAAGGATAGTATCGGTGCATCGCATAGCTTATTTTTGAGCAGTTGGAAGGCTTCTTCCTGCTTATCACCCCAGTCGTACTTCTTGTCTTTCTGCGTAAGGGTAGTCAGCAGTTGAGCTATTTTGGAGAAATTCTCAATAAACCGTCGGTAATAGCCCGCTAAGCCCAAAAATTGTCGAACTTCAGTTGGGGTCTTGGGGGCTTCCCAATTCTGTATTGCTTCAATCTTGGATGGGTCTACATGAATGCCCTTCTCGTTCACAACATGACCAAGCAACTGTACTTCGCGAATCCAGAATTCGCATTTTGAGAACTTTGCATAAAGTTTCTCTTTCTTCAGTAGTTCCAGAATGGTTCTGAGGTGTTGCTCGTGCTCTTCTTTCGTTCGCGAGTAAATCAGGATATCATCGATAAATACAATCATGAATTTATCGAGATATGGTTTGCATACGCGGTTCATCAGATCCATAAATACCGCTGGCGCGTTCGTCAGTCCGAATGGCATCACAAGGAACTCGTAATGCCAATAGCGTGTTCTGAATGCAGTCTTTGGTACGCTCTCCTCTTGGATTCTTAATTGATGGTACCCAGATCGAAGGTCGATCTTGGAATAATAGCTTGATCCTGGCAACTGATCAAATAAGTCATCAATCCTCGGTAATGAGTACCGATTCTTGATAGTGAGCTTGTTCAGTTCTCTGTAATTGATACACATCCGTAGTGTTCCATCCTTCTTCTTCACGAACAATACTGGAACTCCCCAAGGTGAGAAGCTTGGCCTTATGAATCCTTTATCCAACAACTCCTGGAGTTGTGTAGATAATTCTTGCATTTCGGTTGGCGCAAGCCGATAGGGTGCCTTGGCTATAGGAGCGGCTCTTGGAACCAAGTCTATATGGAATTCGACTTGTCGTTACGGAGGTAGTCCTGGCAGATCTTCCAGAAAAACATCAGGGAATTCCTTCACCACATGAATGTCTTCGAGTTTCGGCTCCTCAGCCTCCTTATCTACAACGTGCATTAGGAAAGCAACACATCCTTTCCTTAAGCACTTTTGTGCCTTCATACAACTGATCATTCGCAGAGGCGCGTCTCGCTTTTCTCCATGCACAATGAGAGTTTCATCATTTGCCAGAGGGATGCGAATGATTTTCTCGTGACAAATAACTTCAGCTTTGTTCTTGGACAACTAGTCCATTCCGACCACTACATCGAAGCTACCCAATTGAATAGGTAAGAGGTCGATGCTAAATCTTCGCTCACCAAGTTCTAATGAGCAACCCCTAACAACTTCGCCCGATTCAACAAGTTTACCATTGGCTAGTTCTATGGAATAAGGAGTATCTAATCTACTAGATTCTATTCCAAGCATACGTTTAAATTCCACAGACATGAAGCTATAATCGACACCAGTGTCAAATAGTATGGATGCAAAGTGATTGTTAACGAGAAACGTACCGGTGACCACATTAGGGTCCTCGCGTGCGTTCCTTGCTCCAATCACAAATGCTCGAGCCTGAGCATTGTTCTCCCTTGGGCAATCTTTTATGAAATGATCCTTGCTTCCACAACCAAAGCATCCTTGGTTCTGCCCAGCTCCATTACCATTCCGGTTACCATTGCCATTTCCACCACCGTTTCTATTACCAACACCGTTGCGGTTTCCATTCCCGTTCCTATTTCCTTTTCCCCAACATTACTCAGTGTGGTGACCCAGTTTTCCACACTTGTCGCATTTTGGAATGCGACAAACTCTTTCGTGATGACGCTTGCACTGGTTGCAAATGGGCAGAGTGCCCAGGTATCTTTTGGCAGGAGGGTCATTCATGGTTGCAAGATTTTTCGCCTCCTGAGGTGGGTTGGGGTCACGCTTCTTGTTGTTGGAACCATTGTTGTTACGAGTCACTTGATTCAGGTTCGCATGCTTCCTTTTCTTGTCACTGGACGACTCAGCATGCGTCTCAGTCTTCTCAGTAGGGTTCAGCGATAACTTCTTTATACGAACAACATCTTCAGTAAGGCTGACAGCCAGAGTTACAGCCTGAGTGATCGTTTCAGGTTTAGCCGAAGTTACCAAGCTGCGAAATTCTGGAGCCAATCCCCAGATGTAGCGCTCGACACGCTTAAATTCAGGAGTCACCATATAGGGGATCACTCTTGACAAGTCATGGAACCTTCGGGTTTAACCAGTAATGTCAGCACCTTCCATGGTCAAGTGCTAGAACTCAGTCTCCAACCTTTGGAGTTCAGCACGAGAGCAATAGTTCTCTCTCATACGTTCATTTAGTTCATCCCACATCATGCCGTACGCAACATCATCACCCAGAGTTTGGACTTGCAAGTTCCACCAAGTCAAAGCTTCATAAACAAACAACCCCGTAATGAAAGTGACTTGCTAGTCCGCGGTACACTTGCTCATATGGATAGTGGAATCTGTCTTTTCCGTCTAGCGTACAAAAGCCACTGCACCTCCAGTGCCATCATAGTTCAGTGGCTTGCAGTCGATAAACTGCTTGAAGGTGCAGCCTTGAGCCGTGTTTCCTCCAGATGAATCTCTATTCCCATTACTTCTAGCATTGCTTGGTCCTCCACTGTGTTCAGTACGATTCGCCTCGTACTGGGCGATAGCTGCGGAGATCCTTTCTTCCAGTAGGGAGTTCAGTTCCTCAGCAGTCCTTGGCAGTGGGGGAGGAGGAGGTTGATCACGAGCGTTTACAGCTCTTCTGGGTGCCATGTTCTGTCGGAACATAACACAACAGGGTTAGACATTTGTTTGATTTCGTCATACGAGACAGTAGTAGCATATATACACAGACATATACCCACATAAGTGACATCAAACAATCCGCCAAATGTATAAATCAATTCATACAGCAACAAGCGTGCATAAATAGATAAATATTGGTATGTCATAAGATATTCACTGAGTCTTTACACATATCAGAACAACTTGTTACATCATTGTTTGCGAAGTAAACAAAATGCATATGGTTTACATCTCCCCAAGGTACAAGTTTAATATATGTAAAGGACAAAATATCTTACTTCACATTGGCGGTTCTTGTCTTTATACCCTAAATTATTACTCCAAAAGAGTATTTAATAGGCTGGGGGAAGGGTGTTCACGTTTGACCTTCTCTTGTATTTGAAGGAATCTCTTATGATACGTGACAAGACTTGCTGTGGTTTCTATGCACTGAATTCCATAATTATGTATGCATCCATAATTACGTAAGTCCTTGCACAGTCCGCACAGTTCGTTTCATCCTCGTGTCACTTCCTTCAGATAGGCCATTGTTTTTAGACGAAGTCACGAGTACCTGAGATGTTCTATATCTAGTATATGTATATATTAATTATCACACATAGTTGCAAGTAATTTCTAGTCAAAGACAAGTGCTACTCCAGTGCACCCTAAGTCTCGTAGTGTCTTTTCTTGACTCTTTGAAAGCAGTTTCAGGTAGTGGATGTCGCGGAAAGTTTTATGCAATGAAAACTCTTTGAAAAATTGTTTTCGTGAAAGGATCCTAAAGATTGTAGTCTAGACTCGAGAAGGAATCCTGGTTCACTACAATCACAGCTCTGATACCAATCTGTCACACCCCTTTCTAAGGCGGAAGCACGAGGTGTGATCATGAAAGGTTCTCATTGCATACGAATGGTAAACATACTACATGCTCGTAAAAATAACTTCAAATGCCAATAACATTACGTAACTGAAAACATAGGTTAAGTGTTTACATCACAAGACAGCATATTGTCTGAAAAGTTTACAACTTTATTCAACGATAAACATAAACAAAATCCAAGAGCAAGAGTATGACTGCGCGCACATCCACTTTAGTTACCTAAAATACATGTGAGTTTTTGGAAAATCGTCAACATAATGTTGGTGTGAATTCATGCAGTTTTTGTATTGAACGTTTGTATACTTTGTATGAAAACATGGTATGTATCAAGTATTTCTGTAAGTATCGAGATTGTTAATGGGTTGCAAGGGCATTAACATGTGACACGACATAGGAAGCATCCAAACCATAGGCATTTTTCTAGTTGTTGATTGACGACTGAGACACAAAAGCACTACTTGGTACTAGTTATCACCAAGAGTGTAGATGCCCGAAAACCCATTAGATCTAACCTTTTGTTCTGCGGTCTTAGTATGTACACGATTAATGGTGCTTCTGGTACCCTATTCGTGACACGATTTCAAGTATCATTCCTTAGTTTTTGTATCCAACATACCATAACACATGTATTTTCCCCAAGTTTAAAAAGCATGCAAAAGATTAAAAGTGGGGACATGAACTCACTTTTCTGTAAACATTTAGTAACATGTACTTCACCCCCGAAGTAAGAAAACTGAAAACAGTTAAAAGAAAAGGGGGAGCATGTACTCACAACGTTGCGTTTCTTGCGCCGTAAACTTCACCGGGTTTGCTTATATAGCGTCGTGACCTATACGTGTTTTATTAACGTTAGTCACTAGACTTGTATTGCACAAGTACAAGTCACCATATTTCATGTATGTATTCTTTGTGTGTTAAAAATAATTTATACTTTTAACTATGTATTTTACTTATATTATTTTCTCAAAAATAAATATAAGCATCTTGTATTTTTCATCCGAGTTATGTATTTTGTCCAAAACTTCATTTCATGTTCATAACTTGTCCAAGTTATTTATTCTATCAAGTAATATATTTTCATAAATATATTCTCTTGTATTTGCCTAAGCATGTTGTATATGTATTCTTGTATTTTCACTCCTTAGGAGTATTTAGTGTATTTTCAAGTCCTAATACACTTATTTACGTATAATACATACTACATACACTTAGCACAAAAATTGGTGATCAATAAATATATATAATTTCCTCAAAAATATATACATACTTAATATCAATTTTTATCTTGAAGAAATCATCATTTCTTAACTCGAAGTTTACATAAAAAAAAATTAGGGAAACCTTGGTAAATATTTTTAGGGAATAAGTTTCACCAAAACTTATATTTTTCTAAGTGTCAAAATTTATAGAAATTTTGACATAGTTTCCCCTAAAAATGGAGGTTTCCCATGTTTCCAAAACATGTGTTTATTTTCTTTTAAATCATCATCAAACATCAACAACTCATTCAACACTTACCGAGTGTCAAAATCAAGTAGATTACAGTACATCATGAACTTGAAGTTTTTGTAAAAACTTGTAGTAACTTACCATGTTATTTAGTAGGTTTAGTTACCATTAAAAACATGGTTATTTGTTTGTAAATCAATTTATTAAAAGATTTAGTCATTTACAACTTGTAAGATGATTTTTCTAAAAATATTTCTTTTGTATTTTTCTTGTTACTCACATGTTTCTAGTCTTGTTTACACACTAAAAATATGATTAGTTTATTTAGAAATCCTGACTTTGTAAATCTTATAAATAAACTTGGTTTCTTGGGAAAATTATTTTTATAATCATCTATCTACCAGATTTGTATTTTGTTTAAATCATTTTTACATATGAAAATCAATTTCATCATTCAAGTTCATGAAGACATAAAGCATGATGATCTTGGTCTTTCGCAAGATCGCCACTTTAACTTACTAGATCATGTGTTTAATCACAATCTAGTAGGTTTCTTATGATGTCTAACATCACTAACACAAATCATCATTCATCAAGAAGCATATCAACACAATCAACATGTATTCTTATGCTATTTAGTTTATGTTAAAGTATCATGATCATGTTCTTTAGTGTTCTAATCATCAAAATGTGAAGTAATAAGAGATCATGAGGGCCTCACCACTAGCAACAAGGCTAGGGAAGAATACTAGAAGTTGAAGATGATGAAAGTGTTGGATAAAAGATTATGAAGAAGGTCCTTCAAGATCCACAAGCTTCCAACTTCTTTAATCACCTTCTAACACCTTGAGATGAACTCGGAATGGATGAACAAGGCTTGAAGGTGGTGGTGGTGTGTGTGGTTGGCTACGTCCGTGAGGAAGAGAGGGAGAGGAGAAGGTGGTGTGTGGAAGATGGTGATGTGAGCTTATGTCTTCTTATAGTACAATGCAAGATCTCTAGACATATCTTCACAAGATCTTCACAATCTTAGAAGATCTTATAAGATCAAAGGATATCTTGGCAAGATCATATGCAATCCAATGAGATCAAGTAAGATCTTTGATGGGGGCCACCATGTGACCGTCCCAACCAAGGGGGGGGGGTAATGTGTAAATTTTAATCCCTAGTTACAAAAATAAGTTAAGTTTCAAGTGTCTTGATTAGGGATTTAATGTGTTATTATGTTATAAGGGGTGTTATGGTGTTCGGGGATCATAACTAGCTCCAAAATAATTAAACAATGTTTCTAGTAATATTTTGATGTTCCAGGTAATGTCCGGTTGTTCGGTTAAATACCGGTTCGTTTAAATGCTAAATTGCACCGTTTAGCGTCCTTTAAGTACTCTTTTGTGACACTTTTATTTCCCGACACTTAGGAAGGTATTCTGGATCAATTAGTCATATTTTTACATGTCATTATCTCGTTACAATGTTGAATTTTGCTGAAATGTACGAAATTCAGCATTTAAAGTGTGTTTCGGGTGCTTTTCAGTGCGTATTTTAGCTTCCGGAAAGTCTATATGTTAACCCTTGTATACATTCTTGGGTTTTAATGTATTCTTGACGTTGGACCTACACCTAGGCCCCAATTCTATTGTCTGACTGCTTTCTGCAGAATTGTTGACACAATGTGTCTTACCGGTGAGTTTACTAGTATTTCTGACGCAACGCTATCATTAATGCATAAAGCAATATTTGTAGTATAAAACGTGTATGAATTCACAAGTATATCATGTAATCAAACAATGTTGACAATTTAAGCACATAACTGCATTTATTAAGTATTAATTAAATTGTACGGAAATTACCAGTTTTGTGCCAGTTGTCACATGAATCTTCCTTATTATTTGTCTGTGGTGTCTTGGCATTATTTTACTGTCTATATAAAATAAAAGATTTTCACCATTCATATCTCCACAGTCTATATTGTCACACCCCCAAAATCCACACGCGGAGTATCACCGCTTGGAGGCGTGACTGACCAGGATCAAGCCACCAATCATTTTGAACATGTAAGTAATAAGTAAAAGTAAATGTAATTCAACCAACCCAATATGAAAGGTGTTCCAAACATAAGTATAATATCAATGTTTAGCGGAAGCATAAAAATAAACCCAACATGAGTATGAGTATGAAATGTCATAATGTTTAATCAAAGCAATTCACGATCCTTGTCCACAACGACCGCGCCTCCCAGTGCAAGCTCCAAGTGTAGCTAACGACCTGCAAGGCATGTAACAGAGAGTCAACAACTAGTTGAGCGAGTTCACAGTGGTTTGTTTAGTAATAGTGTTCCTTTCGTAAAACGTTTGTTTGTTTAGTAATCCATGTATCGTATATGTTTACATCGCGACCCTCCAAGCATGTTTGCGATGATTAGTGGGGGTTTCCCATATATTGTAGACTAGTTTTATTTATATCGTGGCCCTCCAGGCATGTGTTCGAAGTTTAGTATCAGTATCGCGGCCATTCCAGGCATGTGTGCGAAGATCAGTATCAGTATCGCGGCCATTACAGGCATGTGTGCGAAGAGTAGTGGGGGTTTCCCATGTATCGCTAGTCTAGCAGTATCTATAAGTGACCTTTCCCAAATGAGGTCAGTAGTACGTAATTCCCATAACCATGTAAGTACAATCAATCAATCAATCCCATTCCCTACCCCCGGGAATCCCATGCCTTAGTAAGAGTGTGAACTCACCTTGGTTTGCTCGGTATGCTAAGGTATGTGCTCACAAATAATCAGTCAAGTCCTAAAGTACGCACGTATTCATAATCAGTTTATGTTCACTAAATTCACGCATGCTTAAAGAGTCATAACGGTATTGACACAATGATCATCAAGTAGCACAAAACACGTATTCATACTCGTACAAGTCATGCACATTATCCAACAGTAGTTAACTGACCAGGTTAACTCTTAACATAAACAAACTAAGTTACTGTGCAAATTTCCCATTCGGTGAAACACCCTTGTTTCGCCGTGAACCCCTTCGACGAAACACTTCCGTTTCGACACATTTTTTCGTCGTAAATGGTCTCGGCGAAACACTTCTGTTTCGCTATGTTCGTTTCGTCAGGATTGGTTTCGGCGAAACACATTCGTTTCGCCATATATGTTTCGTCGTCCGGTGTTTCGTCAAAACATCCGTTACGTCACCTACATATCAGTTACAGAAATATCACAGAACCCTAATCATCGATTAGCCGTTACACTCTGTCATCAATCATCATCATCAGAAATCATACGGTAATCATTCAGGCATCACCATATTCATATCTTACTAATCATAACATAATCATGGGTCAATTTTTAGACAATCAAGTATATGATTTAACCATTGCATGAGAATTACAATCACATGATCAACATTATCCTTATCCTATTCTGATCATCATCAACCAACAATCCAGCTTGTTATACGGAAATTGTAACCGATAGAATCTCTTCAAGCAAAGTCAATTTATCAAGCAAAATCATGAATACAAACGTTATATAGCATCAACCCTAATGATTTCAAGCAAAAAAATTAACATTGATACAAATCAAACAATCACGCAAGAGTAAAACACTAACCGCGATGAACGGGATGTTAACCAGATCGATTCGGGGCTTCGGGAACACAAGATTGCCGTCACAGAGAAGAGGAACACTAGGGTTTCTGATTTTTGTTAAAAGATGTAAAGCTGAGGTTGTTTCACGTTTTAATACTCGAACTAATGTGTTGGGACCGAACTGGGCTTCGGCGAATCTGGGCTCGGCGAAACAACTTGTTTCGTCGCTAAAGGTTATGGCGAAACAATTCTGTTTCGTCGGATATGTTTATGACGAAACAACTCTGTTTCGTCGGGTCATTTCATGGTTCAAATAGTTAAGTCTTTCAACAAGTTCCACATTATATCACCAAGCACATAAACATGTAATAATCACAATACGTTTGTCATAACACAACATGTATAGTTACAAAGCAAACAAGTCAATTAAGCAAAGCAATAAATGCGAAAGTAGAATCTCGGAAACTCGAGTTGTCACATATATGGTGATATGTTAGCTACCTGGTCGGGGGTTAAGGGAATGGTTTGGTAAGAGTCTTGCCTTGTTCAGTGTATAGATCCTGCAAGGACCTGGGTCAAATTTAGTAGGACCTCCTTCAATACCCACTGGTATTGGATGGCGGGGATCCAAACTCTTTGATCCCCTCATATGTAAGCTACTATTAAAACTTTAACCCGGCTACTTAGGACTGTATTCCTGCTGGCTCAGACTACTTAGCCGAGGGTAACGTCACCTTCAAAAGAGTGGCCTACCACATTGCGCATTAATAACTTAATTAATTATCTTTCAATAATCCAACCCTTTAGGATTGTATCCTTGCTGACTCAAACTACTAGGTTGAGGGTAACGTCACCTTCAAAAGAGGGGCCTACTATAATAACTAAGATAATCTCTTAAAAAGTGCAAAAGTGCGGAAATAATCAAAGGTTACACTAAACACGAGTCGGATCCAAGTGATTCATCTTGTCTATCTGTTTTTACTCTTATTTTTTTAGCATTTTAGTTAGTTTTATTTTTCTAGTTTAAAAACCTTTTTCTAAACTTTTGATTTGATTAGACGTCGAGGATAAACCGGTATTAAAAGCTCTTGTGTCCTTGGACGACCTCGGTATCTTACCAACACTATACTACGCTCACGATGGGTGCACTTGCCCATATGTGTGTTTAGTGTTAGTAAATATCGTGTTTTGTAAATTTAAAACTTGGCTAAAAAGTGTTAAAGGGCTTAAAATATACATTAAAAACTATACGACACTTTACACGCATCAATATCATCATAGTCAAATAATCACAGTTCAATGCACAGCGGAAGTCTTAAAACAGAAATATAAACACTGTTCAACAGACTGTAAGATGGATCCACAGGCGGAAGTCTTAAAAGTAAATATATTACAAACCGATTCAAAAGTAACATTAAATATTACAAACGGATTGTAAGATGGATCCACATGCGGATCTTAAAACAGAAATATAAACACTGTTCAACAGACTTTAGACGTTTAGAACTTGCAAGATTCCTTTATTAACGCCCTAAGCTCCCAGCCAATTTACGTATAGCACCTGTCACTTAACCTTTTTGGAAAATACGTCAGTTTACACTGGTAAATACAATTAACTGACTCTTTTAAAAATCTTTATGAAAATTGATTTAAATGCACAAGGCACAAATATTCTTTTATAGCTTGGGACAAATATATTAATAACAATCTTGTATCAGATTTACATGTTTTTCCAACATTTAGGGCCGGTGATTAAACAAACCGATTAAGATTAATAGACACACCACAAATATAACTCACAAGAAGTTACCTCACGGGTGAGTATATCTTTTACATACGTAACAGGAGGTGTTATGCCTACGCCTTGTGCTTAAGTTGTGGCCATTTACACTTTTTAAATGAGCCAAGGATATCCAGGACACGGTCATTGACCCCCAATGTTATTTGTTATCAAGCAATACTGATTAAAACGTGATTATGTAATTTAATCATCTCCGATTAAAAGGTTTCTACACCCGACCAAGCGGTATTTTTATAATACCGTATCCCAAGCCCGTATAACGGAAAATAAGTTAAAAGTATTTACCTAAGCTAAAATGAAATTTTATTCTCAGCCGTATATTCAAATCAGCAAGCACAAGTACCTCTACTGGGGCTCTCAATCTGGAACGAAGGTTTTATTAACCTATTAGATTCCTAACGGGTCTTATTTAAGTTGTAACTTAGACCGGTTAGTTTTAAGGAAAAGTTTACGGTTCAAAACGCAAGATTAAGCGAAGACCGGATTAGAATGTGATTTAGACCTGACAAGTAAGAAGACTTGTATATAATGGGCAAACTAAACACATTCTGGATTTTGAAGCGAAAATGATAAGGTTTGACCCGTTTCGGTTATTTTATGCAAACTAGTTACATAAACCGTACCGAACGCGTATATGCAGAAATGGTAACCAAAAGAGTCATGTACAAGTTCCCTAAGTTAATATGCTTAAAATATGTTATGATATCAGTAGGATACCTTCCATATGCCCGAAACGAATTTAAAATCAATTTAAGCCCCGTAGGGGTATTTTGGTCATTTTAAAGTTTATAAGAGAGGTGTAAATATAAACTAAAGATCTAGTCCAAAACCTTCTATGAAAATATTTATTTAATGTGGTTATAACAGCAAGATATCATACATATGTGTGTTTAATTGTTTATGGCCAAACTATGCACCGTAGGGGCATTTTGGTCATTTCACATATGCTTTAAGGGTCAAGTTTGGAAATCTGTGTTCAAAACTTAAATTTACTGTTTAAGTATAAAAAATTATTCATAACATCAGTAGGTAACAAGTCTTAGGTGCCAAATATGGTTTTAAACCATACTATGCGCCTAAATCGCATAAAGGTCGGTATTTGACGATATTCGGGTTGTTTAAGGGAATCTGAGATTTTGATCATCCTCTACTGTTTAAAATAATTTATTTAATGTATAAAATCAGTAGATAAAGGTTTTACATGTAAAGGATGTGTAAAACTCATTTTATTGGCGAAAAGGGCATTATCGTCAATTACCGAGTCTATGCGAGAACCCTATGTTATGATCAGTTTAAAATTCAGAAAAAATTTCCAAAAATACCTAAATATTATATCTTAACAGTAGGTATAAAGTTTGGTATCAAATTTGGGTTTAAACGTGATTTATGTGGAAAATGCCATTTAATTAACAAAAAGCTTTCAATTTACGATATCTTGCATAACTCCTATTTTAGACCATGAACTAATGTCAAATTTTTAAGACATGCTTATAAATCAGTAATAAAGGTTTTTGTCCTCTCACATTTTCATAATCTTGTTTTTATATCAAAAGGGCATAATGGTCAACTTTTAAGCAATTAACGGAAACATGCAATGATCTAGGATTTCTATGGAACCATGTTGTATAACCTTGGAGGGTTATACTAACATATAATATGGTCCTAAAGGAATCCTAAGGCATACTAAACTAAGCTAAATTGGGTCAGAACTGAAAGTTAAAGCAAAAGTCTACTTTTGCGACTTTCGGTTCCGAACCGAGCCTAAACTCAGAATTGTCGGGTTGAACATGCCTAGACATGTTCAATTTATATTTACCAAGTTATTAAAGTGACAAAACTGGTTTTATTGCCTTTACATCTTTAGTTATGAATTTTATTCAAAAACCGACTCGCTTGACTTTTATTTTAATTACTTTGACCCGACAATTAACTAAGCAAACGTGGTAATTAGGAGGTGCCCTTTTGAGGGTTTAATACCTACCTAATTATGATCACGTAGCCATGTTCATTGCGAACAATGGCTCGACCATTTAAAAGTCAAAGCGTTTATCACAAACGCTTGACTTTTCGGCTTTTAAGCCAAATAAAAAATAACTAGCCATAAGAAGGCACTTACAAGGGGTCCAAGCAAGGATGATATTGATCTAGAATACTTAGGTATGAAGCATAAAGCTTCAGCTTAGAGCAATTTTGATCAAGTGTGAGAAATGAGAGCAAAACTAGTGGGTATTTATAGGATTTCAAGAACCGTTAGGATCGTTCCTCGATAATTGAGCTTCGATCTGGACCTTACACATAAGGCACATGGTTTTGGAATACTAGGGGTGTCCAAAACCATCACACGGTATTGAGAAAAGTTACACTTAGGCCCCTGAAATTCAACCTGGTTGCAAAAATGAAGTTTCTGCCCCGATGAGGCCGTGGCGTCGCGCCACGGCAAAACCCTATAGTGGTGGCGCAGCGCCACCATGTGCCAGCTCCTAGAAAGTTTCAATAATTGACAGGTTTGGTCCTTGCAACACTTTTGAGCCATTTTTGATGCGTTTAAACCCTGTTAACCCCATTTCAAGGCTCTAAAATGATGCCTAAACATAGAGAACATAAAACATGCTCAAAAATATCTCGGATGTCGGTTTATTTGGCCGTACGGTTGCGTTATCCGGTTAATTACGACGAAACACGAACTGACGTGAAAAATGATCCAAATTACACGACGAATGGAATTTTATCATGCCAATCACTAAAATAAAATATTTTAATGATTACATAGATTTTTGGATGTCCGGGTATATTCAGAACGTAAGATATGCGCGAAAATGCAAACTTATGAACTTTTTGATGCTTTTAGTCCCTGTTGATCAAATAAGTTTATTTTTGCGCACCAAACACCTCTAAGCCTATTTCTAAGCTATGTAATAGGGCATTTTTAACTTATGATCATATTCCGGAAGGTTCGATATCATATGAATCGATAGACTTCTGCAGTTAGACGCAAATAGTCCCTCTAATGCGCAAACTTGAGTATATCGTCGTTTAATAGCATTGAAGCCTTATCTAATCCATATTAGGCATTATTGAAAGTATTATTAAACATCACGATGATTCGGGTTCGTAAAAAGGTCATTCAGAGGTATAATTAAACATATTGACACTTTTAACCCCTTAAACTTGCAAAGTTGCGCATAACGTCACTTAAAGGCATAAAAGCCTCAGACGCCCAATAATTGGCATTCCCGAGAGTATAATCAAATATCATGAAGCTCCCGGTTTGTTAAAGGTCACTCAGAGGTACGAATTAACATATTGATGCTTTTAACCCTTCATAGCACAAACTTTCAATTAAATACGCAAACAGCTACTCTTGATCAACGAGTGGCTCATTTGTGAATATGAATATCGTAAGAGGTTATTCAGACACTTATTTTAAGCATGTTAACACTTCCAGTCCTTCCATAATCAAAGTTTTTGATTTTTCGCAAGATTAGTCCTTCATAGTCAACATTTGACTTCATTAGGGTTTATTACACGTGTCAATACATAATTGGACGTGGTTTTACGAGGTGTTACAGTCAACCTCCTGGTTTTGAGGATCCATTTAATCCAAATCATGTCTACAAGCTAAACAAAGCTTTGTATGGCTTGAAACAAGCACCTAGAGCCTCGTATAAAACTCTTTCCACTTTTCTAATCTCTATTGGTTTCACAAGAGGTAAAATTGATAAAACCTTGTTTTTAAAATGGAGAGGAAAAGATTTGATGATTGTCCAAATTTATGTGGATGACATCATTTTTGGAAGCACATGTAATAAAATGTGTGAAGAGTTCAGATAACTCATGACAGCTGAGTTTGAGATGAGTCCAATGGGTGAACTATAGTGCTTTCTTGGTCTCCAAGTTAAGCAACTGCAAAATGGCACTTTCATTCATCAAAGCAAATATGTAAAAGATCTTTTAAACAAATTTGAGATAAATAATTGCAAAACATGTAGTACACCCATGGCAACCACAAAGTTGGTCATGTCTGATGAAAAGGATGATTTGGTTGATCAAACATTATATAGAAGCATGATTGGGTCTTTATTGTACCTAAATGCATCTAGGCCAGACATCATGTTTGTAACATGTGTTTGTGCAAGATCCCAATCAGCACCTAGGAAGTCTAACCTTATTGCTGTGAAAAGGATTTTCAGATACATAAAAGGTGCTCCCATACTTGTTATCTGGTACCCTGCTGATGGGAATGTTAAGCTTTTAGGTTTCTCTGATAGTGACTTTGCTGGATGCAACACAACCAGGAAGTCTACATCAGGTGGGTGTCAATTCCTAGGCAATTGCTTAGTGTCTTGGCAAAGCAAAAAGCAAGCAGTTGTTTCTACATCCACTGCTGAAGCAGAATACATTGCTGCTGCAAGCTGTACAACCCAACTGTTGTGGCTTCAAAATCAACTGCTGGATTTTGGTATAACTACTTTAAAGACGCCTCTTATGTTGGATAGTCAAGCAGCTGAAAATATCATCAAGAATCCAGTCTCTCATTCAACAACCAAACACATTGACATCAGACATCACTTTGTGAGGGATTGCTATGAAAAAGTTTTGATTTCTCTGCATCATGTTCCAACGAAGGATCAACTGGCAGATGTGCTAGCAAAAGCTTTAGACACATCCACCTTTGAAAGCTTGATCTCTAGAATTGGCATGCTTAACATGGACTAACAAGCAAAATCTTGTTTGTACATGAATAAAAAGCATTAAAATGTGTTCAGAAAATCAAAAATTCATCCTTAAAATTAGTTAAATGAAATTTTTCATTAATCCTTAAAAGTCTTTTCATATCCAGTGTTTGGTTCAAACATCTGATTGTTGAAAATTCACCCACTGCTGAAAGACAACCTCTGTTTCTTCATACTCCTTGTTGACCATTGTTGACCAAACATCAGTGTTCCAACCATTGATGTCTATCCACTGATAGTTAAAATCAGACACTGTTCTCATTTTTCACTGCTGACAACCACTGATATTGTTCATTAGTGGTTCCCAAACAACTATCTTCCACTATTTCATTACAGGTTGCCACGTGGGCAGATGTTAACCGTCCGATCTTTGAAACCGCTGCCACATCAGCATTCACTTTTTCTCCTTAATAAAACCCTGATAAAACCCCCCAAACAGAGTTTTCACTGCCGTATCGAATTCAAAAATTCTTCAAAAGCGGTTTCCATCTCACATTCATCCTTTCTATTTCATTCATGATTTTCACAATCACCATGGCTCTCATCATCAAACACCCACACAACTACCTCTGTACTCTTGAAAAATCTAGCAAAAATATAGATTTCCATTCCATCATCGACGCCCTTTCATCATCAAAGTACAAAACTTTGTTGACTTGCAATGCTCTCATTTACCCAGATACCCTACGAGATTTCTTGGCAAATGTCAAACTTGAAATACAAGACAAAAAGGCTTGGGCAATCTCATCAGAAGTAGGTGGAATTTTTGTCCCAATAATACCACATACCATATTAGAAGTTTCTCAGATGAACGATCAAGCAGGTAAAACCTCTTTCCCTAAGGATGAGTATCAAATTGATTTGATCGAAAGAGGGTATGTAGGACAATTGACAAAAGCTACTATGCAAAAGGGAGAATTTTCACCTCCCATGAAATTCCTGTTTTATACCCTGCTCACCCGTGTTTCTAATAAAACAACTGCTTTTAATGAAATTCCTCTGAAAATCCAATACTTGGGTTATGCTATCATGTCTAAAACTGATTTGAATTACTACCAAGAAGTTTTTAATGATTTGGTCAAAAATGTGAAAATATTAAAGAAAAGAAGCCATAGGCTTTCTTATTGTTTCCAAGATTTTTGAGTTATTATTTGCAACAGAAAATCCCAAAAGAAAATGCACAAGTACTTGTACAAGGTGCACCTTTTCAAATAAACAGCTTGTCTGCTGAAACTTTTACTCCCCTCATGGCCAAAGAGTCAAAAAGTTCTAAAACACAAGCAGGGGAGTCTGAGCAAATTTGTAGGTCCCCTTGATGTATGGATCTTTCACAGAATTGTATATCTAACCTAGAGTGCGGAATCCCCTAGATCAGATTTGTTATAGAAACGAGTAGAAAACATAATTCACAATCAAACGGGTCTTCTGTTGATTATCCAACTTGCAGTTTACAATCAATTCAAGACCTCATAACCTCACAGCCTCTCTCTGTGATCTTGCTACTAACCCTAAATTCGAAATTCTCTTATCTCACTAGACTTTTTCTCTCTAGAATTCTCTAACCACCCAAACCCTAATCACAAAAACATGTTTATATACCACATGTTTGTGAACTGGGCTTCCTACATGGACTAGGCCATTTTCCAAGCCCATTACAATAATAAACTCACTAACCAATAAGCTAAGCCCAATACAAAATATCCAAAGACTAAATAATCAAACTATTAAGTTGTTGTCACCGAATATGCACCAACAGACCCCCCCCCCACCCTTGACAATAGCTTCATAGTGTAACTTTGTTTTCAAACATCTTGCAGTCTTTTTGGTCTTTGGATAGCGTCAGCTACACAGCTTCTGACATCAACAGACTCCCCCTTAGCTAATGCTTCCAATCTCCAAAACTTTCATTCGTTGTAGATCAGTTAGCTAGCAATCTTTGGTTAAGCAAGTAAGCTCCAACTCTTCCATATCTCTTTCTCTCTGCAATGTAGTAGAAGGATCCTACCATGCATCTTCACACGTTCTTCACTTCACTCTCAATCTGCACTTTACTTGTATTCTGCACTTCATTTTGATAACTGCGTCAATCTGTTTAGCAACACAAGCAAGTATCTCGAAAAACCATTAGTCTTTTTCACATTTAAAGATAAACCAATATTTTATCTTAGTTTGCAAAAACAACAATCTTCAAAATGTTAGCACTTGAGTAAACTCCAGTTTAGCATTTGCACAGCAATCTTCAAACTCTTCAATCTTGTCTGCAATGTAGAAAGGAGGTTCTACCATCCATGCAATCAAACTCACATCTTCACACTTCACAGCAACTTCTCAGCAACAAACTGCTTCAATCTGTATACTATAAAACAAACATCTTGAGAAACCATAAGAATTTTTCAACAAAGTTAAATAAATTATTATTTTTCAAGAGATAGTTAAACTGTATTACAGATTAAGCATTTTCAAATTCATCACCAACACGCAAAACTTTTTGTTCAACACACAAGAACCTGCCTGATTGAAAATTTTGAACTCACTTTCTAACACCGTCTCCCCCTATCAGTAACAATTCCTCCAAGAATAACAGTTTTCCGTACGTTAAGAATTTTAAACAGAAAAAGACACTATTTTTAGATTTTTATATTTTCTGAAAGCAAGTAAATACAAAAGCAATAAACACTCTATTTTTGTGAGAAGCACTGGTAAGAAGATCATATCAGCACAATTAAACTGTTTCACACAATTAGATAATTCTTTATTTAATTTTTCGTGAAAAGCAGTTCAAGACGATTACCAGTATGTTTGTCCACCTAAACAAAATGCATGAACATTTCAAGTACCATTACCGTATGATACGTTAAGGTAATATTAATTACTGATATACTAGCGTGTCCCACTTCAGGATATACCCCCGCGATCAAGGTATGCACAAAGATTCATCATAGTAGGTGAGTATACTGAATTCATCCTTTAAGATATCCTGACTGTGTCTAGGTCTGCATATAATCTGTTTTATCATGTTTTGATTGCTTAACAGTGAACACCCAAATAAATACTAATCAAATCCTGGAAATATAAACAACACACTCTATCATGCAAGTGTCTTCCCTACCACATATTTCACAAGTCCAATCCAGATTTCTGAAATCTTAACTGGGAATAGGTTGAGAAGAGAACAGAATAGATCTTTAGCAGAGAAGGTATAATATTCAGCTTCACATGTAGAGGTAGACACACAAGATTGCTTCTTGCATTGCCAAGACACAATCCTGCCTCCTAAGAACTGACAACCACCTGTTGTAGACTTTCTGTTCGACTTGCATCCTCCAAAGTCTGAGTCAGTGTAAGCAACAAACGTCAAATCACTATCAGCTGGATACTACAACCCAAGTTTAGGTTTCCCCTTCAAGTAACGAAGAATCCGCTTCACTGCTTTCATGTGTGACTCTTTTGGATTTGCCTGATATCTGGCACACAAGCATACGGCAAACATAATGTCGGGTCTTGAAGCAGTCAAGTACATTAGAGAACTAATCATTGCCCTGTATTGAGTAGGATCAACGTCTTCAGTACTTTCATGATCTGGGCGCAGATTGTGATTTTCACATATGGGTGTGTTGGAAGTAGAGCAATCATTCATTTTGAACCAACTCAAAATGTCATACACATACTTTGTTTAATGAATAAACATCTCATCCGCTTTCTGTTCAACTTGTAATCCCAGAAAGTAAGATAGCTCACCCATAGCACTCATTTCGAACTTGCTCTTCATTACCTGCTCGAACTCTTTACACATGTTTTCATCAGATGACCCAAAGATGATGTCATCCACGTACACCTGTACCAGCAGAAAATCTTCCTTCTTCCTCTTTATGAACAGTGTACTGTCAAACTGACCTCTTTCAAAACCATTCTTTATCAGATGTGTAGACAGTGTCTTGTACCACGCCCTAGGAGCTTGATGTAATCCATATAAAGCCTTATCAAGTTTGTACACCCGATCTGGATAATCTGGATCAACGAACCCATCTGGTTGTGAGACGTACACCACTTCTTGGACTTTCCCGTAAAGAAACACACTCTTCACGTCTAGTTGGTAAACTTTGAAGCCCTTGAAAGTTGCGAAAGCCAGAAACAAACGAATTGCCTCCAACCTTGCCACTGGTGCAAAAACCTCATTGTAATCTATCCCTTCTTGCTGATTGAAACCTTTAACAACCAATCGAGCCTTGTTTCGCGTGACTATACCTCTTTTATCCTTCTTGCACCTAAACACCCATTTAGTGCCAATCTCTCTTTCACCTTTAGGAAGATCAACCAACTCCCAAACCTTCAACTTCGCAAACTGGGCCAATTCCTCTGGCATAGCTTCAACCCATGAATTGTCTTTAAGAGCCATATGAATGTTCTTCGGCTCCTCTTGGGAAATAAAGCAACTATACAAGCACTCATTCACAATCCCAGTCTTCTCAATCGACACAAATAAACCAGTATTCGCTGCTATGCTTCTTCTCGTCTGAACACCTGCAGTAGGATCTCCAAGTATCATGTCAACTGGATGATCTCTATTTGCTCGTGTAGTAGCAACCGCATCGACTTCTAGATTATCACCCAGGTTTGATCCAACCTCCCACTGAATGTTCCGATTTGTAAACGGATTAATGAAATCCTCCCCCTGATTGGGTTCGGGTTCACTATCACTTGAATCAGGATCAGCAGCACCTTGGGAAGTTTCCGGAGCATCTGACATATAAACATTCGATCTAAGCATGAACTCGCCTTCATCGTCTTCACCAATCACTGTTTGAATCAGCTGAGAATCATCTGCATCAGAAACCTCAGGAATATTAAATGATTTAAAAACACTTTCATAATCATATAATATAGCAGGTCCACTCGTTGATTGTTGAGGTTTGTAAGAAGTAATTTCCACATTAAACACAACCTCAATTTTACCAGTTTTTAGATTAAAAACCCTTTTATTCGGTGTGCCAGGCACGTAACCTAGAAAGTAGCCATCGTTAGCCACCTCACCGAATTTTTGTTTATCTTTATTACGCACAATGGCGCAGGGTAATCCAAATGGTTCAAAGCCTTCTAAGTTTGGTTTCTTGTTAAACATCAACTCATGACAAGTTTTGTTAAAACGTTTAACAGTCAAAACTTTGTTTAGGAAATAGCAAGCTGTATTCATAGCTTCTCCCCAGAAAAGAACTGGTAGCTTAGAATCTGAAAGCATTGTCCTAGCGGCTTCAATCAACGTCCTGTTTTTCCTCACAGCTACTCCATTCTGTTGAGGCATATAAGGAGCAGAATATTGATGTTCAATTCCCTTGTGAAGACAATAGAGATCCAGAATTCGATTCTTGAACTCCGTGCCATTATCACTCCTTATCCTCTTGATCTTTGCATCATGGACGTTTTCCAATTTTGTAAAAAGATCTATCAACATTTCTGCTGTCTCATCTTTTGTACCTAAAAAGAAAACCCATGAATAACGTGAGTAGTCATCAGTGACAACTAAACAATAGTACTTTCCACCTATGCTCCTCACATTCACTGGACCAAATAAATCCATGTGAAGTAATTCATAAGGGGCATCTATGGAATTTACTGTTTTTGACTTGTGAGGTTTCTTATGTTGTTTTCCCTTTTGACATGGAAGACATTTGTCTTCCACTTGAAACCTCTGCATTGGAACCCCTTTCACTAGCTCATTTTTCACAAGGTAATTCATTTTTCGATAGTGAATATGGGCCATGCGTCTGTGCCACAACATTGATTCAGCTTCAGATGCTTTTGATAGTAAACACGCCACCACAACAGTTGGATCCTTAGCACCCATGTCCATGACATAAGTGTCATTTCTCCTTGGCGCTCGCATCACTATCCAATCGTCCGGTATCTCCAAACCTGGTTTCAACACTAATGCTTCATTCTTGGTAAAATGGACCGAGTGACCCTTGTCGCAGACTTGTGACACGCTCATCAGATTGTGTTTAAGCTGCTCCACATAGTTCACTTTGTCCAGTGTGATCTTCCCATTGGTCACCTTTCCTCGTCCAGTAATTCTACCACCTTTAGCACCCGCAAAATTCACATGTCCTCCATCATAATCTTCAAATTCATTCAACAACCTCGCATCCCCCATCATGTGCCTGGAGCAGCCACTATCAACATACCACAAGTTGATAATCCTCCTTAGCAGCTCCTGCACACACCAACCAAAAAATTAGTTAGATTGGGGGACCCAAGCCTTAATGGTCTTGGGTCGTCCAAATTCACCAACCACCGGAACATCCATCCAATATCCATTACTCCTAACTGGAGTCTTGGATCATAGACCTGTTGGAATTTGATTTTGATTTCCACTAGGTCTTTGGTCCTGAGGGTTCCTATGTGTGTTTGGACTATTTGACCTTTGAAAATTTTGATTTTGATTCCAAGAAGCATTATTGTTGTAATTTCTAAAGCCATTGTTATAAAAATTTCGACCACCATTATTTTGGTATCGATTTTGATATTGACCTTGACTTCTGAAATTATTTGTATTTTGATTGTTCATTCTTGGTGAACTGCTTCTAGGTCTCTCAAATCTTCCTGGTGGAGATCTAGGCTGAAATCTAGGTTGATTTCTTTGAAAACGAGGAACTTGTGGAGTTCCTTTTTCAGCCTTATCCACACCAACAGCAACTTTCTCTGGTTGCTTAGGAGCAGATTTCTTTGGAGTGTTGGACTCTCTCTCCTGCTTATCACCACTTTTCTCTGGTGACTTCTCTCTCACTTGTGCTTCATTCTTTTTGTTAGGACAGCAGCTAGCTACATGTCCTTTGGTGTGACATTTGAAGCACGACATCTTTTTCGAAGACTTCTTATCTGAAGCCTTTGAACTAGATTCAGGCTTTGATGATGATGCTTCGGAAGAATCTGGTTCAGTTTGCTTAGTTTCAGAATTTTCTTTGTTCTAGTTTTTAGCAAACTCTACATTAGATTCGTTTTCAATAACAGTAGTTTCGTTTTTCATGTCACTTCCTTGAACAAAATTAATCTGTTTAACAACAGCTGGATTCTTATTCTTAGGATGTGAAGTTTTCTTTTTCAAAACTGGTTTGCTGTTATTATCCTTCTTAGCATCACCTCTCTCAGACTCATCTCCTTGACTTGAGGTGGAACTACTTGGTGCTGTTGACATAAAATTGGTTAGCTCATCTTCATCAGGTAGGAATGAATAATCATGACTAAGAGGAGGTGGGACTTCATTAAAGCCTTGGAATCCCACATTAGTCTTGTCATTACTCTTCTTTAACCCACCCATCATGTGTTTCATGACAAAAGTAGAATCCCTGAATTGTCCTAACTTCTTTTCAAGTTCAACAATTTTGAGTTGTGCATCTGTCAACTCTTTGCATTTTTCAGAAATCTCTTTTGTTTTCTCAGCCATCATGTCATGAGCTAAGTCTATGACTTGAAGTTTTTCATTTAGTTTGCAGGTTAAAGAATCAATTTCAGTTTCATAACCTTTAATTTCTTCAAGTATAGAGATTCATTTCTTTTAGCGAAAAAATTTGCTTCTTTTATGTTAGACATTTCGCTTACCAAACTTTGGTTGTGTGTGGACAACCTGTCAACCTCACCCTGTAGTTCACGGCATTTCAAACACACAGAATTAGACTTTACCTCTCATGTTTGTTTGTTAAGGTTGGCCATTAGAGCCGCAAGCTGAGCTTCCATTCTCTTGTATTTTTCATCCTTTTCTTCAGCTTCCCTTTCATGGTCAGACTTTTGCCTTTCATCTTCTGTAACTGTTGTCTGATCAACCTTCTTTTCTTCAGCTTTATTCTCTACCTTCACCTCAGCATCAACTTTCACTTCAGCATCTCCCTCAGTAGCTTTATCATCATCAATAGGCACTATCTCTGCCATGAATGCCTGAGTGGCATTCTCATTGTCTTCTAGATGAATGCTCCAGTCATACGAACCTTCTCGTGCTGTAGAGATCAAAGCCTTTGAGCTAGAGTTGTTTGATGCATTCCTGTTGTTTGAACTCTGACTCGAATTTTCTTGCTTTTGTTTCTGACATTCCCTAGCAAAATGCCCATAACTTTGACAATTAAAGCACCTTACTTTGGTCTTGTCGAAACCAACACTTCGTCCTACAAATTTCCTTCCTGTTCTATTCATAAACCTCTTCACTCGTCTGGAAATCATGGCCATTTGCCATTGCAAATCCATCTCCAAGATCATCAGGGTCAATCTGATCATAATCTTCATCTAAAGTAGCAGGATCATATATCTTCCCCTGAATGTAGTTTTCATAAGAAGCAACAAACGAAGCAAGTAGAGCCAGATGCTCTTCAGCAGACTTCACACTCATTGGCATTGACTTAGCACTACTACTCTGCTTAGAAGCTGAAATTTTCTTTGCTCCTGATGATCCTCCTGAAGCAGCAACAAAACACACATCACCATCCTCATTCACCATAACATGCTCATTTTCACATGATAGAAACGCAGTAGCAGAGTCGCTAGAAGCGTTGTGAGATGAAGAAGATGTAAGCCCATTGTAAACTGCTGGATCTTGAACCTGATCATATCCAGTATCTTTCTTCTTCATGCTGAGCTCCTAAGCTCTCAACTTTCCTACTACCTCTTCAAGCTCTTTTGTTTCATAATCTGCTTCACCCTTGATCATAAGAGTGTAGATATCCCACTTGGTAGGCAAAGCATCTAGCAGCTTGTCATTCTTCTCTACGTCAGAATAGCAATCGATCTCATAATTTTCCATTTCTGGCATCAGATGGTAGTAACGAGTGATGATGTCCTCAAGTGACTCATGTTTCATGTATTTGAAAACAGCAAACTGCTTCTTCAGTAGATCAATCTTGTTCTTCTTGACATCAGCATTTCCCGCGTATCTTTTCTCCAAAGCATCCCACATATCCTTTGAGTTAGTGTACTTCTTGAAGGTATGCTTGATGCTATCAGGTAGCGACATTTTGATTGCAGCCAAGGCTCTCTTTTCAGCCTCATACATCTTTTTGTCATTATCTTGCATGTTCACATAGGCTGTTCTACGTGGTCTGCCCTCAAAGTCGTGTGTAGGGTTCGTGTACCCATCTTCAATACATATCCACATGCGCGTATCCTGATATTCAATGAAGGATTGAAAACGATCCTTCCATGTCAGATAATTTTCCACCTTCATCATCTTAGGCGGTTTGTTGGTAGTGCCAACCTCATGCTCCATTCTCAACAACTCATTCAAACTAGACATGTTCGACATTTTTAACGTAACAGACTGATAAAACCGTACAAAATTTTTCCGAAAACAGTAATTACCAAATTACACCGTTAGAATCGTCTCGAAAAGACGAATCCAATGATATATAATGTCAAAAAGCGAATTCGGCGCAAAATCCAAGGAATCTAACGGCGCAAACGGTTCTGTCAAACGAGCTACGGATCAAATTCTATTTGCAAAACACTGAAATTTTTCCGACGCTTGCCAACTGAAATTCCACCACTTTAAATTTGCTGATAATTTCGCCAATATGTCACCTAAATTCGCTAGTCTGTTACTGGTTCAATTTCGCTGATCAAAGTTCACTGAAAAGGTCAATTTCGCTGATCAAAGTTCACTGAAAAGGTCAATTTCGCTGATAAGGTTCGCTGTTTATTTTCGCTGGTCAAATTCGCTATTACGACGACCTGTAAAGTCGCCAAAAATCGTAATAATTTCGCTGTGGAAAATTATACGATTACCAAAGTCGCCTTTGGATTTAACTTCGCCGATCACCGAGATGTTTATTCCCAAATTCGCTGATCAGTTAAATATGCTAGACTAATCCGCGAATTTGTTAAAATCGTCTATAGTTAAAATCGCTGGATCAGTAACTTTGGAAACTTGATCTGTTCGAAATTCTGAAGATTCTCCAACACAAATCTGCACAATCAAACAAGCAAATCAGCAAACTTTTGACAAAAATTTGATGAACTTAATGAAGAACACGAAGACAGTCTTCGAATCTTCAAGAAATTCAGCAAAAATTTATTCAAAACAATCAACCAAAAACTTTCTTGGAAACCCTAAAACCTGCAAAACAGCAATCAAACAAAACAGAAGATCAAAACAGCCAACAAAAATCGAAAATCAGAATCAAACACACAAAAAATTTCGAAAATTTTTAAAAACCCTAATTTTCAGGTTTCAAAAATTTCGAAATCACTCTCTGTTTCTGCAGCAAACAATTCTGAACCAAGCCTTCAAGAGCCTAATGCTCTGATACCAATTGTAGGTCCCCTTGTTCGTATGGATCTTTCACAGAATTGTCAATCCAATCAAGAGTGCGGAATCCTCTTGATCAGAATAAGCAGAAACGTATAGGAACAGCAAGACACTATCAAACTGGGTTTCTATTGATTATCAAACTGAAGTATTACAATCAATCAAACCCTAATTCCGTCCAAGCTATGGCTCTCACGAAATTGCTCTCTCATAAACACTGTTTTGGCTGATTAACCTAAACCCTAAAGCCTAACCTTGTTTATATAACACAAGGGTTACAACTGGGCTAGGTTAAACACTCTTGGGCTGCGAATTGGACAGGCCCAATTCGCCCCATCACCCAATCTGGGTTTAGTTTAGCCCAAACTCAATTATCTCACTAATACAAAGCTAAACCCGCTAACTGTTTATCATATAACTAATTACAAGATATCCAAAGACCAAATCTAAGCTGTTGTCACAAATATGCACCAACAAAATTTTGGATGAGTCCACATCTGCTCCTCAGACTTCAGCTGCTGAGCCCACTGCTCTTGGTGAACACAGCAACACAACCACTGATGTGCAACCCCCACCAAAAACCACCAAAAAGACCAAAAAGAAATCCGCCAAGCCCATCAAACCCACCAAAAAGGGTCTTCTGGAAGATGAGATCCCAGAACTTAACACAGTGACAACACAAATGTCACCAACAACCAGTGTTGCTACTTCCTCACAACAGATGGAAAGATCTCCACCTAAAGCCTCAACTCCTCATGCTTCCTCACAAAAGGAACATGTTGTAAGCACAGGGACACCACCATATGAAGCATTACCATCATTTGAGAGTATGCTTAACAGTCCTCATCCTGGGGCTAATTCTCTTTCAACACCACTCCCTTTATCTCAAATTCCACCATCCATCATACCCCTGTTTGATGCCATTGAGATTCAGACTCAAAGCAGCCCCTCTCACAAACACATTAAAGAGAGTACAACTTCAACAATGGTTGTGTCTGAACCACCTCAATTGGTTATCCCACAAACAGCTGAGGAGGTTACACCACAAGAATTTCTTGAAATTCCTATTAGTATTTCAAGTGGAGCAGCTACTACAGATGTTGGATCCACTGATCTACATCTGGACAGTAGTTTCATTAGTAAGACTCCCTTGAAGGCAATTTCTTCTATGGGAACCAAGGTATCCACTGGTGTGTTCAAGCTAACCACTGGTGAGATTTCCAAGGTAACCACTGCTGAAGAAAGAAGTCCCCAGTACCAAGAAAAAAGGGCATCAGTTGATGAAACTCTGGAGACTCCTCCTGGTTCAAAAGCTGATACAACCACCATAGGTGGGAAATCAGATGATCCCATTCATTTGGATGATGGTTTAAAATACCAAGATTTGACAGAGAGGCTATCTTCCATTGAAACCACTGTTCTTACCATGAATCAGTCTATACAAACTCTGGTAGAAGCTTCCAAAAGTCATCCAACAAACCAACAATTATCCCAAGAGCTCTGGAACTCAGTCCAGCCCATTCTTACTGCTCAAAGGGAACTTGCAGAAATTCAACATAATACACACATGGCACTGATCAGAAATATGGTTGAAGCAAGGTATAAAGATACTCAGGCTGAAATCAAGGCTATCAAAGAAGCCCTGACAAAGATGACTGACACTACCCCTGCATCTATCTTTAAAGATGATGATGATCAAGATGATGCCAAAAGGGGGAGAAACATGACATGAAAAAGTTTGGCAGTCCTGCTCCAAGACAAAAGCCAACACAAAAGCCAGAGCCTGAAAAGAAGTCTTCTGCAACCTCTGCTGAAACATCTGTTAAAGAAAAGGAAAATGGAGTTGATGAAACCCTGAACATTCAAGCAGATGAAGAGGTTGCAAATAAAAAGACTATTCAAAATCAAAATGCAACAAAGGAAAGGATTTGGAAGAAGGAACAAAAGGAATTGAAATATCAGGAAATCAAAAGAAAGGATCTTGGCACTTCCAATAGGAAGAAATCATTCAAACATAATAAACCACCACTTGCCACATTTTCAAAACCACAACCACAAAAACAAACACCAGAAAAGCAAACCACTGCTGGTCTCAAAACCACTGCTGGTTCAGAAAAGACACCCACTGTTACACCTAAACCAACACCACCACCACAAAACCAATCTGCCAAAAAGCAGAAAACAAAACCATCCTCACCAATACCATCCAACACTGCAACAAATGTTGACACTTCAACAGTTGTTATGACAACAGCGGTTGAGACACCAGTTGTTTCAACAGCTGTTAGTCAACCAACCACTACTTTCTAATTTTCTTCCCAAGCAATTTTCATTCCTATTTACAACTCTCCAACAAAAACTCCTTCTCCAAAATCTGTTTATGCAAGGAAAAGAAAATTATAGGTGAATGATGATGATATACCTGCACCTACTCCCATATCATCTTCACCATTCATTCAAACCAACCCTGAACCATTTATTCTTCCACCATCACCAACATCCAATCCACCTGTTCAACCATAAACACTCGAAGGTCAAGACCCTTCAAGAACCATACCATTGGCAGTAAATTATCCTCTGGAATTGCATGCATTGAAAGCTGAAATGAGGCAATTCTATACAGAGGATGATCCATCCAAAAGAACCTTCCCCTCTCTTCATGGCTTCAGAACTCCAAAGAACATGGATGATTATCTGAAACTCAAAGCCAAACAAACTGAATATATTGCTAAGCAAGAGAGCAAAGGGAAAGGTGACACCAACTTGTCAAGTCGAATGCAGCATGGGTTAAGTAAAGTCAGGAAACTGGAAGACTATGCAAGTGACTTGAGCAAGGAGATGTCAAGTCTGCCACGAAATGCTGAGCTTCAGAAAAAGCTAAAGAAAGACCTCTTAAGGTTTATCATGAGTGACAAACCATACCCTGCTAAGGAACACCAATTCAAAGATTGGCCTCTAACAGCTCTAAAAGAAGAAGCCAATAGAATTGAAAGAATGAAAAATAATCCTCAGATGAAGAAGTCTGCACCAAACTAGAACATGTTCAAGAAATCCAGTGCAGAGCTTACTTTAGAATATAAGAGGAAGAAAGCTGAGTTGGTTGCAGCTATGTATGGGTCTGCAAAGACCATTTCAAGATGGTCCAGGCAGTATGTTAATTAAATCTATGACAAGCTGGAAAAATTAAGAGAAACTGATCCAACAGCTCCAAAGAAGCCAGTATACAAAGACAAAACCACTGATAAGCCAGAACAACAGACCCTCTCTCTGAAAACACTGTTCACATCCTCTGACTAATCCACCCATGTCTTAGATCAAAGAAAAAGACAGAAGCAGATAGATGAGGAAGATGCAAAGAGAGAAGCTGATATCATGAAAGAGTCTATCAAGAACCAGATCATGTATGGCTTGGATGATGCCTCATTAAAGCTTCAAGCTCAACTTGCTGTAATAGTTCAAAGGCTGACAAGTAGACCTCCTTCACCAAACTCATCACAAATAAAGTCTCTCCCCAGAAACCCATTGGACTCAAAAATACTAAAGTGGAAGTCTGATACAAAGACCCATGTATTGACTTTGCTCAAGTCCAATGGTAGAGTTGAACACATTTCAAGGGAGGATGCATTAGGCCTAGATGCAGCTGATCTCCTAGATCTTTTAGAACTTCAACTTCATAGGGATGAGGATGATGAAGACTCCATGAATTTTGAATTACAATTCAAATGGCAAATTAGGGAGAAATTGATGAGAGAATAAAGATCATGAATAAGGAAGTGTTTTGGCATCATCTGTTCTAGGGGGAGATTGTTGGCCCATGTAATCAAACCTAGATGAACAGATGATACTGAAACCCAAAACTGGTTCTTAACAGTTGATCATCAATAAGCAATGTATGTCCTAAGTTCCCTTCAATGGCAGTTCTTCTATCAGATGATGACTCTAAGTACTAATCCCCTCAACAACAACTGTTGATCATAAAGACTGAAGACCTAACAACTGCTGATTGTCAAAGGTCTGATCAACTATTGAAGAAACCACTGATATGCAACATCAGTGCTGATGTGCGTGAAGTGTGTTATATTTTAGATGTATATTTTAAGCCTTTTTTACACTTTTAGCCAAGTTTTAAATTTATAAAACACGATATTTACTAACACTAAACAAACATATGGGCAAGTGCACCCATCGTGGATGCAGTATAGTGTTGGTAAGATACCGAGGTCGTCCAAGGACACAAGAGCTTTTAGTACCGGTTTATCCTCAACGTCTAACCAAATCAAAATGTTAGAAAAGACTTTTAAACTAAGAAAATAAAACTAACTAAATGCTGAAAAATAAAAATAAAAATAAAAACAGATAGACAAGATGAATCACTTGGATCCGACTCGTGTATTAGTATAACCTTTGGTTATTTTCGCACTTTTGCACTTGTTTAAGAGATTATCTTAGTTGTTGTAGTAGGCCCCTCTTTTGAAGGCGACGTTACCCTCAACCCAGTAGTTTGAGTCAGCAAGGATACAATCCTAAAGGGTCGGATTATTGAAAGATAATGAATTAAGTTATTAATGCAAATTATGGTAGGCCCCTCTTTTGGAGGTGACGTTACCCTCAACTAAGTAGTCTGAGTCAGCAGGGATACAGTCCTAAATAGCCGGGTTATAGTATTAATAGTAGTTAACTTATGAGGGGGTCAAAGAGTTTGGATCCCCGCCATCCAATACCTATGGGTATTGAAGGAGATCCTACTAAATTTGACCCAGGTCCCTTGCAGGACCTCTAAACGCTGAACAAGGGCAAGACCCTTACCAAACCGTTCCCTTAACCCCCGACCAGGTAGCCAACATACTTTCATATAGACCGTGGAGATATGAATGGTGAAAATCTTTTATTTTATATAGACAGTAAAATAATGCCAAGACATCACGGACAAACGATAAGGAAGAATCACCTTCAACATAAGCAACTAGTTATTAAAGTCATTAATACAAAACCAAATAAAAAGTGCAAAAGACTAAAAATAAAACGTATTATACTAAACACTTGTCTTCACCAAGTGATGTAAGAGACTTAGGCAAACATGGCCTTGATTGTCAAGAACTCTTACGATCAATCTTGGATCCCGAGACGACTCACACACTCTATGATGGACAATGGATGATGGTGGTGGATGATGGTGTTGTGATGGTGGTGGGTGGTGGATGAAGTGTGAGAGAGGTGGTGTGCCAAGGGATGAGTTGCAATGAAACCAAGCACTCCTATTTATAGGCTGAACAGAAGCCTGGGCATGGCCCCGTGTCCGCTGCACACGGCCCCGTGCCCGTCTGACAATTTCTCTCCTCATTAATTGTAAATCGCAATTACAATTAATGCGCCTGCAGTACTTTCGCCACGCCCCCGTGTTCACTGGGCACGGCCCCGTGGTGGGCAATAGAAGCTTCTATAGGTTTGTCTTATCTGCTGCTTCTTGGGCACGGCCCCGTGCTGGCTGAGCACGGGGCGTGTTCAGTCTTCTGCCTTCTCTGTTTTGCTTGGGAGGATGCTGTCGAGGGGTCGGGCAATCCACTTATGTTCCTTTTCTTGTATTTATGTTAGATTTAGCTGCCTTTTTGCTTCTTTTGTTAATTTGAGCTCATTTAATCCTGAAAATACAAAAGGAAGACAAAAACACTCTTTTTCCAACATTAGTACTTAAAAAGGGTTAGTTTCATGCCTCATTTGATGTAATTTATATGTTGCATTTTACACACATCAGTGCTTAGGCAACAACAGTGGAAAGCAACATCAGTGTTTTATGTATCAGTTGTTTAATGTAATAGTGCTTTGTATAGATCAGTGTTTAGAGGTTGTTAGTCTGTTAGATGTCACTGTCTAGTTGACGTCAACATTAGATGCTCAGTGGTTAGGATTGTACTATAAATAGAACAGTACCTGTACTGTTCTATTAGCTCTTTTGCACACACTCATCTTGTGCGAACTAACTGTGAGCTCGGGCTGAAGGGGAGTTTAGTATTGCATGCATGCATAGTTGAATCTTGTAATCCTGTGATTGTGTTCTAAAGTTTGATTTCTATTTTTACCTTCTTACATCAATCATTTAATCAAACAACACAATCAAAGAAACTCAGATCCTAACAGTAAACCTAATCAAAATTAGTACAACTTTTTTACAATTAGACACACAAAGGCTTTTTAGCTTGGTATCAAAGCAAACACTGCCGACAACCACACTCCGGAGACATCAGAGTTTGTTTTTCAACCTAGATTGTCACAAATTGATCTCCAATCATTACAAAGCTTTCTATTGGACTGGTTTTTGAATATGAGCTTGACTTCTGGTCCACAAATTGATTTTTGGATTTGTTTTTTCGTAGATTTGATTTGTGTGACACTTCTACAACATTGTGTTCTGTGCGAAACTTCTACAACATTTTTGTGATACATATGTAACACTCTGGAACAGTACCTTATGCGAGAGTTCTGCGACACTTCTGCCACACTTTTGTAACACTCTTCTGAACGCAAGTTCTAACTAGCACTATTGCTAGCGACAATTTTGTGACACTTTCGCGATAGTCTTGCGACACTAATATAATAACAAGAATAATAATATTAAGAATAACAATAATATTTCAAATACTCGGGATCATTTCTCTTGCACAATGACAACAATTACTACTTTTACATCAACTTAAAGGGCATCCCACAAATCACACAAGTTTGCCTTTACTCTCTACCATACTAACTATCACACCCCAACCAATGGCGGAAACTCGGAGTGAGACGATCACAATATTGCTCATAGCTTCATAACACTAATTGTGACAATATATAAATAATCCAATTTCGATAAATTCTAAAGTGAATATATCATTCAACAAAATAACCAAACAGTGACAAATGTAGCAACAAAAAATGTAACATAATTAATTGTTTATTGATTAGGCGTGTTTCTGTGTCCACCCTAAACTTGTTTATTCATCACATCGTCTATCAACCTGCAACATGCGTTAAAATAATGATCAACAAATATGTTAGCAAGTATACAAGTTTGAATACATAGCATAATATAAAAATGTTTTAACTGTGCTCATATCCAACATGAATAATGTATACAAGTTACTAATATGCTGAACGGGTGTAAACTATATGTCAAATCAAAATTTCCAACACAATCATGATTACCCAACATCGTCGAGACGAAGAGGGTGTAATGTGTTTTACATAACAATACCTCAAGAATATGGGCGGGGCGTTAATCCTATAGCGCTATAATTGTTAAGGTAGGCTTGCAAAGTTAATGAGCATATAGACATAATGTATACAGAGCATATGAGATTAACAAGTATAACATGTTTTCATGTTTAATTATGGATAGAGTGTGATTTGAATAAACAAGAATCATAGTGTTGCGTGTTTTTGTATAATATACATGTTGCACCCAAAGTGATTAAAATGAAAATGGGATGGAGTATACGCATAGTTTTGCATAGGGTTCCACAAAAACCGAGAGTTGAGTTGATGAAGTTTTGAACACCGAAGTCATTCTGAAATGGGTAAACAATAGTGTAAGTAGAATATAAGAAAATACGAAAAAATGGTTAACAGAACCTTTCGTGCAGATGGACGTTACATCCTTACAAAAGTGCACATCCTTACGAAAGTGCACATCCTTGCGAAAGTGCACATCCTTGCGAAAGTGCACATCCTTAAACGCAAACAGTAAAATGGTCAAACATGATGAATCAAAAACAAAAAGTAAAATGGTCAAACATGATGAACTGATGTAAAACAGAAATGAAATCGAAAATAGAATACGTAAAAAATGTCCCGTTCGCACAGATGGGCATCCCGTTCATGCGGATGTAGCTGATTGTCAAAAAACGTATGTTTGATCCATCTAGATCAGTTCATTTCTTGATGGAAATTAACCTTAATGCAATCCCTTAACTCTGGAATGTGAGGGCTTGATGGGTTATAGATTCCATCGAGATTGTACCATAAACACAATGGAAGTTATGAACAAGTTGAACAAGATTTAAAGTTTATAATTCTTAAATCGATCTTATATATGTGATGCCCCACAGCAGTTTGCCCAAGCAAACTAGTGGAAACCATCTTCAAGATGTGTTTAATCAAGAGATCTTGTAAAAATTTTAAGAATTATGATAAAAGATAAGAAATGTAATCAAAATGTAATAGAAAATGAAAAGAACCCCACATTACTGACTAGCGGTGGATAATCAAATTTCTTAGACGTACTTACAAAGAGCTTCTGATCGCAAGGAGGGAGTTGGAGAGTGTTTGTGAAGAAATAGCGAGTGAAAGTGGTGAAATGGCACATCTATTTATAGGCGTGGAGTTGAAATTAGGGTTTCCGAAGGTTTCACGCGGATGCGCGTTTGGGACGGATGGGCACTTTGGGACGGATGTGCACATTCGCACGAATGGGCACATCCTCTCGAAAGTGCACATCCTCTCGAAAGTGCACATCCTCTCGAAAGTGCACATCCTCTCGAAAATGCACATCCTCTCAAAAATGCACATCCTCTTGAAGGTGCACATCCTCTCGAAAGTGACTTCCCTTTTCTTTCGAGGTTCAAGTTTGATAAAGCTTTATATGTTTTAACCGGTTTTACGTATAACGAGCATAAATGTGTATCATTAAATCAAGGATCATGTATGATATAGTGTTTAAAAATTTCGATTATGAGTATAAACATGCACATAAGTTTAACGTGAATAACATGAATATGAATAAAATACTTACGTTTCCATTAAGATCAATTGTCTTGGATTACAAAATGAAACAAGGTAGAATACAATGAGAGTACAAGTGTCTAAAAATAGAAAGTACAACAATACTTGCTAAATTGGGAAAGTACAAATATGCGAATCGTTACAGTCTCCCCTACTTTAGGAGATTTCATCCTCGAAATCTAAGAGGAAGGCTGGACAAAGAGATGTGGATGCTTGGTCTTCATCTCGCTCTCGAGTTCCCAAATGAGTTCGGCACCACACTTTCCTTCCCATCGAACCTTGAATATGGAAATTCGGTTGCGACTGAGTTGTTTGGTTACTCGATCCATGATTTTGACCGGTTTTTCCACAAAGTAAAGAGTCTCATTGATTTGCAAGTCATCGATAGGAACTTGAAGTACTTCTTTAGCTAAGCACTTCTTAAGGTTCGAGATGTGAAACGTTGGATGAACGTTGCTAAGTTCTTGAGGTAAATCAAGTTGATATGCCATTTTACCAATCCTCTCGAGTATCTTGAAAGGACCGACAAAGCGTGGAGCAAGTTTTCCCTTTTTACCAAAACGGATTACTCCTTTCCAAGGAGATACTTTAAGTAACACGTGACTACCAACATTGAACTCTAATGGTTTGCGTCTTTTGTCGGCGTAGCTCCTTTGTCTGCTTCTAGCCTTGAGGAGGTTGTCGCGGATTTGGAGAATCTTATCCATCGTCTCTTGAATAAGCTCAGGGCTAGTAATTTGAGCGTCACCAATCTTGTGCCAACAAATAGGAGATCGGCACTTGCGACCATATAATGCCTCAAAAGGAGCCATTTGAATACTGGAGTGATAGCTGTTGTTGTACGAGAACTCAATCAAAGGTAAATGTACATCCCAATTACCACCAAAGTCGATTACACAAGAGCGAAGCATGTCTTCTAGGGTTTGGATAATATGTTCAGTCTGTCCATCCGTTTGAGGATGAAAAGCCGTACTGAGATTCAAGTGAGTGCCCATAGCGGTTTGGAATGTTTGCCAAAGGCGAGACGTAAATTGACCATCACGGTCAGAGATGATGTCAATGGGTATACCATGACGACATATGATTTCATCCGTGTAGATTCGAGTGAGTTTCTCAACTTTGAAATCCTCACGAATGTGGAGGAAGTGAGCGGATTTGGTCAAACGGTCAATGATCACCCAAATTCTATCATGACCAGAAGGTGTGCTAGGGAGTTTGGTTATGAAGTCCATATCAATGCTATCCCATTTCCAAACAGGGATTTCGGGTTGTTCGAGTAGACCAGAAGGACGATGATGCTCAGCCTTGACTTTTGAGCAAGTGAGACATTTTAAAATAAAGGTGGCGATGTCTTTCTTCATACCAGACCACCAATAGGATGTATGAAGGTCATGGTACATCTTATCAGCACCAGGATGAATAGAGTATCGTGATTTGTGAGCCTCCTTCATTATAAGTTCACGAAGATCATCGCGATTTGGCACCCAAACGCGATCAAGGTAGTATTGGAGTCCATCGGATTTCGTCATGAGTTGGTTTTCAGCACCACACTTTATTTCATTGTACATGTTTGCCTCATTGAAGGACGCGTACTGCACACACGAATGCGAGTATGAAGATCGCTAACAATTTGAGAACAACGGATGCTACTAACATGAGATTTGCGACTGAGTGCGTCGGCCATGACATTCGCCTTGCCAAGGTGATAGCGAATTTCGCACTCGTAGAAGTTCAGTAATTCCACCCAACGATGTTGATGCATGTTTAGTTCTTTTTGGTTAAATATATGTTGTAGGCTCTTATGGTCGGTGAAGACCGCATACTTGGTACCATATAGGTAGTGTCGCCAAATCTTTAACGTAAAACAACTGCGCCAAGTTCGAGATCGTGAGTAGTATAATTCTTCTCATGTACTTTCAACTGTCTCGAAGCATACACGATGACCTTGTCTCGTTGCATGAGAACACAACCAAGACCATGGTTCGATGCATCACAAAATACCATGAAATCATCGTTTCCATCAGGAAGGGCAAGAACAGGAGCCTTGCAAAGCAAGTCCTTAAGTGTTTGAAAGGATTCCTCTTGTTCGGGACCCCAAATAAAAGGTTTCTCTTTCTGAGTCAACAACGTGAGGGGAACGACGATTTTTGAGAAATTCGAGATGAATCGACGACAGTAACCCACTAATCCTAGGAAAGAACGAATTTCAGATGGGGATATAGGCTCGATCCAATTCTTCACTGCTTCAATCTTGGAAGGGTCAACATGAATTCCTTTTTCACTCACGACGTGTCCAAGGAATTGAACTTCTTTGATCCAAAACTCACACTTAGAAAACTTTGCGTATAGACGTTCGCCACGTAGGAGTTCAATTATGAGGCGTAAATGACGTTCGCGTTAAGCTTGAGTTTTCGAATAAATGAGAATGTCGTCGATGAAAACAATTACAAAACGATCCAAATAAGGTTTACACACACGGTTCATTAAGTCCATGAAGACTGTAGCTGAGTTGGTCAAACCAAAAGGCATAAGCACGAACTCGTAGTGACCATAGCGAGTGCGAAATGCGGTTTTGGGGATGTCCTCTTTGAGAACACGAAGTTGATGATAACCTGAACAAAGGTCGATCTTTGAAAAGCACGTTGCGCCTTGGAGTTGGTCAAAGAGATGATCAATGCGAGGGAGAAGATAATGGTTTTTGACGGTGAGTTTATTAAGCTCACGATAATCGATACACACTCAAAACGAACCATCCTTCTTCTTGACGAAAAGCACAGGAGCGCCCCAAGGGGAAGTACTTGGGCGTATGAAACCTTTATCGAGCAACTCTTGAAGTTGACTTGACAACTCTTGCATCTTAGAGGGTGCAAGACGATAAGGAGCTTTAGCAATGGGAGTCGAACCAGGGATGAGATCAATGCGAAAATCGACAGATCGAGATGGAGGAGGACCAGGTAGATCTTCAGGAAAGACATCATGAAAATCACGCACCAGTGGAACATCATTTAGGCTCTTTCCCTTGCCCTTTTCTTCGACAACGTGAGCTAAAAAGGTAAAGTACTGTTTACGTAAGTATTTGTTCGCTTGTGTGCTTGACATAAGCTTCAGTCCCTTTGAAGGTATGTCACCATAAACGTGTAAGGTATCGCCAGAAGGAAGAAGTAAACGAACGTATTTCTCGTGACAAACGATTTCAGCATGGTTCTTACGAAGCCAATCCATGCCTACTATGATATCGAAACTACCCAATTGCATGGGTAGGAGATCGATAGGAAAAATGTGATCGTTGAGGGTGAGGAAACAATCGTGAAGAACCAAATTAACGATGATGGACTTGCCATTAGAAACTTCGACGGTGAATGACTTGGGGTGTTTCGAGCGTGTACAATTTAACATAGATTCAAATTCAACGGACACAAAGCTTTTGTCCGCGCGAGTATCAAATAGTATAGAAGCATAAATTTTGTTAACGAGAAACGTACCATTCACGACTTCATTCGTTTTGAGCTTGGTTGGCATTGATGTTGAAAGCTCGTCCACGAGGTTCCTGTTGCTGCTGCTCTTGGTTTAACTGAGGACACTGAGGGCGAAGATGAGTGATGTCTCCACACTTGTAACATGCACGAACATTGTTTGCTTGCCTGGGGTTTTGAAGAGTTTGCTGAACTTGATTGCCTTGTGGGGTAGGACCATTGCGGCAATAAGGGGATGTATGACCAAATCGATTGCATGTAGTGCAATGGTGACATGTGGTGTTGGCTGGGTGATGGTAGTGGCAGGTATTACACTTGGGATGAGTCCCAGTGTAAGGCTTCTTTGTGGTTTCAGGGGTGGTAGGATTTGGGGTTACAACAGGGACAATCGCGCTGCAGCTTTGGTTTTGAAATTTTCGTTTCTTGCCTTTGTTGCCACTTGACTGAGCTTTGGTTTCCGTGGTGATTTGGTTGGCTGCCTTGGTAGAGGTGGGTGTTGTGGCTTGTTTATCTCTGATTCGATTGTTGTTTAGGTTGGCTGCGAGGCGATAGACTGCCTCGATGGTTTCAAGCTTTGAGGCTTCGATGGTATCACGCATAGCAGGAGGTAAGCCATGGATATATTTCCTGATCATACGGTTAGGAGTGGACACAAGGTGAGGTACGATAAAGCTCAATTGTTTAAAACGGGTGGTACAGCCAAGATTGTTATCACCAACGTGTTTGAGAGTCCAAAACTCTTCTTCGAGCTTCTGCTGCTCGTGAGCAGGGCAAAACTCGGTCATCATCAATTCCTTGACTTCAGACCAGGGTAAGGTATATGCTTCTTCATTGGAACGAATGTTGCGCTCATTCGTCCACCACTCTAGGGCTCTAGCTTGAAAGACGCTAGTAGCACTGCGAGTTTTGAGGTTTTCAGGGCATTCACTGTTAATAAATGTAACCTCGATGCTGTCAAACTACTCAAGCATCACTGTCACACCATCGTTTCCGGTGATTAAGTAATGATTGAGCCACGAGCTCCATTCCATACTGTGGGCTTTATTGGTAAAAGGCAATGAAGCCCCTTGTCCATTCCATACCTCACAGTCTAACTGTGCATCAAAAGAAATCAATGTGAACTAAATGGTTTGATTACTTTTATATGAGTTTACACGGCTAGGAAATAATTAGATAACTCATCATCATCATATTCAGTAAATCCACCAATAGCAAAACAAAGGTAGGGTCTGAGGAGGGTAAGATGTAGACGGCCTTACCTCTACTCCGTAGGAATAGAGATGCTGCTTCTAGTGGGACCCCCGGCTCGATAGTTGTTTTGCATCAAGGCTTGGACATAAGGCACATAACACTCAGCAATCAATCGGGACAAAGACCGATTAGTGTATGTACCCTTTTGTCTTTCAGCTATCAACGTTACCACATGATGCATAATTAACCGTTCTCAGCTTTTAACGTTATTTTCATGAAAGTAGTAAAATAACGTTAAAATTAGTGCACTTCCACTTTTGCTTCTGATCGTCCACACATATATACATTATATACACATACCGCACGCGAAGCGTATAATTGGATAACTTCTTCTTTTTGTTTTTTGTTTTTGTTTTTGTTTTTTTTTTGTTTTTTGTTTTCTTTAGATAACTGTCATGTGAATTAAATTGGTAGTTATTTGTTGCAGGAATGGTCAACGAAGAACATTATAAAAGTTTGAAAATTGAAATGGTCATGAATTAATTCATGAGATCAACCATATCTCATTGGCCTACACAATTAATTGTGACATGGGCTGCTAATTATATAAACAATGAAGATGGGCTGCTAACTGTATAAATCATATCTATATCTCATTTCAACAAGTCAATATAAATAATGATGATGCCATGATGAACTGCTTATTACATAAATCATATCTCATATCTCATATCTCATTTCAACAAGTGAACGTTAAAGTCGTTGAAACGAAATCTTTTTCTGGTAAGAGATAAAAGTGAGATAACAGAAAGCATCATATTTGAAAAACGTAAGAGAACATGTACCAAGAAAGAGGCATTCTAGTATCTATGCAAATCTTACTGATTCTTCGGTTTTGCACTTGTATGGACACCATTACACTCATCCAACCAGTTAAAGATGGGGATATTTTGGTCTCTAACGGAGAAACTTTTGCTCTTGGATTTTTTAGTCCCGCAAACTCCACCAACAGATATGTGGGTATCTGGTATAACAAGATTTCCGAGCAAACTATAGTTTGGGTTGCCAATAGAGACCGTCCGATCTCCAATTCGACCGGCATCCTATCAGTGGATCACACGGGGAACCTAGTCCTTCAAGAAATCGATCAAAGTTTTGTGTTTTGGTCAACCAATGTTTCCGGAGTGGTGAATGATAGTTTTACGGCCCAGTTATTAGATTCGGGGAATTTGGTGTTGTTTCAAGGACTAAACAAAGAGGTATATTCATGGCAAAGCTTTGATCACCCTTCGAATACGTATCTTCAGGGTATGAAGCTTGGCCTAGAGAAGAAAACGGGTTTGAACAGGATGATTACATCATGGAAGTCTAGTGGGAATCCTGGTGTGGGGGATTATTCATATAAACTGGAGTTAGTTGGGTCAACTCAGATGTTTTTGTTTAAAGGTATGACAAGATATTGGCGGGCAGGGTCATGGAACGGTCTTGGATGGAGCGGTGTACCGTGTATGACAAAGGGTAATATCTTCATTGCTAATTATATAAATAATGATGATGAGGTGACCATCGCTTACCATATGCACAATCCGTCCATGCTCTCTAGAGTAGTCGCTACTGAGTCTGGTACCTTAGAGAGGCTAACTTGGCACGAATCTGATCGTAAGTGGGTTGAGTTCTGGTCCTATCCAAATGACCAGTGTGATGTGTATAACCATTGCGGTCCTTTTGGCTTTTGTGATCCAAATGCATCAGTTACTTTTGAGTGTGATTGCCTTCCCGGATACGAGCCACAATCACCACAGGACTGGTACATAAGGGACGGTTCCAAAGGGTGTAAGAGAAAGGTCGGAATACATATGTGCGAAGTTGGAGACGGGTTCGTTGAGTTGGCCCGTGTTAAGATACCTGACACGTCGTCGGCACATGTGAACATGAGCTTGGATTTAAAAGCATGCAAAGAGTTGTGCTTGAGGAATTGCACGTGCAAGGGGTATGCAAGTGCTGATATCAGTAAAGGGGCCGAGGGTGGAGGTTGTATTATGTGGCATAGGTACATGAACGATACGAGGACGTTTTTAGATGGTGGTCAATCTCTTTATATGCGGCTTGATGCAGCTGAGTTAGGTACGCTATCAGTATTGCTTTTGTCTAAACTTAATTTTCATTTTGAACAGACTATATGTTTGTTTCTAAGTCCCTTTACTTTCTTGAAAAATACAATTATATTATTCTAAGTTGTTAGAAAGAAGAAGTAATGTATTTTGTTTATGTGATAATTATGCAATGATCTGCATTCCTCAATAGAGGAAGCACTCTATATATAGATATGGAAACATACACTGAGGTACAAAAAGAATGAGAAAAATACAATACACACCCTATACAATGTTATACATTAACATCCCCGCAAGCGAAACGGTGGTGGACGAATGCCAAGCTTGTCTCGGAAGAATTCAAACCGGTGACGGGTGAGGCCCTTGGTGAAGATGTCCGCAACCAGGAGCTTGGTCAGAATTGTTAGTAGAGATATTTAAACTTAATTAAGATTATAATACTTATATGTATATGTAATTACTTACATGTATTATTCGGTACATTTTGATAAGTGTGGGCATTGATCATAAGCGGGTAATTCAAAAACTGCCGATGACAGTTTTTCACGCCAACATCAACCGCCATTTCCACACACATATATATATATATATATATATATATATATATATATGACCGGTCCGGTAACTGTTTCCGGCACCAAGACAGTTTGTTTCTTTCTCAATCTGTCCATTCACTTGTTTCATTCATTATTCAAGTTCGTTTCTTTCATTCCTGTGTTCTTAACAACAAATATAATCATGTCCACTGATGCAACGATGCCTTGTTTGTCCGCTGCAAACATGACTGGAGTCCAACAATGTGGTATCAGAGCCGCCACATCAGGGACATGTGCACAAATTAGATCCACTTCTACAACCCTGCCATGTCAACACTGTTTCGAAGAACAAAATGAAAGGGAGAAAACAAATCACCGGGTGAAATTATGTTACTACTGTCACCGGCCAGGACATCAAATATATTCATGCAAATCAAAAGAAAATGATGAAGCAACACAACTTATTAACCAAGCGGTTAATGCCGGAATCCAGACTCAAGGGAGGGATGCAGACGATCGAGATGAAATGATAGTGACTGGCACAGAAGGTGGCCAGTGGGGAGACATATGGTATGTCAGTAATTCATTCTCGCATCATTATGCTGGTAATCTAAATGTTTCTAAAAGAATAAAACATTTGGTTGGTGTTGATACAAACACTGGGGAAAATGATTTTCTGTTCATTCGGGGTATAGGGGCTGTTGAAATCAAATCAAACAACGAAAGGTTAATGATTCAAAGTGTTTTTTATACTCCGGAATTGGACAGAAATGTCTTGAGCATGAACCAATTAACCTTGCAAGGATTCACCGTCAATAAAAAAGGTGATACTTGCAAGATTTATCCGATGTTCTCGCCTCCTGTGGTAAATACTGTGAATGAAGTTACTGGATTGTCAAAAGAAGAAGAGCTAGAATTAAAAAAAAAAACAGAAAGTCATGAATCTATGAATCTGAATGATGTGAACGAGAAATACAAAGAAGATTATTTGAATTCATATTTCGAAACATTAAATGTTTCGAATGATAGTGAGAGTGACTGGAATTGGATGATCATAAGGGCACTAGAATTTCATGAATTTGCTGATTGCAAACCCCTGTTAGACATGATTGATGAGCGAGATTTCATATTCAAATACAAACATGATCTTGAAATAAAGTTCGAAGAAATGGTGGGTTGGTTTTTGAAAGAAAAGATGGGAATACCTTCAAGATCGATTCCCCCACTGTTGTCTGATGGAAGAAGGATAGACTTGCTTGGCTTGTATGTAATGGTGGAAAGAGACGGAGGCTACCGAAGTGTCACCGTTGATAATTTATGGCCTGCAATAGCGAAGGATCTGGGCTTCGAATATCAAGACGGTGACTTCATTAGAGTCATTTATGCCATGTATTTGGACGTTTTGATATACTATTACAGGTTTAAATCCATTCAGGAGAAGGTGCATGACAAAGAGATGATGAAAGAAGGAGAGAGTTCAATGGCCGGCAATGAACAAGGAAGAAGCAAGAGTGCAGATCCGGTACCGGAGGATGCTGCATCAGAGCATTACGCTCTTTATGCCGGAAATAGTGGGGAAGGATCTTGGAATCTGCACAAGAAGCGCCGCCGCCGATTCAATTTCAACGAAGCTCGTAAAGCTGTTGATGAAGCCAACAGGAGCGTGCTGATGTATGCCGCTAAACATAATTAAGTTTAAGGGAAGGTGTTAGTAGAGATATTTAAACTTAATTAAGATTATAATACTTATATGTATATGTAATTACTTTTATGTATTATTCGGTACATTTTGATAAGTGTGGGCATTGATCATAAGCGGGTAATTCAAAAACTGCCGATGATAGTTTTTCCCGCCAACATCAACCGCCATTTCCACACATATATATATGACCGGTCCGGTAACTATTTCCGGCACCAAGACAGTCTGTTTCTTTCTTAATCTGTCCATTCACTTGTTTCATTCATTATTCAAGTTCGTTTCTTTCATTCTTGTGTTCTTAACAACAAATATAATCATGTCCACTGATGCAACGATGCCTTGTTTGTCCGCTGCAAACATGACTAGAGTCCAACAATGAAGCGCATGAAGAAGATAAGAAATCCATACTAATTTTTAGCAGTGCTGGCCATAGCACGATACTCAGACTTACAGTTGGAGCGAGAGATAGTGGATTGCTTTTTAGCACTCCACGACACAAGATTCCCACCCGGAAAAATAGAGTAACCAAAGGTGGAGCATCTAGTGTCAAGACACCTGGCCCAGTCACCATCAAAGTAACCAATAATCTTAGTTTGAGTGGGACGCGAGAACGCAAGACCAAAGGCGATTGTCCCTTTGACATATCGAAGGATGCACTTTACACTTTTGAGGTGTTCAATGGTAGGGTTTTGCAAGAACTGGCTTGCTTGATTGACGGCATACGAGATGTTTGGTGAAGTGATGGTTAGATACCGAAGAGCACCAACCAGGGAGGGGGAGGGATCGATACATCATCGGATCCTTGTAGGGAATCCCATCTTTGACAAAAGATGCATTCGGAGATAAAGGAATGTGCATAGGCTTACAATCAAGAAGTCCGGCACGGTCCAAAATACCATGGGCATATTTGGACTGACTTAAGAATAGCCCATTTGCTGTGTAAATGACTTCAAGTCCCAAGAAATAATTCAATCTACCAAGGTCCTTGATGGCAAATTCCTTGTGTAGGCGAGACATGAACTTAGAGATTACAGAGTCCTGGTTGCCCATGAGAATCAAGTCATCAACATATACCAACATATACCAGAAGGTACATAATGCATTGATCACATTTAAAGATGAAAAGGGAGGTGTTGGCCCGACTGCAAGTGAATCCACTATCAAGAAGGAAGGTACTCAACCTGTGAAACTAGGCCGTAGGTGCCTGTATAAGACCATATAAGGCCTTGTTTAGACGACACACATGATTAGGAAACCGAGCATCAGTGAATCCAGGAGGTTGTTTCGTAAATATAGTTTCATCGATGTGTCCATGCAAAAAAACATTATTTACATCCAACTGATGTAAATCTTTTATGGACAACACAATGCGACTCGTTGATGCTTTCACAACTGGGCTGAAGGTGTAGTTAAAGTCCAAACCAGGAATTTGACTGAAGCCGTGGCAACTTGACGGGCTTTGTAACGATCAATGCTCCCATTAGCTTTGTGTTTAATGCGAAATAATCATTTAGACCCGACTACATTCTGATCTAGAGATCTAGGTATGAGAGATCATGTGTTCTTGTTGGAAAGAGCTAGAAGTTCATTATTCATTGCTTCAACCGAATGCGAGTGTTTGAGGGCACTCTTGTAAGTTTTTGGTGTTTTGATGGAAAAAAGTAGAGTATAAGGGATTTTTTGGGTGTGAGCAAGGTAGGTTCAGTGTTTTGGTTTAAAGATGCCAACCGAGTAGTCATGGGATGGGTTGGTGGAGGGGGCGGATGAAGTATAAGATTGGTTTGAGGACGGACGTTTTAGGCTTGAGTTTGGTGCAAGTCAACAGTTGTTTGGGCCGAGGGAGAGGGAGTATGTTGGGCTGGTCCAACAGTTGGCGAGGTGGTAGGCGGTGTAGGAGATGGCGCTGGTCCAGCTGAGTGGGTGATAGATGGGGCGTAAGGTGCATGATGGGCTTGAGTAGAAGTTGTGGATTGGGCCTCAGGTGAGTCTTCACAAAGGCTATAATTAGTTTGTGTGGTTGCTGTAATAGTGTTTGGGAGTGAAGTGTTAGGTGTACCGGTTGTTGTAACAATTGTTGGCCCGAACTTGGATCTTGATCTCTAATGAGCGTGAATAACTTGAATAACAACAACTTGAATAACTTGATAATAACCGAATGTATACAATATCGAATTTGAGAGTATATACAATTGATTTCGAATGTAATGAACAAGTACAAATGAATCTAACTATCCCTATTTATAGTTTCCTACGGGTACGAGTGAATAGACGCGTCTCTTCGTGAAAAGTCATGTCTCTTGGATGTGTGGTTGAGATTGGATCTTGAAGAGGTGTGTTGATTCTCGTCCACTCGATCAACAGTCGCATCCTTTCCTTTGTTGCCTTGTATCGATTGGAATTGGAATGGGTGTGTGTGTAGAGACACACCTATTCGGTTATTGATGGAAGTTTCCAACTTCCACTTTGTCAACTTTGGTCCTTCAACTTCATAACCGCCATATCTAATATTATTTCTAATTATATAACTAACTATCTAAACTATGAGATGTTAAGAGATTAACCGGTTTCATTCACCCCCTTAATCTCGAACATCCATGAGTTGCTTCAAATCTTGAATTCCGAGCAGTTCCCTCATTGTAGCAAACTTGATCCTTGCTAGTGCCTTTGTTAGTATATCTGCCTGTTGTAGTTCTCCGCTTATGTGTTCCACTGAGATATCTTCGTTTTCCACACATTCTCTTATGAAGTGATAGCGTGTGTCTATGTGCTTGCTTCTTCCGTGAAAGACTGGGTTTCTCATGGGTGCTATTGCTGAAACGTTATCTACTCTGAGTGTTATCTTTTCTTCCTTCCAGCCTGTGATTTCACTTAACAATCTTTTAAGCCATAGTGCTTGACATGCTGCTGCAGTGGCTGCCATGAATTCTGATTCGCATGATGATAGTGCCACTGTTTGTTGCTTCTGTGTACACCAGGTTATAGGTGATTCTCCAAAGTAGAATACCAGACCAGTTGTTCCTTTTCCTTTGTCTGTATTAACTCCAAAACTACTGTCGCTATAACCTGTGATCTTACATCCTCCTTGTCTTCTGTAGATGATTCCATGCTCTTTAGTTCCTTTGATGTAACGTAGTATTTGCTTTACTGCTTTCAGGTGTTGCTCCTTTGGTTCTTGCATGAATCTACTAAGTAGACTGACTGGGTAACATAGATCTGGTCTTGTATGCAATAAGTACCTGAGAGAACCTATCAGGCTTCTGTAATGTGTTGCATCTACTAGATCTCCTTCTTCAGTCTTTGTTAATTGAGTTCCTGGAGTCATGGGTGTCTTCGTGTCATTGCAGGATAACATATCAGCGTCTTTGAGTATCTTGTTGATATATCCTGTCTGTTTGATGCCTATCTCACCCCCTGTTTGTATTACTTCTATTCCCAGATAGTATGCTAGCAATCCTAGATCGCTCATATCGAATTTATTCTTCATCTGAGATTTGAAAATGTCTATCTCCTTCTTTGATGTTCCAGTGACTATCAAGTCATCAACATAGACTCCAACTATTAGTGTAGAGGCTTCACTCGTTCTTGTATAGATTGCGTTCTCTAAAGTGCACTTCTTGAAGTTAAGTGACTTTAGGGTTTGATCTAACTTCGTATTCCAAGCTCTTGGTGCTTGTCTCAATCCATACAGTGCTTTTGATAGTCTGTAAACCTTTCCTTCATTTCCTGGCTTTATAAATCCTTCTGGTTGTGATACATATACTTCCTCCTTGAGGTCTCCGTATAAGAATGCAGATTTCACATCTAGATGATGTACCTCCCAACCTTGATATGCTGCTAAAGCCAACATTAGTCGTACCGTTTCCATACGTGCTACTGGTGCAAAGACTTCGTCAAAGTCTATTCCGTGTTGCTGAACATATCCTTTTGCAACTAGCCTTGCTTTGTGTCTGACAATATTTCCGTTTGCATCTTTCTTCGTCTTGAATACCCACTTTAAGCCTATTGCTTTGTGATCTCTTGGCAATTCCGTCAAACTCCAAGTGTTATTCTTATTTATTGAGTCTAACTCAGCCTTCATTGCTTCAATCCATTTTCTGTCACTAGATGCTTCCTTGTAATTCCTTGGTTCTTCTTCAGCGAGTAATAATTCATGCGGATCTAGTTGAATTTCTTCTGTTTCTTCATACAGGTCTTCGAGACTTCTTAATCTTACATGCTCATTTTCACATGATAGAAACGCAGTAGCAGAGTCGCTAGAAGCGTTGTGAGATGAAGAAGATGTAAGCCCATTGTAAACTGCTGGATCTTGAACCTGATCATATCCAGTATCTTTCTTCTTCATGCTGAGCTCCTAAGCTCTCAACTTTCCTACTACCTCTTCAAGCTCTTTTGTTTCATAATCTGCTTCACCCTTGATCATAAGAGTGTAGATATCCCACTTGGTAGGCAAAGCATCTAGCAGCTTGTCATTCTTCTCTACGTCAGAATAGCAATCGATCTCATAATTTTCCATTTCTGGCATCAGATGGTAGTAACGAGTGATGATGTCCTCAAGTGACTCATGTTTCATGTATTTGAAAACAGCAAACTGCTTCTTCAGTAGATCAATCTTGTTCTTCTTGACATCAGCATTTCCCGCGTATCTTTTCTCCAAAGCATCCCACATATCCTTTGAGTTAGTGTACTTCTTGAAGGTATGCTTGATGCTATCAGGTAGCGACATTTTGATTGCAGCCAAGGCTCTCTTTTCAGCCTCATACATCTTTTTGTCATTATCTTGCATGTTCACATAGGCTGTTCTACGTGGTCTGCCCTCAAAGTCGTGTGTAGGGTTCGTGTACCCATCTTCAATACATATCCACATGCGCGTATCCTGATATTCAATGAAGGATTGAAAACGATCCTTCCATGTCAGATAATTTTCCACCTTCATCATCTTAGGCGGTTTGTTGGTAGTGCCAACCTCATGCTCCATTCTCAACAACTCATTCAAACTAGACATGTTCGACATTTTTAACGTAACAGACTGATAAAACCGTACAAAATTTTTCCGAAAACAGTAATTACCAAATTACACCGTTAGAATCGTCTCGAAAAGACGAATCCAATGATATATAATGTCAAAAAGCGAATTCGGCGCAAAATCCAAGGAATCTAACGGCGCAAACGGTTCTGTCAAACGAGCTACGGATCAAATTCTATTTGCAAAACACTGAAATTTTTCCGACGCTTGCCAACTGAAATTCCACCACTTTAAATTTGCTGATAATTTCGCCAATATGTCACCTAAATTCGCTAGTCTGTTACTGGTTCAATTTCGCTGATCAAAGTTCACTGAAAAGGTCAATTTCGCTGATCAAAGTTCACTGAAAAGGTCAATTTCGCTGATAAGGTTCGCTGTTTATTTTCGCTGGTCAAATTCGCTATTACGACGACCTGTAAAGTCGCCAAAAATCGTAATAATTTCGCTGTGGAAAATTATACGATTACCAAAGTCGCCTTTGGATTTAACTTCGCCGATCACCGAGATGTTTATTCCCAAATTCGCTGATCAGTTAAATATGCTAGACTAATCCGCGAATTTGTTAAAATCGTCTATAGTTAAAATCGCTGGATCAGTAACTTTGGAAACTTGATCTGTTCGAAATTCTGAAGATTCTCCAACACAAATCTGCACAATCAAACAAGCAAATCAGCAAACTTTTGACAAAAATTTGATGAACTTAATGAAGAACACGAAGACAGTCTTCGAATCTTCAAGAAATTCAGCAAAAATTTATTCAAAACAATCAACCAAAAACTTTCTTGGAAACCCTAAAACCTGCAAAACAGCAATCAAACAAAACAGAAGATCAAAACAGCCAACAAAAATCGAAAATCAGAATCAAACACACAAAAAATTTCGAAAATTTTTAAAAACCCTAATTTTCAGGTTTCAAAAATTTCGAAATCACTCTCTGTTTCTGCAGCAAACAATTCTGAACCAAGCCTTCAAGAGCCTAATGCTCTGATACCAATTGTAGGTCCCCTTGTTCGTATGGATCTTTCACAGAATTGTCAATCCAATCAAGAGTGCGGAATCCTCTTGATCAGAATAAGCAGAAACGTATAGGAACAGCAAGACACTATCAAACTGGGTTTCTATTGATTATCAAACTGAAGTATTACAATCAATCAAACCCTAATTCCGTCCAAGCTATGGCTCTCACGAAATTGCTCTCTCATAAACACTGTTTTGGCTGATTAACCTAAACCCTAAAGCCTAACCTTGTTTATATAACACAAGGGTTACAACTGGGCTAGGTTAAACACTCTTGGGCTGCGAATTGGACAGGCCCAATTCGCCCCATCACCCAATCTGGGTTTAGTTTAGCCCAAACTCAATTATCTCACTAATACAAAGCTAAACCCGCTAACTGTTTATCATATAACTAATTACAAGATATCCAAAGACCAAATCTAAGCTGTTGTCACAAATATGCACCAACAAAATTTTGGATGAGTCCACATCTGCTCCTCAGACTTCAGCTGCTGAGCCCACTGCTCTTGGTGAACACAGCAACACAACCACTGATGTGCAACCCCCACCAAAAACCACCAAAAAGACCAAAAAGAAATCCGCCAAGCCCATCAAACCCACCAAAAAGGGTCTTCTGGAAGATGAGATCCCAGAACTTAACACAGTGACAACACAAATGTCACCAACAACCAGTGTTGCTACTTCCTCACAACAGATGGAAAGATCTCCACCTAAAGCCTCAACTCCTCATGCTTCCTCACAAAAGGAACATGTTGTAAGCACAGGGACACCACCATATGAAGCATTACCATCATTTGAGAGTATGCTTAACAGTCCTCATCCTGGGGCTAATTCTCTTTCAACACCACTCCCTTTATCTCAAATTCCACCATCCATCATACCCCTGTTTGATGCCATTGAGATTCAGACTCAAAGCAGCCCCTCTCACAAACACATTAAAGAGAGTACAACTTCAACAATGGTTGTGTCTGAACCACCTCAATTGGTTATCCCACAAACAGCTGAGGAGGTTACACCACAAGAATTTCTTGAAATTCCTATTAGTATTTCAAGTGGAGCAGCTACTACAGATGTTGGATCCACTGATCTACATCTGGACAGTAGTTTCATTAGTAAGACTCCCTTGAAGGCAATTTCTTCTATGGGAACCAAGGTATCCACTGGTGTGTTCAAGCTAACCACTGGTGAGATTTCCAAGGTAACCACTGCTGAAGAAAGAAGTCCCCAGTACCAAGAAAAAAGGGCATCAGTTGATGAAACTCTGGAGACTCCTCCTGGTTCAAAAGCTGATACAACCACCATAGGTGGGAAATCAGATGATCCCATTCATTTGGATGATGGTTTAAAATACCAAGATTTGACAGAGAGGCTATCTTCCATTGAAACCACTGTTCTTACCATGAATCAGTCTATACAAACTCTGGTAGAAGCTTCCAAAAGTCATCCAACAAACCAACAATTATCCCAAGAGCTCTGGAACTCAGTCCAGCCCATTCTTACTGCTCAAAGGGAACTTGCAGAAATTCAACATAATACACACATGGCACTGATCAGAAATATGGTTGAAGCAAGGTATAAAGATACTCAGGCTGAAATCAAGGCTATCAAAGAAGCCCTGACAAAGATGACTGACACTACCCCTGCATCTATCTTTAAAGATGATGATGATCAAGATGATGCCAAAAGGGGGAGAAACATGACATGAAAAAGTTTGGCAGTCCTGCTCCAAGACAAAAGCCAACACAAAAGCCAGAGCCTGAAAAGAAGTCTTCTGCAACCTCTGCTGAAACATCTGTTAAAGAAAAGGAAAATGGAGTTGATGAAACCCTGAACATTCAAGCAGATGAAGAGGTTGCAAATAAAAAGACTATTCAAAATCAAAATGCAACAAAGGAAAGGATTTGGAAGAAGGAACAAAAGGAATTGAAATATCAGGAAATCAAAAGAAAGGATCTTGGCACTTCCAATAGGAAGAAATGATTCAAACATAATAAACCACCACTTGCCACATTTTCAAAACCACAACCACAAAAACAAACACCAGAAAAGCAAACCACTGCTGGTCTCAAAACCACTGCTGGTTCAGAAAAGACACCCACTGTTACACCTAAACCAACACCACCACCACAAAACCAATCTGCCAAAAAGCAGAAAACAAAACCATCCTCACCAATACCATCCAACACTGCAACAAATGTTGACACTTCAACAGTTGTTATGACAACAGCGGTTGAGACACCAGTTGTTTCAACAGCTGTTAGTCAACCAACCACTACTTTCTAATTTTCTTCCCAAGCAATTTTCATTCCTATTTACAACTCTCCAACAAAAACTCCTTCTCCAAAATCTGTTTATGCAAGGAAAAGAAAATTATAGGTGAATGATGATGATATACCTGCACCTACTCCCATATCATCTTCACCATTCATTCAAACCAACCCTGAACCATTTATTCTTCCACCATCACCAACATCCAATCCACCTGTTCAACCATAAACACTCGAAGGTCAAGACCCTTCAAGAACCATACCATTGGCAGTAAATTATCCTCTGGAATTGCATGCATTGAAAGCTGAAATGAGGCAATTCTATACAGAGGATGATCCATCCAAAAGAACCTTCCCCTCTCTTCATGGCTTCAGAACTCCAAAGAACATGGATGATTATCTGAAACTCAAAGCCAAACAAACTGAATATATTGCTAAGCAAGAGAGCAAAGGGAAAGGTGACACCAACTTGTCAAGTCGAATGCAGCATGGGTTAAGTAAAGTCAGGAAACTGGAAGACTATGCAAGTGACTTGAGCAAGGAGATGTCAAGTCTGCCACGAAATGCTGAGCTTCAGAAAAAGCTAAAGAAAGACCTCTTAAGGTTTATCATGAGTGACAAACCATACCCTGCTAAGGAACACCAATTCAAAGATTGGCCTCTAACAGCTCTAAAAGAAGAAGCCAATAGAATTGAAAGAATGAAAAATAATCCTCAGATGAAGAAGTCTGCACCAAACTAGAACATGTTCAAGAAATCCAGTGCAGAGCTTACTTTAGAATATAAGAGGAAGAAAGCTGAGTTGGTTGCAGCTATGTATGGGTCTGCAAAGACCATTTCAAGATGGTCCAGGCAGTATGTTAATTAAATCTATGACAAGCTGGAAAAATTAAGAGAAACTGATCCAACAGCTCCAAAGAAGCCAGTATACAAAGACAAAACCACTGATAAGCCAGAACAACAGACCCTCTCTCTGAAAACACTGTTCACATCCTCTGACTAATCCACCCATGTCTTAGATCAAAGAAAAAGACAGAAGCAGATAGATGAGGAAGATGCAAAGAGAGAAGCTGATATCATGAAAGAGTCTATCAAGAACCAGATCATGTATGGCTTGGATGATGCCTCATTAAAGCTTCAAGCTCAACTTGCTGTAATAGTTCAAAGGCTGACAAGTAGACCTCCTTCACCAAACTCATCACAAATAAAGTCTCTCCCCAGAAACCCATTGGACTCAAAAATACTAAAGTGGAAGTCTGATACAAAGACCCATGTATTGACTTTGCTCAAGTCCAATGGTAGAGTTGAACACATTTCAAGGGAGGATGCATTAGGCCTAGATGCAGCTGATCTCCTAGATCTTTTAGAACTTCAACTTCATAGGGATGAGGATGATGAAGACTCCATGAATTTTGAATTACAATTCAAATGGCAAATTAGGGAGAAATTGATGAGAGAATAAAGATCATGAATAAGGAAGTGTTTTGGCATCATCTGTTCTAGGGGGAGATTGTTGGCCCATGTAATCAAACCTAGATGAACAGATGATACTGAAACCCAAAACTGGTTCTTAACAGTTGATCATCAATAAGCAATGTATGTCCTAAGTTCCCTTCAATGGCAGTTCTTCTATCAGATGATGACTCTAAGTACTAATCCCCTCAACAACAACTGTTGATCATAAAGACTGAAGACCTAACAACTGCTGATTGTCAAAGGCCTGATCAACTATTGAAGAAACCACTGATATGCAACATCAGTGCTGATGTGCGTGAAGTGTGTTATATTTTAGATGTATATTTTAAGCCTTTTTTACACTTTTAGCCAAGTTTTAAATTTATAAAACACGATATTTACTAACACTAAACACACATATGGGCAAGTGCACCCATCGTGGATGTAGTATAGTGTTGGTAAGATACCGAGGTCGTCCAAGGACACAAGAGCTTTTAGTACCGGTTTATCCTCAACATCTAACCAAATCAAAATGTTAGAAAAAAATTTTAAACTAAGAAAATAAAACTAACTAAATGCTGAAAAATAAAAATAAAAATAAAAACAGATAGACAAGATGAATCACTTGGATCCGACTCGTGTATTAGTATAACCTTTGATTATTTTCGCACTTTTGCACTTGTTTAAGAGATTATCTTAGTTATTGTAGTAGGCCCCTCTTTTGAAGGCGACGTTACCCTCAACCCAGTAGTTTGAGTCAGCAATGATACAATCCTAAAGGGTCAGATTATTAAAAGATAATGAATTAAGTTATTAATGCAAATTATGCTAGGCCCCACTTTTGGAGGTGACGTTACCCTCGACTAAGTAGTCTGAGTCAGCAGGGATACAGTCCTAAATAGCCGGGTTATAGTGTTAATAGTAGTTAACTTATGAGGGGGTCAAAGAGTTTGGATCCCCGCCATCCAATACCTATAGGTATTGAAGGAGATCCTACTAAATTTGACCCAGGTCCCTTGCAGGACCTCTAAACGCTGAACAAGGGCAAGACCCTTACCAAACCGTTCCCTTAGCCCCCGACCAGGTAGCCAACATACCTCCATATAGACCGTGGAGATATGAATGGTGAAAATCTTTTATTTTATATAGACAGTAAAATAATGCCAAGACACCACAGACAAACGATAAGGAAGAATCACCTTCAACATAAGCAACTAGTTATAAAAGTCATTAATACAAAACCAAATAAAAAGTGCAAAAGATTAAAAATAAAAAGTATTAAACTAAACACTTGTCTTCACCAAGTGATGTAAGAGACTTAGGCAAACATGGCCTTGATTGTCAAGAACTCTTACGATCAATCTTGGATCCCGAGACGACTCACACACTCTATGATGGACAATGGATGATGGTGGTGGATGATGGTGTTGTGATGGTGGTGGGTGGTGGATGAAGTGTGAGAGAGGTGGTGTGCCAAGGGATGAGTTGCAATGAAACCAAGCACTCCTATTTATAGGCTGAACACAAGCCTGGGCACGGCCCCATGTCCGCTGCACACGGCCCCGTGCCCGTCTGACAATCTCTCTCCTCATTAGTTGTAATTCGCAATTTCAATTAATGCGCCTGCAGTACTTTCGCCACGCCCCTGTGTTCACTGGGCATGGCCCCGTGGTGGGCAATAGAATTCTATAGGTTTGTCTTATCTGCTGCTTCTTGGGCACGGCCCCGTGCTGGCTGAGCACGGGGCGTGTTCAGTCTTCTGCCTTCTCTGTTTTGCTTGGGAGGATGCTGTCAAGGGGTCGGGCAATCCACTTATGTTCCTTTTCTTGTATTTATGTTAGATTTAGCTGCCTTTTTGCTTCTTTTGTTAATTTGAGCTCATTTAATCCTGAAAATACAAAAGGAAGACAAAAACACTCTTTTTCCAACATTAGTACTTAAAAAGGGTTAGTTTCATGCCTCATTTGATGTAATTTATATGTTGCGTTTTACACATATCAAATACCCCCACACTTGAATTTTTGCTTGTACTCAAGCAAAACTCTTTAATATGTGGCTTACACTCCCAAATGGAATGGGTAGAAGAGAAGGTTTTGGCTTGTCATAGAGTGTCGGGAATCCAAGATCTTTGTTGGGTTTTATTTTTATTTATTTACAATCTTATTCGTTATGATTTATTTAGAAAGTTTCATAAGAGAAATTACTTATTTGGGCATAACATGCCTTTTTAAATTTCCATTTATATACAAGTTCACATACCTCAAGGGAGAAATCACTCACACTCGGCCGAAGGTGTCTTTTTTAGTGTATCACTCGAGAGCGGCATGGAACTTATCCCTACCATAGGCTTGCCAAGCAATCAATCCTCCTCCTTTTTAACTTTTTACCTTTGTAAATATCAAGAGGACTTTTTGGGTAAAGGCTTGGGCTAAAGGTGGGTAGTTGGGTTAGTGGTTAGTAGAAAAGGGAGAAAAGCATGAAAAGCGTCGGTTTTCGTAAAACATTTTGTTTTAGTGACTTTTTATTCTTAATGAAGTATTTCTTCAAACAAGCTTTTTAGAAGCTTTGTTTGTTTATTTCTAACTTCATTGTAAAATTCTCTTTTTTTTTTTCAGTCACACGAAAACCGAGCTTGTTACTAAAATAAAAGGGTAAAAATAAAAAGGGTTTTTGGTGGGTAAAAAGGGTTTTGGGTTAAGAAATGAAAAGGTTTAGGCTCAAAGGGGTTAACTAGGGGGGAGTTTTTGGGTAGGTGAAAAGAAAAATAAAAATAATGGTTTTGAAAGAAAAAGGGTTAGTCCTAATGCCTCCATCATTTACTTACTTGGTTTTAAGTTGGTAAGGACCGGGAATGAATTGTGGTGGCAAGTTCTAGAGTCGTAAGAACCAAGCGGCTATTCACACAAGAAACGAAAAATGAGCATTTAGCTTAAAGATGTATATTTGTATGCTCAATAAAGGCTCAAAACTCACTTTTGTGGGAATGGGTTTTTCTATGTGATCAAGTATATATAATCGAATTTTAACTAAGCTTGTCATGCCGTTTCATAATTTTCTTATGTTGTTTCTTTTTATCACGACGCTATCGGTTGTAAATTTGTAAAAATATAACCTTGTTGGTCTTAGAATTCCCAACTTAAACTTTAGACAAGTAAAAAAAATGAAAATTTTTGAAAAAAATTTGGGGTGATTAGCGGTTCCAATAGAGTTTTGTGTAAGGCTTGTTATTAGGACTTGCAAAATTCAAGGTTTTAGAATCCCCCCCACACTTAAATTACACATTGTCCTCAATGTGTCCCAAAAATAAATTTTTAGGTTGACTGAATGTGTAACATGGTGTTAAAAGCAAAAATTTATGTTACTGGCAGTCTGGACACGGCCCCGTGGGGACCGGGCACGGCCCCGTGTTCAGGTGCCAGTAACGAAAATTAAAGAAAAGAAACAGAAGTCTGGACACGGGGGCGTGTCTGGTGAACACGGCCCGTGTCCAGTTACCTGAACTGAGAATTTTCCTGCAGGGTGTTCAGCACGGGGCCGTGTGAGCTGAGCACGGGGCCGTGTGAGCTGGGCACGGCCCGTGCTGAACCTACTGTAATGGAGAAATTGATGTCGGATGGCCTTGTTCTTGTGCATGGGGCCATGTTTCTCGTTTCCCTTATCATCCTTTACCACCATGAGTGTGTTTTATTCCTGCAAATTAAAACTAAAAGACTAAACTAAGGATAGTTCCGCAGAATGCCTCCGTGGTGCGCCACGTTTATAAGGGTCCTTGGCTAGACCCAAGGTGAGGTTATATATTTTCTGAGTAGGATGTTTTGCATCCCATGTTGCACCGTCAGAGAGGAGCATCCAAACTCGAATCAATAACCTTCATGTAGTTGACCGGGTCATCGTCCTCTATTCTCTTCCCAACCCCGAATTTTACTTCCTCATCCCCGTACCTTAAGGTGAGCGTTCCGTCGTTCATGTCTACCACTGCCTGTGCGGTGGCGAGAAATGGTCTCCCTAGTATGAGGGGGACTTCGGTGTCTTCTTCCATATCAAGTTCAAGTATGACAAAGTCGGCCGGGTAGACAAATTTGTTTACCTTGACTAAGAGATTTTCGATGACACCTTGCGGGAATTTGACGGATCGATCAGCAAGTTGTATGCTCATTTTTGTAGGACTTGTTGTTCCTAGGCCGAGTCTTTTGAACATTGATGAGGGCATGAGGTTAATGCTAGCCCCAAGGTCGGCTAGTGCATTACGAACGGGCGAGTCCCCGATCGAGCAAGGAATCGTGAAGCTTCCGGGATCGATTTTCTTTTGGGGGAGTTTGTTGAGTATGAGGGCAGAGCATTCTTCGCCTAAATTAACTAATTGCAAAGTTTCAATTTTCCTTTTATGAGTGAGGAAGTCCCTCATGATCTTAGAATATTTGGGCATTTGGGTTAGGACATCAATAAAAGGAATGTTGACATGCAACTGTTTTAGTAGACTTTCGAATTTTGCGAATTGCTCATTGGTCTTTTGACGAATTAACCTACCGGGGTACGGAACCCGAGGAGCCTTGGTAGGCTCTGGTGATGGAGGGGAACCCTTCTCTTGTACAGGCGGTGGTATAGTCTCCTCGGTAGGCGGTGGCACCTCCGTAGGACCCACGGTGCGGTTTCGTAATGTGATGAGATGAACTTGCACTTTTGGGTTTGTTTCGGTATTGCTTGGTAATGCGCCTTGTGGTCTCTCGGAAAAATTTTGGGCTAGTTGACTTATTTGTTTTTCTATGTTTTGAATACTAGCTTGTTGATTTCTAAAATTTGATTCTAATTGTAGAAACCTTTCCGAGTTTTTCTTTTCAGTGTCGGAGATGAGGCGAGATATAGTATCTTCAAGCCTTTCTCGTCCACCTTGTTGTTGAGGGAAATTTTGTGACTCATTTCTTGGTTGTTGAAAGTTTGTTCGTTGGTTTTGGTGGTTACTACTATTGCCGGGTTCTCTCCAACCAAGGTTAGGGTGATTTCGCCATCCTTGGTTGTAGGTGCCCCTTGGAGGACCCGACGGCCTAGGTCTATTATCAATGTAGCTTACCGACTCTTGTTGATCGTCTGTTTCTTTCATACAACTCCAATTTTCATGTGGCCCACCACACCCTTCACAAGCCATAACCGAGACTGTTTTTTCCAATTTTTTTTTATTTTCGAAGAAAGGGCCTCGATTTGGGCTTGTAAAGAAGTGCTTTCATCAACCTTATGGGCACCCGGGCAATAGATTTATTGCCTCGGGGAGTGGGCCACTGAAAATTGGTTTCAGCAATTTCCTCAATTTGATTATATATTTCATGCGGGCGGCAATTACCTAAAAGTCCCTTGGAGCTAGAGTCAAGTGTCTGCCTTGTGTGTGGCAACAACCCATTATAGAAAGTGGATACTTGTTGCCATATCGCAAGGCCGTGATGTGGACACTTTCGCAATAGCTCCTTGAACCTTTCCCAAGTTTCATATAAGGATTTCCCGTCCTCTTGAGAATATGTATTAATTTCAGTCATTAATTTAGCCGTTTTAGCGGGAGGGAAATACTTATATAAAAATTTTTGGGCTAGTTCATCCCAGGTGTTTACCGATCCAGCTGGGAGCGCGTTAAGCCAAGCTTTTGCTCGGTCTTTTAGTGAAAAAGGAAACATTCGGAGGCGGATGGCGTCATTTGATGCTCCATTGATCCGAAAAGTATCACATATTTCTAAGAAATTAGTAATATGTAGATGGGGATCCTCGTCCGCAAGCCCATGAAAGGTTGCGGAGTTTTGGAGCATTTGTATCAAATGAGGCCGAAGTTCGAAGTTATTGGCTTCAACATTAGGTGCATTGATAGCGGCGCCAAGGTTACCTACGGTAGGTCGTAGATAATCCATGAGGGTACGTTGGTCCGCCATTGGAAGTGGATTTCCCGAAACCTTCTCTTGATTTTTGGCTTTTAGTCTTTTTTTGAGAAAGCGTTCGGGTTCTTCTAGAGGTTCTTTTATGTCCTTATTAGAACTGGAGCTCATACACTACGTAGGGGAGGCGTCTGGTTCCAAGTCCTGCAATAAAAACAAAAAAGAATGCTGGTCAGAAGGTTCACCACGGCCCCGTGCTCAGTGAACACGACCCGTGGTCGGAGTTACAGTGATTGTTTTCCAGATCCCAGTTACTGGAGAGTTGGACACGGCCCCGTGTTGCACCGACACGGCCCCGTGGTCAGCCTTCTGTAACTTGGAAAACTAAAAACTGCCGGTAACAACGCTGGGCACGGCCCGTGTCCGACCAGGCACGGCCCGTGCTGAGCTCTGCAGAAGATGAAAAACTAAGAAAATCCTAAAAAATTAAAAAGAAAAATAAAATTATGATTAGGCCGTTGATTCCTAACTTTCTTAAAATCCTTGTGTCCCCGGCAACGGCGCCAAAAACTTGATGTGTGTGAAGTGTGTTATATTTTAGATGTATATTTTAAGCACTTTTTACACTTTTAGCCAAGTTTTAAATTTATAAAACACGATATTTACTAACACTAAACAAACATATGGGCAAGTGCACCCATCGTGGATGCAGTATAGTGTTGGTAAGATACCGAGGTCGTCCAAGGACACAAGAGCTTTTAGTACCGGTTTATCCTCAACGTCTAACCAAATCAAAATGTTAGAAAAGACTTTTAAACTAAGAAAATAAAACTAACTAAATGCTGAAAAATAAAAATAAAAATAAAAACAGATAGACAAGATGAATCACTTGGATCCGACTCGTGTATTAGTATAACCTTTGGTTATTTTCGCACTTTTGCACTTGTTTAAGAGATTATCTTAGTTGTTGTAGTAGGCCCCTCTTTTGAAGGCGACGTTACCCTCAACCCAGTAGTTTGAGTCAGCAAGGATACAATCCTAAAGGGTCGGATTATTGAAAGATAATGAATTAAGTTATTAATGCAAATTATGGTAGGCCCCTCTTTTGGAGGTGACGTTACCCTCAACTAAGTAGTCTGAGTCAGCAGGGATACAGTCCTAAATAGCCGGGTTATAGTATTAATAGTAGTTAACTTATGAGGGGGTCAAAGAGTTTGGATCCCCGCCATCCAATACCTATGGGTATTGAAGGAGATCCTACTAAATTTGACCCAGGTCCCTTGCAGGACCTCTAAACGCTGAACAAGGGCAAGACCCTTACCAAACCGTTCCCTTAACCCCCGACCAGGTAGCCAACATACTTTCATATAGACCGTGGAGATATGAATGGTGAAAATCTTTTATTTTATATAGACAGTAAAATAATGCCAAGACATCACGGACAAACGATAAGGAAGAATCACCTTCAACATAAGCAACTAGTTATTAAAGTCATTAATACAAAACCAAATAAAAAGTGCAAAAGACTAAAAATAAAACGTATTATACTAAACACTTGTCTTCACCAAGTGATGTAAGAGACTTAGGCAAACATGGCCTTGATTGTCAAGAACTCTTACGATCAATCTTGGATCCCGAGACGACTCACACACTCTATGATGGACAATGGATGATGGTGGTGGATGATGGTGTTGTGATGGTGGTGGGTGGTGGATGAAGTGTGAGAGAGGTGGTGTGCCAAGGGATGAGTTGCAATGAAACCAAGCACTCCTATTTATAGGCTGAACAGAAGCCTGGGCATGGCCCCGTGTCCGCTGCACACGGCCCCGTGCCCGTCTGACAATTTCTCTCCTCATTAATTGTAAATCGCAATTACAATTAATGCGCCTGCAGTACTTTCGCCACGCCCCCGTGTTCACTGGGCACGGCCCCGTGGTGGGCAATAGAAGCTTCTATAGGTTTGTCTTATCTGCTGCTTCTTGGGCACGGCCCCGTGCTGGCTGAGCACGGGGCGTGTTCAGTCTTCTGCCTTCTCTGTTTTGCTTGGGAGGATGCTGTCGAGGGGTCGGGCAATCCACTTATGTTCCTTTTCTTGTATTTATGTTAGATTTAGCTGCCTTTTTGCTTCTTTTGTTAATTTGAGCTCATTTAATCCTGAAAATACAAAAGGAAGACAAAAACACTCTTTTTCCAACATTAGTACTTAAAAAGGGTTAGTTTCATGCCTCATTTGATGTAATTTATATGTTGCATTTTACACACATCAGTGCTTAGGCAACAACAGTGGAAAGCAACATCAGTGTTTTATGTATCAGTTGTTTAATGTAATAGTGCTTTGTATAGATCAGTGTTTAGAGGTTGTTAGTCTGTTAGATGTCACTGTCTAGTTGACGTCAACATTAGATGCTCAGTGGTTAGGATTGTACTATAAATAGAACAGTACCTGTACTGTTCTATTAGCTCTTTTGCACACACTCATCTTGTGCGAACTAACTGTGAGCTCGGGCTGAAGGGGAGTTTAGTATTGCATGCATGCATAGTTGAATCTTGTAATCCTGTGATTGTGTTCTAAAGTTTGATTTCTATTTTTACCTTCTTACATCAATCATTTAATCAAACAACACAATCAAAGAAACTCAGATCCTAACAGTAAACCTAATCAAAATTAGTACAACTTTTTTACAATTAGACACACAAAGGCTTTTTAGCTTGGTATCAAAGCAAACACTGCCGACAACCACACTCCGGAGACATCAGAGTTTGTTTTTCAACCTAGATTGTCACAAATTGATCTCCAATCATTACAAAGCTTTCTATTGGACTGGTTTTTGAATATGAGCTTGACTTCTGGTCCACAAATTGATTTTTGGATTTGTTTTTTCGTAGATTTGATTTGTGTGACACTTCTACAACATTGTGTTCTGTGCGAAACTTCTACAACATTTTTGTGATACATATGTAACACTCTGGAACAGTACCTTATGCGAGAGTTCTGCGACACTTCTGCCACACTTTTGTAACACTCTTCTGAACGCAAGTTCTAACTAGCACTATTGCTAGCGACAATTTTGTGACACTTTCGCGATAGTCTTGCGACACTAATATAATAACAAGAATAATAATATTAAGAATAACAATAATATTTCAAATACTCGGGATCATTTCTCTTGCACAATGACAACAATTACTACTTTTACATCAACTTAAAGGGCATCCCACAAATCACACAAGTTTGCCTTTACTCTCTACCATACTAACTATCACACCCCAACCAATGGCGGAAACTCGGAGTGAGACGATCACAATATTGCTCATAGCTTCATAACACTAATTGTGACAATATATAAATAATCCAATTTCGATAAATTCTAAAGTGAATATATCATTCAACAAAATAACCAAACAGTGACAAATGTAGCAACAAAAAATGTAACATAATTAATTGTTTATTGATTAGGCGTGTTTCTGTGTCCACCCTAAACTTGTTTATTCATCACATCGTCTATCAACCTGCAACATGCGTTAAAATAATGATCAACAAATATGTTAGCAAGTATACAAGTTTGAATACATAGCATAATATAAAAATGTTTTAACTGTGCTCATATCCAACATGAATAATGTATACAAGTTACTAATATGCTGAACGGGTGTAAACTATATGTCAAATCAAAATTTCCAACACAATCATGATTACCCAACATCGTCGAGACGAAGAGGGTGTAATGTGTTTTACATAACAATACCTCAAGAATATGGGCGGGGCGTTAATCCTATAGCGCTATAATTGTTAAGGTAGGCTTGCAAAGTTAATGAGCATATAGACATAATGTATACAGAGCATATGAGATTAACAAGTATAACATGTTTTCATGTTTAATTATGGATAGAGTGTGATTTGAATAAACAAGAATCATAGTGTTGCGTGTTTTTGTATAATATACATGTTGCACCCAAAGTGATTAAAATGAAAATGGGATGGAGTATACGCATAGTTTTGCATAGGGTTCCACAAAAACCGAGAGTTGAGTTGATGAAGTTTTGAACACCGAAGTCATTCTGAAATGGGTAAACAATAGTGTAAGTAGAATATAAGAAAATACGAAAAAATGGTTAACAGAACCTTTCGTGCAGATGGACGTTACATCCTTACAAAAGTGCACATCCTTACGAAAGTGCACATCCTTGCGAAAGTGCACATCCTTGCGAAAGTGCACATCCTTAAACGCAAACAGTAAAATGGTCAAACATGATGAATCAAAAACAAAAAGTAAAATGGTCAAACATGATGAACTGATGTAAAACAGAAATGAAATCGAAAATAGAATACGTAAAAAATGTCCCGTTCGCACAGATGGGCATCCCGTTCATGCGGATGTAGCTGATTGTCAAAAAACGTATGTTTGATCCATCTAGATCAGTTCATTTCTTGATGGAAATTAACCTTAATGCAATCCCTTAACTCTGGAATGTGAGGGCTTGATGGGTTATAGATTCCATCGAGATTGTACCATAAACACAATGGAAGTTATGAACAAGTTGAACAAGATTTAAAGTTTATAATTCTTAAATCGATCTTATATATGTGATGCCCCACAGCAGTTTGCCCAAGCAAACTAGTGGAAACCATCTTCAAGATGTGTTTAATCAAGAGATCTTGTAAAAATTTTAAGAATTATGATAAAAGATAAGAAATGTAATCAAAATGTAATAGAAAATGAAAAGAACCCCACATTACTGACTAGCGGTGGATAATCAAATTTCTTAGACGTACTTACAAAGAGCTTCTGATCGCAAGGAGGGAGTTGGAGAGTGTTTGTGAAGAAATAGCGAGTGAAAGTGGTGAAATGGCACATCTATTTATAGGCGTGGAGTTGAAATTAGGGTTTCCGAAGGTTTCACGCGGATGCGCGTTTGGGACGGATGGGCACTTTGGGACGGATGTGCACATTCGCACGAATGGGCACATCCTCTCGAAAGTGCACATCCTCTCGAAAGTGCACATCCTCTCGAAAGTGCACATCCTCTCGAAAATGCACATCCTCTCAAAAATGCACATCCTCTTGAAGGTGCACATCCTCTCGAAAGTGACTTCCCTTTTCTTTCGAGGTTCAAGTTTGATAAAGCTTTATATGTTTTAACCGGTTTTACGTATAACGAGCATAAATGTGTATCATTAAATCAAGGATCATGTATGATATAGTGTTTAAAAATTTCGATTATGAGTATAAACATGCACATAAGTTTAACGTGAATAACATGAATATGAATAAAATACTTACGTTTCCATTAAGATCAATTGTCTTGGATTACAAAATGAAACAAGGTAGAATACAATGAGAGTACAAGTGTCTAAAAATAGAAAGTACAACAATACTTGCTAAATTGGGAAAGTACAAATATGCGAATCGTTACAGTCTCCCCTACTTTAGGAGATTTCATCCTCGAAATCTAAGAGGAAGGCTGGACAAAGAGATGTGGATGCTTGGTCTTCATCTCGCTCTCGAGTTCCCAAATGAGTTCGGCACCACACTTTCCTTCCCATCGAACCTTGAATATGGAAATTCGGCTGCGACTGAGTTGTTTGGTTACTCGATCCATGATTTTGACCGGTTTTTCCACAAAGTAAAGAGTCTCATTGATTTGCAAGTCATCGATAGGAACTTGAAGTACTTCTTTAGCTAAGCACTTCTTAAGGTTCGAGATGTGAAACGTTGGATGAACGTTGCTAAGTTCTTGAGGTAAATCAAGTTGATATGCCATTTTACCAATCCTCTCGAGTATCTTGAAAGGACCGACAAAGCGTGGAGCAAGTTTTCCCTTTTTACCAAAACGGATCACTCCTTTCCAAGGAGATACTTTAAGTAACACGTGACTACCAACATTGAACTCTAATGGTTTGCGTCTTTTGTCGGCGTAGCTCCTTTGTCTGCTTCTAGCCTTGAGGAGGTTGTCGCGGATTTGGAGAATCTTATCCATCGTCTCTTGAATAAGCTCAGGGCTAGTAATTTGAGCGTCACCAATCTTGTGCCAACAAATAGGAGATCGGCACTTGCGACCATATAATGCCTCAAAAGGAGCCATTTGAATACTGGAGTGATAGCTGTTGTTGTACGAGAACTCAATCAAAGGTAAATGTACATCCCAATTACCACCAAAGTCGATTACACAAGAGCGAAGCATGTCTTCTAGGGTTTGGATAATATGTTCAGTCTGTCCATCCGTTTGAGGATGAAAAGCCGTACTGAGATTCAAGTGAGTGCCCATAGCGGTTTGGAATGTTTGCCAAAGGCGAGACGTAAATTGACCATCACGGTCAGAGATGATGTCAATGGGTATACCATGACGACATATGATTTCATCCGTGTAGATTCGAGTGAGTTTCTCAACTTTGAAATCCTCACGAATGTGGAGGAAGTGAGCGGATTTGGTCAAACGGTCAATGATCACCCAAATTCTATCATGACCAGAAGGTGTGCTAGGGAGTTTGGTTATGAAGTCCATATCAATGCTATCCCATTTCCAAACAGGGATTTCGGGTTGTTCGAGTAGACCAGAAGGACGATGATGCTCAGCCTTGACTTTTGAGCAAGTGAGACATTTTAAAATAAAGGTGGCGATGTCTTTCTTCATACCAGACCACCAATAGGATGTATGAAGGTCATGGTACATCTTATCAGCACCAGGATGAATAGAGTATCGTGATTTGTGAGCCTCCTTCATTATAAGTTCACGAAGATCATCGCGATTTGGCACCCAAACGCGATCAAGGTAGTATTGGAGTCCATCGGATTTCGTCATGAGTTGGTTTTCAGCACCACACTTTATTTCATTGTACATGTTTGCCTCATTGAAGGACGCGTACTGCACACACGAATGCGAGTATGAAGATCGCTAACAATTTGAGAACAACGGATGCTACTAACATGAGATTTGCGACTGAGTGCGTCGGCCATGACATTCGCCTTGCCAAGGTGATAGCGAATTTCGCACTCGTAGAAGTTCAGTAATTCCACCCAACGATGTTGATGCATGTTTAGTTCTTTTTGGTTAAATATATGTTGTAGGCTCTTATGGTCGGTGAAGACCGCATACTTGGTACCATATAGGTAGTGTCGCCAAATCTTTAACGTAAAACAACTGCGCCAAGTTCGAGATCGTGAGTAGTATAATTCTTCTCATGTACTTTCAACTGTCTCGAAGCATACACGATGACCTTGTCTCGTTGCATGAGAACACAACCAAGACCATGGTTCGATGCATCACAAAATACCATGAAATCATCGTTTCCATCAGGAAGGGCAAGAACAGGAGCCTTGCAAAGCAAGTCCTTAAGTGTTTGAAAGGATTCCTCTTGTTCGGGACCCCAAATAAAAGGTTTCTCTTTCTGAGTCAACAACGTGAGGGGAACGACGATTTTTGAGAAATTCGAGATGAATCGACGACAGTAACCCACTAATCCTAGGAAAGAACGAATTTCAGATGGGGATATAGGCTCGATCCAATTCTTCACTGCTTCAATCTTGGAAGGGTCAACATGAATTCCTTTTTCACTCACGACGTGTCCAAGGAATTGAACTTCTTTGATCCAAAACTCACACTTAGAAAACTTTGCGTATAGACGTTCGCCACGTAGGAGTTCAATTATGAGGCGTAAATGACGTTCGCGTTAAGCTTGAGTTTTCGAATAAATGAGAATGTCGTCGATGAAAACAATTACAAAACGATCCAAATAAGGTTTACACACACGGTTCATTAAGTCCATGAAGACTGTAGCTGAGTTGGTCAAACCAAAAGGCATAAGCACGAACTCGTAGTGACCATAGCGAGTGCGAAATGCGGTTTTGGGGATGTCCTCTTTGAGAACACGAAGTTGATGATAACCTGAACAAAGGTCGATCTTTGAAAAGCACGTTGCGCCTTGGAGTTGGTCAAAGAGATGATCAATGCGAGGGAGAAGATAATGGTTTTTGACGGTGAGTTTATTAAGCTCACGATAATCGATACACACTCAAAACGAACCATCCTTCTTCTTGACGAAAAGCACAGGAGCGCCCCAAGGGGAAGTACTTGGGCGTATGAAACCTTTATCGAGCAACTCTTGAAGTTGACTTGACAACTCTTGCATCTTAGAGGGTGCAAGACGATAAGGAGCTTTAGCAATGGGAGTCGAACCAGGGATGAGATCAATGCGAAAATCGACAGATCGAGATGGAGGAGGACCAGGTAGATCTTCAGGAAAGACATCATGAAAATCACGCACCAGTGGAACATCATTTAGGCTCTTTCCCTTGCCCTTTTCTTCGACAACGTGAGCTAAAAAGGTAAAGTACTGTTTACGTAAGTATTTGTTCGCTTGTGTGCTTGACATAAGCTTCAGTCCCTTTGAAGGTATGTCACCATAAACGTGTAAGGTATCGCCAGAAGGAAGAAGTAAACGAACGTATTTCTCGTGACAAACGATTTCAGCATGGTTCTTACGAAGCCAATCCATGCCTACTATGATATCGAAACTACCCAATTGCATGGGTAGGAGATCGATAGGAAAAATGTGATCGTTGAGGGTGAGGAAACAATCGTGAAGAACCAAATTAACGATGATGGACTTGCCATTAGAAACTTCGACGGTGAATGACTTGGGGTGTTTCGAGCGTGTACAATTTAACATAGATTCAAATTCAACGGACACAAAGCTTTTGTCCGCGCGAGTATCAAATAGTATAGAAGCATAAATTTTGTTAACGAGAAACGTACCATTCACGACTTCATTCGTTTTGAGCTTGGTTGGCATTGATGTTGAAAGCTCGTCCACGAGGTTCCTGTTGCTGCTGCTCTTGGTTTAACTGAGGACACTGAGGGCGAAGATGAGTGATGTCTCCACACTTGTAACATGCACGAACATTGTTTGCTTGCCTGGGGTTTTGAAGAGTTTGCTGAACTTGATTGCCTTGTGGGGTAGGACCATTGCGGCAATAAGGGGATGTATGACCAAATCGATTGCATGTAGTGCAATGGTGACATGTGGTGTTGGCTGGGTGATGGTAGTGGCAGGTATTACACTTGGGATGAGTCCCAGTGTAAGGCTTCTTTGTGGTTTCAGGGGTGGTAGGATTTGGGGTTACAACAGGGACAATCGCGCTGCAGCTTTGGTTTTGAAATTTTCGTTTCTTGCCTTTGTTGCCACTTGACTGAGCTTTGGTTTCCGTGGTGATTTGGTTGGCTGCCTTGGTAGAGGTGGGTGTTGTGGCTTGTTTATCTCTGATTCGATTGTTGTTTAGGTTGGCTGCGAGGCGATAGACTGCCTCGATGGTTTCAAGCTTTGAGGCTTCGATGGTATCACGCATAGCAGGAGGTAAGCCATGGATATATTTCCTGATCATACGGTTAGGAGTGGACACAAGGTGAGGTACGATAAAGCTCAATTGTTTAAAACGGGTGGTACAGCCAAGATTGTTATCACCAACGTGTTTGAGAGTCCAAAACTCTTCTTCGAGCTTCTGCTGCTCGTGAGCAGGGCAAAACTCGGTCATCATCAATTCCTTGACTTCAGACCAGGGTAAGGTATATGCTTCTTCATTGGAACGAATGTTGCGCTCATTCGTCCACCACTCTAGGGCTCTAGCTTGAAAGACGCTAGTAGCACTGCGAGTTTTGAGGTTTTCAGGGCATTCACTGTTAATAAATGTAACCTCGATGCTGTCAAACTACTCAAGCATCACTGTCACACCATCGTTTCCGGTGATTAAGTAATGATTGAGCCACGAGCTCCATTCCATACTGTGGGCTTTATTGGTAAAAGGCAATGAAGCCCCTTGTCCATTCCATACCTCACAGTCTAACTGTGCATCAAAAGAAATCAATGTGAACTAAATGGTTTGATTACTTTTATATGAGTTTACACGGCTAGGAAATAATTAGATAACTCATCATCATCATATTCAGTAAATCCACCAATAGCAAAACAAAGGTAGGGTCTGAGGAGGGTAAGATGTAGACGGCCTTACCTCTACTCCGTAGGAATAGAGATGCTGCTTCTAGTGGGACCCCCGGCTCGATAGTTGTTTTGCATCAAGGCTTGGACATAAGGCACATAACACTCAGCAATCAATCGGGACAAAGACCGATTAGTGTATGTACCCTTTTGTCTTTCAGCTATCAACGTTACCACATGATGCATAATTAACCGTTCTCAGCTTTTAACGTTATTTTCATGAAAGTAGTAAAATAACGTTAAAATTAGTGCACTTCCACTTTTGCTTCTGATCGTCCACACATATATACATTATATACACATACCGCACGCGAAGCGTATAATTGGATAACTTCTTCTTTTTGTTTTTTGTTTTTGTTTTTGTTTTTTTTTTTTGTTTTTTGTTTTCTTTAGATAACTGTCATGTGAATTAAATTGGTAGTTATTTGTTGCAGGAATGGTCAACGAAGAACATTATAAAAGTTTGAAAATTGAAATGGTCATGAATTAATTCATGAGATCAACCATATCTCATTGGCCTACACAATTAATTGTGACATGGGCTGCTAATTATATAAACAATGAAGATGGGCTGCTAACTGTATAAATCATATCTATATCTCATTTCAACAAGTCAATATAAATAATGATGATGCCATGATGAACTGCTTATTACATAAATCATATCTCATATCTCATATCTCATTTCAACAAGTGAACGTTAAAGTCGTTGAAACGAAATCTTTTTCTGGTAAGAGATAAAAGTGAGATAACAGAAAGCATCATATTTGAAAAACGTAAGAGAACATGTACCAAGAAAGAGGCATTCTAGTATCTATGCAAATCTTACTGATTCTTCGGTTTTGCACTTGTATGGACACCATTACACTCATCCAACCAGTTAAAGATGGGGATATTTTGGTCTCTAACGGAGAAACTTTTGCTCTTGGATTTTTTAGTCCCGCAAACTCCACCAACAGATATGTGGGTATCTGGTATAACAAGATTTCCGAGCAAACTATAGTTTGGGTTGCCAATAGAGACCGTCCGATCTCCAATTCGACCGGCATCCTATCAGTGGATCACACGGGGAACCTAGTCCTTCAAGAAATCGATCAAAGTTTTGTGTTTTGGTCAACCAATGTTTCCGGAGTGGTGAATGATAGTTTTACGGCCCAGTTATTAGATTCGGGGAATTTGGTGTTGTTTCAAGGACTAAACAAAGAGGTATATTCATGGCAAAGCTTTGATCACCCTTCGAATACGTATCTTCAGGGTATGAAGCTTGGCCTAGAGAAGAAAACGGGTTTGAACAGGATGATTACATCATGGAAGTCTAGTGGGAATCCTGGTGTGGGGGATTATTCATATAAACTGGAGTTAGTTGGGTCAACTCAGATGTTTTTGTTTAAAGGTATGACAAGATATTGGCGGGCAGGGTCATGGAACGGTCTTGGATGGAGCGGTGTACCGTGTATGACAAAGGGTAATATCTTCATTGCTAATTATATAAATAATGATGATGAGGTGACCATCGCTTACCATATGCACAATCCGTCCATGCTCTCTAGAGTAGTCGCTACTGAGTCTGGTACCTTAGAGAGGCTAACTTGGCACGAATCTGATCGTAAGTGGGTTGAGTTCTGGTCCTATCCAAATGACCAGTGTGATGTGTATAACCATTGCGGTCCTTTTGGCTTTTGTGATCCAAATGCATCAGTTACTTTTGAGTGTGATTGCCTTCCCGGATACGAGCCACAATCACCACAGGACTGGTACATAAGGGACGGTTCCAAAGGGTGTAAGAGAAAGGTCGGAATACATATGTGCGAAGTTGGAGACGGGTTCGTTGAGTTGGCCCGTGTTAAGATACCTGACACGTCGTCGGCACATGTGAACATGAGCTTGGATTTAAAAGCATGCAAAGAGTTGTGCTTGAGGAATTGCACGTGCAAGGGGTATGCAAGTGCTGATATCAGTAAAGGGGCCGAGGGTGGAGGTTGTATTATGTGGCATAGGTACATGAACGATACGAGGACGTTTTTAGATGGTGGTCAATCTCTTTATATGCGGCTTGATGCAGCTGAGTTAGGTACGCTATCAGTATTGCTTTTGTCTAAACTTAATTTTCATTTTGAACAGACTATATGTTTGTTTCTAAGTCCCTTTACTTTCTTGAAAAATACAATTATATTATTCTAAGTTGTTAGAAAGAAGAAGTAATGTATTTTGTTTATGTGATAATTATGCAATGATCTGCATTCCTCAATAGAGGAAGCACTCTATATATAGATATGGAAACATACACTGAGGTACAAAAAGAATGAGAAAAATACAATACACACCCTATACAATGTTATACATTAACATCCCCGCAAGCGAAACGGTGGTGGACGAATGCCAAGCTTGTCTCGGAAGAATTCAAACCGGTGACGGGTGAGGCCCTTGGTGAAGATGTCCGCAACCAGGAGCTTGGTCAGAATTGTTAGTAGAGATATTTAAACTTAATTAAGATTATAATACTTATATGTATATGTAATTACTTACATGTATTATTCGGTACATTTTGATAAGTGTGGGCATTGATCATAAGCGGGTAATTCAAAAACTGCCGATGACAGTTTTTCACGCCAACATCAACCGCCATTTCCACACACATATATATATATATATATATATATATATATGACCGGTCCGGTAACTGTTTCCGGCACCAAGACAGTTTGTTTCTTTCTCAATCTGTCCATTCACTTGTTTCATTCATTATTCAAGTTCGTTTCTTTCATTCCTGTGTTCTTAACAACAAATATAATCATGTCCACTGATGCAACGATGCCTTGTTTGTCCGCTGCAAACATGACTGGAGTCCAACAATGTGGTATCAGAGCCGCCACATCAGGGACATGTGCACAAATTAGATCCACTTCTACAACCCTGCCATGTCAACACTGTTTCGAAGAACAAAATGAAAGGGAGAAAACAAATCACCGGGTGAAATTATGTTACTACTGTCACCGGCCAGGACATCAAATATATTCATGCAAATCAAAAGAAAATGATGAAGCAACACAACTTATTAACCAAGCGGTTAATGCCGGAATCCAGACTCAAGGGAGGGATGCAGACGATCGAGATGAAATGATAGTGACTGGCACAGAAGGTGGCCAGTGGGGAGACATATGGTATGTCAGTAATTCATTCTCGCATCATTATGCTGGTAATCTAAATGTTTCTAAAAGAATAAAACATTTGGTTGGTGTTGATACAAACACTGGGGAAAATGATTTTCTGTTCATTCGGGGTATAGGGGCTGTTGAAATCAAATCAAACAACGAAAGGTTAATGATTCAAAGTGTTTTTTATACTCCGGAATTGGACAGAAATGTCTTGAGCATGAACCAATTAACCTTGCAAGGATTCACCGTCAATAAAAAAGGTGATACTTGCAAGATTTATCCGATGTTCTCGCCTCCTGTGGTAAATACTGTGAATGAAGTTACTGGATTGTCAAAAGAAGAAGAGCTAGAATTAAAAAAAAAAACAGAAAGTCATGAATCTATGAATCTGAATGATGTGAACGAGAAATACAAAGAAGATTATTTGAATTCATATTTCGAAACATTAAATGTTTCGAATGATAGTGAGAGTGACTGGAATTGGATGATCATAAGGGCACTAGAATTTCATGAATTTGCTGATTGCAAACCCCTGTTAGACATGATTGATGAGCGAGATTTCATATTCAAATACAAACATGATCTTGAAATAAAGTTCGAAGAAATGGTGGGTTGGTTTTTGAAAGAAAAGATGGGAATACCTTCAAGATCGATTCCCCCACTGTTGTCTGATGGAAGAAGGATAGACTTGCTTGGCTTGTATGTAATGGTGGAAAGAGACGGAGGCTACCGAAGTGTCACCGTTGATAATTTATGGCCTGCAATAGCGAAGGATCTGGGCTTCGAATATCAAGACGGTGACTTCATTAGAGTCATTTATGCCATGTATTTGGACGTTTTGATATACTATTACAGGTTTAAATCCATTCAGGAGAAGGTGCATGACAAAGAGATGATGAAAGAAGGAGAGAGTTCAATGGCCGGCAATGAACAAGGAAGAAGCAAGAGTGCAGATCCGGTACCGGAGGATGCTGCATCAGAGCATTACGCTCTTTATGCCGGAAATAGTGGGGAAGGATCTTGGAATCTGCACAAGAAGCGCCGCCGCCGATTCAATTTCAACGAAGCTCGTAAAGCTGTTGATGAAGCCAACAGGAGCGTGCTGATGTATGCCGCTAAACATAATTAAGTTTAAGGGAAGGTGTTAGTAGAGATATTTAAACTTAATTAAGATTATAATACTTATATGTATATGTAATTACTTTTATGTATTATTCGGTACATTTTGATAAGTGTGGGCATTGATCATAAGCGGGTAATTCAAAAACTGCCGATGATAGTTTTTCCCGCCAACATCAACCGCCATTTCCACACATATATATATGACCGGTCCGGTAACTATTTCCGGCACCAAGACAGTCTGTTTCTTTCTTAATCTGTCCATTCACTTGTTTCATTCATTATTCAAGTTCGTTTCTTTCATTCTTGTGTTCTTAACAACAAATATAATCATGTCCACTGATGCAACGATGCCTTGTTTGTCCGCTGCAAACATGACTAGAGTCCAACAATGAAGCGCATGAAGAAGATAAGAAATCCATACTAATTTTTAGCAGTGCTGGCCATAGCACGATACTCAGACTTACAGTTGGAGCGAGAGATAGTGGATTGCTTTTTAGCACTCCACGACACAAGATTCCCACCCGGAAAAATAGAGTAACCAAAGGTGGAGCATCTAGTGTCAAGACACCTGGCCCAGTCACCATCAAAGTAACCAATAATCTTAGTTTGAGTGGGACGCGAGAACGCAAGACCAAAGGCGATTGTCCCTTTGACATATCGAAGGATGCACTTTACACTTTTGAGGTGTTCAATGGTAGGGTTTTGCAAGAACTGGCTTGCTTGATTGACGGCATACGAGATGTTTGGTGAAGTGATGGTTAGATACCGAAGAGCACCAACCAGGGAGGGGGAGGGATCGATACATCATCGGATCCTTGTAGGGAATCCCATCTTTGACAAAAGATGCATTCGGAGATAAAGGAATGTGCATAGGCTTACAATCAAGAAGTCCGGCACGGTCCAAAATACCATGGGCATATTTGGACTGACTTAAGAATAGCCCATTTGCTGTGTAAATGACTTCAAGTCCCAAGAAATAATTCAATCTACCAAGGTCCTTGATGGCAAATTCCTTGTGTAGGCGAGACATGAACTTAGAGATTACAGAGTCCTGGTTGCCCATGAGAATCAAGTCATCAACATATACCAACATATACCAGAAGGTACATAATGCATTGATCACATTTAAAGATGAAAAGGGAGGTGTTGGCCCGACTGCAAGTGAATCCACTATCAAGAAGGAAGGTACTCAACCTGTGAAACTAGGCCGTAGGTGCCTGTATAAGACCATATAAGGCCTTGTTTAGACGACACACATGATTAGGAAACCGAGCATCAGTGAATCCAGGAGGTTGTTTCGTAAATATAGTTTCATCGATGTGTCCATGCAAAAAAACATTATTTACATCCAACTGATGTAAATCTTTTATGGACAACACAATGCGACTCGTTGATGCTTTCACAACTGGGCTGAAGGTGTAGTTAAAGTCCAAACCAGGAATTTGACTGAAGCCGTGGCAACTTGACGGGCTTTGTAACGATCAATGCTCCCATTAGCTTTGTGTTTAATGCGAAATAATCATTTAGACCCGACTACATTCTGATCTAGAGATCTAGGTATGAGAGATCATGTGTTCTTGTTGGAAAGAGCTAGAAGTTCATTATTCATTGCTTCAACCGAATGCGAGTGTTTGAGGGCACTCTTGTAAGTTTTTGGTGTTTTGATGGAAAAAAGTAGAGTATAAGGGATTTTTTGGGTGTGAGCAAGGTAGGTTCAGTGTTTTGGTTTAAAGATGCCAACCGAGTAGTCATGGGATGGGTTGGTGGAGGGGGCGGATGAAGTATAAGATTGGTTTGAGGACGGACGTTTTAGGCTTGAGTTTGGTGCAAGTCAACAGTTGTTTGGGCCGAGGGAGAGGGAGTATGTTGGGCTGGTCCAACAGTTGGCGAGGTGGTAGGCGGTGTAGGAGATGGCGCTGGTCCAGCTGAGTGGGTGATAGATGGGGCGTAAGGTGCATGATGGGCTTGAGTAGAAGTTGTGGATTGGGCCTCAGGTGAGTCTTCACAAAGGCTATAATTAGTTTGTGTGGTTGCTGTAATAGTGTTTGGGAGTGAAGTGTTAGGTGTACCGGTTGTTGTAACAATTGTTGGCCCGAACTTGGATCTTGATCTCTAATGAGCGTGAATAACTTGAATAACAACAACTTGAATAACTTGATAATAACCGAATGTATACAATATCGAATTTGAGAGTATATACAATTGATTTCGAATGTAATGAACAAGTACAAATGAATCTAACTATCCCTATTTATAGTTTCCTACGGGTACGAGTGAATAGACGCGTCTCTTCGTGAAAAGTCATGTCTCTTGGATGTGTGGTTGAGATTGGATCTTGAAGAGGTGTGTTGATTCTCGTCCACTCGATCAACAGTCGCATCCTTTCCTTTGTTGCCTTGTATCGATTGGAATTGGAATGGGTGTGTGTGTAGAGACACACCTATTCGGTTATTGATGGAAGTTTCCAACTTCCACTTTGTCAACTTTGGTCCTTCAACTTCATAACCGCCATATCTAATATTATTTCTAATTATATAACTAACTATCTAAACTATGAGATGTTAAGAGATTAACCGGTTTCATTCACCCCCTTAATCTCGAACATCCATGAGTTGCTTCAAATCTTGAATTCCGAGCAGTTCCCTCATTGTAGCAAACTTGATCCTTGCTAGTGCCTTTGTTAGTATATCTGCCTGTTGTAGTTCTCCGCTTATGTGTTCCACTGAGATATCTTCGTTTTCCACACATTCTCTTATGAAGTGATAGCGTGTGTCTATGTGCTTGCTTCTTCCGTGAAAGACTGGGTTTCTCATGGGTGCTATTGCTGAAACGTTATCTACTCTGAGTGTTATCTTTTCTTCCTTCCAGCCTGTGATTTCACTTAACAATCTTTTAAGCCATAGTGCTTGACATGCTGCTGCAGTGGCTGCCATGAATTCTGATTCGCATGATGATAGTGCCACTGTTTGTTGCTTCTGTGTACACCAGGTTATAGGTGATTCTCCAAAGTAGAATACCAGACCAGTTGTTCCTTTTCCTTTGTCTGTATTAACTCCAAAACTACTGTCGCTATAACCTGTGATCTTACATCCTCCTTGTCTTCTGTAGATGATTCCATGCTCTTTAGTTCCTTTGATGTAACGTAGTATTTGCTTTACTGCTTTCAGGTGTTGCTCCTTTGGTTCTTGCATGAATCTACTAAGTAGACTGACTGGGTAACATAGATCTGGTCTTGTATGCAATAAGTACCTGAGAGAACCTATCAGGCTTCTGTAATGTGTTGCATCTACTAGATCTCCTTCTTCAGTCTTTGTTAATTGAGTTCCTGGAGTCATGGGTGTCTTCGTGTCATTGCAGGATAACATATCAGCGTCTTTGAGTATCTTGTTGATATATCCTGTCTGTTTGATGCCTATCTCACCCCCTGTTTGTATTACTTCTATTCCCAGATAGTATGCTAGCAATCCTAGATCGCTCATATCGAATTTATTCTTCATCTGAGATTTGAAAATGTCTATCTCCTTCTTTGATGTTCCAGTGACTATCAAGTCATCAACATAGACTCCAACTATTAGTGTAGAGGCTTCACTCGTTCTTGTATAGATTGCGTTCTCTAAAGTGCACTTCTTGAAGTTAAGTGACTTTAGGGTTTGATCTAACTTCGTATTCCAAGCTCTTGGTGCTTGTCTCAATCCATACAGTGCTTTTGATAGTCTGTAAACCTTTCCTTCATTTCCTGGCTTTATAAATCCTTCTGGTTGTGATACATATACTTCCTCCTTGAGGTCTCCGTATAAGAATGCAGATTTCACATCTAGATGATGTACCTCCCAACCTTGATATGCTGCTAAAGCCAACATTAGTCGTACCGTTTCCATACGTGCTACTGGTGCAAAGACTTCGTCAAAGTCTATTCCGTGTTGCTGAACATATCCTTTTGCAACTAGCCTTGCTTTGTGTCTGACAATATTTCCGTTTGCATCTTTCTTCGTCTTGAATACCCACTTTAAGCCTATTGCTTTGTGATCTCTTGGCAATTCCGTCAAACTCCAAGTGTTATTCTTATTTATTGAGTCTAACTCAGCCTTCATTGCTTCAATCCATTTTCTGTCACTAGATGCTTCCTTGTAATTCCTTGGTTCTTCTTCAGCGAGTAATAATTCATGCGGATCTAGTTGAATTTCTTCTGTTTCTTCATACAGGTCTTCGAGACTTCTTAATCTTACTGGAGTGTTACTAATACTCTCCGTTGTACTTTCAGAAGTGGATGGACCTCCACTTGATAAACTGCTTGAGCTTCCTGCTGAGTTCTGATTGTTTGAATGTGCTGGCGGAGTTACATAGGAGTCTTGTTCTTCTGTCTGGTCTACTCCTGAATTGTCATGTTGTGGCCCGCTACTGCCTGGACTACTTGGCTCATTTTCTTCTAATTCTGGTGGTATGTCATCTTCTTGAATGACAAAGTTTGTCCATTCGGGATTCCCTGAATCTACCGTTTCCATATAACTATCCCAGTTCCATGGTTGACCTTCCATGAACTTTACATCTCTACTGACACATATCTTGTTCTTTGCTGGATCATATAATCTGTATGCCTTTGATCCTTCTTCTATTCCAAGGTAAACCATAGGTGCGCTTCTATCATCTAACTTCTTTTGTTGAAGTGGTAGTACCTTAGCGTAAGCAGTGTAGCCAAAAACTTTCAAGTGTTCCAGATTTGGCTTCCTTCCTTTCAGTGCTTCATATGGTGTCTTGTTCACCAGGGCTTTTGTCGGAACCCTGTTTAGTACGTATATCGCGTGTCGTATTGCTTCACCCCAAAAGTTCTGTGGCATGTTCATTGCCTTTAGCATACTGCGAGTAGTTGACAACATCGTCCTGTTTCTTCTTTCTACTACTCCATTTTGTTGTGGGGAATATGGTGCTGTAAGCTGTCTTGCTATGCCGTTGGTTTTGCAATACTTGTTGAATTCAGCCGATGTGAATTCACCTCCTCTATCCGTCCTTAGCATTTTTAACTTGGTCTGCGCTTCCTTTTCCACCTTTTCTTTGAACTCCTTAAATGTTTCGAATGCTTGATCCTTGGAAGTTAGTAAATATGCCCACATGTAGCGAGTACAGTCGTCTACAAGTAAGAATATATACTTCTTCCCAGCATGTGTTGGTGGAGTTATAGGACCACACAAATCTCCATAGACTAAGTCCAAAGGTTTTAAAGATCTGAACTTTGCCTGATTTGGAAATGGTGCCCTACTATGCTTTCCTAATAAGCATGCGTCACAGACTTGACTAGCATGACTTATTTGGGGAACTCCATGTACCAAGTTCTTAAGAGTCATTTCCTTGATAGCGTCAAAGTGTAAATGGCCTAACCTTGCGTGCCATAACCATGCTGTGTCTTCGGTCTTTGATAGTAAGCAGATTGGTTTTCCCGTTTTCAGTTTGACCTTGTACAGCCTGTTCTTCATTCTCTTGACCCGCATTAGTAGCTTTCTATTTCGATCTCGGATAGTAAGTAAATCTCCGTCCATAACCACTTTGCAACCGATTTCTGTAAGTTGTCCAAGGCTCAATATATTGGTCTTCAGACTTGGAATGTAGTAGATATGTGAAACAATCTTTTGTTCTTGATTCAGACATTCCAGTAGTATTGAACCTTTGCCTTTAATTTCTACGTGTGACCCATCACCAAACCGTACTTGCCCTGTCACCGTTTCATCTAAGTCCTTGAAGTGACTTCGCACTCCTGTCATGTGGTTGCTTGCCCCGTTGTCTAAGTACCATAGATTTTCATTTTCTGAGGCGTAACTTGTTGGTTTTATATGTTCCTCATTTAGCAGAGCCCTTTCTTGAACATTTTCTTCTTGTATTGTCATTAACAATACGGGTGCTTCGTCTTCCTCGACGAGGTTTGAATGCTCTTGCACTTCGTCTTTCTCAGAACAGTCCTTCTTGTAGTGTCCAAACTTCTGACACTTAAAGCATTGGATCTTACTTAGGTCAGTTCTTGCAAACTTCCTCCAATTTCTAGAATTTCCGTTTCTAGGTCTAGATGTAGATCCTTCGTTTCTGGGACTTTGCCTATTTCCGTTGTTTCGCCAACTTCCACGCGTCTGGTTAAACCTACCACGACCGCGGTTTCCAAATTGCCTTCCTCTATTGTTATCCTGATGTGTGAACATAAGCCTATCTTGGCTTTCTCCTTGATTTCCTTTCTTTAACTTGAGACGTTCTTCATACGTCTTTAGTCTTCCGATTGCTTCTTGTAGCGTCATGGTTTCTATATCGGAGTATTGTTCCATAGAGGCAACGATTTGAGTAAACCTATCCGGTACACCATTTAAGAGTTTGCGTACTAGAGTCGATTGACTCATTGTCGTTCCTACTTCTGTTGCTCGGGTAACGATACTATTAATCTTTGCGGTAAACGAATCAATAGTGTCGTCATCCCTCATTTGCAACATTTCAAATTCTGACATTAGCGTGTGCATACGCGCCTTTTGTACCCGATCTACGCCAACGTGTCTAATCTTTAGATTATCCCAAATCTCTTTTGCAGTTTTACAACTTGCAATACAACGTCTTCTGGTATTGCTTGAAACAGATATGCAATGGTAGACTTGTCTTTCTTGGTGTCTACCGTTGCATTTTCTGCCGGTTCAATCGTTTCCCACAAACCATTCGCTTCAAGAATCGTCTTGATACGAATAGCCCAAACCGTATAGTTTGTTGGTTTCAGAATCGGACACTGAAACTGGGAAAGAGAATTTCCATTTATCTGACTTTGCCCGGATGATCCTGCCATATCTTCCTGCCGAATAATCTTCACTTCTAATAAACTTTCTTTTGGTTTCAATATATCTCAACAACCCCGATTACCCGAATCGTGTAATAACCAAAACAACCAAATCAATCTAATTCGCACTATAACCCCGGAATCAAAACAAACGAACCCTAGATTCCTAACCGTTCGGTTCGACCGACTTTCCTAGAACCGAGAATAAAAATTCTGAAATGAAACTTTGCGAATTTAAAACGAAATTGAAACCTGATCGCGAATTCCCTGTGATGCCTTGCGATTCCCACGCTTAGAGCCTGATGCTCTGATACCAATTTGTTGGCCCGAACTTGGATCTTGATCTCTAATGAGCGTGAATAACTTGAATAACAACAACTTGAATAACTTGATAATAACCGAATGTATACAATATCGAATTTGAGAGTATATACAATTGATTTCGAATGTAATGAACAAGTACAAATGAATCTAACTATCCCTATTTATAGTTTCCTACGGGTACGAGTGAATAGACGCGTCTCTTCGTGAAAAGTCATGTCTCTTGGATGTGTGGTTGAGATTGGATCTTGAAGAGGTGTGTTGATTCTCGTCCACTCGATCAACAGTCGCATCCTTTCCTTTGTTGCCTTGTATCGATTGGAATGGGTGTGTGTGTAGAGACACACCTATTCGGTTATTGATGGAAGTTTCCAACTTCCACTTTGTCAACTTTGGTCCTTCAACTTCATAACCGCCATATCTAATATTATTTCTAATTATATAACTAACTATCTAAACTATGAGATGTTAAGAGATTAACCGGTTTCAACAATGTTTGGGGTTGAGGTATCCGCAATAAATGTGTGCCATGACAAAGAGTCAATAACAACAGAGGCGGCATTGTCTTTGAACGGAAAAAATAGTCTCATCAAAACACGCGTGTCGTGTGATGAGCGCACGGCCGATAGTTGGTTCAAGAAATTTGTATCCCTTGTATTGGGTGTTATAGCCCTAGAAGATACAAGGTAAGCTCCAAGGTGCAAGTTTATGTGCCGGGTAGTCACCAAGGTATGGATAGACCCGACACCCAAATGGTCGAAAATTAGCATAAGTGGGTAACGTGTAGAATAATTCCTCAAACGGTGATCGTCCTTGCAATACGAAAGTTGGAAGACGATTTATAGTATAAATTGTGGTGCAAAATGCATCAACCCAAAAAGAAGGTCGAATGTTGCAATTAAAGAGCAGTAGTGCCAAGCTAGTTTCGACAACATGCTGATGTTTTCTTTCAGCTCGCCTATTCTCAGGGGGCGTATAAGGGCAAGATAACCGATGAAGAGTGGCATTGTCTTCCAACAACTTTTTAACCCGATTGTTTGTGAATTCCGTACCTACTTCGCTTTGAAATATTTTAACCAATGAAGAGTTCAACGAGGAGAATGAGAAAAAAATGGGTAAGGATGAGGCTACCTTTGCATTTGTAACACTCTGAATAGAAGTAATAGCAAATCGGAATTCCGTTAATATTTCATAACTAATGAATTAAATGTCTACAAAGAACAAAATATCTAATTAGTTAGTTCATTATAACTAGGAATATATTGGTGTAGTTTAGGAGTGAGAATAGGATTAGAGTAGCATTCTCCGTTAAAAAAAATTAGTTCATCATAAATAAACAATAGTAGCTATTGTGAAATCGATAATAATGGTACAAGATATATATTGGTAATCACAGTGACAAAGGACAACAAATTCAATACATTAAGAACCATCATGAACATAACCGATGGATAAAGGACTATTATACCAGATACCAAAACAGAATAACTATACAGATTGTGAATGCCAAAACAAATATCTAGTCAAATAAGTCATGTGATAAGAAGTAACAACCAACCATTATACACAAAACAAAACAAACATATAGTACCCAGGTCATGTCGACCCTTATACACCAAATCGTGAATGGAATGTGGGCACACACTACTAGCCACCAAAACAAAACAATTTAACCTAGGATCAATCCATACGTCTCCCCAACTATTACTAACTGAGTACCATAATACGGAGACAATGTAACTTGTCACACCTCCACAAATGGTGCTACACGATTGATACCCAAATGACGCAACAGTGAAATTAATCCACCATAGGCATGCATGTTCGAGTATTGGAGTGAAAACAATTTACAAATACAGTAAGTCACAATCAAATGCATAAATAAAGAACTGCTGTAATATTTTCATAAGTCATAATAAGATATGAAATACTCAGTATAATTCAAATAATTTATGTGATGTAATATTTTTCAGCAAAGTACTCATCAAAGAAGAGCCGAAGGCACAAAAACCGATTTCTCGTCTTCGGGATACCATTGATTGCAGCAGGCTTTCTCTTGTGTACCTTCATTTGTTGTTACATAAGGAAGAAAAATAATGGTATGTCAATATTTGTTTATATTTGATCGATTAATCTTTGGGTAAAAAAGGGTTCCTCATGCATAGACTGCATATATCCACCCTGCAAGGCTAAAACCCTATTTAACATTGTTTAAAGCTGTGGGGGGGGGGGGGGGGTAAAATATAATGAAGAGCACTAACTCGTTAAGGTTGATTAGATTATGCTCAAATCACAAACTAATCATCCGGAGTTAATAAGATTTCTTCTAGGGGTATAGGAATCATGAATCCATTGGAACGAAACCAAACTAAATCGTTTAGCTCTTTTTTATTTGGTTTTTATGGTTTAAATTACCATTTTCAAACGATAAGCACAAATAAAATATTTCGACTTTAAAATGATTTGATGTTAGCATAATCCAAAGCTCTTATATGCTACTTTTTATTGCAAGTAAAAAATTAGTTCATCTAAAAGTTGAGTAAATTGAGATCAAACCATGCTACTAAAACTACCTAAACCAAACTGGATGGTTGGGTTGTTGACTGGGCCTGTACTCAGTACTGCAGCTTCATGCCTTAAGGTTCAGACTTATGCTGAATAAGAAGAATGTAACTCACATAAATGTATTATTAAACTAGTTTTCACTATTGCTTAATTGTTGGATACAGCCAAACGAAATGAAGGTAAAGCTGGTTTCAGTTTCACGGATAGCTTGAAAACCAAGGAAGGGGGTTTCATGGAGAAGGATACTGTCAAAAATGTGGATTTAGATGTGTTTGATTTGAGCACGATAGTTGCGGCAACTGATAATTTTTCTCCTTCAAACAAGCTTGGAGAAGGTGGATTCGGCTCGGTTTATAAGGTAGTGTCCTGTAAAATCTGGCAATGATCTTAGCCATTGCGTTTATATATAGTTGTCGTTTAATTACTAATAAATAATTTATACTCAGGGTAAGCTACTAAATGGGCTAGAAATTGCCATCAAAAGATTATCACAAAGTTCGAGTCAAGGGATGCAAGAATTTAAGAATGAAGTAACGTTGATAGCGAAACTTCAACACAGGAACCTAGTCCGGCTTTTGGGATATTGCTTGCATAAGGAAGAAAAGATGTTAGTTTATGAATACTTACCAAACAAAGGCTTGGATTCCTTCATATTTGGTTTGTTATCTAACCTACATTTAAGTACTCAAAATCTAACTATACTTCTTTTTAAAGTTCAATAAATCCTAAATATCCAATGGTATGGTGTTATCCTAGATCAAGAAAAGGCTTCTCTTTTAGATTGGAAGAAACGGTTCCAGATCATTCAGGGTATTGTTCGTGGACTGCAATATCTTCATCACGATTCTCGGCTCAAGATCATCCACAGGGATCTAAAAGCAAGCAATATTTTGCTAGATACAGATTTAAACCCTAAAATTTCTGATTTTGGAATAGCAAAAATCTTTGGAGGGGGTGAAGATGAAGCTAAAACACATAGAGTTGTTGGAACATAGTATGTGTAGTTCTTTGATCTATAATACAACTCGGTTTTAATTACTTTCATTTATCTAACGTTGATATAATGTGATTGTAGTGGTTATATGTCTCCGGAGTATGCAATGCAAGGCCTTTTTTCAGTAAAATCTGATGTTTTTGGCTTTGGGATTCTGGTTCTAGAGATAATCAGTGGTAGGAAAAACAACAGTTACTATAATGAAAACTCCGTTAATTTGATTGGGCATGTAAGTAATTGAATTTTGTCACACACACACACACATATATATATATATATATATGTTCATTATTCATCCCATCAAATAATCTTTATCATGATCAACATTGTTCTAGGTTTGGGATTTGTGGAAACAAGACAAAGCTTTGGCGGTAGTTGACTCATCTTTGGGAGATTCATTTGATGCCCGTAAAGTTCTTCTATGTATCCATGTCGGGATCTTGTGTGTTCAAGAATTGGCTTGTGATCGGCCTACAATGACTGATGTAGCTTTTATGTTGAGTAATAATGAAACAATGCTTCCTTCTCCTAATCAACCTGCATTCATCTTCAGACAACTGAATTATGGTAGGGACTCACCATCACTATCAACATCAACATCACCTGGTGGTAGTGTTGTCACCGTTGACGATGAGCCCATCACCATCCTTCATGCTCGTTAATTTTATAATATCTCATAATTAAGCTCTTGTACGAAGACCATTTAAAACCGTATCACGCAAAATGTAACAACCATGAGTTTTCAACTTTGTATTTATCTTCAAATTTTACTTCCATTGTATTTGTACTTCCATTTTAGTCAATAAAATCATTTGTATATCTTTTTCATCAATTTCCATTCACACTTATTTTAATTTCATGTTCTTGTAGCCATTTTTATTTTATATAATTCATGTGACAATTTAAAATTGGTAATGATTAATTTATTTTAAACAATTAGTACAAACATTCCATTTATAATTATATAGAAATGGGATTTATTAAATAAGAAATTATTTAAATAAAAATCTATTTTAAATAGGAAAAAATAAATTATTAATGTCTTTAAATCATTAATAACAATTTATTATAAAACTTATAATATTTTAAAACCAAAAAAAAGTTTTAAATATAAACTTTTAAAACTTTATAAAAAATATGCTTTTACAAAATTAAATTCTATAGTTATAATGTTTAAATTTGTAAATTCATATTTAGATACATCAAAGGACTGAAATTACATTTTTACATATGATAGTGGAAACGATCAATTAGAGTCGTATTTTGTCGAAAATATTCAACTAAGTAACATGTTTCATTTTTTAGAAAAGCAAAAAAGTGAAATAATCAAATGTTTCAAAAGTATTTGTATGCTTAAAATATTCTTAATCGTTTTATTAAAAGGAAATCTTATATTTGATAATATGTTTTTGCTACTCATAAACAATATATCAAACACTACAAAATGTATATAAAAAAAATAAAATGCACAAAAGGTGTTGAAACGTTGGCCTAACATGACTCAAATTCTTTTGACCCATAAAAATACCTGTTTAAAATGAACCCTTTATAACCTGAAAAAGAAGGATAAATAAGATTCAAACATTTCCCATTAAAAAAAAATAAACAAAATCCTATTACAAATATATGATTGACCTGAGTAGTTCATAACATTCACCTTAAGCATAAATTATTGTGAAATACAAGAATAAATTGGAAACAACTACTAATATGTGACATATGAAGATTATAGATCATATGAAAAAAAAAAAAAAAAAAAAAAACTTAAGCATAATTATTCATTTAAAAAGTATTAAAATCATAGGTTTTAAAATTATAGATAACCGCCTTTAAAATAAAGTTGAAGTATTATTTTAATAAAATCTTTCAGTATTTTTTAATCATTAATTAATCTTGAATTTTAATTAATTTTAATAGCATGATATTATTAATAATCATTAATTAGAATCAGATATTAATTAATAATATTATTAATGATTTAAAGAAAAAATGCCATGTGGCACTACTTGGAATTTTGAATAACAAAATGTCATGTGGCATTAGTTAGAGTTTTTTATTAGAATTAGATTTGTAAATTTTGTGGTTATTTAAACAATTCTGATTTATCAAGTTTCAAAAATAGTTTTATAAGGTCCTCGAAATTCAGGGACCATTCATGACTATTTCAAAACTTTAACTTATTGATTAATATAGATTTATTTTTTTTAAACAAAAACAAACTGCATGGACTAATTTTGCCATAAGCCTAATCTTCAAAACAAAACAAACAGCCCAAAATCGTTGAACCCGTTTTTCACACGCTGCGATCACCAGATCATCCAGAATTCCAGATTCAACAAATCTCCATTCTAATCCAACAATTATTGTTTCCAAATTCCTATTCAAGATAGGACGATCATTTGGTATCAAAATCACGTGGTTATTCAATCAATAATTCGCTAATTTTGATCAAATCAAAACCAGATCTTTCACCAAATTTACAAAACTTCCAAATTACAAGCATCAGTTGTAATTAGCTATTTATACCAACCCTTAAACAACATTTCGAAGCCTTTCAACCATGATTGTAGAAATCACTACTCGTTAGTTGGCCGGTGTGGTGGGGACTAGCGAATGGGATTAATCGGTATTAACTGGGATTAATTGTAATTAATCAACAATTTATCAAGATTAAATGGCGTTTAATTAGGGACTAATCGACGCCTAGTCAGGATTTTTACAACCATGCTTTCAACCCTAAATTTGCCTTCATTTGCTCGGAATTTTGCAATGTGATCTTCGCAGGAATCTCCTTGTCTTTGGCCATCAGCAATTTGCATTTATTCTTTGCAACCCGTAAGATTAAGTTGTGCGTTTTGTTGGTTTTGATTAACTGATTAAAAGCCCATGATAATTTATGTTTTCATTATCATATGCATGCTTAATTTTGGATTATTAGAATGAGTGTTTGTTTGACTTAATTTGGTTATTAGTGTTTATATTGTCAGCAATTGTTATTTATTCTGCAATAGGTTATAAAACAGTTTATATAACTTTTATAAATTGGTAAATCAGATATGACAATTTATTTATAAAAAATCAGTTCATGAAACTGGTTTTAAGTTAATTAATATTAAGTTTCGTTTAAAATTCTAAATAACAAATCTGTTTTATATAAAACAAAAAAGAAGCATGTGTTTTGTATTCATTACCCTACATATACAAAAACCAAATGGGGGAATAGTGCCAGGCAGTGCTGACATTCCCCCATTTGCCCAACACGTTTATTGTTTTATATCCATTTTAAAATTACGTTTTTACCTCAGCTCAAAATAAAATTACGCTTTCTGTCCATCTCAAAATTACGATATTACTCTCAATTACCCTACATATACAAAAACCAAATGGGGAATAGTGCCAGGCAGCTGCCTGGCACTCCCCCATTGGACCAACACGTTTATTGTTTTATATCCATTTTAAAATTACGTTTTTTCCTCCAGCTCAAAATAAAATTACGCTTTTTGTCCCCATCTCAAAATTACGATCTTACCCTCAATTCAAAATTACGACTTTGCCTGGCACTCTCCCTCTTTAAAATTACGGTTTTGCCCCAGCTCAAAATAAATTACGCTTTTGTCCCCAACTCAAAATTATGATTTTTCCCTCCATTCAAAATAAAATTGTGGTTTTGCCCTCAGCTCAGAATTACCTTTTCGCCCCCAGTTCAAAATAAAATTTTGTTTTGTCCCCACTTAAAAATTACGATTTTGCCCTCTGTTCAAAAATGTGATTTTTCTCCGTTTAAAAATTGTTATTTCGCCCTCGATTCAAAATTACGTTTTTTCCACAATTCAAAATAAAATTATGTTTTTGCCCCCAACTCAAAAATACGATTTTGCACTCGGTTCAAAATAAAATTGTGCTTTTGCCTCAAGCTTAAAATTATGATTGTGCCCTTAGTTCAAATTTATATTACGTTGTTACCCCAGGTTAAAAATTACGAATTTGCCCCTGTGAAAATTTACAATTTTGCCCCAGGTTCAAATTTACAGTATTGCCATTACTTTAGCTTTTGTCAAATTACGATTTTACCCCAGTCAAAAAATACAACTTTCCCTCAGTTAAAAATTACAATATTGCCATTGTTTTAGTTTTTATCAAAACTATAAAAGTGTTTTGTTTTAATTGGTTGACTCGATTTAATTGTTTTCCGTGTCAATGAGCTGACTAACACTCGCTCATTATTCGGCCATCGCCCCGCAACGCGGGCGGGGCATCAACTAGTTGAAAACAATTGGCAAATAATTTTATAAAACTTCAATAATGGTTTTACTAAAATTCCAAAAACTTAAAATTTGTCTTAAACATTGCAAATCTAAACAAAAATTGTTTTTCCATATATATATATAGTGTCAGGATTTAAAGAAAACGGTGAAAAGTGTGAGAATAGTGAAAACACTTATAGATCGTCAGATCAAAACAATCTGTGGACTAGATTGGCGCGGTGGAGTTTTCATAAATAACATCAATTTTATTACGTGGACGCGATTCATTAAGGGTAAAAAGGTCTTTAGACTTCTCTACACAAAACGCCAAACTCATGAATAAAACGCCATTAAATTCCCGCCTTAAACTACAAAACACACATCATCCTAATCTAAACGCCATTAAATATAAAACGCCAAACTTTGTTTCTAAACGATAAAGCTGAACAAGCAGTAACTGAAACGACGGAACTTAATTACTAGCATTTATTATAATAAAATCCCGCCTAAAATACGCGCCAAAAAATCCTATATGAACATCTCAGACCTTCCATTAAACACACCAAACCCAAAACGCCATATTTTACTATATACCATTTATCTTAGAAACGCCAAAAAAACCCAAACATCAAAGATTCGAATCAACGTTTCTTTGAGATACACTATTTTCTCAGTAAACTTTCACTCAATGTGATGGGCAAAATCCTTATGTGGGGATATTGTCCATTTTATTGAGCAAAATCTTATTGAGTTTATCCTCAATATAAACGCCAAAACATACAAAAACCATAATTTGCAAAACGTCATTTCTTGCAGATTCAGTTTTGTTCTCAATAAAGTTTCGCTGAATGGGGTGGACAACATTGTTAGACATCTTTCTTAACTGAGGATTAACATTGTTATCCATCTTATTCTGCAAAACACTATTGAGTTTAGCATGACCAAATTAGAGGTTTAAGGTACTTTTATTTAGTAAAAGACGTTTTTTGGCATTTGGTTTGCGTGTACGATCTTATATTGTTTTTATGTAACTTCCAAGTAAAATGTTATGAACAATAAGTAGAAAAAAAAGGGAAAAAATGTGATATAAGAGATATAAAACACCAAATTCCAATCTGTGTGTTTTGTAACAATGAAAAATAAAAAAAAACCGCCAAACTACTCTTCACTTGCTCTCGAAGACCGTGCCTTTTTGCATGTCGATACGTAGTGTCCATAGCCTTTGCAATTCTGACATTGTCTTTCTTTGGCCCCGGGTTTCGACTTTGATTTCGTTTTCTCAATTGCTATCTCCTGTTTAGATTTCAGGCACTTCTGGGTTCCAGAACCTTTGGACTTATACCCAACAGGGACTCTTATCGGATTCTTGTCGTTTTTATATTGACCGGTTATCTCTGCAAATCTATCCCTAGTACTAGCAGGAGGAGCAACAATCTGCATATCTTGAACCTTCTTCATATAAGATTGAACATGATCCTTGTATAAGGATAACTCCTCTTTATTACCAGATAAACGGTTCAAAGTATACTCCGTTGAAAAAATAATCATCATACTTTGTACATCGGGATCTAGCTCGGTCATATATTCACGACTAATTTAGTATTCGGAAGAGCAGTTTGGGGAAGCCTCTTTACGCCATCAATTCAAAATGTATTGTTTTGGAAATTCCCTAATGTCCAAACTTCTCAAAACATAGAATATATGTCTACATAGCAAACCAAACTGCTCAAAACGCCTGCATGAGCAACTGCATGTGCAATCAGACTTACGGTACATTACCTAAAAACGCCAAAAACAATATCTCTATAATGCCACGCAGAGAATGTTTGTATAAAAAAACAAAAAAAAAACACAATAACCGGATAAAAAACAAACTAAATGTTATAATAGAATATGATAAACGACATATACAGAAAACGCCATATAAAAAAAACAAAAACGCCATTGTTTACCTCAAATAAGGATGTATAAGGCTGCTGGAAATCATTTATGTAAAACTTAACAAACCCATCGGGCTAATCTTCGTAACGTTGATCTATGCAATCCGCAATTCCGATTAGCTTAGCTTGAACGTCACAAAAAATATGTTTCATGTATATATCAGCAGCTTGGCCCTCCAACACTTGGTAATTACTCTTCAACTGGGGGCGGTTGTGTCGAGATTCATGATCATTTTTCCGGTGCGTGTGACGCTGTGCTTCTGTTGCAGTTTCGTAATGAGTCATGAACTCAACCAGAGTAGCTTTTGAATTGCACACTTGACCAAAAAAAATGATTCTTATTCTCGGACCTCGATGTCGTTCGCATAAGGCCCGAAAGCTCTTCCATTCTATAGTATGCAGGGATCCAAGGTTCCCTGAGTGCAAAAATATCAGATAGCCAGTCATTATCTGCTAAATTGAACTCTCTGATAACTACTTCCCATTCTGATTCAAACTCTTCGGGTGTAAGAATATCCATCCACACAACACCATAAATACGTTCTTTAAAATTGGTGGAATTGCATAGCCTAACACCAACCTACGTATAACACGAAAACACCATGCAAAAAAACATATATATTACACACAGACAAAATTACATGAAAAAACAGTAACGAGGTACAAAACGCCATATATCTTAAAACAGCAAACATAAAAATAAGGAAATCAACCTTCAAAGAAAGTTTATGCATCATATGCCACATGCATAATCGATGCCTCATGTCAACAAATACAGCAGAAATAGCCTTCTTCATTGCTAGATCTTGGTCAGTGACAACAACTTTTAGTTGAGAACCAACAGCTTTTACAAAAACTCTCAACAACCAAATATACGTATTAGCAGTTTCGGGCGCCAATAATGCAGCACCAAATATAACATTGCAGTGGTGATGGTCTATACCAGTGAACAGTACAAACACCAAAGCGTATCTACATATGAAAATGCCATGAGAAATGAAACGATAATAAAAACGCCATTGCATGTAAACTCAGAAAAATCCCAATGCATGTAACCACTGAAAACGCCAAAAGAACATAAAAAATTGAATTATAAAATACTACTTGTTGGAATGATACGTGGCGTCAAATGAAATCACATCACCAAACACGTGGTAATTACATTTGGCTTGATCATCACACCAAAAAAGTCCCTTCGAATGATTGTCTTCGTCTGTGAAGTAATCGTACGAGAAATTAGGCTGGGACTTTTTTTTCATCTAAATGTCTCACAACCATCTCAGAGTCGTATTCCCCTATAAACAAATTAATTTGCCTCTTGTAGTTCTTAAATTCAACTTTACTCGCACCCACATCTTCAAAACCACCAAAACAAGTCTTCATAACATTAAACGCCTTAACTGGACCCAAATTCAACTTAGACATGCTGTGTATAACATGCTTCTGGAACTGAGTGAGGTGTCGTTCAGTTGGAAGAAAATCCTTATCAGGACATTTAACAAGATCATGGTTGTGCTCCTCAACAAACTTATAGACCTTCCATGATCCAACCTCAAAAATTACACATAACAGTGCACCACAATTAGTCATCTTTAAAAAGTTGGATCGCACTAACTGTTCTTTTTTATTGGGGTCTAACGTTGATACCTTCTTGTCCTTATATACCCCAGCTCTCGTACACATGTAATACTTAATATGTCTTACACCTTTGGCGTTTATCTTTTCAGTCCCTTTCCTGACTGAAAAACCACAAGCCTTGGCATACGTAACATACATTGAATAACAATCATCGAGGCTTGTGAATATCATGTCTATTCTGGGGTTTATTTCTTCACTAACGTAAGGAATGATAAATGGTAAACCAGTTTACGGCAAAACCTTTCATTCGAGGAAATAGCTTTGTCTGAGAAAACACAGTGAAGAACAAATTTCAGAAAAACACCATTAATTGAATAATAAACAAAAATAATAAACACATAATAAAAACGCCATAATACACACACCATAACTTTATTGATTAGCAAATATGATGAATTAACAATATTAATGCATGAGATGAATAATTAAAAACAGTTAACAACATGAATAATTAACAAATATAACATGATAATGAAAACGTCATAGTTAACAAAACTGATGTTTACAAATTAAACAAATAGTAATAGCTGATGTTTACAAATGCTACTAAATAATATTAAAAAATAATCAGGTATAAAAGGCCAATGATCGTAAAAACATAAGAAAAATACTAGATCCCAAACGACAATTAAAATTAATAATGAAAACTCCAATTATCAGTTCTTACTAATTGTTTAACTACCAATGAAAACGCGAATAAATTGGATACATGAACAACGCCATTGAAAAGCATACAACACATTATGAAAAATATTAATTTAAAAAAAATCAATGAAACAAGCATAAAAGAACAAAACGCCATATATGTTGTATATGTGTTGCATGATTTGCTGGAACAAAAATATGAAACGTTATCAAATATTACTTTGTCGAACATTATCCATGTTAGAAGCCATAGATCTGAGAAAGCTTGGAAAGGAGGTAACAGCTAATACGAAATCTTTGGAGTTTTAATTTGAAACAGATTTATAACGCGAATAAGGAGGGAACGTACAAAAGGACAATCATACCCCTGCATATCATTTAGCGCCCCCTGCCACGTGTTGGGCCAGGATCCGTTCTCACCGTTCTCACACTTTAAGGCGTTTTCTCCTGATCTCGTACACATATATATATATATATATATATATATATATGTGTGTGTGTGTGTGTGTGTGTGTGTATGTATGTATGTATGTATGTATGTATGTATGTATGTATGTATGTATGTATGTATGTATGTATGTATGTATGTATGTATGTATGTATGTATGTATGTATGTATGTATGTATGTATGTATGTATGTATGTATGTATGTATGTATGTATGTATGTATGTATGTGTGTGTGTGTGTGTGTGTGTGTGTGTGTGTCTGTGTATGTATGTATGTATGTATGTATGTATGTATGTATGTATGTATGTATGTATGTATGTATGTATGTATGTATGTATGTATGTATGTATGTATGTATGTATGTATGTATGTATGTATGTATGTATGTATGTATGTATGTATGTATGTATGTATGTATGTATGTATGTATGTATGTATGTATGTATGTATGTATGTATGTATGTATGTATGTATGTATGTATGTATGTATGTATGTATGTATGTATGTATGTATGTATGTATGTATGTATGTATGTATGTATGTATGTATGTATGTATGTATGTATGTATGTATGTATGTATGTATGTATGTATGTATGTATGTATGTATGTATGTATGTATGTATGTATGTATGTATGTATGTATGTATGTATGTATGTATGTATGTATGTATGTATGTATGTATGTATGTATGTATGTATGTATGTATGTATGTATGTATGTATGTATGTATGTATGTATGTATGTATGTATGTATGTATGTATGTATGTATGTATGTATGTATGTATGTATGTATGTATGTATGTATGTATGTATGTATGTATGTATGTATGTATGTATGTATGTATGTATGTATGTGTATGTATGTATGTATGTATGTATGTATGTATGTGTGTGTGTGTGTGTGTGTGTGTGTGTGTGTGTGTGTGTGTGTATGTATGTGTGTGTGTATGTGTGTGTGTTGTATGTATGTATGTATGTATGTATGTATGTATGTATGTATGTATGTATGTATGTATGTATGTATGTATGTATGTATGTATGTATGTATGTATGTATGTATGTATGTATGTATGTATGTATGTATGTATGTATGTATGTATGTATGTATGTATGTATGTATGTATGTATGTATGTATGTATGTATGTATGTATGTATGTATGTATGTATGTATGTATGTATGTATGTATGTATGTATGTATGTATGTATGTATGTATGTATGTATGTATGTATGTATGTATGTATGTATGTATGTATGTATGTATGTATGTATGTATGTATGTATGTATGTATGTATGTATGTATGTATGTATGTATGTATGTATGGGTAGGATATGAAAAAAATGCCTAAAAGTGTCAAAAGGGTGAGAACGATTTCGATGTTGACATGTGACACTGATGCTAACTTACACTAAGGGTAATATTGTCCAAAAGCCCATGCACATACAAGTCACATGCATATTCCACCATCTTTTTAAAACTCTAGTAACTATTTTATACGTGATTATTTAAAAAAAAACAACACCATAAAATCGAGTATTTTATTATCTTTTCAATGAGTATACCATTGCTATAATTTTAAAATTAAAAAATGACATTAAGGGTATGTTTGGCAAAAGTAGTTGGTGGCTGGAAGCTGGTAGCTAGTAGCTGTAGCTTTTTAGATATATTTGTTGTTTGACAGATTAGATTAGCTGGAACTTTTAATAAAATGTATAAAATGACCAAATTGAATATAACTAAAAAATTAAAAAGTTTGTGTATTAAAAAGTTCATTATCTTTAGAGGTTAAAATAGTCATTTTTTCCCTAAAAGGTTGTAGCTCCTTCTAAACGCTACTAGTAGGAGCGTTCAAGCAAAAGTTTCAAGCTTCTAACCTAAAAGATTCAAACTCCTTCAACCAAACAAGGCCTTTTATTGAGTAATAGCTTTTTCTTAAAAGCTTAGAGCTAGAAGCTCCTAAAAGCTCCTAAAAGCTCCATGCCAAACATACCCTAACTGGTTGTCCAAATAAAAACGCCATAAAGACACCCAATTGAGAAAAACGCAATGAAACACACGGTTGAAAACGCCATAAAACACCCAGTTCAGAACAACACCATGAAAACCCAGTTGAAAACGCCATAAAAACACCCAGTTTAAAAAAAAAACTCATATAAAAACTAGTTGAAAACGCCATAAAAACACCAAGTTCACAAAAACACCATAAAAAGACAAAGTTGAAAATGCAATAAAAAATTCACTTTTTGAAAAGTATATTAATAGTGTACTCGTTGGAAGGATAAAAAACGTTGGATTTTATGGTGTACCTTAAAAAAATAATAATCATGTATAAAAAATTTATGGACATTTAAATATGGGGGAAATGTGATTAGCATGTGCACCCTTGTTTGGATCTTCCTAATTTACCCCTCCTGGTATTTCTAAGGTTCCTATATTTTAAAAAACACTACTGCATAAATCCCAGCCACATTTCACAAAGATTTTTTGGCTGAAAATCGTTCTTACCGCTTTCACACTTTAGGGTTAGGGTAAAATGAAAACTCATAGAATTGTGAAAACTTAGAGAACTCAGTCTTACGTAAGTTTTTTTCCAAAAAAAAAAATTACAAAAAATCATAAAAAATCAACTTTTCAAAAAAAAGGCTTGTTTTTTATTTACGGCAGCCGTAAATGCTATAAAAAGTTGATATATGCTGATGTCATCAGCTTATTACAACAGCTGTAAGGGGCCGAAAACACCAATTCGAAATTTTTTTACGGCAGTCTTTGTAACTTTTTAATCTAGGAGTGTGAAAAAAAATAGGGCAAAACTCGCACGGAAAGGCCGAGTTTTCTAAATTCTCACAACTCGTGGGAATTTTCCCTTGATCAAAATACTCTGTATATATAGGGAAGCTTTCATTCAAGAACCCACTATTTCATGTGAGAACTAAAGAACCACAACCATCCAACCAATGTTTGACACATCATTAATCCCATCCATTAAACAAATAGGCATTTAGGTCTTTTAACACACATACCCAGCCCATCACCTCATGCACACCTACCCCCATACCCTCATTCAAGTACCCCTCGAGCTCATAAATACATTGACCGGTTTCAATCTTCACCTTTCTTCCCAAAAAAGCATAGGCGCTCCTTTTCAATTAGGGGTTCCTCAAACAACAAATAATCCAGTTGCGATTTGCAGCCATTGATAATGGTAGACGGTAGGTCTTTGGCGAACACCACCCATGAAGAAGATCTCGATGAAGGGTATGTGGACGTTATCTAGTTATCCAGGGCTAAAGACCCGAATTTACGTTGAAAATGTCTTGTCATGGCAGAGGCCGGCTAGGGTTCAGTTAGGATCGCAACAGATCCACTGGACAAACCCTGGAGATGGATCCTTCTCTATTTAAATAAATTGATTCAAACCGTAGTCTTTGACAAGAGCTTGAATCGCGTTTTTCTGTAGGCTTTCCGCTTCGTCTTTAACGAGAACTTGAACCGCGTCTCCTTGGGCGATCTTTCTTGGCTGCAATAATGAACAAATTGATGTTGACGGTCATGGCTAAGCCACATGTTCAACACGTTTCCCTTAATACAGATTTCACGCCTCTATTAAAGACGATGTGTCTATTTTCCAGGGTACAACAGCCGAGGCAGTCCATACTGCCGAAAGCGGCCACGCACCCGAGGTTACACCGATAAAATTGTGGTGCTAAAACTTATGGAAACAGATAATGATGAGAAGATGGTGGAACGTGTAGAGAGTACTCCTCTCTTTCAAAAAAAACATGGTGGATACCCTATTTTCTAACGAAACTTGATTCGTCATTATTTCTTTTTGAAGATTGTATTTTGGTTTTTAAAGAATTCAATAGGAATTCCAAAACTCATTAGAAATACCAAAAATAAAGATATTTAATAAGATCATTAGTATAGTATGTATGTAATCTTTATTACTTTCAACTTAATAGGATTTAATAGATAAAATCAAAGTCACTAGGATACAAAATCCTATTAGATACACCCAAGTTTCACATTTTTCATTCAAACCACTTGATTTCTCATTCATCCTTACATTAATGAAAACCACACTTTCACTAAATTTTCCAACACTTTATTACACTTTTTATATTGTCATTTGCATTCGTTTTTCTTCTATTGTTTAGACAATGAAACATCATTTCATAAAGTGAAGTATTCTTTTATTCCATTATTGTATTTTCACGTACGTCTAAGATGATGGTCTTATAAAAAGTAAATGTGTAAATAAACTAGTGATTAGATTATGGTTGAAAATAATTGAAGTACCCACTTAATATCCATATTATATATACAATGTTTTTACTTAAAGGGGGCCTTACAAATTTAAGGGACCAAAAGCCCAAACCTTATTTGAGACATGAAGGTTGGTTAGCTCCTACATAGAACCACCATGACATGATAGTAACATGATTGGATTAGATTGAATTGGACTGGACTGTGGATATTTTTGCAAAGCGTCTACCTACTCACAGGTTTACATTTCTCCCATCCAAGCTATAGGTCGTTAATTACGCGTCTTAGCTTAATTATCGTGAGTTACAGGTGATATAATGTAAATATGGTTAGGGGGCCGGTCTTGTCTAAATGTGTTTAATATATAACCCCCTCCTCATTGTAACCCTAACAACAATCAATACAACTTTTACCATTACACACATAAACATGTTTTAGCTTTGGACAATACTAGGAAACACACTTACACCATAGGACACATCATCTAACAGAACAAAGAAAATTCCAAAAAATAAAAGGGAGATATTTTTAAAGGTTCATTGGTAATCTATCAGAAGATTAGGATTTAGATAAGATTTTTCAGGTATTAGAGTTCATATTTGCGGTGATGAGTCGTGGATGATCTGTCACAAAGTTTGAAGATAAACGTGTTGTCTGAATTATGTTTTTTTCATTGGATTATCGGAACCCCCCCCCCCCTATCTCCTTCTTTCGATGTCTTTGAGAGGATCCACTGCATAAAGAAAAGGAGTTGGGAAGGGAAGTCATCGGCACCGGCTACTGGTCCTCCGAAGTACTTGACTTTGAGGGATAACCAATGGATTCTTCGGTCAGTAAAAGTCCTCAGATTTGTTCGTAGTGGAATTTGGTTTTGAGCGTTTTGCCAGATTTGTTCACTAGGAACATTTTTTGACCCCTTGTTTGGCTCATATACATAGGCGGAACTATAGGCAATTAGGAAGTTCATAGGAATCCGTTCGGTTCGTAATTTATAGTGTTCAAGTATATAGAAAATTCTGAAGGAACCTCTTAATATTTTGTAAGGGTTCCTTATAACCAAAAGTTTAGACTGGTAAACTGGTTTGGTGCGCGCTTTTTAAACTTGAGGTTACGAGTTCGGGTCAGATTAAGGCCTTTTTTGCCCTTTTTTGCTTTTTTTTTTCTTTTTTTAACTAAAGAAGGAATTAGGGTTCTAACTTATTCATGCCTTTCGCCATTTCATATTTACCCTCAAACGAGCAGAACACCACACGCCACCACTATCCTCTCGTCTCCAGCCACCACACACGGTCGCTCACCGAGTCGCCGGAGCCACTCCAGCCTCAAAAACGGAGTCACACAACCCCTTCTCTCACTTAATCTCTCTTCGGGTTTGTTTAGACCCTATAAGTTGTTGATTTTAACTTTCAATTTGCGTATGATTACATGTCTATTTAGAGATTCAATTTTATTAGTGTGTTCAAATTATGTCCATGTTGTTGTAGAAATGATAAAGAACTATACATTAGGCAATTTGGGTTCTTCATTTGTTGCATTGAAGATGAGGGATTTAGCTGGTTTGTACTTAAATTGGTTGTACATTAGGACATTAAGGGGGTGTTTGTTTTTTCTTGAAAAGCTCTTCTTCTCCTCTTATGTCTGTGCCATGCAGGTCATGCAAAGACATTTGAGTCTACATATTGTTTGCTTTCTCGAAGACATTTCATTTAAAAAGGTCTGCCTGACCTCCTTTTGGTGCAGATGTGGGAAAGGGTCTTCTTACCTCTTATTCCCTTTATTTTTTGCCTAACATCAAACACAAAACACAAACCCTAGCATACCTCCTTCTTCTCCTCCACCACCTCTCCTCCACCACTCCAGCTGCCATCGTCATTCACCTTAGCGCCGCCGCCTCCACCTTCCACCGTCCTTCCACCACAGCCACCTTTCACCGTCCTTCCACTGCAGCCACCTTCCACCGCCTCCTCCTTCCATCGCTCCTCCTTCCACCACAGCCACCTCCACGGCCTCCTCCTTCCACCGCAGTCCTTCACCATCGTCGCCCTTCAACAGTAGGTATGTATTATATGAAAAATCGATTATGTTCATTGTTATGTTTTTCTTTTCATAAAAACTGCCCCCAATTTGATTTTGTTCATTGTTATTTTGTTTTGAGTGAATCAATTGTTCTTGTTGTTAAATCGATTGTTCTTGTTGTTTTGAGTGAATCGATTGTTCTTGTTGTTGTGTTCTTGTTGTTTTGAGTGAATGGATTGTTCTTGTTGTTTTGAATGAATCGATTGTTCTTTATCACACTTGAAATACTTTATTTTATGGTGTTTGTTATGAATTTTTTGGTGTTTTTTTCTGATTTTAGTCTATTGGTATATTTAAGTTTATTTCGGCAGCTTGCAGAAGTTAAAAAACAAATAGTCTTCTTCTTGAAGACTGCAGAATTTTGGTCCACCTCTTCTGCTACAAATGTGGTCCGCAGATTGCAGACGTTTTACCTCTGCAAAAACAAACAACACCTAAGTATGCACATTTGCTTTGAGAAGTTAGAAATATGTATTTATGTTTAGTTTTATTTTAAAATTTTATATGTAATAACATGTTCACCACTTTTTTGAAAAAAAGTAATAATTAATTAATCTGTGAATTTGTTCAAGTATCTCTATTTGGTACCAGTGAAAGATTTGAGAAACATGTTATGTACTTATCATCTGCTAAAGTTCTATTGGTCTTAGGTGCTCATTCATATACATAGTTGGGTCACCAAAATATGAGCAACTTGGAGTATAAGTAAGTATTTATGTTGCATTAAAATTAATCTTTTGGCCTTTTAGTAAGCCACAACGCACGCGGCTTCAAACAATTAACTCATAGATAATTAAACTCTATTGCGATGTTTCTTCCTTCCTCGCCCACGTCGCAACTGTTAAATCTCAAACAAGTTGGTTGCTGGTTTTCCGGCAGAGACCATTCGAGTTTCAACTTCGGCTAATCAAAAAGAAATGTACAAATTGCACTAAACTGAAATTTTAAATGCGATAAACTAACGACAATCATCAATAAGCAGAAAGAGACTGTACAAGGTAAAATTTTTGCGAGTTTCAAGGAAAAAGAATCATACCAGCTTACGGTCTTTCTCAACATGGTTTATGATTCATGTTCACTATTGCTTTTGATAAGTCACGTTTTGATTATCTTCTTTTGGTCAATGGCATTAAGGTGAAACCCGAGTAAAACTTCTTTGGCTAATCATTTTTACATCATAAAGAAGCCGTAAGTCGCTCGTCATGTGCCTAGATGCTCCACTGTCAACAATCCAATGACTATTAACAGTTCCTCCTGGAACATCCTGCACATTTCATTTAACAATCAGTTGAAGGAAATGCCTTCAGTTATTCAATCTCTGATAAACTCCCCCTTGTCTGTTACTTGGTCTTCGGTCATCATTCTTCAATCTTCAGTGTTTCTCGAACCAGGAACTGCCAGCATGGATTCCATGATAATAACAAAAACAAGCGACGCGCTGAAATCGTAACGCTTGATGCGCGTCCTTGTCTTCGTAAAATATATCGTGTCGGAACAACTTGTTGACGTCAGACGCGGACATATTCACTATCCACATCGGATCTAGCATGAAGAAGTTCTCTTTATCACCTTTGAAAAGAATAACCGCTTCATGAGAATCCGAATCATAACACCACGACGCCATGTCGTCAAGAAAGTTCTGTTTCATGGGCATCAACGGAATCTTGTCCATGACCTTCGCCGGCTGATATATGAGCTTGTATCGAGCCGTGTTGGTCAATGGATCCAACGTGTACTTGATTTGTTGATACACCGGAAACTGTGGTTTATACAATTCTTCCTTCCACCCTTTTCTGCGTTCGAACTTCAATTTCCTTGCAAATAATGTTGCGCCATAATAATTTGAACGATTGATTATTTCCAATTTTGATAAGGCGGCAACATCATAGAATGGCAGAGATAAGATACTCAGCATTGAGTTGAAATACTGGATTCTGTGTTCGCGCTTGATTGCAACACAGTGAATTTCTTTCACGAACATCCAGCTCAGTATCTTCCCATGAGGCTTAACCTTCTCAAACTTCAGAAAATCAACTTGTGTTTCAGGAGGCGTAGGCTATTCAATCCTTGACAAGAACCTTTTTCTCCATTCTTGGAATGAATCTTTCGGATTATCTGTAGACGTACGATTCTTTAACTGCTCGTCGATATCTTCAAGATTTTCTTTCATCCATTCTTCATCAAACGGATCAAACTCCATTCCATCGGCACGTACATACGTTGATTTGCTTGTTTCTCCTTCAAACACTATCTCGTCAATGTTTTCAGTATCAACAGTTTCTGGTTCAATCGGCATTTGATCGATAAGTGAATCTTCAACTGTTTTCATTTCATTTAGAGCTAACATCTGCTCATTTGAGAGATCAGCAACAAACTCTCCTTCTTCTAGAACTTCTCCAGTAATAGGATGCACAGCCTGTAAAGCAAGATCAGCAGAGCTAGGAAAAGAGGATGTACCAGCCATAGAGCTTTCAATGTAAGAACTGCTCTCTAGTTGTTGTACTTCTTCTACGGTTCCACCAGAGGTTCCTTGTGAAGGATTGAAGACAACAATTTGAGTAGATGCAGTGGCTGGCGGTTGTTCAGATGTTGCAGAAGGATCTGGGTTACCCGGATCTTCAGAATCATGATCCCGTTTCTTCAAGGCTTCCTGTTGTTTGCATCGGTCACCCCACAAAATGTTAACACGCTTTCTGACAAACTCGAAACCATCAGTGATCTGCTTGACCCCATATGTTATCTTGGTATTGCGTGAGTTGTACCACTCTCTCATATCATCGTGCTTTTCTTTAAGAGTGTTGGCCAACCTTTGAACCTCGATGCTTCTTTCTTTCAAGCGGTTCATATCAATACCACGAGTGTTATCTGCAGCTCGCATTTGTTGCAATTGACGTTCTCTTTTGTCACACCCCGATTTTCCACGTATTACCGGTGGGCCCGGTGGGGAGTATCGTGACGTAGTTGATATCATCACAGTCAAACAACACAATATTTAAATGCACAGCGGAAGCAAAAGATAGATTTATTTCAACCAAATGAATTGTAATATTAAGTATCACAAACAGTTGAAACAGATCCACAGGCGGATCAAAAGTAAAGAGGAAACATAGTTCAACAGACGTAATGCATCCAAGCTTGCGAGACTCTTATTGATGCTAAGGAGAGGCCAGCCTATTACGAGTAGTACCTGCACTTAACCTTTTTGGGAAAATACGTCAGTTTACACTGGTAAATACAATTTAACTGACTCATTTTGAAAATGTTTAAAATTGATTTAAATGCACATGGCACAAAAGATTTTTATAACTTGGGATAATTATTTGAATATAAACTTGTAAAAGAATTACATGTTTCTTATGCGTTCGGTAGCCCGGGTTTACGCTGGGTTAAAGATCAATAGACACACCACATGATAGGTTAATCCTGAAACCGGCGGTTATACCTTATTATTTATTTATGCACCAACGGGTGTACGCCTACACCCGCATGCTTAGGTCGTGGCCATATCATAAAATGATGCCAAGGATATCCGGGACATGGTCATTAACCCCCCAAAGGCTTTAAGCAAACAAAACAATCTTAACGGGTCACTTCAATGATTTAACCTTCATTTGATTAAAGATTCAATGCCCGACCAAGCGGTATTTTATATACCGTACCCCAAGCCCGTATAGGGAAAATAAGTTAAAAGTATTTACCTGAGCTAAATATAAATTCAATCCCAGCCGTATCAAATCAGCAAGTACAGATAGCTTTTACTAGGCTCCTAAATCTGGAACGAAGGTTTTTAATAACCTATTAGATTCCTAACGGGTCTTAATTAAGCCTATGCTTAGACCGGTTAGTTTTTAAAGGAGGATACGGTTCAAAACGCATGATTAATGCAAGAACCAGATTAGAATGTGGTTTAGACCCGACAAGCTTGTATACTTGTGTAATAAGGGTAAACTAAACACATTCTGAATTTTGAGATAAAAATGATAAGGTTTGACCCGTTTCGGCTAATTTATGCAAACTAGTTACATAAGCCGATCCGAACGTGAAAAGTGCGTAACGGGTAACCAAAAGAGTCATGAACAGGTTTCCTAAGTCAATATGCCTTAAATATGTTGTGATATCAGTAGGATACCTTCCATTATGCCCAAAACGAGTTTAAGACCAATTTATGCCCCGTAGGGGTATTTCGGTCATTTTAAAGGTTATAAAAGAGGTTTAATATAAATCTGAGTTTCAGGTCTGATATAATCAGTAAAAATACTTAATTTAATAGGTTATAATAGTAGGGTATTACACATATGTGAATTTCATCATTTATAGCCAAACTATGCACCGAAGGGGCATTTTGGTAATTTCACATAAGGTTTAAAGGTCAAATTTGGAAATCTGAGTTTAAAACTTTTGCTTACTGTTAAAGTATAAAATTTTACTCAAAATATCAGTAGGTATTAAGTTTCATATGCCAAAAATAGTTTTAACTCATACTATGCGCTTAAAACGCATAAAAGTCGGTTTTAAGCGATTTTCGGGCTTAAATAGGAAATCTGAGTTTTTGATCAGCTGATAAAGTTCTAGATATTTATGATATAAAATCAGTAGCAAAAGGTTCAGGGTTAAAATGTTTTGTAAAACTCAATTTATAAGCCAAAAGGGCAAAACCGGTAATTACCGAATCAAGCTTAGAACCCTATGTTATGCTCAGCCTAAAAATAAATAAAAATCTTCAAAAATCCCAAAATATTATTTTATATCAGTAGGTAAAAAGTTTGGTATAAAAATTTGGGTTTAAATAGGCTTTATGCTAATTACGTCGTTTAATTAATAAAAAGCTTTCTAATTACGCTATTGAGCATAACTCGTAATCTAAATCTCAATCTGATGTCAAATTTTAGGGACAAGTTTATAATTCAGTAGTGAAGGTTTCTATCCTCTCACATTTTCAAAAATATCGTTTTAAGGTCAAAAGGGCATAACGGTCAACATTTAGGCATTTAACGGAAATATGCATGAACTAAGATTTCTCATGGAACCAAGTTGTATAACCTCGGAGGATTATACTAACCTATAATATGGTCCTAATGGAATCCTAAGGCATATCTAAACTAAGCCATATCGGGTCAGAACTGAAAGTCAAAGCAAAAGTCAACTTTTGCGACTTTCGGTTCCGAACCGAGCCTATACTTAGAATTGTCGGGTTGAACATGCTTAGCCATGTTCAACTAATATTTACCAAGTTATTAAAGTGAGAAAACTGATTTTATGATTTCTTATATTAATAGTTTTGAATTTATTTAAAACTAACCCGTTTGACTTTCATTTGAACCAACTATTTAACTAAGTAAACGTGGTAATTAGGAGGTGCCCTGATGAGGGTTAAACACCTACCTAATTACGGTCACGTAGCCATGTTCGTTGCGAACCATGGCTCAACCGTTTAAAATTCAAAGCGTTTATCGAAACACTTGACTTTTCAGTTTAAAATGCTAAATAAAACCAACAAGTCACGAAAGGACACTTACATAGGTCCAATGGACTGAAAAGAACTCAAGAGAGGTTCCATAATAATCAGGATTCTCCAGAATTGAGAAGAGAGCAAGAAAGGAATTGAATGAGCAAGTTTTGAGCAAAAAGCCACCTCTATATATAGTGTTTGGAGGGTGTATGGATGATCAGCAAGTGTTTAGGGGCCTCCTAAGATCAGTACAAGTGTCCTAACAGGTGTCCAAAACAAGCAACAAGCCCATAGATTTGAATTATGTGAGTATGGAGCAAAACCAAAGTTGGTTTCTGATTTTTCTGGAACCGGGCACTGTATACGGTCCGCAAGGGACCAGGTATACGGTCCGTAAGACTGTTACAGCATGCCAGAACTTTCAATGTTGACATATTAGGTCCCTGCACTTGCTAATTGCCATTTCCGACAGATTTAAGGCCCGTTAAATCATTCTTAAGGCTCTACAATGATGCCTAAGTATAGGGAACATGAAACATGCTCAAAAATATGCCGGATGTCCGTTCGTTTTGGTCATACGGTCACGTTGTTCGGCTAATTATGACGAAACAGGGACGGACGCGAAAAACGATCCAAACTACGCGATGAATGGAATTTTATCAAGCCATACACTAAAATAAAATATTTTAGTGCTTACATAAATTTTTGGGTGCCCGGGTATATTCAGAATGTGAGATATGCGCGAAAGTGCAAACTTGTGCACTTTTTGACACTTTTAGTCCCTGCATGACTTAAAAGTTTATTTTTGCGCACCAAACACCTCTAAGCCTACATCTAAGCTATATAAAGGATAAATAGGGTATGTTTATCTTATGGTCATATTCTGGAAGGTCCGATAACATACAAGTCGGCATACTTTAGCAGTTTGACGCAATTAGTCCCTTAACTACGCAAAGTAGCGTGAAATGTCGTTTACTGACATCCAAGCCTTCCATGGCCCATAATGGGCATTCCCAAGCATATACTTAAATATTACTACGCTCCCGATCGCTTAAATGGTCACCGAAAGGCGTAGATTCAAAAGTTGACGCTTTAGGTCCCTCTATTGCGCAAACTTGCACATCTCATCATTTAATAGCATTGAAGCCTTATCTAATCCATATTAGACATTCTTATAACTATTATTAAACATCATGATGCTTCAGGTTCGCTAAAAGGTCATTCAGAGGTATAATTAAACATATTGACACTTTTAGCCCCTCTAACTTGCAAAGTTGCGCGTAACTTTACTTATAGGCATAAAAACCTTAGTCCGCCAATAGTTGGAATTCCCGAGAGTATAATCAAATATCATGAAGCTCCCGGTTTGTTAAAAGGTCACTCAGAGGTAAGAATTAACATGTTGACGCTTTTAACCCTTTATTGTGCAAACTTTCAATTAATTATGCAAACGGCTACACTCAATCGACAAGTGGCTCATTTGTGAATATAATTCTCGTGAGAGGTTATTTAGAAACTTATTTTAGGTACGTTAACACTTCCAGTCCTTTCATAATCAAAGTTTTCGATTTTTCGAAAAATTAGTCCCTAAATTTCCATGTTTGACTTCATTAGGGTTTATTACACGTGTCAATACATCATTGGACGTGATTTTTCCGAGGTGTTACATCTTTCTTCATCAGCAGCCTTCAAGCGTGTATTCTCAACCTTCATAATCAAAGTTTTTCTGAGGTGTTACATCTTTCTTCATCAGCAGCCTTCAAGCGTGTATTCTCAGCCTTCAGTTGTTCAATCTCTGCTTGTTGGCGTGTTTTTCTTGTAGCCACATTTCCTTCTCCTATTGCTACCAAGGCGTGTATTCTCAGCCTTCAGTTGTTCAATCTCTGCTCTGATACCACTGGTAGGTCCATTTTCAAAGGATCGATTACGAAACCAAATCCCTGTTTATAACAAACACGGTCACGAGTGCGGAATCTCCGTGACGATGCAAAACCAAACACAGAATATCAAGAACACGAAGTAACCAAAGATTCACAGTCTATTGATTAAACGGATGAGAACAACATCAAACATATACACACAATGCTTGAAGATAAACTCACAGTAGGTTATGCTCTCATGACTTCACACAGAAGTCCAAGTGTGGTTTATATAGGCAGCCCAGCCCAATCATGACGAAAAACATAAAGGGGCTAACGAAGAACCTTGGTCAACGAAAGACCAGGTTCTTCGTCACTGTAGCGACGAAACATAGTGTGATGAATATAGAGGTTTTTCGTCACACACATGTACGACGAAATGCAAAACAGAACAGCTGCAAACTGTCAAACAGTTTGTAGCAGAACTATGAAATAAACACACACATAGACATAAACTACACACCATATGCAACATGCATCAGTTTCAACATACATAACAAAGAGACAACTGTCGGACCAAAGTTAGATAGAAGGATATCCGACTTGGTCGACTGACGGAACATACAGACTCGATATAGGTCATTAATTACGCGTGAGAAATGAAACGATAATAAAAACGCCATTGCA